>NC_141699.1:393848753-394555739 GCF_964263255.1 Lissotriton vulgaris | reverse complement strand
ATACATCTAAACATAAAACAATAAAACCAATATATACTTTCAATATTTTAAAAATTATTATTATACTACATTATCAAAAATAATATTAAAAATATTAAATAGCTAAATAAATAAAAGTACTATTCAAAGTAAAAAAATAAAACTTCACTAATGATAACATTGGGTGCTACAGCAGGAGTGCATTGGATAGCGTAGGGATACAAATTACTATTCCAACTCCAGAGGGGGCAACAGCAGGGAAAGCATTGGATAGCGTAGGGGTAAAAATTACTATTCCAACTCCAGAGGGTGCAATAGTAAGGAAAGCGTTGGATAGCGTAGGAGAAAAAATTACTATTCCAACTCCAAAGGGTGCTACAGTAGGGAAAGCTTTGGATAGCGTAGAGGTAAAAATTACTATTCCAACTCCAGAGGGGACAACAGTAGGGAAAACATTGGATAGCGTAGGGGTAAAAATTACTATTTCAACTCCAAAGAGTGCTATAGTAGGGAAAGCGTTGGATAGCATAGGGGTCAAAATTGCTATTCCAACTCCAAAGAGTGCTACAGTAGAGAAAGCGTTGGATAGCGTAGAGGTAAAAATTACTATTCCAACTCCAGAGGGGGCAACAGTAGGGAAAGCGTTGGATAGCGTAGGGGTAAAAATTACTATTCCAACTCCAGAGGGTGCAATAGTAGGGAAAGCATTGGATAGCGTAAGGGTAAAAATTACTATTCCAACTCCAGAGGGTGCAACAGTAGGGAAAGCGTTGGATAGCATGCGGGCAAAAAATTACTATTCCAACTCCAGAGGGTGCAACAGTAGGGAAAGCGTTGGATAGCGTAGGGGTAAAAAATACTATTTCAACTCCAGAGGGTGCAACAGTAGGGAAAGCGTTGGATAGCGTAGGGGTAAAAATTACTATTCCAACTCCAGAGGGTGCAACAGTAGGGAAAGCGTTGGATAGCATAGGGGTAAAAATTACTATTCAAACTCCCGAGGGTGCTACAGTAGGGAAAGCGTTGGATAGCGTACGGGTAAAAATTACTATTCCAACTCCATGGAGTGAAACATTAAGGAAAACGTTGTATAGCGTTGAAATTAAATATAACATACTTATAAATAATTTGTATATTTAAAATAATCAATAATTAAAACAATGAATAATTATTAAAAGCAATTACAATTGAATAAATAATTAACAATAAATTGACAATGAATACCAATAAATATTAATTAGTAAATATTAGTCACCAAATAATAAATATTAAACAATAACATATTTTTCATTCCAAAACAATATTAATTATTAAAAATTAATTCACAATTAAAAATTATTAAACAATAACATTATTTTTCATACCAAATAGTACTTTTTATGAAACATTGATCAATTAATTAAAAATATTTTCCAATTAATAGACATTAATTACCAATTACAAATATTAATTACAAATTACCAAAATTATTTACCAAATAAAAAAATTAATTACCAAATAAAAACATGAATTACCAATTAAAAAAATTCATTAACAATTAAAAATAGTAATTACCAATTTTAAAAAATAATTATTAATTACGCTAATTAATTGCCAATTAATAATTAATTAAAAATTACATAATTATCCATAGCAATAAATAAATATAAATCATTAATTAATTACAATTAAATTACTTCCCACCCAATTCCCCTATTAACCCACAACCCGCAACAGAAATAAAAACAAAAATGAATTAAAATTAATTTATAATTCCTATAAATTTATAATTAATTTAGTATATTTAAATTACTTCCCACCCTATTCCCCTGTAAACCCACAACCCGCTCCGGTACTAAAATATAAAATTTACTTAAAAATAACATTATTAAAATATATAAATAGTACACATCTAATTTAAAACAATTACAATACTTAACAAATACATATTACACATACATAATAAAATGCATAACAATAATACAAATATCGATATTAGTAACATCGAGATTAGTTACATCGATATATATGCTATCGATATTACTAACTTTGATATTACTTACATCGATTTAAAAAAAATCGATGTTACTTACCTTAGGGTCGATATTCTGTCCAGCGATATTCTTGGCCTCGATATTCTATACCTTTGATATTTCCAACTCGATATTTTTGTAGGTTGATACATAAAACTCGATATTTAGACTGTGCACCTATGGCATCACCAGCGGGCCCCTACCAGGTGTCCCGCATCTAGGTACCCGGTGTGGCAAAAGCTCACCGATGATGTAGAGATACACCCCTAATGAAGAGTGCTCGACATTAGGATAAAAACACCTTCATTTCCAATGTACCTTCCTACCAGACGGCTTCACACTGACACAGGAAATAGTTCACACCCCACCAACAAGCCAAGGATTCTATCTCAATGGTAGAATAATATTTCTTTGCGTTCCTCTAGGGTCTAGATATATAAGCAATATTAGAACATTGGAATGTTGGGAGCTCCATTGAAAACAATGCAGTGCTTTGGGCTTATAATGGCTGGTGTAACCCTGGAGCTCCAACATTCCAATGTTTCTTTGTTCACAGCTCTGGCTGTGAACAAAGGGTTCAGGGAGCCTGAGGGATTCCAATCCCCTCACCTCCCAAAAGGCTTTGTTTTTTTTGTTAGAACATTCTGTCCTCTAGTGACAGAATGTTCTAATAGTCTTATAGACCTTTGTAGATGGGCTATACCGCTATTAAAGTCTCTCTCCCTTGTTAAAGGCCCTCGCTTCGGCACAGGCCTTTAACGCTGGAGAGGGCCTTTAATAGCCGGTATAGCCCTCTACGGCGGGCTATAAGGCTATAGTAACCTCCCTCCCTTCACAAACCTGCAATAACATTGCCCCAACCATACACAACTGGCATCAATTTTAATTGTGGTAGAAGCTTTGGTGTCGAAGGGTTTAAGCGCAGAAGCAGATGCTATCTTCAGTTTTAGGTCACAGAACTCCATTCCACAATCACCACACCACACACATTTCTCATTTTTTAACATGAGTTTTCTCATATGCTTAGTTCTATCAGCAATAACAAAAGGGGATGAAGGGTGATGGATTAAACCCAGATCTGTTGACTGGATGTGAGTGTTTGATTGGATCAGATGCTCCATCCATCACCACCCCCTTTTGTACCGCTTTGTTCGCCATAAGTTGGCAGAGTATGCTCAGACGTGAGTCCCTTGCTCACTTTGCCACTGGATTCAAGCAAACCTGGCTGAAGACAGCTAAAATGCCAGAAACCGGTCCTAGGAAGCTTGCTTCTGGTCCAGGGAAGGCATGGCTTGGCAGTTCAGGCTGGACTGTTCCCATGAGGCACAGGGTCAGACTGATTTGCATATGGCCATGTCTGAACTGGGTTGGCAGAGTGGGATAAAGAATGGTGATAGATTATACCCAGATCTGTTGACTGGGTGTGAGTCTTTGATTGGTTCAGATGCTCCGTCCATCACCACCCCCTTTTGTACCGCTTTGTTCGCCATAAGTTGGCAGGGTATGCTCAGACATGAGTCCCTTGCTCACTTTGCCACTGGATTCAAGCAAGCCTGGCTGAAAACAGCTGAAATGCCAGAAACCGGTCCTAGGAAGCTTGTTTCCGGTCCAGGGAAGGCATGGCTTGGCAGTTCGGGCTGGACTGTTCCCATGAGGCACAAGGTCAGACTGATTTGCATATGGGCATGTCTGAACTGGGTTGGCAGAGTGGGCTAAAGAACAGTGATGGAGTAAACCCAGATCTGTTGACTGGGTATGAGTGTTTGATTGGTTCAGATGCTCCGTCCATCACCACCCCCTTTTGTACCGCTTAGTTCTATCAGCAAACATGGTAATAAATCATTAGTATTATTCAGCCAGACCCCAAAATAATCTCAACTGATCCTTATTCACAGATGAAGGAGCCTTCTCTATTGGACCCAGTCCCGCTTAAGTTGTGGTATACTGTCCATCTGTACAGTTGCTTCTCGGGGATGAATTGCCATCATCCCACTACCATTTAATGAGTGAGGCCCTCCATATACTCTGCTGAGTTATTGCCCTTCCAGCAGGAGTGATTGATCCATGATAAATTATTGGATTCCATCGCTACCATCATGGTACCTCTTTAGGACCCTTCTTTGGAGTCTGTCTGAACTACCTCTCTTTTTCCCACACTAAGGTTGCCCCAATTCCGTCTTACTCATGTTTCATGTTGGGATGACTGTACCTTACTGGGCATGCACCATTAATTGACAACTAGACGTTTGGATTCACCAGGCTTGGGAATCCCTTTAACTATCACCGACTGTTGTGTTTTCCATGTTATGATGATGGCCTCAAATCATGAAGGTCGAAACGCCATCGACTTGCACAAGCAAGAATGTGGGCTTTTGAACGATGACATGATTTTATATTTTTCTCCAACTGCATTGATTCATGCTTAGTTTCATTTGGAACTGTGGTCCAATAAGCTGTTTATTTGTTCCCACAATGTGTTCACCATTTCACTTTAACACACAGCTGTAGAAGCATGGTTGAGGGTGCTTTTTGTTATATGAAAAAACGGATCGGATTGTCCTCTCAGAGAATATTTCTGCATTAAATTACATCATTGGGACTATTTTTGTGCTCATTTAATGTGCATGATAATTAAGTTATCCCTAAAGATTTTTCCTCTTATTGATTCGCGTCAAGACTTTGTTGTTTGTTACTGCCTGGAGCCTTCTCCATGGCATTAACCAGCTTCATTATTGGTGGGATTCCCTTGTCATTCCAATGCCCCAAATATTATTGCCCTTCACTTCACTCGTATCTTACATTTCTCTCTCTTGATTGTCAACTCACTCTTTTGCAAAATAGTCAAAGCCTCCCTCAACATGTGATTGTGCTCCTCCCTGTCCTTACCCAACACAAGGATGTCACCCTGGAAATATGTCCCATTATAAATTCCTTTAAACAAAGGGTGCTTTGCCCGTTGAAACACTGTGGACGCAGAAGCTAATCCAAAGGGCATCCACTTCAATCTATAAGCTCCCTCTTGCATAACAAAGAAAGTCAAAGGTCTAGAATCAGGGTGCAATAGAATTTGGTGATGCACCAAGGACAATTCCAGAGTGGAAAATACCTTACCCTCCTTAATGGTGGTCAGCATTTCCACTATGTTGGGTAGAAGATGCCTGCCAACCCAGATGGCAGCATACACATTATGCAAGTCCATACACAAACACAACTCGCCATTCCCCTTCGCTGCCAAAACCACTGGAGCCAACCATAACGATGCTTCTATCTCTTCAATGATCCCCTCATCACACAACCTCTAGAGTTCTTGTTGTAACGGCTCCCTCATAACAAGTGGAACACTATGGAGCTACCGGAAATCGTGAGTGAGGCCTAACTACAATCAACATGGACACTAAAATATTATCTAGGGTTCATGCAAATGGGCTGCTTCGGTTGGCAGGCTTATTAATACACAAAGACCAATGTGGTTTTAATCGAGGCTGTAGCACCCTAATGAATATTTGAAGGCTTAGCCATGTACTACACACCACAGAACAGTCAGAAATCGAAGGAGCATTTGTAGTGCTAGGTACATTGGACTGGGTGGGGGTGGGGGGGGTCATGCTGACTGTTCTTTCTGGAACAAATGGGGTTTGGTCCAAATTTCTGTAGATGGGTAAAATTATTATGTTAGGAATTAACTGCGATAGCTCATTTGGTTGGATTGGTGTCTGCAAGTTGATCTGTAGAACAAGAGTTGAGATAGGAATACCCCCTATCAAAGTTACTGTTTATCTTAGTAGTGAAGCCATTAGCAAAGCAGCCCTAGTGAGAGATGTGAACTTGGGGAATTAGAATACGAGATACATAAATATTGTATGTGCATAGAATATTTATCTACGCCAATGACACTCTACTGTTTTGACTCAGTGACACAACTAGATCTCTGTGTTGCTGCAGGACTTAGGCAACTTTAGGAAAATCTCAGGCTTGCACATAAAGAAGCACAAAATGGTGTTATTGCCCTTAACCACACTAGTAGGTAAACCCCAGAATGAGCTCTCGGAGACAGGGACAGACACGTTTTGTTACTTGGGCACACAGGTTGCTCACTTGAGGGAGACACAACATGACTACAATATGGGGAGGGTTCTCCAGGGTCTGAGGACCTGGATACAATTCTGGAACATGCTTCCCCTTAGCAAGTGGCATTTGCTAAGATGGGCCTTCTCCCATTAGGTCTGATCTTTTTACAGAATACCTTGTACCTGATCTTGAGATCAACATTCAGGGAATTAGGCAGTCAGTTGGTCTTGTTGGTTTCGGTGGGTAAAAGGAGTGGGTCCATCTGGAGGCCCTAAAGAGGGCCAGGAGAGAGAGGTAAATTCGACTCTCTGACTTGGACTTGTATTAAATAGCACCACAACAACAGCATGCAGTAGAATAGGGTGCGGTAGAAACATATGCCAAGAGGAGACTGTTAGCAAGATTAGTTGAGGAGGGAGAGATCGCAGTTGCCTTATGAGAGGACGCAGCATGGAGAAGCAGGGCCGGCTTTAGCGCTGGTGGGGCCTTGTGCAACAGTGTTTGTTGACACCCCCCAGTGACCACCTCTGCCATGGTTTCCCTCACAGCCACCCTATAACTGGGCCCTTACCCTACGGTCACCATACCCACTCTCTCTCAGATGCATTTAATATGTTTTATAGCGCCACTCATACCAGTGTAGGGTGTCAGAGCACTTTAAATCACACACTACACAGAGGCAATCAGTCATAGGTGTCTAAATCAGTGCATAGGAATTCTTATGTAAGACAGAGGATTAAAAGCTGTAGGTGTCACATGTCATCCATACTGGTAGGCATTGCAGTTTGAGAGTGCTTGGTCTGGAGAAGCACAAACTCAAAAAACATATCACCATGGTTGGAGGTTCTCTTTAATGATAATTGATTTCTACCCAAATGAACCCTTTTTACAACATTAGGATAATGAAAGGGGAAATATCATAACACTCTAATCTATAGCATGCGGTTTACATGCAGCTCTTTGATGGCAGTTAATAGCTCAGTGTTCCATGTTAGGATTTTAACTTATAAACTGCAAGTAACTAAAGGTTCTCTTTGACAAAAGCAGTAACCCACTGACCTACTTACATTATATGCTCTTTGAAATCTGCATGGTACACATTATTTGCGGCCGGCATTTGAACCCTCTGCACTCCCTTACGATAATAATAATAATAATAATAATACTGAAGTTTATATAGCGCGACAGCTACCTCTCACTGAGGTGTCCCGGCACTTAGTGAGCAAGGGGGAGGGCAGTGTATCAAGTGAACAAGTTAGTGATTAAAAAGCCACGTTATGATGAGTCAAAACTTCCAGTAGACAAAACTCTGGATCTTGCTCCAGCAAGAACATTAATCACTGTAGTTATTGTGACACTTTTATTGTTGCCTGAAAATTGCTGAAGGCAAGGAATGTTGCAGCGGGTGCTTTTAAAACCATAATTTTCTTGCAAACAGGTCACTGCTTGCAAACAGGGCGACCCCACCCAAAGTCAGCACCTGGTGTGGTGGCACTAGTCGCACTGCCCTAGCGCCAAGGAAGACCCCAAAGTGGTGCTTCAGGTGGTGCAGCATAACAAATGACAACAGGGTACTGAGGTGCTCTTCATCCGCCAGATCTTTACAGTTCAGGTAGCTGGCCTGCAGCCATTTTGCCAAATATTTAATGGCATGATCGTGGCCAGGTGGAAAGAGGGCGGGTCCAGCACCTTGGGCGAGTTATACTCAAATGTGAAATGTATCATTTTTGAAGAGGCCTGTGAGACTTTTGGGCTTGGTCAGGGCAGTTTTATAGTTTGCCAAGCTGGCTACCACTGTATAAGAAATATGGAAGTGTTTTCGCTCCAGACCGGAGTTCTGAAAGACATTAGAAGTCATAGTTGAGACTGGACATGGCAGTGATCTGGTTTCGAGATTATGTAAGGCTGCTGAGTGTGGGCACATGTCACTCTGACCTTCAGAACCCCCTGATCGACAATGAATGGGAAGGGGTCTGTGCCTAGGTGCAAGATGTTGCGAGTAACACTAGATTTAAATTAATTCAAATTGTCTGCAACGTGTCTACTTGACTTCCTTGTGGTCGAACAGAATGTATCCAGACAGATCCCCGTGTGTCTAAAATGTGGATGGCAGGAGGTCACATTTGTACATATAACATGGAACCTGCACCATTCTAGCACAGTATGGAAGGGGATGGTATTCAGAATAAGGCGATGACTATGGTTCCCATTTAAGACACATCAAAAACAGTATTATTCGAAAGGTGGAAAAGAGGAAAATGTAATATAGGCTAAACGCAAGGTGACAATACACTGGCTATGTGCCCAAAGCTCCACCAAGGCAATGTGGAAGGGTGATGTGTTGAAATGGTCACTCAATGAGGAGAGGCACAGAAAAGTGTTCAGGTCAGATGAGGGACTGAGGGAGGGCCTGGCAGCCTGGACGGATATTAGGACATCCTTGCCATACTGTGGGTACGTTGTCAGTGTCCACAGCTCTAGTCTCCCCGTGACGCTATGGGATGTACCCCAGCATGTTAATGACACTATACCTTTCAGTGGAAGTCTTACTCACTTACATGGTGATCTTTCACTGAAGTAACCCTGCCAGGTAGGGAGGTGAATCTTTACCTCCAGAGTTGGTGTTTTATGCACCAGCATCTCCGGCAGAGTTACCTGCACACCTTTAATTTCTTAAAATCTCGAAATTCCAAGAGCAATGTGTGATGGTGATTCTACCAGTTCCTAGCAGATTTACCACTTCAACCCAAGGCTAAATCAGTGCAGAGGTCTTTCAGGGTCCGAGCTCTGCCAGGGAACTCAGCGCCTGTGAGGGACCAGTTCCCGGGTTAGGCAATGTGTCTGGGAGGAGCCATTTTCAGGATTTGAGAGGAACTACTTAACTGATGTCACATAGTCCATGAGGGGTCACCCTTAGAAGACACAGAATCAGCGGAGGATCCCAAATGAAAAAAAAACTGAATGATGGTCCAGCTCCTTGTGGGAACATAGGGGTTGATTTGGAGTTTGGTGGGTATATCAATGGTGGATGCCTCATCTGCTAACCTTGCTGTTCCCCTGACCAATTTTGAGGTGAAGGAACTGCAAGGTTTCTACCAGTGGACCACAGCTGTCAGCGGAAACCCTTGCCTCATGAGTTCATCCGCCACAGGACACAGATCAGAGTGGCAGGCACACCGCCCTTTTTAGGACAGGGCAACCATCACTGTTTTTCACTGCCGCACAGGACTGCCAAGCGAGGCATGGCAGACCTGCGGGGGAAAACAATGAGTGTCAGGGCCATTGATTTTTTATTTATTTTATAAACAAATGTCTGCTTTGAGATGCTGTGAAAAACACATGGCGCTCATGATGCATTCAGCTCCGCCTTTCTGCCTTGAGTTCAATTACCACATTGGTGGTTGCTCTGAAGGTACAGAGATCTCCACCAGGCAGGTGATATGAAGGCCACATCTTCTCCAGGGGAGTAGAGGCTAGGGCCTTCACCGACCAGGTGTCCCAACAAGGCCCCGTGAGGATCTGAATGACCCCAATAGTGCCTAACACTGGTTCGTTGTATTGTAGTTAATCTGTTTTGTTTGAATCAGTGTTATAACTCCAGCAGTGAACGTTAAATTTAGAAATGACGATTCCAAAAATCGTTTTGTAACGTTTTGTATTATAAATATGACTGTTCAATTAAAAAATGTGAAATTTAATGGCAAAACAAATAATTAGCCATCTTCCACCCTAGGCAGCATTCAAACAGTTGTTCTTTTCATCCTGAACACTTTCTCCAATTTTAATTTTCGTCACACGTTTTGCCATTATTTTTATGGTTCACATGTTTTGTTCATTTCTAAATTCCTCAAGATTCCCATAATATTCTCTCTCTCCCTGCCCTCTGCCAGCAGCACCATAATCTGGTTTGGCATATGGCTTTGACTGTTCATCGGGTCCAACCCAGATGTCATTCATAGCAGTGATGTAGCAAGGATGACATTGTTCCTAATACAAGCATGGGAATGGTCCCCTCTCTGCCCTTGGTTAGACAGTAAAAAAACAGCCATAATTGAGGGGCAATTGGCACCTCTAATCCATGAGCCCTGGTGCTGCTGCACCTGTTGCACTAATGAGGACTACGACACTTGTTCTTAAATTAGCATACATGGCAGATCCAGAGAAGGATCCCACTACGTGCCAAATATACAACTCATAGTCTACCTCTGCTGTTGTCTGTTAGTCGAATGGCATAGTGACTATATAGTCCTATGCCAAAAAAGAGGCCCCTCCCATCCTTCTTAATGTAAATGTACAAGTCTGGTCCGAGCTCAAAATATTATGCAAAAGATGGGGAGCAGAGAATTTCTAAACTTACAAATACAAGAATGAGGGAATGCTTTCAGTGCAGGCGTCAAAATTAGGTATAAAACAAATTGGAATCAAGGCGGAACTTACCTCTTGGACTCAAGCGTTGGTACATTTCACCAGATTTATTTTACTGTATCTTTAATTACAAATGCTCAGAATTTTTTTTTATTATTTTCCAGCCACAGAATTACCATTACCAGGGGTCCCAGTAAGTCAAGAGGAAGGGGAAATAACGAGAATTACAAGTTTTTGGGGAATAACATGTGGAAATCGGAAATGACACATCAATTTCCACTTATTTTTCCCCTGCCGTTGCTACAGAAATTTTGGCTGTTTTTCAGCAGCCGAAATATCCACGCGAAAGACCAAAACTCGCAGTTCTTATGGACCTGGTAACTTCTATTACCAGCTCATCGAAAATTATAGACCACTCATATAAATAATAATATAATACTACTGCAAATGACAACAATAATAATATAGTGATACCGCAATCGCACATAGCTTTAAATGTTACCTGAAGGTCTATGAACACTCATATCACTAAATTTATTTAGCCACCAAATCCAGGTTGCTTTGGAAAATGAGTGACAGGTAGATACAACCTTGGCGACCCGAAATGATATTATCAAATCCTGGAACCAATTTACTAAGAGGCAGAGTCACAGTGTCGTGTTAGCACCGTATATCTGGGCTGTGACTTGGCAAGCCTCGCAATGCGCATTAATTCAGCACAATGCGAAAGCGCCCTTAAGTTTTCTCAGAAAACCTGCAATATCAATATTTATGAGGCCCGATTAGTGTTGCAAATCCATGAAAACAGCTGTGAATGCAGAGAGGAGTGAGGGCTGCAAGTGACAGTGATGCTCTCGATCTTTGAATGTACCTTGTCTGTATTGCGACATTTTGTATCCTGGCCCATAAGGGGATCTGGTTCGAAATGCCAAAATGAATTTGACCTTATAAATGGGGCATCAGGGCTTGAATGCAGGTGTGCATGAAAACACTGTCTGCTCCAGCAGAGCCCCCAGCTTTCATTCGAACAGTTAAAGCTGTGTCCTCACTCACATCTTTCATTTCTTGAATGGTTACCGAGTGCAAGTCTGTCAGCTCTCGATGCTTTGCAACCTCAAGAGAGTAACAGGGCTCCTGGCCCAATCCTACAGTGGAGACCAACAAGCTTGGATCTTAGCAGGGTGCACCCAAGAGAGGCCACTCCCCTCTTACCCCCAAGCCTCTAGAAGTGAACTGTAGGTTCGCCACCACGGAAGCATCCATCCCTCAATTTTAAGTTGGTCCACGGAATGCATGCACACACTCAAACAGGACAAAGGGACGCTGGAGTGGTAGGACATTTAGGGGCACATACATCAAAGGTTGTTGCTAGCGCAAACTGTGCGATTCACAAATATCGGCCGTTTGCGCCCGCAAATAGGCCTTTTCCAATGCATTAAAGTATTAGGCACTCGCCATTTAAGAAATCACAATTTATTGTGATTTCTTAAATTGTGATTGCATTTAAGGAATCGCAATTCTATATCAGGCACATGCATCAATATTGGCTTTTGCATTTCCTTAATTGCGATTTTTAGGGAATCGCAATTAAGGAATCGTAAAACCTAATGCATGTAGAAATCGCTCAAAAAATAGCTATTTCTAAACATTCCTTAATTGCGAGTCGCAAATTGCGAATCGCAATTAAGGAATAACTCCCCATTCATTCCTATGGGCCTAGAGGCCCATAGGAATGAATGGGAAGACATTCTCAATTTGCGATTCTCGATTAGAGAATCGCAAATTGAGAATGCAATTTCAAGGGTGCCAGGGTATCAAAAGGCACCATGTTGCATCCCTGAAGTTGATCAGTGCACATATGTTGCGCACACACATGTCCTAAGTGCATGTGTGCACGCAACATGAAACTTAAAAAAATTCACAAAAGTGCATTTTTCAAAGTTATTGCAAATTACCATGAATGTCAACTTCATGGTAATTTGCTCCCCCTATTAGCGAAATCTCTGATTTTTTAACTTTTATGCATTGCATTTAAGGAATCGCAAAATGCAATTCCTTAAATGCAATCGCAATTTGAGAACTCGCAATTAATTGCGAATTCTCAAATTGCGAGGGCCTTGACCATTGATGCCTCGGAAAAGCTAATTTTGCGATCGCAAACGGCCGATTTTTGCGAATCGCACCGTTTGCGATCGCAAAAGACTTTGATGCATGTGCCTGTAAGTACTTAGAAATAGCGAATTCACTGTTTGGGGCCTCAAAATACAGCAAAATTACTCTGGTCTGTATTTTGCAAAAACCTTGAAAAATGCACAAAAGTGCATTTTACAAGTTTTCAGGTTACACACATGCCCTTGAGGCATGTGTGCGCAACATGGGTGCACATCACAATTTCAGGGGTGCAACAGGGCGCCATTTTGACACCTTTGCACCCTTGAAATTGCGCATGCAATTTCCCATTCATTCCAATGGGCCTGTGGGCTAATAGGAATGTGTGGGAAGCCATTCCTTAATTGTGACTCGCAATTTGCGAATCTCAATTAAGGAATGTTTAGGAATAGCTGTTTCGCTATTTCAATAGGGATTCTTACATGCATAGGCTTTTGAGAGTCCTTAGTTGGGATTCCTTAATAATCGCAATTAAGGACTCGCAAAAGCTTTTTTTGATGCAAGTGCCTGTTAAACTCTTGGCGCCTTATGAATCCCCTGTTCTGTTCCTGCTAGGTAGAGCAAACTTATCAACAGCATATCAAGCATATTAAAAACTGATCAATAGGTCAGAGGGAAGGTTGTAATGCTAAACAGCTTCTTCTGACAGTAACTGCCCTGTCACTTGGTTATATTCCCACAGGGGATCACAGTCACGGGGGATAACGGTTCGGCCACTCACTTATCCACAAGGTCCGACTCTGTTGACCATATGTCAGTTCAAGATGGTCGAGGCCATGACAGTGCTCATGCTGGGCTTTCTAAGGGGTCATTTCACAACCCCTCATTCTAGATCAGAGCATCAACAATCACCCTTATCGGAAAATGGCATCAAAAGAACTGGGAGGTGGTACTCCAACTGCTTCAAACTCCATGTTCGTCCACAAGGACTAATCTTGTTTCTTGGTTCGCAGTCGTAGCATAAGGGAGTGGTGCGTGTCGGTAGTTCAGTGGTGCATGGTGTGAATAATTTAATAGCCCAGTGTGTTTTTCTCCTCTATTCTAAGTTTTAGTAAAGCACGACTGTCACCCGGAAGTGTGTACTGACAATGGAAGATTTCCAATAGTAAACAGTTAGACAGGAGGCTTGTGATTTATTGTTTGCCTTCGGTAGGGAAGATGGTCAGAGATCAATCAAAGATTGGATGGAAGTGAGTTCCAATATTTGGTGGCAGATAGAAAAAGTACCATCCACCCAATCTGTGAAACCAAATGTAATGAACCTGGAGTTGATGGTGAGATGCTGATCTGAGGTCCCTAATCAGCCTGTAAGAAATCAACTAATCATGCAGCTACAGTGGCCGGTCCAGAGTTTCTAAAGGCATGATGTGGCATGCATAGACTCTTAAAAATAATACACTTAGATAAGGGATACCATTGGTGGGAGAATACGAGGGGAGAAAGAAGAGAATCACGAGTGAGATCAAATATGAGACAAATAGTTGTTGTAGTCTGGAGAAGCACATGAGAGGTAGGGACAGAGAGAAAGAGTTACAGCTGTCTGAGCTAAACAAAATGAAGTCTTGGGCTACTATTCAGCTGGATATCAATGGGTAAAAAGGAAAGATTTTGTAAAGAAGGCAGAGGTGGTGAAAACAGGATGACGACATTTTGATGACTTGAGTAGCCAGTGAAAAATGATGGCCTATTCTGAATTGTGGACTACAATTACTGGAGGGGGTGACAAGTTCCTCTGCCACCAAACAGAGGACCAGGTGGAAGTCTGCTTTCCTATCAGAAGCATTTCTGTTTTATCTGTGTTAATTTTGAGAAAGGTGTTGTTCATACCGGAGACATTTTTTAGAGTTGAGGCATGATCCGTGTGATGAGTCTTTGACAGTAAAGAACATCTGCACATTGTTTGCGTAAGTCATGAAGGAGAAACCGAAATTGTGAATGACTTGTGCATAAGGGAAGACACAGACATTAAAGACTGTGGGACTCAAAGAGGAATCCTGAGGTACGTCCTGTTCTAGTTTCTTGATCTCAGAATGAAAAAGCGAAAGCAAACCACTTGAGAGTGGTCTTGGATATAGGAAGTGGCCCAAGCATTGCCGTATATCCCTATCTGGGAAAGACAAGCTAAAATAATTGTATTGGAAAGCATATCAAAGACAAGTGGGAGATCTTGAAAGGTCAAGGTCATCAAGTGCTGTACATGCATTAGAGACATACATCATCAAAATGGACATCAAGGAGTTAGTTAGAATTAGGGCATTTGAGTCAATGGTCTTATGAACAATATATGTTGGACTAGGGTCAAGTCGAGCTTGATTTGATGAAGACAGCATGTTTATTTAATTTTTCTCATTATAAGAAGTAAAAAGGCAAGGAGAACAGATGGGAGTCACAGACTAGTTCCAGGAGACTGTCTGTGTCTAAAGACTGAGCGCCTTTGGAGAAAACCTCTCAAATAGAAACAATATTATTTTAAAAGAAAAGTAAGAGGTCATCAAATAAAGCCTGAGAACTGGAAACAGTATTGCTGCAAAAGTGCCACCTGGTGAGTTTGGCTGCAACTTTGAAATGGCCGTGGTGGAATTTCGGGCTTGGTCGGCTTGCAAAGGAAAGTGGTTTTCTCTGGCTGACCTGACTAGTTTTTTTTAAGTACTTTAAGCCTTCTAATAGGGGAGGCTTTGTATTGGGAGTTGTTGTTATGCCAATCTGTACTTTCCTGCACATAAATTTAGCTTTTCAACAAGAATCTGAAAACTAAATTTGAACACTGTGATAGTTATTTAGTGGGGCTATCCATCTAGTGAGGATAAAAACCAATTGTTGGGGAGACAGTCTCATCTAAATAGCCTTTCTTAGTAGGGGGGAAGTTAATGCTGGAATGTAGTTACTACTTGATACTTTATGCCACAGACATTTGAGAGAAGCAGAGTCGGTTTTGTGAGCTTTTAGGGCACGATATAGACTGCATGTACTGGGAAGGATGGTGTGGTCAGACCAAATCAAGAGAAGGGAAGCATAGCATCAGAATGTGCGAATTGGAGAAGTGTGGCTCACTGGTTAGAGGAGGCAGACCTGGAAGCAGAGGTCAGCCCGGGACCAGGGTTCAATTCCCGGCTCGGCGGGGTCTTGAGTCCTAAAATGTCCATGGACTTGACAATTCTCGCTCCGGTGCCTACTCGATTCACGGGTTCACACTCTGCGACTCTGGGCAATAGCTTGCTTAATCTCCACAACGGCCCCTCGCGGAGGGATGCCTGGCTTTCACCTTGTGGATACCCTGCCGGGGTATCTCACAGGGGAATACCAGGACGGGTTCCCTAAGCAAGCGCCTTGATGCCTTCGGGTTATATGTGCGCTATATAAATCGCAATACATTTACATTTACAAGAGTAGGTCATGGGTGTTCTGTGTGTAGGGGAAGAGATCCATTGTGACAGGCCCGATGATGCAAAAGTTACTATTAGGTAGATTAGACTTGGGCAGAGTGGATTTAGCTACCCGAACATTCAAGTCCACCAAACTATCACAGCTAGAACTGATGAGGTCAATGTGTGTTAGAAAATGAGGACGTTTCTCATTGAAACCCACAGTTGGTCCCGGAAGCGAGAGACAATGGTAAAGGTGAGGTTAGAGCAGTTTGATAATGCAGCTTTTAGCCAAGTAATTCTGTGTTGTGGTTGGCCGGGTGACCATCTGTGGTAATGTGAAGCTGTTTGTGTACTGGTGGGATGGCAGGTGAAATTTGCTGCTCACTGCCAGGGTTACCATTCATGTGAGCATTAACCAAATCAGTGGGGTTTTTCGAATGGGTTACTTCTATAGATATCAGTTGTTTGGACAAGGCCAGCAATTCGCTGCTGATGGAGCTGTTACCCATGCAGGGCTCTCGGACTCTGATAAGATAGATTCTGGAAATGGTGAAAGGAAGAGTTATAGCCAAAGTTAGGCCATTTAGCAGCTGTGTCCTTGCAAAAGCCTGAGTCCCATTGTATGGACTTATGTCACCACAGCAGCCTGTAGGGCCAGTTATCTTTAATGGTGGACGTAAATCGTGTAATTCAGCACAGCATAATCGCGCAGAATTACCCGAGAATTCTGTGGGATTACTCTTAATTACACGAGTAATTCTGCATTTAGTGCTATTTTTTTAGCACAAAAATGCCTCTTCGCCCCGAAATGGGCACAAGCATGCATTTTGCACTATGAAGCAGTGGTAAATGCATTAGCGCTAAAAGTACAAGCAGCTTCTTGCAATCACCAAACATGGTCTCACTGTAGTATTGTTTTCCACCAAATTACTCTTAGTTCCGTGAGCAGGCGTAATTGCATTATTATCAGTAATTCCACGTCAAAGAGTAACAGAATTACCAAAATTACTCAGAGTATGCCAGTGTGATGAAAATTACGCCGGAGCCTAGTTATCTAGGAAAGTGTTAATCTAAGAATTTTGATGTTGAAATGTTTGCTTCAAGGTTAATCATCAAGAGAACCACAAAGAAGGAATGCCAGTCTTCTTAAAGCTTCAAATTAATTCTGTGGGATAACTTGCCAACAATAAATTCACTTGCACAAATAAAATTGATTTGATTGCACATAAAATGCATCTGGATATTTTTTTTCTTACAGCCACTGGAAAGGTATGGGTGATGGGGCACTCATTTGTGTCCGGAGCAGCACAGCATATCCACATGAACACTAAGGCTTGAGATCATGATTTTGTCTATACGGAAGTAGTGTAGAGGTACAGGCCGGGCATGCTTTGGGACATAGTGGAGGAATTCATCAAGGTTCACTTAAGGCACTCACTGGCACCAGACATTAAAGGAATGCATCAGGCTGAGACGGGCCTCCCCTTAAGCGCATGGTGCAAGTAGTGCAGAAAATGTGGCTCTCCCTTGTGGTTACAAGCAAAAACCTTCATACTACGGAACTACCGGCCTCGATTATTCCCAGCCTGTAGTGGCATGGGAAAAAATCACTGGAAACAGTTGAAAAGTATAGGTGGAAGTTAAACAGTGCTATTTGTAAATTCCTAAAAAGCATGAGAATAGTCTATGTGCAACAACACCTAAATAACCTAAAGACTTCATCAAACTGTTGCCTGGAAGGAGTTCTCCCGTGCTAGGCAAGCATGGATCTATTTATTCAGGACGTCCATCATGCTCTAACCAAAATAGGCTCAAAATAGACTTTGGAAGAGTAAATGGCCAGCATGTATCAGCTTGCTTGCTAGCAACAGAAGCCACTCACAAAGCCTGTGGCAAATTACAAGACAGTCCACAGTAGCTGCAAGGTTGACTACCAGACCAGGTGGAAGAGGTGGTACCTAGCAACACTGGCTGTATAATGAATAATGAGGGACGAAAGGATCACATTTTGGTTGTGAATATTCACTTGGAAGGGCATTTATGGATAAAAAGTGACATAGAAATATTGTATGCCTGGTCGATGTGAAAGTGAGTGAATCATGGCAACTGGAATTAGAGGACCACCCACTGTACCTGGATGAGGCATGACTGCTGCATGTGGTCAGCCAGCCGGCATGCCTTATTGACTGAAGGTGAACAAAACATGGCTCTGTAAGACTGTGACCATTGAAGCACGATAACCTGAAGTGAAGGGTAACCCATAGTGCCTGCCTGACTGAGGCATAGCTACCAGAAGTGGATAGCCACCCCGCATGCCTGATTGACTGAAAATGGACCATGAATGTGTTGATTGTTCATGAATCAGTTAAGGACAGCTACCTCAAATGTATGGCCTCCACTGCATGGGCATCTGGTGGGCCTGTCTGGATGTATTGTTGGATGGTATCCATATGAAAGACCAGCGGTAAAGAGGGAAGGGTCTTACAATAAGTGTCCACTGAGGAGAAAAGAAATAGAGCTATTACTTTGAATAGAGAGCACAAAGCTGTTCTTTCATGGATAGCCTGTAAATGAAAGCAGCCAATAAACTGGCCTTCACTCTTCGAAAGAGAGAAGGTCTTCGATGGCAGCTAGGTGGAGGTACCACTGCTAGTCTCTGGGCCAGACCCTGTGGAGGAAATCATGATCTTAGCAGGACATTGCCAGAGGGAGACCGCCAGCCAGCCTCCAGCAGTGAACACATGATTTGCCCCTGAGTGAAGGAAGGAATGGCACCTATCTCTCCATTTCCAGCAAGTCCAAGGGCTGCATTCACACCAAGCAGGACAAAGGGGGTGATGGAGGCTATTTAAACCTTAGCCGTCCACCAGAACTCTTTTCTCAGTTCTGCAGAGTAGCATGAGTAGCCTCCTCCCGCGCCAACAACAGGGTTAGAGACGGTTCACCGAGTAAAGCACTTAAGGAATAAATTGTAAATTGTTGTGTCTTGTAAAGCGCACTGCTACCCGGAGGCCTCGTAGCGCTATAGACCGCTGGGGAACCCGTCCTGGCTTTCCCTGTGAGATAGTCCCTCCTGGGGGTCTCCAAGGTGAAACCAGGCATCCCCGGCGTTTGTGTGGGGCCGTTGTGGAGATGAGGCAAGCTAATGCCCAGAGTTGCCGAGTGTGCTCCCTGGTCGGAGTAGGCACCGATGCGAGAATTATCAGTCCGCTGATCCTGGTCCAAGACCCTGCCGCGTCGGGAATCGAACCCTGGTCCCGGGCCTTTCTCTGCACTCGGGTCTGCCGCCTCTAACCAGTGAGCCACACCTCTCCACTAACACTTGATTTTCATGTCAGCAGGTGTTACACACAATTTACAAGGTGATTCACGGCAGTTGAAAGGTTAGACGCAGGCCCTGTGGAAGAAGCAGCACCATTCAGGCATGCAGGCATAACATGAGCTACAGGGAGAACCTAGAAACGATGTGTGTAGGGATTGGATTTGGACATGTATGGATATGAAGTGAAATGGTCAAATGCCAGGCCCGGTCGAAGTGAAAGTGAGTGAAGCACGGCTGCTGGAAGTGGTTTCCCCTCAGGGTGCCTGAGGGACGGTGAATGAAACTGGGCTGTGTTAAGACTATCAGTGCATGGGTATGCTTGGAATGATCACAAACAAGCTAAGCTTGGCTACCTTAAGTGCACCGCCTTAACTGCATGGTCACCTGCTCTGCCTGGCGGGATATATTGTTGAATGGTGTTGGTTCGCAGGGACAGGCAGTAGAAAGGAAGGTGTCTGACATTGAAAGTTCACTGGGGACGCGGGAAAAGACCTAAAGCTATCACTTTGAATGTGGAGTTCAAACGTGAACCTATGTCGGATCACCTTTAAGTGAAAGCCTTTTCTCTTCCAAACAAACAAATGTAGTCTTCATTATTGGGACTCGGTAGGGCGACCGACTGGGAGATACAACAATGAAACAGATGGTGTCTTTTTTGCCTTGTGATTAATAAACAATTGCAGTCTATTTCTTGCTAATCACAATCACCAATGTGGCTTGTAAAGCACTTTAACAGACTGAATATTCATTTTTTGTCCCTGCAAAGCTGCTACTTTACACAACAGAGGATTGTTCAGGCCAAACACGTTTGATATGTATGATCTGAGATGTAGTTAAGATTAAAACCTGATGTGTGGATGCTGTGTTCCAATTTCTTCCATACCAAGCATCTTGGTTGGATGCCAGCCGTTTGAAGGGTGTAGCTGACAAAAGGTTTCAGGCCAAACTAAGCATCACTGTTATCTTAACTTGTTCTCTTGCCTTTTCCAAGGAACCTCCTGCGGAGGAAATTCTATAGAGTTCTTGGACTTACTCCCTACATTTGGCATGGAAATTACCATTTATTTTGAAGATTCTCTCTTCTCTGTTATGGGCGGACCACTGGTGTTCTAAAACAGAGCATAGGCCTGCTTTTGCTTTACACAAGGAAGTTACATTGGAAATGCATTGGCCTCTTTTTACGCAGCTCTACTTTACGTCTTTTTTTGTCATCAAATGCATTCATCCATTTCAGTAAATTTCGTGATTGAACTACTTTAAGATTTAAAATTCTCAGGTGTGGAGACGGGATGTGGTAGGAAGTGAATTGGAGAAGAGTGGGCTGAGCCATGCTCTACAGTATCCCCGATGCTGTGCAGCATGGCTTTTAAAAAATAAAAAATAAAAGTTATACGTGGCCTGTCACCTGCTTTTGAAGGCATGTGCACCAAGTATGCGCTTGCCTATAAAATGACACAAGTACTTTTTTTTCTGTTTGCTGATCCGAGTTAGTTTAGTAAACAGAAAAACAAAAAAGTTGTGTGTGTTTTGGAGAAGCAACACCGGGCACTGGGCAGGGGAAAGCATCGGGTGCAATGCAGACAGTAGCATAGCTAGCCCTTTGGCTGCCTGTGGCGATCCCTGCATGTGCTGCCACCCGAGATGGCAGGTAAGAGCAGGGGGAGGCCGCCGCCCCCATAACTTGTGTCACCCGGGGTGGACCACTGACCCCACCCCCCCTTGCCACGCCACTGAATATGAGGGTTAAGCAGGGCTTTAAGTGGAAAAAAAACTAGGGGTGCTCTAAAAGGGGCGTGGCAAATGTCTTAAAGGGGTGTGGCCTATCCGAGTAGGGGCGTGGTCTAAATCAAGATAACTAGCATTGTGTGCTTAAGAAAATCATGAAGTCGCATCCAGTCACAGAATTACCCAAAGTAGCATTTTCCATATATCACAACTGTAAAACACCTTCTTATTACACTACAATGGATTAGTTGGGGCAACTAATGTGTAACTAGAGATAGGATCAGCAGAACGTACTTAGGTCTCATCAGTGAGGTATAGCTTGGTTCCTATGACGATTGAGCGTGGTACACACAACTGGGCGTAGCCGCTGCATTTACGGAGTCAGCCGCAACAACTAACAAGGTGATGGGAATAAACATAACAGGACAGATGCACCACAACACTCAACATTGATGTTTTCAATGAGTCAAGCAGAATAGGGTTCTTCAGTTTAGTTCCTTTATTTTCAAAAAGATGAGCACCGTACAGCCAACGCTTTTCGTCCCAAGCATGGGACTTCTTCAGGGCTTCTGCTATAGACGAAAGATTTCGATCGATGAGTGTATATGAAGTATGGATGTGAGTCACCGCTGAGGATGGACAAATGTATGTCCCATAGAATTTAGAATAAAGCTTAGTATTGTCTCTAGTAGGAAAAGTCGTAGGTACATCTAGAGAGAATCATTGGCGTCCTTGGGGTCCAAAATCGGATAGGAAGAGTAGTCTATGTCTGTGTTCCAATCTATTATTTGTATATGGAAGATCTAAATTGCAGGAACACATGGATGATGGTCCCAGGTTTTGATGAAAAAGGCCCCAGTCGGTATCTAATAAGACCAAGCGAGACCAAGTGGCAGTTTTCGGAAATCCTCGGGTCGTGACTGCAGGGCGTTCCCCAGCAGCTGGGGAATAATTCTAACATGAATTGCTGTCAGGTTTCGGACTCATAAATCCACTGAAAGCCCATGCCAACCCTCAATCTCTGCACTAATGCACAGGATGGAAAGTGCAAACAGGCTCAGAAATCAGGTGAGAAAGAGAATCCCTCTGTCTTTAGAGAACCAGGGAATGGGAGCAGAAGAGCATGGCGAACTGGAGCTCACCGCCTTTGCACAGCTCTGTTTCAAGAGACAGCATCCCCTGTCTTGGTGTTACAAGGGGAGGAAAGCTGACTGGCTGTAGGACTGAGGGTATGTGCTGTACTGATAATACTGGGCATATAACAAGGAATAGATTCCTAATGAAACAAGCCGTACTGGTTTCAGCAGTGAGTGGTACAACAGTGACCCGGGGGCTGCCAGGAATCTGACTGAAGTACCCGGCACACTGCTGCAAACACACTTGTAAGACTCACCAAAGTAGGCAAGAAGCAGCACTACAAAGGGGCATGGCAGGAGAGGTGCCAACGCTGATCCAAGAAATAGAGAGGGCAACAATGAGCAACTGCGAGGGCTGCCAACCAGATGTTAGCTATTGGGCTAAAGTCCAGAAGTCTTGAATATGAATCTCCCCCCAGTGGTGTAACAAAGGCCTCCCGCAGCCCCCACGATGCGGGGCTCCCCAAGCTCCTGTGTCGTCAGAGGGGGCCCCCTCCAGGTACTTTTCAGGGGGGCCCCCCCAAGTTTCGTTACACTACTGACACATAAGTAGCAACAGGGCGACCTGTAAAGAGAAGGCAGGCCCGCCGGTTGCGTGTGTGATCATAATCTCCCCCCTGTGCAAACTCCGGTTACCGGTTACCTTAGGATGTGAAGGGGGCTCTGCGGTCCGCGCTGATCTCTGGTGAAGCCGCTTTTGCCGATGGGACGCGCCTCGGCCTCAGGCTTAGGCAGCTCCTTTCCTCGATGACGAGCGAGAGGGAACCCGCTTGCTAGGGGATGCCTGGCGCCTCTCCAGACGCAACGTAACTCCACCTGAGGAACCTCCGCGTTTTGCTGGGCGAAATCCTCATTGCTGTGACCAATCCGAGCGCGGCTTGGAAATGACGATCCCGGGCCGGTGGTGGTGAATACTGGCAGGGTGTTTTCAAGGCTCCTTCTCAGAGCGGCGAACGCGGCCTCGGGCACACAACACAGCTCGAGGGGCGGCAGTGGAGTCAATGCGCACACAGCACTCAGGGGCAAAGCAGGCGCTACAAAGTTCCTCAGCGGTGCGTTAATCCGCACACACAGAGCGCTAGGAACTCGATCCTGGGGCAGATCACATTTGAGGCAGAGTAGGCCTCATGACCTTACGCCCCAGCTGAGTGCCGATGAGCACACAGAGACAGATTTCACAGGGGGCAGATTCACGAAGGCACAGCGCAGAGACCCACACAGCAGCTGGAAGGGTGGGTGCTGGAGAACCTTTGTATCCCTGACTTCCCAGCTCTTCTTAGGCCATTGGAGACAGGCAGGCTTCAGGGGGACAAATCACACATCACAGCTCCTCTTCAAGTTAGGGGGACACAGCACACATCAGACAGTCCCTCCTTCAGCAATCACAGCAACTGTAGGTAAACATGTCACACAGCATTCCCCATGTTATCCTATGGGCAAGATAGCCTTTCAATAGTGAAAAACGAAATTGACAGTATTTCACTATCCAGACATATTACCCACACTAGTAACACCAAACAAAATCCGGGACAACTGCTCACCCTACCTTTGACCTTTGAGGCCCGAAAATAGAGCCCCCTAGAGCCCCCTTTCGAGGCCCCTCAAAAAAAACTGAGGGGGCTCAGCCCCCCCCCCCCCACTTAAAGCCCTGGGGTTAAGCAACACAGAGAAGGTGGGCAAAGTAACAGGAGGGCGCGGGGAGCAACAGAGAGCTCAGGAAAGTAAAATGGGGGAGAAAATGGAGAGAGAGAGAGAGAGGGAGAGAGAGAGACGAGGAGGCGGGGCAAAGCACACAGAGGCAGGGCAAAGCACACAGATGAAAAAGCAAATTGGGTAGTGGGATAAGCACATAGGGGCAGGGGAAGCACACGGGTAGTGAGTGCAGTGGAGAGGGAGAAATACACGAGGTAAACAGCAGGAAAGCACACACACTTGTAGAATGCTTAAACAAAAGGAAAAACGAGGCACCTGATAACTGAGCAGTGAAAGGGACACAAATAATGGTTCAATGTTTCAGGGAACGAACAAACTCAAGAAAATGAAGTGAAGCCCATATGTGCTAACATACTAGAAGTAAGCAAATGAGAGTGACAAGGAAGCCAACCAACGGTAAGTAATGGGTGGGCTCTAAGCTCACTTGAAGCTAACAGATCAAAAAATGTATGGGGGGGACCTCAGGAGCAGAGTAGGGAAATGTATGAGTAATCTCAGACATAAATACAAGTGTCAATGCTTGCAGGGGTACTGATCATACTTTTGTTGGGAGGCGCATCCCTCGAATAACCCATTTTTAATAATTTGATGTAAGCAGAGTAATTTATGTGCTCACACTTGCCACAAAGTTGTGTAATTTGTAAAATGTAATAACAATGTTAAAAAACACGAAAGATTTTAAGTTCCAACCGAGACGCAGTAATCTTTTGGATAAGCATGGCTGGCACCATATTGATGGGAACATTAAGCAAAAAAACTGTGTTTGCACGTGGAAGCGTTCAAATGTAACAGGAAAGAAAACTCTTTGAAGATTGGCATTGACTTGATTCAATATGGCATTCTGAAGCAATTGTCTAGAAAGCCATTAATTGTTGTTCCCCAAAATTACTTCAACCATTGTTTGAAGTGAATATGAGTAGCAGAACATAGCCCATATCGGAACCAAGCAAGGCAACTCTTCTGTCCCAACTAGATTTACACTTAGGCCTCCCTCATATATAGCTTAGTACTCGAGTTGAAATTCTCACACTCAGGAATTACTAATACCAAGTAGATCAGTAATTACGGGGTTTTGAAATCCCCTCGCTTACAATTTGCAGTGTCTAGGAAGGCAAATAACTACAGGAGTTGGAGCTTCCATGCAGATTTTTGCAGTTTTTCCCACTTTCAAAACTATTTTCTAAGAACAGAGTTTACGCAACTTGTTAGCTTGTAGTGACTGAAGAAAATAGAAACCTTCTCAGGGGTCTCACCGATACACCTGGTTCTTTTAAACCAAAAAAGAAGAGATTGGCACAGAAGCTATAATATAAAACACATATTTATTGACCTCCGATGAGGGAGACTATTTCACACAGTACCCTCAGGCAACAGTAGGAGGCATTCTAAGGAGTACAGAGAACAGGGGCCTTATATGTGCTTTCAATTTTCACAAAAAAGGATAAACTGTACATTCACTATGTTACAATTACATTACACGCATTTTACAAACACATATTTACAATTATCATACATTCCACAAAGAATACAATATAAAAACAACAAAAAATTGCAATTTTTTAACAAAAGGCCTGGACACCAGACACCAAGAGAAAATTGACAAAGCCCTGATGACAGTCCGGGAACTGGTTTCCCTGGACTAGAAACGCGTCGGCACACCTGAGGGAGCGAGCACTACCATTAAGTGTTGGAACTGGCTTTGGCTGGTCACAAAGTCATCTTTACTTTAGGATTGTGCTCCTTTTTTGACTTTGTCTTTTCTTCTATCATAGATTTTGATTAATTTCATTGAAAAATTGGAATTTTTTGTTGTTTGTATATTGTATTCTTTGTGGAATGTATGATAATTGAAAATAAGTGTTTGTAAAATGTGTGTAATGTAATTGTAACATAGTGAATGTACAGTTTATCCTTTTTTGTGAAAATTGAAAAAAATAGTGTATAAAATTTATAAATAGACAGGTATAAATAAAAATACCGGGTCAAATCAGAAAAATCTGGTTGCCCCTTTTTCTAAGAATAATTTTTGGGGAAAATTGGTTGGGTGTAGGCAAAGTTTGTGTTGTTAGGTTACATTAGTCAGCATAAAACCAAGGGGAGGTCCTGGCATGTACCAGCATGCAAAATGACTAATATGGGTATACAAGATTTGCTTGCTCAACAAAGTGGGAGGAGAGTTATTTCTCCTTTCATCACCAAGAATAGCCTGACAGTTATACCATTAGAGCAGGTGCATTCTACTAGCTAGGCCCCTCTGAGCATGTGCAAGGCTCTGGAAGAGGGAAATGGCACATGGCAAGCACATGGCTAACTAAGATGGCTGATTTTTGGGGGGGTGAACTGCGCACTGGGATAATTTCAGTGTTAATCTATGGCGTTAGAAACTTCTAACGCCATAGATTAACACTGAAATTATCAGAGTGTGCAGTACACCCCCCAAAAATCATTCATTGACTTAGCTACTGGTACTGCAGCACCACTTTACAAAAATGCAGTTTGATTCTATTTCAAACATCACAAATAACAAGGCAGACACTAAAACATATACTTCAGCCCAAGCAGCTGACATTTACTCGTTGATATCAGATATACAAAGTTTCAGCAAACAAAGTGGATCAATACAACAACAATTGCGACAACTGGAATTTTTGTCAAAAAGAGTTCTTAACCAGAAACTACATGCTTCCACCCTTATTCAATATCATAAGGTTCAAAGAATTCCAAGATGACTACGACTACCCATAAACCGATGCTCTTCAAATTTCAGTACAACAAACATTTTATGGAAAACTGGCATGCCATTTTAAATAAGTGCTCACTAGATTTAATATTACTATTGGTAGAGGAACTGGCTAAAATCATCAAAGAACTTGTAGAAGAACTAGAGCTACTTACTAGCGAATTATCCAGACAAATAGCAACAGAAGAATGGGACATGATTTTGAAAGAACTCAACGACAAACTGGATAAATATGGCAAAGATACTCAGGGCCGTAAACTCCGTAAATTCAAACATGACACCATAGATTATAAGTTAAACGAGGTATACTCTTGGGCAGAGGTATACGCTCAACGTAGACCTCACCCAAGAGTTGTTACATCAACACAAAAAGTGTTGTTTCGGATCAAGAGCTCACTGTATCACGGCAACCACCAACAGTAACAACAACATCAATAACAAGTGAAGGAAGCACTCCACAAGCTTCCGGTAGTCAAGACAATGCACAGCCAAGTTTTTTAGCCAAGGGACCAGCGAGAGGCAAACCACCCGAAGTCACAGAAACAAGAAGACCAGGCGTAGTAAAAGACACAATCAGCTCGAATTTAAGGAGCAAACCTTAGTGATAAACATCTCTTCGAAAAATGGAAGCAATCAACAATTACAAACATGGCAAAAAGGAACAAGCTTCGTGCCTACCTATTCGAGCAACTTTTTTGACACCGACATAAGCTTTTTCAGATTTATGCGTTCTCTACGCTTGAAACACTTTTTCAACAACATAGTTCCAACCCAGCCAGAGTTTTCGCAAGCAACAAGTGACTACAAAGAATTCAAATCCCCAAGTACGTTTATGCCACCGGTTTCACATAAACTTTTGGATACATTTGAAATTTTGGTCAAACAAGACCTACAGAAAATCAATTGGAACAAAAATCAGAGAAAAAATATCAACAAACACGAGGAAAACATAATCAAAGAATTGGACAATGATTGTTCAATCACGATTCAATCAGCGGATAAGGGCGAAGCCCTGGTGATCATGGACACTACGTTCTACGAAGCCAAAGTGCTTGAACACATCAATGATGAGTCTACATACCTTAAACTATCAGAAGATCCTTTGAAAGGCATTAGAAGCACATTGGAATCAATTTTAGAAAAAGCACTCGACATGGGATGGATTAATACCAACACTAAAAAATTCCTGACTACTACTTTACCAAGAAGTCCTCAAATCTATATGTTACCTAAGATTCATAAGAATTTACACAATCCCCCACTACGACCGATCGTTAGTGGGTGTGGATCTATTTTCGAACCCCTAGGGCAGTACATAGATGAATTTCTTCAACCATTTGTACAAAGCTGGACTACATATCTGAAGGACACTACTCATTTCTTACAACTACTACAAACTATCAATACCAACTTCAACAAGGTGGTACTGTGTACGATAGATGTAACTTCTTTATATACGTCTATACCCATTGAGGAAGGCATTGAAGCATGCTTATGGGCCTTATTACAAACATCACAACTGGCAGCACACAAAGTGTTTTTGTTAGAACTTTTACAATTCTGTCTACGCCATTCATATTTTTCATGGAAGTCAGATTACTTCCTACAAATCAGTAGAACCTTCATGGGTTTTGCGGGAGCACCAGTTTTTCCCAATATTTTCATGGCTAAATTTGAAAATGACTTTATCTTGACTGACACTAATTGGAAGAAACACACGATTTTCTTCAAAAGATTTATAGATGACATCTTTCTATTGTGGGACGGACCAGAAACTACTCTCCTCCAACAAATTAGAGATCTCAACACCAAGCACAGCAGGTTCCAATTCACATCTCTAATTGATTCCAGACAGATTCCTTTTTTGGACGTTATGGTCCACATCAACGAACAAAAACTAGAAACCTCACTTTTCCATAAACCAACTGATCGCAATAACACATTGTCATTCACCAGTTTTCCTCCTCACGCTCTTTTGCGAAACTTGCCGTTCTCACAATTCCTAAGAGCATAACGCATCTCATCAACAGAACAGGCATTGAACCAAGAGATAAAGTTACAAAGAGACAGATTTTCAGAGCGTGGATATCCGCTAGAAATCATACAACAGGCTGAGGACCGAATGCATGGCATTTCAAGGTTTCGATTACTACAACCAAAAGAGAAACTCAAACAGGAAAGAATGGTATTTTTTACCAAATTCTCCACACAATCAACAAAGATCAAAACAATAATCAATAACCATTGGGAATTGTTACAAACAGAAGATGATTTCAAAGGATTATTCAAAGATCCACCGCTGTTTGCCTATAAACGTAGCAGGAACCTCAAGGAGCTAGTAACCACAACCAAGTCCACAAAACCACAATCCTATACAACACAGCCAGGAATGAAGAAATGTTCTAATTGCGTGCACTGCAATAATGTAATTATTGGGAGTTCTGTACAACACCCACAAACCGGTAAAACAGTGAAAATTCGCTATCCAGTAGACTGCAACTCAACAGATGTAGTGTACAGCATTAAATGCCCATGCGGCAAGCTATACATAGGAAAAACAGACAGAAAAATAAAAATTTGCATCTCTGAAGATAAGAGCCGCATCCGTAACAAATCTACAACATCCAGTCTAGCGTCACATTAGACAGAAATAAATCATACTATTCCCCAAATTAGATTTCAAGTCTTGGAAGTTATTAATCAAGTACCAGACCGCGATAACATCAAATGGCTATCACAAAGAGAAATATGGTGGTTCAAACATATGGATACAATGATACCTAAAGGTCTCAATGACAAACTAGATATGGTTTGCTTCTTGTAATTGACACTAATTAGGGAATCCGCTACCACCAACTGTTGACTGTCATTATAACCAGCCACCTCGGATATATACACCGTAGTATCACTTATCAACAGAGTCTTTCATTACATAGATTTTAGTTTGTTTTCTTCATTCAAATCTCGCACAGGCCCACAGTCTAAATATCCCATGAATGGTTTTATTCTTCACTTCTTTCCCAATCATTCATAAATATAATTATTTTCTTTAAGAATAGTGAGTTCAACATTTAGACATGTTATTACAAGATTGCCTGTATACTCCATTTCAGATAAAACTATATTGTAATAGAAGTGCTCAGTTCATGCAAACTGATGTTTATACCATTCGTATTTATTGTATGATTTGTTATTAATTTTCTCATTAATACCACACACTGGGTGAAGTTCTATTTTCTAATCTGTGTCTTATTTCTCAGTAGATATTTCTTATTTTTCAGTACACATTTCTTCGTTTTTATTTTAGCACTATTTATTCCTTCAACATGGCGGTAGTTTTTTCGATTCCCCATTTGTACAGTAAACCTGTGTTGGACCCGGCCCTTTAGGCAGGTTCACCCCGAGACTTTTTTTCTTTTTCCTAGCCTGTTTCTGGAACCTGGTGGTGGTTATTTTATGCCTCTGCGCACTTTTTCACTGTGGTACAGTGTGAAGTGCTTGAGCTCTCTGTGTATGTGTGGTGAGTGACCTGCCCTCCCATAGGAATGAATGGGGAATATGTATGCCCATGGTAGTTCCTGATGGTGTCTAGTGTAGAAGTGCCACTTTTAGAAGTTGGCATATTTGTGTAATTTGTGTCTGGCGTGTGATTGGATGGAGAGCCTGGTCCAGGAGTGCCTGGGCCTGCTTGTGGATTGACTGTCTGGTTTGAGGGTGACAGGGGCTGGGGAGCCCCAGGAGGTTGTCTGAGTCAGCCCGTGCATGAAAGGCTGCATCTGCTGCCAGGGAAGTGGGAGGAGATGGCACCTGGGAGTGACTAGGGCTGTGCCTGCCTGACCACAATGGTGGCTCCACCTCCCGCTGGGCGACTGTCACCTCTGTCCCTGACACTGAAGAGAGTTCCCTAAAAACCAGTTCTAGCTGGTTCTCACACTGCCTGCACAAAGACTTCAAAGACTTTTCTCTGTATAAGAAGGGGCTGTGTCTCCTTCCAAAATGTCCTTGTTTTCAACTTGAATCTTGCCAGGGGTGTGCTGCTGCTTGGGCCCAGGGATTCCCCCAGCCCCTGGATACCTGATGGACTGCTGATGTCCTGGACTCTGGAGACCTTTTACTGGGTCCCCTTTGCTTCCCTTTCCTGAAGGACTTTGCTGGACTTTTTCTTTGGTTCCCTGTGGCGCTTGGGAGCACTCTGCCTTGTCCCTGGCGCTGGGAGCGCTTTGCTTTCACCCCTAGCGCCTGGTGACGCTTTGCTCCTGCCTTTAGCGCTGGGAGCGCTTTGTTTTGCTGTTAAGCGCTGGGAGCGCTTTATCCCTGCTCTAAGCACCTGGGAGCGCTTTTATTCCCGTTTATTTGGTTAATTTATGGGTGCCACCCCGTTTTTATTTAATTATTTGAAGCCGGTGCCCACCCGGCATTGCCCCGTGTTGATTTCACCGCCGCTGGCCCGGAGATCGAGAAAGAGGAGCTGCGCCCGCCTCCTTGCCAAGGGCTGCGCTGCCATTGGCGGCCCTCAGCGCAGGAAGCCAGGCACGCAGTGGCGCGACGTGGGCGGGACCTGGGGACACCAGGAAGCAGCTCGCTGGCCAATCCCTGCGTGGCCGGCGAGAGGAGAAGGAAGCTGTCTGTCGGGTCCCCCGGGGCTCTCCCTTCACTCGGGAGCACTAGAGACAGACCAGTTAGTGGGGCCGAAGAGAAGGGAGGGGCGCCGGGACACATTGTCGGTGTCCGCCCCCCCAGTAGCGCGATCTCGCGCTTGTGCTCAGTGTGAAGCCACGAGGGCTTCAGAGGGGCATAGTGTACCTAAGCGCCCCAGGTGATTGTGCCTTAGGGCGGCCCCAGATGGCAGTGGGCCGCCCCCACCATTTTTGATAGAGCCAGATGGCTCCAACATCCTGGGGGCATGTTGGTCAGAGTCACGAAGCTCTAAAGGGGCCATGTTGGTTTAAGGAGCTGAATTGGCTCCCCCCGCCCCCCTTACTTTGAGATGAGCCAAGGTGCTCCAGGGCCCACATTGATTTTTTAGAGTCCCCCCGAGGGACTTGGGGCATATTTGTTTAAGAGCCTGTGTGGCTCCAACGTTGGGCACGTGTTATGCCAGAGCCTGTGTGGCTCCAACGTGTGTAGAGTGAGTCCAGAGCCTGTGTGGCTCCAGCAGTGGGCGCAGTTTGCGACTAAGGGTCAGTGAGGACCCTGTTGAAGTTTTTGATTCCCAGCTGCCCAGCAATTAGTGGGCAGCTGCACCGTTTAGGTCTTGTGTGATGTCCTCAGGTGCCCAGCAAGTAGTGGGCACCTGCAACGTTTAGGTTTTGCGCCCGTGGCGCATCCCTGACTGGCGATGCATGGCTGCGTGCCCTGACATTCTGGACACAGGGCCCTTTAGTCCCTTTATTAGATGGGGGCTGGTATGTGATTTCTGCGCAATGTGATTCCTATGTTTTTAATAGTAATTGCTAAGGTGTTTTTGCGCTATTGAGTTATGTTCTGGCACCTCTGAATGTTTTTATGTATCATGTGTCTTCCTTGATTTTACACCCCTGAATGTTTTTAGGCATCATGTGTCTTCCTTTTCCCTGCGCTGCACCTCTGAAAGTTTTAGGCGTCATGTGTCTCCTAGCGCTGCACCTCTGAATGTGTTTGTGATGCATCATGTGCCTTGTTCTTAACACCGCTGAATGTGTAGGTTTATGCATCATGTGTTTCCCTTTACTACTCCTCTGAATGTATATTTATGCATCATGGGTAATGTGTTCTTTCCTAGACCCCTAAACGCTGTGTGATACTTAGGTGGTTGTCCGTACACCTCTGAATGTTTTTAGGCATCATGTGTTTTTCCTTTACTACTCCTCTGAATGTGTTTCATACATCATGGGTAATGTGTTCTTGTTTATACCCCTAAATGTATTTTATTCTTAGGTGGTTGTTCTTTTTAGTACAGGTGGTCCTAGTGAGGTCCTGGTTCCTGTTACCAGTGGTTACTGGTTGTGTGCCATAGTTGCTCATTTGTGCTACTATGATTTTTATTCTTTATTATTCTTTATTCTAGAAGTGGTATTTCTGATTCTGACAGTGGCCCACGTGGCCCTGTCTTGTGTACATAATCCCTTGTGAATATTGCCCGTGCCAGTTGGCACCATGTATATTGTGTGATACTATCTGATGTGTTTTTACAATACAAAAGTTATTTTATAATAACCTTGTGTGGAGTTCCTTTTGTGGTGTGCCTAGGATGTTGTTGCTGTTTTGTGCTGGCACAAATGCTTTACACATTGCCTCCAAGTTTAGCCTTACTGCTCGTGCCAAGCTACCAGGGGGTGAGCAGGGGTTATCTTGGCGTGTGACTCCCTTGCCCTGACTAGAATGGTGGTTTCTGCCTGACTTTGGCGTCAGCCTTAGCCAACCAGAAATAGCCAGTTCTAACAACCAGTATTACTCTGTTGCTTGGCTCTCAGGTTTTTCTATTTTTGTTTTCACAACCTTTTTCATTTTTCTCTGAACTGATTCGTCGACATCTCTTTTCATTTAATTTCTACTTCGTTCGCATATATGTATACGGCTTGACATAGCCCATTTGCTACTCTAGCATTCTTAACCATTCTAAGATGGCCGACACTATACTAGGCGAGAATGAGTCTGTTTTTTATATTCACGGTTACCCGGATATATTTACATATCACCGCTATTGAATCTCATCGCGTTCCAGGGAATGCTGAGGCACATGTACGGAACTCTCACGTTTTCGTTAAGGAAAAAACATTTTTCCCGCTACTTCATTAATCATTTCTCTGACTATCCGGTACAGGACTGCATAGTCTTATGTCATTTTTTTTATTGTTTCCAGAGGCGGCTATTTCGTTGCATTTGAACAGCGTTTTTTTTTTATTTAAATTTGTTTTTATTGTTGCAGTGAAGTATTTCAGTACAGAAGAGGCAGATCGCCGGCGTGGCGTCAACATTCAGCCACGCACAGCTATGTGTGCAACGTTTTCTCGCTATATAAAACTGGTATACATAAACATGACTTCGGTGAATCAGTGCATTACAATCATGTAAAGGCTCCCGTAGGCTGGAAGGTGATGGGACGGTATCGCCATAGGGGCGGTGAATAAGATCAGATGGGTATTTCCATGCCGTTACAGCGCTGGATCTAGATCTGCACTGTGCACACTGCAGTGTTACCAGTGACCAGGGGGGTAACGAAACTGTGGGAGGGAAGCACGTAGGCGCTAGCAGGGTCTGAGACGGGAGATAATGGCGGCGGGTGTCGAGGGGGGGAGGTAGGGGGGGGGATGGCCGGATCTGCGAGAGGTTGCCTAGGATATAGGGGGTTATTGGGGCTCGATTCTGGGGTGGCTCACTTCAGTTGAAGGCTACTGGTCTTCTCGGGAGGGGGGAGGGGAAGGGTCAGGCGGGTCTCCAGCCTGCGTGGACTGGCGGAAGCTGTGGAGGAGCATGGCCCATTCCATGGAGATGGGAAGCTTGCGCGCGCCTTTGGCTTCTTCCTCCCTTAAAGCGTCTTCCTCCGCTGCCGCCCATTTGTTAACCGCCCCCTGCCAGTGTGCAATGGGGGGACCCTCTGGGGATCGCCAGCGCATGGTTATACATCTATTGGCTAGTAGGAGCGCTAAGGACACGAAGCGCCTATGCACCGGCTCACGTTTAGAGATGTGGAGGATGCCTAATGCACTGGATTCCCAGGTGGCTAGTGTAGTGAGACCCGTGAGTTCCAGTAGTGTGTTGTGCACCCCCTGCCAGAAAGGTTGGAGATTGGGACAGTCCCAAAACATGTGACGGAAGTTCGCAGTTGGGGAACAGCATCTGGGGCACAGGAATGGCGTGGAGGGGTAGTACTTCTGTAATCGCGCTGGGGTGAGGTATGCCCTGTGTAATATATAATATTGAATATTTTTGAAGCGGGCATTTCTAGAAACGTGCTTAGGGGCCTCAAGAGCTTTAGTCCACTCCGAGTCGTGTAGAGCACGGCCTATGTCCTCCTCCCAAGCGGCTCGCAGGGTCGTCAGGGGGGTGAATGAGAGTTCCCGGATGGATTTGTATAGCCATGTGACCAGGTGGCGACCCACCCCCATATGTAGGATAGTGTGTATTACTGGATGCGTGTCTGGCTCGCCATTTTGGAGATTGAAATGGGGTCGGTATCCGTCGAGCAGTTGCCTATACCTGAGGAATTGGCCTGGGGGGAGCCCGTATTCTGCGACCAGGCGGTCCAGCGGTTTCAGCTGACCCTCCTCGAAGAGTGATTCTAGATCTGTGATGCCACAGCGGGACCAGTCGGCGAGTAGTGGGGCTGCAAAGTAGGAGTCCTGCTTGGGGCCGCCTATTAGCGGCAGCAGCGGGGAGTACGGGGGTCTAGCGGGAGACAGCCGGTGAATCCGTAGCATACATCGGCGCGCTATCGTCACCTGGAGGGGGTAAGTGCGTCGCGGCTTGGTGCCCGGGAGGAGCAGACGGGTGAGTTCCGGAGTCACGATTCTACCGGTAGGGGTAACCGTCTCCTGAGGGTAACGGTCCGCCGTCCAGTAGGACAGCCACTGGAGCTGTGCTGCGAGGAAATATGCCTCGAAGGATGGAGCTCCGAGTCCCCCCTGTGTGGTAGGGAGTTGAAGAGTTTTCAGGGCGACTCTGTGGCGGCCTGCTCCCCAGATGAGAGTTCCTAAGAGTGAATCAACGTCGCGGAAGAAGGATCTGGGTGGTATCACCGGCAGGTTTGTGAAATGGTAGAGGAGCCGGGGGAGCATCACCATTTTAGCTAGGGCTATCCGTCCAATCGGGGCCAGTGGCAACCTATTCCAGAAGGCGACCGTCGGGCGCAGATTCTCGAGCACCTTGCGGTGGTTGCCCTCAAAGATGTCCGCCGGAGAATGGTATAAGCGGACGCCGAGGTATCGGGGAGCCTCCGCGGACCATGAAAGCCTATGCGGTCCAAGGTCTATGTCTCGGGGGGGTAGGTCCGGGTGTAGGGGGTAAACCGTGGACTTGTCCCAGTTGACTTGTAGACCCGAGGCAGTTGCAAAGTCCGCCAATGTGGCCCCTATGGGGGTTAGGTCCATTTCAATGTCTCGGACATATATGAGGAGATCATCCGCGTACATGGACACACAGTGGGTCCCGTCTGCAAGCGGCACTCCCCAGTCCATCCCCTCCTGACGCAGCCGAACCGCCAGCGGCTCGACCGCTAGCGCGAACAGGAGGGGCGATAGGGGGCAACCTTGTCTTGTGCCTCGTCGGACTGCAAACGCCGGCGAGATACGTTTCCCGATACGAACTCGAGCAGTGAGGTCGGTGTATAGGAGGCGGGTGTATGCCAGGAGCGTCGGGCCGAGATTAAGGCGTCGCAGGACCGAAAATAGGTAGGGCCAGGTGAGGGTGTCAAACGCCTTCTCTAGGTCCATAATGAGGCAGGCAGCGCGGGGAAATCTGTCGCGTACCTGATCTTGGATATGGAAGACTCGGCGGAGGTTCTGGGAGGTATTCCTCCCGGGAACGAAGCCGCATTGGTCGGGGTGGACCAGCGGGCGTATGACCTGCGCATAACGATCAGCTAGGATCTTCCCCAGGATCTTACAATCAGCCGACAGAAGTGTGATAGGTCGGTATGACCCCTTGCATTTGAACAGCGTTAGCGACCACTCCTACGTTCTACATTTGCTCCACAGGTATTTAGCGTGTAGTTTGGCTTTGCCTAAGTTTCAGAGTCAGTTTACGTTATTACAAACATGTCTCTTTTATTATTCTTTCCTTCAATATTTTTTTTTTGTAGGGAGTATTTTCATTCTGCATTCTTTAAACTACCACGCAACAGCTTTATAGCATTCAATTGTTCACAGATACGTTCTGTAGTGTTGTTTATATCAACTTGCATTAGGCTTGTGATTTCCTAATTCTTTCACCGCAGCATCTATTGTGACTATTATGTTCCTTTTTGTCTAAAGCTTTTATAGTCCAACGCACGTGGGATTTCACTTCACCTCACGAGAACTTCCTTCAGAATACCTTCTACTTTGTTGGTAAGCTTTATCTTATGTCACATCAGAATGAACTATTACGGTGTCTATTACTGCTAACTACAGGGTATTTTAGATTTCATTACCTGATACTAACCTTTGTACTGCCACACTATTAATCATGAATGTGTAGTTACAAACAGCAATCGATAACTTATAAGCATCTTTAGAAATGCACTTGTTGCAATGGTTCTCTGCTCTCTGCTATCAACATCTGTTATTGTTCCACTTTTTTTAAAGGATAATAAGTTGATATGAAATTATTTTATTTTTTCAGTTCCCCTGAAGAAGAGATCCGTGTATCTCGAAATGCATTGGGATTAACAACCACATTGTGAAATATATATGATTGTTATGCTATGTGAATTATTCATATCAGTGGATTAATTATTGAATGAATTTCTGTGTTCAAAATATTAATGTGCCAATATCAATGTAAATAAATACTACAAGATAGATTGCAAAGTACACACAGTGTAGTAAAATTATTAAGTTTTTTGAAAATTTTCAATGAATATTCTTGTAAATGTTCAGATAAGTAACGAATAAAATTGAGCTGAACCTAATGGTCAGCACCAGCTGTGCAGGAAGGGCTTAGTGATTAAAATGTCACTTCCACTCTATAACTAAGATGGCTGCCAAGTACAAAATGGCTTTCAGCTCATGCTAACAGATCCCTGCAATCTTAAACAGTGACCATACAATAGACATCCTTAAAACTAAAACTACAAGTAGTACATTGTTTCTGTGGTGTATGGGCAATCATAGGTTACTGGACTTCAGCTCTCAAAACCGGAGACGTTCACCACTACCACGCCTGGACCACAGGGCCCAAAGACCAAATACTTCCCTTTTGCACTTAGGCACTTGGTTTAACTCTTACTCAGGAAGGTGATGAGGGTGGATCACTGACATAATATCAATGCATACACCAAAATATCGGAAAATAAATATTGTAAACAAAAATATTGTCTTTCTATACTTAACTAATAAAACCACAAATATCATTGTTAAAAATATTGATTTTTGATTATATCAAAAACAAGAATATTGGAAGCAAAAATATGTTTACCTTTAAATAAACATATCATATATCCAAAAATATAAATTCACACAATATCGACTACAAAAATAATGACATTATAATTAATAAATATTAAAATGCACTTTTATGTAAATACATTATTTACAATAAACATAAAACATTTTGTACCCATTTGAATTAAAAATTAATATATTATATCACTGAGATATTTCTAGCTCATCACAATAAAATATATAACTACATTCCTAATAATATAACCAGAAAATAATGTGCATTAACTACAAACATTTACACAACCACACACTCACACATAATTATATTCTGAACAATTAAACAGTCGCCCTGATTACAATGTCGGGCGGACTTGCGTCAGCCTAACACCATATTGGTCTGAAACCGCCCGACCTTAGGCCAGTGGTTCCGACAGTCTGATTTGAATGTGACCGTCTTTAGGGTAATTGGGAAACATCCATTCTACAATAGAAGCTTGTGCAGCGATCTGAATCGGTCCACAGCACAAGCTTCCATTGTAGAATGAAGGTTTGCAAACATCCCTGCAACGTGTGGCAGGCACCGCACATGGTGCCCCCACTCACCTGGGGGCACTATCAAGAGAACCTCTTTTTGTGTGGCTCCCCATATTGTGATAGCAAAATAAATGCATACAATTATACTTTACCTAAGCTGCAGGACAGTTATTCTTCTTCTACAACTGTAAGAACTGGCCTGTCATTAGCAATTAACTTCCCTTTACAACCAGAGTGGATAGGCGGCAGCACCTCTGGGTTGTTTATCTAAGGAAACAACTAATATGACTGCTTAGATTAGCTGACATGCTCTAGGAAAGTATGTGAAAAAATGGAGCATTATGAGGAAACCATAGGATATCAGGTGTAACAAGAGACTCTGGAAGTCTGCCTTCAGGTTTATGGGATCCTTCTCCGTTCCAGTTCTAGATTTTAAGTAGTTTATGAGATGTGATTAATTTCATGACTTAGTGAAACTATAGGTTTCCTTTATTGAAGCCTCTTGGCAGCTTGTGGTCAGAGAATCCAGATCACACTAATAATCTTCAGTCAGAATGTTTTGGTGACCTTTTCATGAATTGTCCAGTAGAATCTGTGTTTTATTGAGTGCATTTGTGCCACATGGCCCCGGAATAAAAATGTTTATGTGGCCTAACAGACAAAATAATTGTGATGCCTTCACATCAAATTTTATCACTGATTTCCAGAAAAGGTGTCTAACAATATTGCCATGGTGTTTTTAGGGGCCTTCGACTGTAATTCTTGTACACAAAACTTGGAGAGATGCCATCCTCTGCAGTTCTTACTGGCTTTTCTCTGTGGTAAATGCCAAACCCTAAGATCCTGGTGAAATTCATGGCCTGAGACTGGGCAAGGCCATTCTCTTAGGGCTGTCATTCGATGAACAGAAGGTTTCATGTCCCGATCTGTGTGATGGCAAATGAAAATACCACTGATGTGGTTGTTTCCTTGGATGCCAGGAAGGCCATAGACTGCATCCAGTGGGACTTTGCTTCATAAATTAGTCTTTTAGCTTGAGGACCCTCAATTTGCAAGTTGAATCATGACAGGACCATCAGTCATGACTAATACCATTATCCCTCAACCATTCGAGATAGTCAATGAACTAGAAAGGTGTATATCATCTCCAACTTGCTCTTTGCTTTAGTCATACAACACAATGGTCGCCAAACCTCAGACAAAACATTCAAGTCTTGCATTGTTTTTCCAAAATTGGGAGATATCTTCCAACCATCTTCAATCATATACAGGGTTACGGTGTGGTTGCAGGGTATAATATAAGGTGGTTATGTGGAAGTCTGAGATCAGGCCACTCTCCTGTTCTATCCAACGATTAAATTTGCCCTCCGTCCCCCTACCTTACCAGCTCGTAAAAATAAAATGCATGGGGGCAATGGTCCCTTGGGGACAACAAACATACACCCCTGCCCAAGCACGTGGATACCCTCTAGGGTGAATAGTGTGTTATACAAATCAATATAACATAACAGTTTTTGCCTTCTTTGTCAGTCTGGATAAAATCAACAAACACAATTAGAATACCTAAATAGAGTGTATGTTCCCAGAGGACATACCACCTCCTACCATAACTGATCTCTAGAATTTCTTTAAGAGATTTATATGGAAGCACAAAAAAATAGAATACAGTGGAAGGAATGGTTGGTGAACATCAGCGAAGTAGCATGAAAAAGTATAGAAGGCCCTACCAAAATAGTACAGAAACAGAGTGTTGCTCGCCTGGCCTCAAAAACCCCACTAGAAATATAAGTATGATATTGGCACATGTACTGGGCCCAATCCATCGATTTGAGAGCATGGTTGATTCGAGGCTGAGGAAGCAATTCACCACTGACAACTTTAAATCCATCTAACTGTGAAGAAGTTAAGCTACCAGGGGCCAGATGTACGACCATTTGATATTATGACTCACAATTTTCGACAAATTGAGAGTCACAATTTGTGAGTCGCAACATCCAATGTACAACAGTGTCTCAGACACTGTTTACGATTCCTGATGGGGGTCGCAAATTGCATGACTCATGAATATTAATGAGGCTGTCGCAATTTACAACCCCATTGGGAATGGCTGGCACACCCAGGGATGGTGGCCTGCTGGGGTTAGCAGACCACCATGTCTGGGACTGCTTTGTCAATAAAGCAGTTTTTTTAATGCAGCCCGTTTTCCTTAAAGGAATTTAAAAAATAAAAATGAAACTTTTCAGTTTCATTTTTTAAGGGCACGCACTGGTCCCTGGAACCACTGCATACTCTTAAAAAATATGTGCGCATTAATTCCCCCTTGGGACCCCTTCCCATTTGCGAGTGCCTTACCACCCTTCTGAGAAGGGTGGTAAACTGCGGGTGTTTTGCGACCGCTATTTCGGTTGCAAAACATTCGTAAATGAGTTATGGACTCACTATTAGGAAGGGATGCTCTTGGCATGCCCCTTCCTAATAGCGAGTTACTAACCCTATTTTGCGAGTCGCTGATTGATTAGCAACTGGCAAAAAAAGGGTTAGAAAATTGGGCTGGCCTATTTTGCAGTCGCAAAGGGGCTGAAATCCTCATTACGACCGCAAAAAAACAGTCGTACATCTGTCCCCTGGTGCTGCATGGGTTCCAGATGATCAGACACAAGGACTAAATTAGAATACACTAAAGCTCTGCAGGAGTACAAGTTGGCAATCGTTCATGCTAAATCAACCTACTTCATTAAGAAGATTTTAGACTCCTCTAATACTTCTAGGGAATTGTTTAAAATGGTCACCCACCTAGCAAAGAGTCCTCAGGATGTGATCTTTAGCCCTGATCAGAACTTGTGAGTGGTATTGCCACCTTTTTCCAACTGAAAGTTCAGACAGTGTATGATGATCTTAGCACCCTAGTAGTAAATTCGACTACCACAAATATTGATAATTCTATTGGAACGGCCTCCGGCTACTCTAACTTCCCTCCGTTAGAGAAGCAAGTCGGTGAGTTACTCACACAGATGAATTCTGGATCCCCCTTAGACACTTGTCCCCCTATGTACTGCATATGGTTCCTGATATCACTGCAGCTGTGCTAACACCTCTGTTAAATAAGATTATCAATCTAGGGGAATTTCCGAACAGCTGGAAAAAAACTTGTATCGGCCTATTCTTAAAAAGGACACTCTTGATCCCTCTGAATTTAAGCACTACCGTCCTATATCCTGTTTGCCTTTGCCTGCCAAAATTTTGGGAAAGGCCATGAATCAGGAAATAATGAGATATGTGGATGAGAATGAGCTGCTAGATCCATCACAGCACGGTTTTAGACCCTCTCATTCAACTGAATCCACTCTCTTCATGGCAACGGAAGAACTACGCAAGACCATGGATGAGGGTGGTCGAACAGCCCTGATTTTATTAGACCTCACAGCGGCCTTCGACACTGTAAACCACTCCGTCCTGTTAAATAGGCTAACTACTTTAGGTTTTTCGGGCCCTGCTTTGGTCTTGATAACATCTTTTCTAAGCACCGGAATCCAACAAGTGCACTGGAATAGCCTGCAATCTGATGAATTCTCCCTTCCTGGAGCGGTTCCTCAAGGCTCGGCGCTCTCGCCCACGTTGTTCAACTTATATGTTACACCTCTAGCTGCCTTGATTAGATCTTATGGCCTGCGTTTAGTGTCCTATGCTGACACACACAAATTGTAGTGTCGATTTCCCAATCAGTTGAAGCTACAGCGGAATGTTTCAGGAAATGCCTCATAGAGGTAAAAAATTGGATGAGCCACAACTATCTTAAACTAAACACGGATAAGACCGAGGTTATAGAGCTCGGTCCCAAACCATCTGTTTGGAGTGATCTTTGGTGGCCTCCAGAGGCAGGGTCCTGTCCCAGCCCAGTAGACAAGGTCAGGAATCTTGGTTTCCGGCTGGATAAAGTTCTCTCCTACATGGCACAAATTAACCAGGTGACATCTGCGTGTTTTTACAATATCAAGGTGCTCAGGAAAATTCTACCTTATATTCCGCCCACGTTAAAAAAAATGGTGATGGGAGCCCTTGTAATGTCCCGTGTGGACTACTGTAACTCACTTTATCTGCGATCTGGAGAAAAACAACTAACCAAACTGCAGGCAATTCAGAATGCCGCCTCCAGGGTTTTGTTGAATCTTCCAAAGCGCCACCCTATGTCTAAAGCCATACGGGAGCTCCATTGGCTCCCAGTCAGGTGCAGAGTACAGTTTAAGGCACTCTGCCTGGTTCACAGGTCCCTATATGGGAAGGGACCTGATGACCTCGCCAAACTCTTGTCTCGCTATGTACCTTTGCGAGCTCTGAGGTCAGCCAACTATGACCTAGTATGTCAGCCCAGAATTAGGAGAGCCCGATGGGGGGGGAATCGTTCTCCTACCAAGCCGCAAAATTGTGGAACTCGTTGCCCCCCACACTAAGTTCCCAAAAGTCTAGACCAAGTTTCAGGAAGGCTTTAAAAACCTGACTTTTTTCTCTCCCCTAATTCGCGCTTGCCTGATTTTCTGTACTACAGCACCAAGACACTGCGGCATTCGAGCGCTTTACAAACCCTTCAGTCAGTCAGTCAGTCAGTCACTTTCGAAATAGTAAACCCACGCCAAACCCTTTGGCATTGCCAATGCTTGCCACTTTTTTGATCTCTGACTGGCCTATTGGACAAGGCATAAGTGAGCTGGCCTTGGCCTCCCTTGTATGCATAATCTAGCATCAGATAACACGCTGAGATGAGTTTGTGTTTTCTTTTGTTCACGAACATCTGAAGGAAAGAACAGAGGGCTCATGCAGCGTTTATTTTTCGTTGTTAGCAAAGGATTATCTATTTCTATCCAGACATACCGATCAAAGAAGAGACTACTTGTGTGTGCTCAGTAAACAACCACATTTGTGTTTATATCTCAGGAATGTGTGGGCTAAAAAATCATCAAACCAAGAAATAGGCACTGAATGACAGAAAGTCTGTCGTGCTATTACACTTTCATGAAGTGGTTTTGGGGTTTTGTATGCCCAAAGTTTTCAATGGGAGAACCAATGTTTAATTAAAAAGTGACATGCTTTGGGACTCCCTTTATAACGTTTGAGTCATTTCTTCATCAAATATGTCACGTCTGTGTTGTTTCCACCAGTGCAAATTGATCGAGGAGGTGGGAAGGATTTTAAGAGCTGAAAATTGCATTTTCTATGGAGTGAGGCATTAACCTTAACTGGAGAGAAGTAACAGGGCATCTGGAGGTGCAATGCAAATGAATGACCAAATATGGGTGGCACCAAATGCGTACAGTGTGTAGTCTTATGTGCATGTGTATAGCACTTAGCAGCATGTGTAGCACATTCGGAATGTGGGTGCCTTTTACCCTTCCGAGGTGTTAGTTGATGAGGGCTCAAAATGGTCCGTTTACATTATATTAGGTAGTAATAAATACAGTGGTGGCCGCCACAAACAAAAAGTGGTGGACGGGTAGATGAATTTTGAGGGGTGTGCGGGGAGGGGGGGCAGTTTAACAGTAATATTAAAAAAGGAAGACTTCCCTGAAGCTGCCGGCCACCTTGCGTGTCGTGCCTCTGTGTTCTTCTTCCTGGTCGCATCACAGACTTCCTATGAAATTCCTGCGCTGCTTTCATGAGAGCAGCACTGGGATTGGCCTGAGCTGGCTGCCTTGACACTCCGCTCAGGACAGGTAGTCTGTGCTGTTTCTGCAACCTGGCTGGTCAATACAGCTGGGTTGGAGAACCTAAGTGAGCATGTGTGTCTGGCTGGCCGCACACTTACAAGTGCAGAACTAGTCCTCCTCTCCCCTCCCATAGCCCCACCCCGCCCTACACACGCTGGCGAAGCCAGCAGGTGAAAAACAAAACAATGATAGAATAGCACTATTGCACTTTAAGAACGATTGTCATTAAGGTAGTATTTATTTATTGGCTGAACCCCAAATTTCATCTGAAAGTTAATGACAATAGTAAAATGAACCATACCTGACCGAAACCTGTTCGTTTCTGTGAAAAGTTATTATTCACTTCATTTAGGTGTTTACTCACCCTGCTTATATCCTGTTGCTGAGACAGGAAAGTTTTGCATCGACAATTGGCATTTTGCAATTTAAAAAATGATTGTTTTGATTGCCGTGGGTTGGTGTTGAATCTTTTAAAAGGAAAACTGACTTGATGCAGGTAAAATCTGAAAATGTTATATTCATGATTTGTACCTAGGCTAGCTGCTTGTGGTTAGTTTTAGTTTTTTATGCATTTTATATATTGAGTATTTGTTCTGTATTTGGGTGACTTTTACGGTTTTACCAACAAAAAAAACAGAATAAAGTTTATGACCTGAACTGATAAAATAGCGTTGTATTTTTCACCTGCTGGCTCTGAGCCGGTGGGGCGACGCTTTTCCACCATTGCGGAGCAGCCCCCCTGAATAAATAGAGGCGAGTCAGATTGCATAGTGGCCGGCGAATTTAGAACAGTATTTAACACTACTCAACACAAAATGCTATGTTGTCTGACCCGTCGGTGAACTTGAACCCTTTGTCGCGTCATGAGCCCGGGCGGATTGGGTGGATAGGGTGGCGATATTTCTCAGATAGCCTCCTTCCATTTTCCAAAGAATGTTCCGACACCTCCTGGTAGAGGACCAGCGAGCCAAACATGTCCGTCAATCTCAGAAATAAGACACTCTGCCCAGCTGCCACTTTTGGCCCTGAACTCCTTACCTAATGAGAAACCAGATCCACCCACCAAGCCTGTCAACAAAATCTTTACCGACGAAACTGGAGCCTGTGATGGGGGATTCTAAGGTGCCAGACTCGCTCAAGCGTTCCTGGGAAGGACATGGATTGTGTAAGACCCCACTTGATGCTATGAAGCACAATAACTCTTGTCCATTGGAAAGCAGATTTCTTGGATGCGCCAGCCGCAACTGCAACAACTCCCTATTCTGTGGTGTCCTAGAGTGCCAAGGTAGCCTGTGATCCACTAGTGTCAGCATAGGCGCTGGGAGTAAAGGTGCAGGGTGTTTAGAAGCACCCCCAAAATACCATTGCTGAAGTTCAGAAGATAAAAGAGCAATAAAGAGGCCATTAAATTGTGTATTTATCTTGTCAAAAAGTCCTGCTTACTTTATCATGGCGATTAACGTTTACTTTTCTTTGCAAAGTGAGAGGATTGTGTCAGGTCAACTACATGACAATGTACAGGGAGTATAAAGAAAAAGTTTTAGGATGCCATTTTGTTTTCTAACACAACAAAACTTAAATACCTGTAATTGAACTGTACATATATTTCAGAATATATTAGGAAAGCACAAATAAGGCATTTTTTTTTAAATTCTGTTGTGTAATGGAAAACAAAGGTTTTAATAGGATGAAAACAAATCAAAACATTTTACTTGGTGATGCACAAATGAAAAATATATATTGAAACCCATTTTCCACAAATTATCGTTTGTGTGCAACATAGTTTCACCAATAAAGAAAGCTGCATGTCTGTGTAAATGTAAAGACCATTTAATCGGGAAGTATACGCCAGTGTGCTACCACATCATGCTTTAGTAATATACTTGTGACGCCTGCTCTAAAACGGACCACCAGCTACATACAACACCCTTATCACTCTTGCTGGATGAATGTGGGTCACTAGCTACACTTGTTCTTTGTGTAACACTTGGCCTTTTTACAATACCTACTGATTCAGTGATCTAAGATTGATGGCAGTAGACTCTCTCTGAACATTGCTCCATCACCACTGAGGGTCAATTAAGAGAAATCTAGAGCTCAGTACAGAGTAACCCTTAGGCTCCCAGTGGGGCCTATTTAAGAATTACGTGTCCAGGTAAGTGAAACTGCAAATAGACTAAGGGTGGACTGTTTCTGACTGTCAAATCTAGATTGCTGATTCAGGAAAAACGTTTGAAAACTAAAGTTTGAAACTTTAAGCGATATACTTTATGTTAAAAACATTTAGACCTTAAATTTGAAATACAAATAGTTAGGAATCTCTAAAAGAGAATGCTTTACCCATTTAAACAACTCAATGTTTCGCTCTGAAAATGTAATCCCTAGTGGTAACTACGTAGCGTTCCCCATGCAGAGAAGTTCTTGAAACCCTAATGCCTAGCTCCTAAATCTCACTCCTAACTGAGATCTGCTAGCCATAATCTTATCCCTAAACCTAACACCAACTCTCACCCCATGCTACCCCATATTCCAATCTCTAATCCTAATGCTATCTCCATCAATTTCCCCACACTATGAAGTAACCTAACGTCTATTACTAACCCATTATCAGCCTCATGGTAGCTCTAACTGTAACACTAAACTTTACTTATACACTCATCTTCACCCTTTCCCTATGTTCAACTCTATCGCTTATCCTAAGTTTATCCCAAACACTAGCATACAAGCTATATCTTGCATTAACTCTAGGCTAAGGACTTTCCCTTATCCTATCAATAAATGTAACCTTTTCTCAAAACCCCTCCTTTCTGCAACCCCACTCCCATCAATCCAGTTCTTCAGAACCTCTGAAACAGGGGAGTGATGAGGCAAGCCTTGTAACAGCACTACCACTGTCCTTTGAACCACATGTTCCAGGCTCTACCGATAGCTCACCGTACTGCTCAATCCCTCCTCTTTGGACTTTGTGTCAAGCACTAACGTTGTCCTTGGAATCACAAGAGGCGGGTTCTACTGCAAGCTCACTGTCCTGCTCAATACCTCCTTGAGTTTGGAGTTGAAAGAATCATGGCCTACTCTTGGAGGGTGGTGTAAGGGAGCATTCCCAGTTCACTAAGCCATGGATCATGCGCAATAATGTAAAGTCCAAGCACTGCTATTGTTTTAGAAAAAGGAATAAGACTTTATACACATTAAGGAAATATGATCAGGGAACTTCCAGAAGGCGTATTACATGAATTGCTATACTTAAGTAATTATTGCATTTACTCTGTAACTTTTGCTGTGGTCAGTCAGGGTGGGCGTACTTTCAACACTAGGATACAGCTGCAGGTGTACCCTAAGGGCTACAGCTAACACGCATTGTTAGGTTCGAGTAGCAGCCACACAGTTCTGTGGCTCACTTAGTTCCTTGAGTAGGAGACACACATATGACTTTGAGCGGCCACGTTTTGGGACATTTTGAGACTCCACACTATATGAAATTCATTAGTGTCGAGCAGTGGCCAATCTTCATCCTTGCAGGCTGCAGAAGAAGAGAAGTTGCAGTCCAAGAAATACAACTACAACTACAACCGCAGCCGCAGTGGCTGAGGTACTCAGGTCTTAATGCGCAGCAGTTGTCACTTCACTGGGAAGTGGAAGATTTTGGAGTGATTTGCTGAAAAAATATTGAGGGGAGGATTAGACTAAAAAAACAGGTGTGTCAAAAATGTTGTGTACTGAAAATTAAAACGGAAGCACGTTCTGGCTACAAGCAAAATAACTGAAAAATGTTGTGCCTTATAGGGCAGAGGTAAGCGCACTGGGAAGAGAGACAAGAGGACACCCTCCTGCTAAGGCAGAGCAAAGCATTTACAGTGCGGTAGGAAAGATGGCGGCTGGCTTCTAAGGGGTTTTTGAGATTCAGGGTAGGGTAGTGTTAAGGCGTGGTAAGGGGTTGGTAGGGTTCAGGGAAGGGTATCGTTAAGGTATTTTAGGGTTCTGGGAAGGGTAGCTTTAAGGAGTATTTAGGGGTTTTTAGGGTTCAGAGATGTGAAGTGTAAATGAGTAGTCATCGGTTTTTAAGGTTCGAGGAAGGGCAGTGATAAGGGATAGGAGGGTTTTAGCGTTCAAGATTGGTAGCAATAAGGGGCAGTAAGGGGTTTTTAAGTCAGGGGCAGGAAGCGTCAATGTATATTAAGAGGTTTTCAGGTTGCAGTTAATGGCAGCGTTAAGGGGTGGTAAGCTGTTTTTAGGACTCGGGAAAGAGAAGCGATAAGGGGTAGTAAGGGTTTGTGCTTACTTTTATTTCAAACCTTTTTATATCAAACTTCTAAGCTCTCACTTTTTGTTTTCCTCAGTTTTATATTCGAACTTGGGATAGAAAAGGTTCTGTATCATCTTATCAATGGAGAGTGAAACAAAGTAACTTCTATTAGCAATGAAAAGAAAAAAAAAGAACGGCAAATAAGTCTAGCAAGCAATACAAAGAGGAAACAACGCAGCACAACCCGCCACTGCCCCCCAGGCAGCCTAGTACAGGGCACAGTACCAGGGGGCTACCAGCTGCTAAGGCCAGAGACAGAGGATGCTACTGCCAAGGAATAGAACTACAGCTACAGGTCAAGGAGATCCAGGCTGGGGAGCACTGAACCCTACTTGCTTATTTGCCTTCTGGACGCGGCCAGGAAATGCCAGACAGGAGCCTATTGAAGCGGCAAGCGCGTCATCCACAGCAAGGGTGCCTGCTGACTGTCGTTGGGTATTGACAGGAACCCGGTGGGATCCTAGTTCTGAGAGGAGAGTAGGATCCGTTTCATTTGCAAATTTGCACCAAGTAACTAGTGGGCATGACGGCTCTCTTACTATGTTTGTTGGACTTGCTGAGTGCTGCTGTGATAATTAAGAGAGTGAAAATGGTGAACTCTCGTTGTAAGCTTGCACTCCGACACCGTCTACAGAATGTGCCAGTATCAAGTGCCTGTGAGCTAGGCTGTTGGGAATGAAGGCCTGTCGGTGCATGCTCAGGCTCCATTGGATTTCAATTTACAGTATTTGTCGTGCATATCAGACTTCACGCCTGTGCTCTCCAGGATGTACGCATGACCAGCGGCAGTTTTATCCGTCTATGCATTTATTTTTATCTCCATCGACATGTGGCCACCACTTGTGTTCTTCTTTCAATGAGGTTATAAGATTGCATGTGCAACTGAGGTAGCACAGGCCTGAGGTACACAGTGGTTCCAGCGGTGCAGGTTGTGCAACAGTTTCACACCATCTTTGAAGGTTATCAAACCACACTGTGGGCCGGACGGTGGTTACAGTTGATTTGAGATGAGGAAGGATCAGGCGTAGTCGTTGTTGAAGCCTTGCACGCATTGCTTGCTTTTGCCAGATGCACTGGAGTTAAAATGAGCTGGTAGCATTTGTAAATCGTGCTGCTACAAGTTCGATTGTCTTTATGCCGTACTCTACATGGAATATTGTCTGAAGATGTATCGTGTTAAAAAGCATAGGTTTTTGGATTGCATGAGAACCTCCCAGGAGCGTAACGCAGACACCTGCAACTCCTCCAGTGCAGCTTAAACCCTTCAGGGGCTTCTCAACCTTCAGAGAGGCCACATTTAGCCCTATGCCAATCAATATCTGTGGTGTAAGGGAGTTTAAGGGGCCCCTGCTGTGGGGGAGGGAGAGTGGGGGTGGCTATATCATTTTACTTTACGACACGGGAACCACCAGAAGTTGGGTTCCTGAGATCGTCCACAAGTCAATTCCATAGCTGAGTGTCAAGGGTAGGAAGCAATCCCATCTTCCATAGTGGATAGCATGATGGAGACCTAGGAGAGGAGATTCTATTAGATGGGACACAGAGTTGTAGGCAGGAAATGTTAGACAATTGTATCTTGTAAATGTTGAGACCCAAACTGTGCTTCTATTTGTGAAGCCAGGTGTACACTCTGAACGGGATCTTTCCTTCCACAGGCAACCATGGCAGTGCTCTTCTGGGTATCTTGACATGCTCTTTTCATGAGACCATTCCTAAAGCCAACAAAAGAAACTATCAGCTTCTGGAGTTGTGCAAACCTGTATGTAGCCATATCTAAGCAGTGTTACCATATTCAGCTATGGAGATGACCATAGCCCCAGTCAAAATATTCTTCTCTTTTGAAGGAATCATTTTTATTAACTTTTTCAATAAAGCAGATACAATATATGGTCCAATTCATCCCTCATTTAGTGGGTGTTATCAAGAAAAACCTCAGAATTTGTCACTGTAGACATTGCTGAAGATATCCTGACAAATTACTCTTTAGTTTTCAAGACTCTCCTTTCAAACACAATACTCTTCACTGTGTCTAATTCTGCTGTATACAGCTGTCATTCACCCAGTTTTCCAATTTTTGAGGTATTCTCAAGGTTGCCAAAATAAGGAATAGATCTTTTGAGCTCTACATTAATTTATATATTAATGTATATATAATCTGTGTAAGATTGGCACTGAAGGCAACATCTGGAAACAAGATCCATCAGAGACTTCATGCAGATGTTGCTCCATCATCTCAGAGGTGCATTTTGTTGTGGATGGCAATTAAAAATATGAGGAGAAAAAAAACAACTCATCGTCACATCTACTGCAGGTATATTTGTGGTGGTCCTGCCAGTAATTAGCTTCTCTGTTGACAGTACACTATTGCCAATGCTGTTGGGAGATTTGAGTATCAAGTGTGATGTCAGTATAATTCGCTGTTCATTTATTCATTTTTGCAATTATTTATTCTATTTTTCAGTTGAGTGCTATTGAGGTAAACATTTTGCAGCACTGGCCTTTCAGTGGGTCTAGTGCGACAGTTGTTTGAGGTTGAGAGATAGTCTTTTGTTGTTAACTGTGTTAAATATTGTATAAGAGTTTAAACTGATGTAACATTTCAGGTGATCTGTGTGAGGTTTCATGTCCAGGACATGTCGCAAATTGTGCAATACGGGCAGAACAAGCTGGAAATACCTTTAATGTATATGAAATAAAGATTTTGAAGTCTAACATCTGGTCTGGATCCGTATTTTGAAAGTCCTTTTTCTGTTAATGAATTCTAACCTCAAAACTTGTGAATGACAATAATAATCATTTGGAATACTACATAAGTTTGAGAGTGCTTGATAGACCTGCTTTTCTCTTATGTCGCAATTTGTGTGCACATGCCTCCAGTGGTGATGTATATGTTAAAACACTTGTCCCTGTGTTTTCTGCGTTGCTCCTGTGTTTCGCTTCTGTGATAGATGTGGGGTGGCTCCTCCTTTGGAGGGGAGGGGCGTTGCCCCACTTAAATGTCATTGGGATAAAAAATAAAATGGTAATTCACTACCATTTTATTTTTCATCTCCTGTATCGAACAAAGCTCAAGGAAGTGGGCAGGGGTGCTGCTGAGTGACAGCAATTATTCAGAAAAGGGAGTGGTGATGAACAGAGTGTCTGAATTAAGCAGACCACTCTTACCCAGTCCAAAGATCAGGGCTTGATCCATCACCGTTTTTTAGCTCACTGCACCATCCCAGCTCAGAACTTGGCTATATGCAAATTAGTCTGACCCTGGCCCAGTGCATCATGGGAACAGGGGAGACCAAACTACCAAGCCAATTCTTATACTGGGAAGGAAACAAGCTACCGGGGACCGGTTTCTGGCATTTCAGCCGTCTTCGGCCCAGCTTGCTTGAATCCTGATGGTGCAATGAGCTAGGGACTCACATCTGAGTATACCCTTCCACGCTTATGGTGGACAAAAATTATTCAGAAAAGGGGGTGGTGATGAACAGAGTGTCTGAATTAAGCAGACCACTCTTACCCAGTCCAAAGATCAGGGCTTGATCCATCACCGTTTTTTAGCTCACTGCACCATCCCAGCTCAGAACTTGGCTATATGCAAATTAGTCTGACCCTGGCCCAGTGCATCATGGGAACAGGGGAGACCAAACTACCAAGCCAATTCTTATACTGGGAAGAAAACAAGCTACCGGGGACCGGTTTCTGGCATTTCAGCCGTCTTCGGCCCGGCTTGCTTGAATCCTGATGGTGCAATGAGCTAGGGACTCACATCTGAGTATACCCTTCCACGCTTATGGTGGACAAAAATTATTCAGAAAAGGGGGTGGTGATGAACAGAGTGTCTGAATTAAGCAGACCACTCTTACCCAGTCCAAAGATCAGGGCTTGATCCATCACCGTTTTTTAGCTCACTGCACCATCCCAGCTCAGAACTTGGCTATATGCAAATTAGTCTGACCCTGGCCCAGTGCATCATGGGAACAGGGGAGACCAAACTACCAAGCCAATTCTTATACTGGGAAGGAAACAAGCTACCGGGGACCGGTTTCTGGCATTTCAGCCGTCTTCGGCCCGGCTTGCTTGAATCCTGATGGTGCAATGAGCTAGGGACTCACATCTGAGTATACCCTTCCACGCTTATGGGGGACAAAAATTATTCAGAAAAGGGGGTGGTGAGTGACAGCGGCAGGGAGGAGGTGGGCTGCATATGCACTGCTTAAAGTGGGCATGTCTTTTTGGCCAGACCTCTACCATTGCTTCTTCCATGGGAAACTTTCTTTTACATTCACAAGTGGAAGAGGTACAAAGGGCGCTTCTTCCCCTTTGTGAAGCCCACAATTTGGGGTTCTGTAACTTTTTAATGGTTTAAGCCACAATTGCCGTTGATACATTGGATACCAATTCGATATTTGGAAGGGGCGCTCACATCTTACTTGCCATTCATTTTTTTTTTAAAGTAATTTTTATTGCAGACATACAATACGTAAAGCATACGTAAAGCATTACTGTATACACATTACATCTCAGTTCTTCCGTGCTCTTGTTCCCATATCGCTTTGTACACAGCCTTCAGGCCCACAACCCAGGGGTCGGGCAGCGGTAATTATAAGAACATCAGATATCTGGATGCTTTTATCAGGTATAATCTCCTCGCCTGGAAATTTGCATGTCCGCTTTTCTCCTTCTATTCAATATTAACCCTTTTAACGTCCATTAACTAGCCCCAACATCCCTACCCGCCCACCCTCCCTTCTCCCCCACCACCCACTCAGAAGGACTCACTTTGCTTTAGATTATGGGTACAATAATGGTCTATGAATTGTCTAATTGTGTGATGCGCCCGGAGTGTCCTGGGAGCTGTTCCTATCCAAGTCTGGGGTCTCCTCGTCCTCTAGCAGTATGCTATCTCTCAGGTCTTGTACCAGATTTTCCCAAGCTGCTGCCGTGTCCAGCGTTCTAACGTCCGGTTTTCGGCGGGCTGCTTGGTATCTATGTGTGCTGTCACATGCGGCCCACCTGAGGAACTCATTCAACCATCGCCTGTGTGTGGGGCCTGCCCTCGCCTTCCAGTGTTGAGTTATCTCTCTTTTAGCGATGATCAGTCCCATGTCTATGAATTTGCTTGTGGTTTTGTTTTTGGGCTTGTGTGGGAACCAGTGTAGTATGCATACCGCCATATCAAATTCAAGTGTTCTATCTGTTACTTCGTTTAAGGTTTCCCCTATTGCCCGTCAATATTCCCGAAGGTCAGGGCAGGACCACAACATGTGCTCCAGCTCTGCTCCCTCCGAAGCGCAACGTGGGCATGCCGCCTCGGTCACCCCAAAATACTTCTTGATTTTACCAGGGGTCATGTAAGCCCTGTGTAGCATGTAAAAATGAATTTGTTGAAACCGCGCATTTCTTGTACTGTTCCGAGCTCGTCGCACTAGCCGGGCCCAAGTCGTCTCAGGGATTTCCCTATCGAGGTCCGTTTCCCATTTGGTCTTTAGCGCCATTAGGGGCGGCAGGTTCTCGCAAAGCATTCTGGAGTATAGGCATGTTACAGCCTTGTAAGTCCCGGCTGCCCTCATGGTGTACTGGCAAGCCATAGTCATCGTTGGTTCTGCCAGGCCCCCCTTCCAGTGCCCCTGAATGGCCCCAACCACAGCTACATACAGAAGGTAGCCCCCTCGTGGTAGGTCAAATCGCTCCTGCAGTTCCTGGTATTGAATGAGTACCCCGTCTTTATAGAGGTCTCCAATAACTTGTATTCCCGCATCCTCCCAACCCTGTAACTGCGACCAATCTCCTCCGTGGGGGAGCGCAGTCAGCATGCCCTGGGGTATCTCCGGGGCATATGGGTGTCGCACCCCCGCGCGTCATTGAGATCGGTTACAGCAGAGCCTGAATGTTTGTTCCTCGAGTGTCAGGTCTCGAAGGGCAATCCTCTGCTGGAGGGCGATATACGCCAGGACATGTCATGGGGTACCGCCACCTCTATCACTTTCTGGACCTCGGTACACTCGTACCATCTCCTGCGTGAAAATCTGCAGTTGAGCAGCAAGATAGTAAAGCTCAAAGTCTGGTACAGCAAGCCCCCCCTCATCCTTCGGGCGAATGAGCGTCGCCAGCGCCACTCTGCACCTGCCTGAGCCCCATAGGAACATGGATAACTGAGACTTTAGTTGACGGAAGAAGGATCTGGGTATCCAGATGGGGAGGGTGCGAAAGTAATACAGGAGCCGCGGTAGGGCGATCATTTTCTGCAAGGAAATACGACCAGTGACCGAGAGCGGGAGCGTGGCCCAAAAGGGCATGCTTCCCTTCAGCGCCCGCAAACATCGGCCCACGTTACCCTCCAGCATGTCCGCAGCCATGCGGTATATGTATACCCCTAGGTATTTCAGGCAGGCGGGTTCCCAGTTGAGCAAGGGTCAGTGGTCGGGACGATCCGTGTCTCGCCGTAGAGGAAACAAGCAAGTTTTAGACCAGTTAACTTTCAGTCCTCAGAGCTCACCAAACCGCCCCAGCAGTCTCTCCGCCCCTTCCAGCGCTGTCGCCCCGTCTTCTAAAAATAACAGAAGGTCGTCTGCATATAAGGAGATAAATTGTCGGCCTTCTCTGCTGTCTATGCCCTTGAAATGCTTCCCCGTTCGGGCCTCGGCCGCGAGGGGTTCGATCACTAGGGCGAATAACAGGGGGGAGAGGGAACAGCCCTGTCGGGTGCCCCGCTCCACTGGATATTGGTGCGAAACTAGGGGCCCTATCTGCACTCTTGCCACTGCCGCTGTGTACAGGACACGCGTCCAGCTAATGTATCCATCTCCCAGGCCAAAGCATTCCATGACACTGTATAGGTAGTCCCATTCCAAGCTATCAAACGCTTTCTCAATGTCTATCGAGAGGACTAGGGGTGTTTGGTCTTCCGTGTATGGGCTCTCCAGCAGTCGCGTGAGCCTCCTGATATTTATCGTCATATTACGTGCTGGAATGAATCCAGATTGGTCGGTGTGTACTAGGTCGGGCATGTGTTGTAGGAGCCTCGCCGCTAGTATAGCACTTAATATTTTGTAGTCTGTGGTCAGCATGGAAAGTGGTCTATAGGAGGCTGGACTGCAGCTCTCCCTCCCAGGCTTTAGCAGTGGGATCACGAGCACCTCGCGCATAGAGTGGGGTAGGCAGCCAACTGTTCTGGCTTCGTTATATATCAATTGGAGTCGCGGTGCTAGCAGGTCTAGGTATTTGCTGTAGAACTCTATGGGCAACCCATCTAATCCCGGTGTCTTATTCCGGGCCATCCGTTTCACCACTCCCCTGATCTCTCCCAATTCTATGTCCCTGCCCAATTCGTCCGCCTGTTTCTGGTCTAGTTGAGGTAAGTGGAGGCCCTCAAGAAAACGGTTGGTGTCATTCTCTTGCCCCACCAATGCGCTCTTGTATAGGCCCTCATAATACCTCTGAAAACTATTCAGTATCTCCGTTTGGGAGTAGTGAATGTGACCTCCTTCCCCCTCGATGGCCAATATTGGGGAGCATTGCTTAGTGGGGTTTGCCAGCCATGCCAGAAGTGTTCCAGCCTTGTCATCCTCAACATGAGCCCTGAGCACGTAGGCTCGGTGATCAAAGCTTCGGAGGCGCTCCACTTCCACCGCAACTGCCTCTCTAGCTAGGTTTACCTCACCTTGGAGCTCGGGTGGCCCGGCCTCGCTTTCTCCGCATCTCGCAGCTTGGAGTCCGCTTTGTTCAGGTCCGCTAGTAGTACCTTCCGCATGCCTACATGGTTCGCTATGCACTGGCCCATTACTAGCACCTTAAAGGCGTCCCATTCCATCGCTCTCGAGGCTGTGGACCCCTCATTTTCGGCGAAGTATTGAGATATCCCCCCTTCCAGCGCCGCGTGAAACAGTGGGTCGTCTAGGGTCTCGGGTCGCAGTTTCCAAGTCGGGACGCGCGGTATTTCAACTGCCCAGTCTAAACTGGCCAGCATGGGATTATGATCCAAGATTGTCCTGGTAAGGTACTCGGTCCGAGTTATAGTCGGCATCACGACCTGAGAGCACAGCATTGCATCAATCCGGACGTGGAGGTCATGTAGGCTAGAGAAGAATGAGTAATCTCGTTCGGTCGGGTGTTGTGAGCGCCAGGCATCTGTCAAGCCCCACCCCTTCTGCCACTCCAGTCTACCCTTCGTGAGGCGGTGTACAGGGGAGTCCCTCAATGGTGGATGGGATCTATCTAGAATTGTGTCCGCTACTGAGTTGAAATCTCCCCCAACCAGAGTCGGGCCCGCTAAAAAGTGTGCAAATGTCCCTGAGAGACCCGTTTGAAAGGACAACTGTTCAGTGTTCGGGGCATATATACTACACAGCACTATGTCCCTGCTCCGTAGTCTGCCCTCCACCGCCACGTATCTAACCTCAGGGTCAATTATGTGTCTAGTCGCCTGAAAAGGTGTGCCCGCCCTAATCCATATCAAAGTGCCTCTAGCGTATGCTGAGTAGGTGGTGTTAAAAACCTGACCCCTCCATCTTCTTAGCAGAGCTATTCCCTCCGGTTTTGTGAGATGTGTTTCTTGTAGCAGCCCAATATGCACCCCCCTGCGAACTAGGTAGGAGTGTACTTTGTGTCTTCTTGTCATTGTTTGCAGCCCCGCACATTCCAGGTTATACATCGTAATGCATTTGCGCTAGCCATTGTCCCATAGTTCTCGTCTCCGCATCATATGGAATCCTGTGTCCTCGCAGGTGGTGGTTCCCCCCAACTTACTCTCAAACCTGACGAATTCCTGTCTCCCAGTTGCCCAGGGTTCAGCAATTGCCCATCATGAAAAACAACCCCAACAGTTCCCTCTCCCATCCCCCCCAGAACAGGCCCCAATATCAATCTATCAGTTCCCATCCAAACTTAGTCAATCCTCCCAACTTGTCTACTAATTCACGGTCGTAACCGTGAGTGCCTTAAGGGCAAGTGGAGTGTGGCTTAGACCGGAAGGCAGCTACGCAGGCCCCCGCCCGCACCCTCCCGTGTTCCCCCAAGGTTAGCAGCGGTCTTACGTCCCGGTTCGTGGTCCCCATCTGCAGTACCTCTTAGTTCGTGAGTTCTCAAATCGTCAGCGTTGTCCTCTACCTGTCATCTCCATATCAAATGTTCAGGATCTCTTCTGACGTTTGTGGCGTTACCAACGGGCCTTTGATGCCGTGCAGTTCTGACTGGTCCGTCTCCGAACCTGAGGCATGATTTTCCGAGTCCGTGCCCTGTTTTGACGGAGAAGCATCTGATCTCGACAGCGACTCCACTGCTCTCAGCGCGGCTTTTCTTTCCATTTCTGTTTGAGACGCCGACGGTTTCCGGGAGCCTTGTCTCTTACGCAATCTTTGTGATTTCCAAGTTTGTGTCCTTGCGCGCTCTTTCTCCTCCCGGAATCTGGCGCCATCAGTGCCCGCTTTATACGTTTCCCACCATGCCCATGCGTCCGCCGACGTACTGAAGAAGTGTGTCTTATCGTCTAGCACCACCCGGAGCTTGGCCGGAAAAAGCAGGGAGTACGGGATGCCCTCAGTTCGGAGCTCTCGTTTAATGGTCAAAAAGGAGGCTCTCATCTGCTGCGTCTCAAAGGTGTAATCAGGGAACAATGTCACTTTACTGTTCGCCAACTGAAATGGTCCTGTATCGCGGGCTCTTTGGAGCAGCAGGTCCCAGTCCTTGTATTGCAACAGTTTGGCTATAACCGGCCTCGGGGGCTGGCCCGGTCTGGGCTGCCGGGCCGGGACGCGGTGAGCCCGCTCCAGTGTGAAAAAAGGCGAGAGGCCTTGTGGCTCCTCCGTGGTCCTGAGCCAGTTGTCAAGGAACTCGACCATATCGTCCCCTTCTGTTTTTTCGGGAATGCCTATTATGCGAACGTTACTGCGCCGGCTCCTATTTTCGGCATCCTCAGCCCTCCTTTCCAGTGTTTGTATTCGATCCAGGGCGTCCGTTAATCTCCTCTCCATAGTTTTGTGAGCAGGGGTCAACTCATGTAAGGCAACTTCGACATCCTTGACCCTATCCTTGAGTTTGTTGTGGTCAGCTCGCGGGAGGCCCCGACCTGACACCACCTGCACAATATCTTGTTGCAAAGTGTCTCTTGTCGCCGCAATAGCCTCTAATATGCGATCCTGCAGTTGCTGTAGGCTAGAAGGCCCCGCGGGACCCCCCTCCGATGCGTCGGAGGCCGCAGCTCCCTCCAATTTTCCCTTGTTTTTCACCATGGTGCCAATTCACCCTTCCTGCTGGTGTGCTTAACGTGCCCAGCAGCTTTCGGGGAGCCCTCGTGGTCCTCTAGGTCCTTTTCCAGGATGCGGGCCCCTAGCAGTTATTACCGTTGTTTACACAGCTCTCCGCCTACGTATTCCCAGGCTGCGACGGTCTCGGCCTCCTCAGCAGATGGGCATCCGCGGCGCCACTCAGTCGTTAATCTTTCTCCACCCCGAGCTTTCGCGCCACTTCAGTCGCAGGGGGTGCCTACTAGGGTCGCCTCTATTGTCCAAGTAGCTTGTCTGAGCCCTCCGTCCGCAGTCCCCTGCTAGGAGCACTTCTTCAGGCAGGTTCTTCGACTACCTCTGCACGCCGATCGCCTCCTTTGCCGTCGCCATGTTCCTCTGTTGCGCCCCTCTTGACCCGAGGTCGCACTAGGCCTGGATGTTATCTGGGTTGCTGCACTCCCCCTGGACCCTTTGCTCTTCCTTCAGCAGGGTGTGTACGCTTCTATCGCCTTCTCACAGTCTCGTTGCACCCCTCTATATCGCGGAGTGTGACCGGGGCTTCTCCGTCACCTTCGGAGATCGATAATTTGCCCCCTCACCCCGTCTACCTTGACGTAGGGCTCGTCTGGAGGAGCTTTCCCTCCTAATGCCGCCAGCCGTCTCTCATCTTGCCGATGGGCCGGGGGTTCCCCTGCGGCCTGTCGCTTCGTCGCTCTGCCCCGTTTGGCGGTTTGTGTCGCACCGCCGCGTCAGCCAGGTCTGCCGCCGCCGACGCGGGCGTCCCGGCTTCGCCGACCCTCGTTCCTGCCGCGCCCTTCTCGGGCGTTCTCTGCATCAACCCCCTCGCACCGTGCGCGTTCCCCCCCCCCCCGTCAGGGGGAGTCACCGGATGTCTCGTGGGGGGAGGGGGGGAGGGTGGCAGGCCCCCTTGGACGCCCCCGCAGCAGCCAACAATAGCAGGCGAGCCCCCCACTCTCCAGAATCCGCTCCGAAGTGGCAAAGAGTCCGCTCCCCCTGTACCCCCGGCCCGGTCCTGGGGCTCCGTCGAGTGCCGACCTCACGTCTGCAGGCCACAGCTCCCCCGTGTTCCACTCGTCACCAAGGCGGCGTTCCGGGCGGTCGTGCGCTCCTCCGCAGGCTGTGGGTTCCTCTGAGTTCCGGCCGCAGCTACCGCTTGGTTCTCTTCGGATCGAGCTTCGCCGCCATTTTGCCGAGGTGCCTCCAACTTAGCTCGGTCCAGCGGGTGGCAGCTGTTCCAGTGCAGGATCTCGGTGCTCACCACAGGTTCGCCTGGACTCCCTCGACGGTCCGGCCCGATCCCGTGTGCGCAGCTCTCTGGGGCGTGTCACTCGGCCGGGAGCGCACCCCGCTGCCTCTCGGATCGATCGCCGTCCGCCATCTTGGGTGCCTCCGTGCGTCTACCTCTCAGCTCTCTCCCATCATGAAAAAAAACCCCAACAGTTCCCTCTCCCATCCCCCCCAGAACAGGCCCCAATATCAATCTATCAGTTCCCATCCAAACTTAGTCAATCCTCCCAACTTGTCTACTAATTCACGGTCGGCCTCGTAACCGGTCCCAGGGGTGCCGTTTCAATTCCCCTCACCTCCGATGTGCATTTTAGGGCCGTCGCGGGCGTCGCCGCACTTTTTGTCAGGATTACTGTGGGGATCGGGCGCAGAGCTCCGAGCTCACGCCGCCATTCCCTCCGGCGCTCAAGCCAAGCCCCTTACTTGCCATTCATAATCATATTTTAGAAGTTGGTAAAACTTTACTGCTGCCTAAAATTGGAGTTCTCAAACCAATTTTGCAGATGCAAAATTCTGTTTAGTGATGTTGATCCTTTGTGGCGGCAAAATAGGTTAGTACCTCTGGCCCTAAATTGCTAACAGGGGCATCCTCTTCCTGGCCGGTCACCGCAGCTGCATTCTCTCCCGAACTTAAGCATGGTCCTGAGCAAGAGAGGAAATAGCAACAATCACGAGCCAATGACAAGTTGCTTGTTTGTGCAGATGCAGCTAGTGACATGATTTACCAGCCTTTTCAGTATTGCAAGCAAACTTCAAACATGGCACTCCTGAGGTTTCGCCCAGATATTTCATTTCAAAAAGGGTCCAACTTCTTTTTTTGATTTGAAAGTATTTTATTCGTTTTTTTAAACAGATACATTAGCATTTCTGTCACAAGGTTAGCCAAACGTAGTTTGTATTGCAGTGATTACAGGTACTTTGAGATATATGTTTAGCTAATCCCCTCTACATTGACTCGCTGGGGAACCACTCTTATCCCTACTCTGCCAGCCCCACCCGCAACTATAACAATAGTTATTATCATTGAATTTTTCCCTTTGTTTAGTGGGGCAACGCTCCTCCACCTTAGCGGAGTAACCGCCACTGTTTCAACCTGCAAATGGACATGATGCTCCCGAAGCAATAGCCAAAGGCTACATAATATCAAATGTGGACTCTGAAAGGAAGTATGCCATCAGCTACAATATGCTCAGTAACTCAGCACTACCTGTCTCCCTTTTTGGAGACTTGAACAGGGCCTGGCAGATCTTGAAAAGGTCTGTGCAGCATAGGCGAAAATTGGAAACTCATTTTAAACCTCTACATTTGGTAGCGATGAGCCAAAAGTCTGGGAAATCCCATTGTTTCTATGTTTCTCGTGTCTTTAAGCAGAATGGTATGAATAATGCAGTACAGGGAAAGGGTGTCTGGGACAGAAACCTCATACTGACTGTAAGCATCACTAGCCTCTCCAAATCTACCCTCCAGAAACCCCAGCAAGTCTTTGGGATTCGCCCCAACTTGTAGCATCTGGGCCCCTTCAACATCCAACACATCCTCCGTGACCCTAGTTTTTGCACCCTTTTTTAAGTATCTCAGAGGTCCAAAGATTAGCAGCCACCACCTCATCAGCCACACCCTAAACATCATTCCTGTAGTGGTAAAGGAGATATCCCCCACTCATCTTCATCATCATCATGCAGCAAAGCATTGTTGCACTTCTCAGTGCACTAGAGGCCCACCAGCACTTGGAAACAAGTGGCACTAAATCAGGGACTTCTTATTTAGATTTCACCTGCACAGTGCATGCTGTATGTTTGTGAAATCTCTTTTTAAATGTTAAAACGGGCATAGAGCCTGATCATGGCTTACCATTACTTACCACTGATTGGCTTCCATGTCACTCTCACAATAGGATGAAGTTGCCATCTGGGCTTCAGGCAACAGATAAAATACTGACATCCTGCCACCATTGTTCAAATGAACACCCCACCCCCAGGCTGTAGCGAGTATACCTGCTCGCCCCCATAGCTCTCTGTTGCAAGGATCCATAGCGGATGCTCTGCCCTTCCCCAGGTAGTATACCTGGGCAGTGGCGGCTGCCTCGGAACGGGGGTGGTGAGGCAGGAGGTCGGGATGGATAAAAAAATTACAAAACAAATTTACCTTCGCCACCTTTCCTCTGTCCTCTTCATCTGAAGAAAAGCACCAGAAGCAACCAGGCTCCAATACTCTCCCAGCCAATCATTACTCTGCATGAGCAGCATCGCAATTGGTCTCAGTGGCCGGTTTGACCGCTCAGGCAGTGCATGGGAGCCTGGGCATGTTCTACACGGGGCTGTGCAATACAACCCTGTGGAGAACATGCTAAGTGCGCATGACGGTTTGGCTGGCCCAAGAGGGCCGGCCAAGCTGTCATGTGCACTTAGAGGAGTGCAAACCACTCCTCCTCACTCTTCTCTGCCCCCACAGAGCCCAGCCCCACCCCAACCTGGCTCCGAGTCCGCATAGAAAAATAAAATGATAATAACGTCCTGTTATTATGATTTTTTTATTTGTTGTACTTCTGAAATAGAAGTGGGGCGACGCTCCTCTGTCTTAGCGGAGGATCCGCCACTGTATCTGGGTCACTGGATCGTGTTTCACAAAACCCCTGACTTATATACAGCAGGGTAAAAGGGAAGAAGCATGTAAGATAAAACAATAGCATCACTTTGCTACCTTGATCTTTGGGATGCTGCTTTCAGATTCAGACGGGAGTGATTGGAAGGTCTGCGACTGGGGGAGACCATTAGGGATACTTTGGGGTAATGGAGGCACAGGTTAGCTTAATGAAAGTCGAAGAAGAGTTTTATCCATGTGGTAGATTGTGGGGGATACCCTACCAGGCCTCTCCTTCTCCCACAACTCGTTTGCACGTATTTCAGATGCATAAAGGTTTGCGTTTTGTTCCATTTCTTTTCGTGGTGCTGTAAAAAGGCATTTATGTTCAGATTTTGCTAAAAAGAGATAATAATGAGCTTTTATTTTTGTCACATAGGCACAACACAGATATTGAGTTCTACTGCAGCAAAACAGCACTGAGTGCCATAAAAAGAAAGTCAGCAAAATAGCATATCACAGTAAATTCAAGCGCAAGCAAATTCACTGACTCCTTCTGAACGAATGCGTCGGATACATATGAGATATTTTAAATTTTAATGCACATCGTGACAGTTAAAGTGATCCCATTTTGATTGTTAAAGTCATCTAATTTTGGGAACCAGCCCTCGACCTGTTCATCTTCAAATGTGTCAATGTCACTATTCAGCAAGAAGATGCGTTTATTACTTCACTACTACAGAAGCCCAACGTTGACTCTGGCCAACTACCGTCTATTCTCTGGTCTTCCCTCCTAGCTAAAATACTAATGCCGATGGTCAACTCACAACTTTTAGCCCACCTGGAGCAACACAACCTCCTGAGGGATTTCCAATCCAGGTCTCACCAGGTGAAATGGGGCTTCTTTCTGTCCTGCTCAACTAGCATCACCTGCATAGTCCCCAAACCTCAGCCCCGTCTTCTATCTTCTTCAACTTCTGCATGATACCGCTCAAATCTATCAACAAGGACTATACTTTTGATTACCAGATGAATGCCAGTGATGCCCAAATTCCTATCAAAGAGTCAAATGACCCTAGCAACTGCGATACCTCAAGTAATTCTTGAGGAGTGTCAAAAATTCAATGCTGGCCTCAGCTCCTCCAAGATAGAAACATTGTTTCCTGGCTCTGGTAAGCCATACTCATTCCACTCTGGTTGGCCTTTTTCTGCGTGCATATCCCCACCTACATCTGCAACCTGACAGCTATTCTTGATGCCAAAATGTTACTGATTCCCACAAGAGAATAATGATTCAAAACCACTTTCTATCACTTTCTTATCCCTCTACCAATATTACCATTGTTGGCTGTAGCGTTAAAAAATCACTGGTTAAATGTGTTGATTTATATAGTGCTGCTTATCAACCGTGAGGGTATCCAGGCGATGTCCATGGGCACGAGAAGATTACGTGATTTGCACAGAATCACAGGATGTTGTGCCTACGCTGAGACTCTAACCTGAATCTTCAGCCCCCAAGTCGGCAGCTCTGGCCACTGTGCCACATCCTATCTGTATACATTGGTATAGTATCCATGTGACAATCTGCTCTTCGTGTTCTTATTCTGACTGACCTGTTGTGTTTTCTTGTGCAGTAGACTCATGTTATGGGGCCTCTGACAAGTGCTCTGTACATGATTTGGTCTGTTGCTTGCCAACAGTGTACTGGACTTTGTTGGATAATAATGGTACAACCTTTGTGGTGCCATGCCCTTGACAAGGTCATGACATGGCTAAAGTTTGGTGGTATGTGATTAATAGTTTTGGAGTACACACTGTTTTACCTGTGACCCAGTAAGAAATGGATTATCAGTGTGTTGTGACTGGGTCCCATTAATTTCGCTTACTCTATTTCATGGATACATGAAAAGTGGAATACATATGTGGTGTTGAGGTCCCCTGTATGTATGTGTCCCTAAATGTTTTAGGGAGCTCAGTGGGAGTTTAGTAGTAGTCAGCAATACTGCCTCCCATCTTCAGTGTGGCGCAGCTACTTTCCTTTCCCTTCACCTGCTGAAACCATTGATAACATCAAGTGTTACGTGTCTGGATTTGGAATCACATCCATTGAATGGAGCAAGGATATCCTTTTGGGTCTCCCCCCTAGGGCCCAAGCTAGTTTCAGAACGTTAGCCTGTGGCCAGACAGGAGCAACACATGAACGCCATGGGCATTCCCAGAAGCTGCACACCTTTAACAAAGACATGGGCTACGAGTTCATCCCATGAATCCGCATCCCATTCTCCCATTGTTCAAGTAAGGCAGTAGCACAGCAACAGCAGCTGATTGGGCAAAAGATCACCAGGCTCCAATCTAAAAACTGAAAGTGGCACAACCCAGGTAGCTCGGTTACCAAGGAGTTGTGGTACATCGAAAGGAAATTAACCTTGACCACATTGACTCCCTCTGAAAGGTGTGAGCAATTTTCTAAACTCTTCCACCAATTATTTGGAGGCCATCGTCTACTTTCCAGAGTTCTCCTTTAACTGGGAAGAGGTCTACCCACCTGGGCAGAGGAAGGTTGGAACCAAAAACAGAGATTTCTTCTGTCCTTTCTGGTGGGGTCAGGAATGTATATCAGGACTAAGGAGAAGACTGCACTGTGGCCACCCAGGGAACAGTAGGAGATTGGCTGTTTGCCACTTAGAGAGTCCACCTCTCCCTGGACCAGAGCCCGAGCTCAGCATCCAGGACATTGCTGCCAAGAGTTTCATGCTGCTGAGGCTGGATGCGGGTGACCACTGACCAACTCAAACTGTGAAGCCTCAGAGTGCTCCTGCAAGGTACCACTACCTGGTTAAGGGCCTGTGCACCTCTGTATCCTGGGGAGCCCCTGAGACTCTGTGTGTGTGTCTGGAAGCCTTCAAGAGCATCCCCTGAGAGCCACGTTGAACCGTTGTAATGGTGAGATAGAGGACCCATGCGTCTGTCTTCAACAACATCTTTGAGAAAGTCCATGAGCAACCACGACCTTGACAGAGCTACTGCTGCCATGAGTGTGAGTGAGGACCCATGTGCATCTGTGATATACATGTAGCAGGGACCACCTTGCTGTTCACTGTGAACATGTGTGAGGGCGCGTGTCTTTGCATTGTTGAGCATGCTTCTGATGAGCATCTGTGTGACCCTGTGAGCTGGTACGTCCCATGCTCAGTGCTATAAATGGAAAAAAAGAACTGCTGGTACCCACCAAATTGATAGGGATGAGTCTTGAAGGCCTTGTAGGGGAGTGTCTAGGGGTGTGGCTTTGAGGCAGGCATTTAACAAATAGGCTCATATGTGCATGGCGTAATTGGTGTTTTTGCAGTTTTATGTGATACAGACTTGGCCGGAGAGCATTAAAACTTTTTTAGAAGCAGAAGTTTTACTTGAAAGCATACTTTTTTGTTTTTATAGCACAGGGGGATTAAGTGACTTCAGAATCACAGGATGATGAGCAAACGCTGGGATTTCACCAACCCGTGCCATAAAAACAAAATAAAGTATGCTTTAATGTAGAACTTGTACTTCTCATTTAAAGCGCTTTAAGGCCCTTGTTCCAAGTATGTGCTAAATGTAATTGTAAAAAAGTACCAATTGCTCACTGTACACAAGAACCGAACTTGTCCAAAAGGCGCTCGGCTTACTGAGCTCTGACAATCAGTGGAAAGTGTATTCCAGCACTAGAGCCTTACACTCTGACAGTGCAACAGTTCCAATGTCGGGAGCTATAGTCGTCAGGCCATATCTCCTTATTCCTGTCACAGTTATCGTTAGAGTGTAAGGCTGCAGCAGAAACCTAGTGCTGTAATACACTCACTGTTGTCTAGGCTCCCTCTGAAAGCGCCCTATTCAGCAGCACCTGCGCTGCCTGTACCCATATACCCATACCCGACCCCAGCTTGCCTCTAGGAGTAATGATATTCTCTTGACACAAAGAGAAGTTCTGGTACTCAAGGGGAGAACACTGAGAAGGGCTGGTACTCAGTACAGGTGAGTACCGGCCCATTTAAAGCACTGCACTGCTTAATTGATTGACGGAGATCATCTGCAGGTGGTGTGGCTTCTTTTTTCCTGGTGTAAGAGCTCACGTGCCCTCATCTGTGACTGCTCTCTGTATAGTGCCTTGATATCCCATGGCGGGCAGCCAGATTGAGTGCTCGTATACACGCATCATTACCTCTCATTGGGACAGAGGCCCTCCTCATGGCTTTAGTTAGACTGTGGTGTCTTGCCCTTGTATTATTCTGAGCAGCCCTGTGGAATGTTATCACCAGTCTGCTGGACAATCCTGCAAGACCATTAATATGCTCCTGTTTACTGTGAGCCTCATTTGCCGTAGGGCAACGCCGTAGGCCTTCCTGCTGCGCTGCACTACAGCAAAGCAAAAGGGCATTTATGTCCTTTCCCCCCTGTGCCGGCGCACAATGGGCTGCTGTGCGCCAACACAGGAACCAACACCAAAGTGTCATCAGACAACAAAACACAAATGATATATAAATATGAAAAAACACGGGAAAACTAGAAATTTGAAAACTGTATCTTGTTTTATATTTAACTTGAAATTGGAGTACAAATGAACAAAACACTACAGCACCTGATAATCATGTAAAGAAGTCAAATTAAAATAACCTCACAATACATAATTAGGACATCTATTCCAATTAAATCAAAAGCAAGGAATCTCTGAATGAGAATACAAACTGCTCCAGAATAACAACATTTCTGAGGAATAGAGGTTGAGGTCGACGTTTCGGTCTGTTCGGCTGTAGTCCCTCAGACCATCTTCAGGACGAGTGGATAATGGCTGAGACGAAGAACTCCTAAATGGACATGATACAATATGTATTGGAAATCTGGTCACTACTGCTGGATACATGCCATCAAAGTGAACTAGTTGCAGGCATACCTGTAGTTGGGGAAATGAATTTCCTGTACTACTTCTTAGAACATAGAACTAGTAAACCTGTGTGCAAACAGAAAAGTGATTTTGAAATCATTACATGAAATCATGTCATGCCAATGGTTTTTAAGTATTTGTCATATTCTTTTTTCAAACTGTGCATGAACATACCGTTTTCTGCAGACATTTCAGTTGTATGCACATACACTATGTTCTAAGAAGTAGTACAGGAAATTCATTTCCCCAACTACAGGTATGCCTGCAACTAGTTCACTTTGATGGCATTCATTTGCATAAGGATAAGTGGATTGTTCATACAACCATTTTCCCCCCTTTTTTCTAACAGCACATCACCTATAGCGGAAAACGATCAATCCGTTTCATGGTAGTAGGCTACCTTAGTCTACTCATATCCAGCAGTAGTGACCAGATTTCCAATACATGTCACTGATACTCTGTTAAAGTAAGCAACATTCGTTATGCCAACATAAATGGGTGAAGGTGTTGACATCACTTGACTCTTCCTTGGAGGTGCACAAATTTGATATTTGCACTTTGTGATTTTCTCATTTTCTTCAAAATCATATTTCTGTTTGGACACAGATTTACTAGTTCTTTGTTCTCATCATTATCAAATGAATTATTGATTATGGATAGGTAACATATTGTATCATGTCCATTTAGGAGTTCTTCGTCTCAGCCATTATCCACTCGTCCTGAAGATGGTCTGATGGACTACAGCCGAACAGACCGAAACGTCGACCTCAACCTCTATTCCTCAGAAATTTTGTTATTCTGGAGCAATTTGTTGTCAGGTTTCTACCGTGTATAGACGCCGTCCGCCTAATGCGGGAGAAATGGCGACTACACGGAACAAACTCTAGTTCCCAGAAGGCTGGGAAACGACGTCACGTTTCAAGACGTCGGTCATGCACCATCCCGGAAATAAACACTGTTGGCACTCACTCGCAGTGCCGATAATTTTTGCCTTGACGAACCGGTGAGGAGAGGTAGCGGTAAGCTCCATTGGAGAAACTTTATCCGAAGCTGTTTCTGTTTGTTCTCACCCCGTGCTGGGTCGGGTGAAAGACTTTGGGAACGAAGCTTAAGTGCATTACGGATGTGTGCACTAACAAAGAACTGTGATTGTGACTTTGTGAGTTAACAAGGTTTTTTGCTCCTATTCCCGTTGGACGAGACACTGTTCCGCGTTCTCATTGCGGGGATAGGTGTTGGTGTAAATTTAATTCGAGCTAGAGAATTGCTTTCTACTCCACTACCCCCTTGCACGTTTTTTGATATAGATACTGTGAATAGAACTGGCTATTCAATCTATGGGTGTGGAAGGAGATTTCGTGTTTTGTTAAACACGAGGGTGCCAAGAATCGGAATCCTTCCTAAAAAAAGCAGAGAACTCAATCCTCAGGCAGGAAACAGAGACAAGGGTGAATTCAACCTATACTGTTGTATTATCATTTGTGATTCCTTCTTTCGTTTCATCATTATTATGCACTTTGTATTTTGACTATACAGGGGAGACGCTAAACGGGTTCTTGATCATGGGAATAGAGCTAGCCTAAAGAAGAACACTGCATACGAGTGGTAGGTAGTTTGAAATGAGGAAGTAACATAGTTTCTTATGTATTCAGATGTTTATTGTGCTCCTATGTGCTTGTTGTTGCAGTTGGCTTCCTTTCCCAATCACGGCCCTCATCATTCCTTCCCAAATACAAAGATCCTTATATTTCCTTCACAGGTAGGGGTATAGAACAAGGTTGTGGATAATAGAAAGGATTGTAGGATATTCCTTTGTGGGGTTGAAGGGGGGTGTTTTCTAACTCATTGTCCTTGTCGTTTCAGATCTCCTTCCCCACTGTCCCCTTCCTTTCCCGCCTTCACGGGACGATTTTGGTAGTCTGTATTACTTGTTTCAGACTCCAGGAGAGTCGTGTGGGGGAGGGTATAGGACAATCAACACAGCCCCGAAGAGAACCAACGCCAGACCTGACATTTGTATTCTCATTCAGAGATTCCTTGCTTTTGATTTAATTGGAATAAATGTCTTAATTATGTATTGTGAGGTTATTTTAATTTGACTTCTTTACATGATTATCAGTTGCTGGAGTGTTTTATTCATGTGTACTCCAATTTCAATTTAAATATAAAACAAGATACAACAAGATACAGTTTTAAAATTTCTAGCTTTCCAGTGTTTTTTCATATTTATATATCATTTGTGTTTTGTTGTCTGATGACACTTTGGTGTTGGTTCCGGTAGGACTAACCCCCTGATTTACTTGTGATTAACAAAACGTTTTTCTGCAAATCAAATCCCTTGCAGGCTCCTTTTACCGTATACATTGTTGCCCAAGCCTACAAGGGTAAATTGAGTCTCCCTAACTATTGACTGTATTGTGCGCCAACACAGGTACCTTTCCACCATGGTGCAAGGGTGCCTGCGTTGCAAGGATGATTATTTTTGGGAAACCTTCCTGCTCAAAAACAATCACAAACATCCTTTTCCACTTTCTATGTGTGCTGCAGAATGCAGCACACATAGAACAAGCATTTACAATGCAATGGTTTTGCCTTTGTTAAAGTTAGAGCTATTGGCATTGCTCTTGACATTATTTTTATTTATGTTTTTTTTAACATAAATAAATGGCATTGTCATTTACAATGCCACTAGCTTTATCTCTCGCAAATGACACACACAAACACACACAGAGCACCCACACAGAGCCCCACACACACACAGCCACACAGAGCCCCCCACACACACAGCCACACAAAGCCCCCCACACACACAGCCACACAAAGCCCCACACACACCCACACAGAGCCTTCCACACACACCCACACAGCACAAGCAGGCAACAGGGGCACACGGAGGCACAAGCAGGCAACAGGGGCACACGGAGGCACAAGCAGGCAACAGGGGCACGAAAACGGTGGCACAAGCAGGCAACAGGGGCACACGGAGGCACAAGCAGGCAACAGGGGCACACGGAGGCACAAGCAGGCAACAGGGGCACACGGAGGCACAAGCAGGCAACAGGGGCACACGGAGGCACAAGCAGGCAACAGGGGCACGAAAACTGAGGCACAAGCAGGCAACAGGGGCACGAAAACTGAGGCACAAGCAAGCAGGCAACAGGGGCACGAAAACTGAGGCACAAGCAGGCAACAGGGGCACGAAAACGGAGGCACAAGCAGGCAACAGGGGCACACGGAGGCACAAGCAGGCAACAGGGGCACACGGGGGCAAAAGCAGGCAACAGGGGCACGAAAACTGAGGCACAAGCAGGCAACAGGGGCACGAAAACTGAGGCACAAGCAGGCGACAGGGGCACGAACATGGAGGCACAAGCAGGCAACAGGGGCACACGGAGGCACAAGCAGGCAACAGGGGCACACGGAGGCAGAAGCAGGCAACAGGGGCACACAGAGGCAGAAGCAGGCAACAGGGGCACATGGAGGCACAAGCAGGCAACAGGGTCACGAAAACAAGCACAAGCAGGCAAAAGGGTCACAAGCAGGAATTGTAATTTAGACGGGGCTGAAGTGGAGAACGGTCAGTAGGGAAGTAGTGCGGCTGGTGCAGTGGTACCAGGCCGAAAGGTGAGAGGGGCTGTCTGCACCCCAGTTTGGACAGTTTCCACTACCTAACAGGGATTGGTGGGAGGGGGGCATACTTCTTGCTTGCTTTAGGGCTGTTACTTCAGGGACGCAGTGCACGCTCTTGCCTGCTGCCTGCTGCCACCGGGACACGACAACAGACAGGGAGAGGACAGGCTGGGAGAGGGCAGGGAGGGGACAGGCTGGGAGAGGGCAGGCTGGGAGAGGGCAGGGAGGGGACAGGCTGGGAGAGGGCAGGTTGGGAGAGGGCAGGCTGGAAGTGGACAAGCTGGGAGAGGACAGGCTGGGAAAGGTCATGGAGGGGACAGGCTGGAAGTGGACAGGCTGGAAGAGGACAGGCTGGGAAAGGGCAGGGAGGGGACAGGCTGGGAGAGGGCAGGCTGGGAAAGGGCAGGGAGGGGACAGGCTGGGAGAGGGCAGGCTGGGAGTGGGCAGGCTGGGAGTGGGCAGGCTGGGAGATGACAGGCTGCGAGAGGACAGGCTGCGAGAGGACAGGCTGCGAGAGGACAGGCTGCGAGAGGACAGGCTGGGAGTGTGCAGGCTGCAAGAGGACAGGCTGCGAGAGGACAGGCTGCAAGAGGACAGGCTGCGAGAGGGCAGGCTGGGAGAGGGCAGGCTGGGAGAGGGCAGGCTGGGAGAGGGCAGGCTGGGAGAGGGCAGGCTGGGTGACGACAGGCTGGGAAGCAGAGAGGGTCTTACCTGAGAAGTCTGCCAGCGCGGGGACAGGATGGGAGAGGGCAGGCTGGGAAAGGGCAGGGAGGGGACAGGCTGGGAGAGGGCAGGCTGGGAGTGGGCAGGCCGGGAGTGGGCAGGCCGGGAGAGGACAGGCCGGGAGTAGGCAGGCTGCGAGAGGGCAGGCTGCGAGAGGACAGGCTGCAAGAGGACAGGCTGCGAGAGGACAGGCTGCGAGAGGACAGGCTGCGAGAGGGCAGGCTGCGAGAGGGCAGGCTGGGAGATGGCAGGCTGGGAGAGGGCAGGCTGCGAGAGGACAGGCTGTGAGAGGACAGGCTGCGAGAGGACAGGCTGGGAGAGGGCAGGCTGGGAGAGGGCAGGCTGGGAGAGGGCAGGCTGGGAGAGGGCAGGCTGGGTGACGACAGGCTGGGAAGCAGAGAGGGTCTTACCTGAGAAGTCTACCAGCGCGGAGCTCTCCGGGGCGCAGAGCAGCAGAAGGGCCCAGCAGAGCAGGGCGGGGGCGGGAAATAATGGTGTGGAACCTTTGTTTCCAGCAGGCATCCTGCACAGAAAGTGGATTGTCCTCTAGGTGCTTCTCAGTCGTGTCTTTGTTATAACTAAGGCCTCATTTAGGCTCCAAATGGTGAAGCCTCTCCTCTTCCATAATGAGATGTGGGGGAGAGAATGATGCGAGAAATGACGCTCAAGTCTGAAGCACCAATTTGTCATGGATAACAGTGGTATATGCCGCTGAGCAGCCACAAAACACAGCCTCAGAGCCTTTACATACAGGCAGGGTGTTGTATGTTGATGGTGCTACATAAGAAATCTCTGTTCTCCACGCCATCCAGGTTACTTCACCGGCCCTCAGAAGATGTGTTCATTAATACGGTGAGCTCTGGATAGGACAGGAAGAATGGTAAGCCGCAGGTCAGGCTAGCATCTGTCACCCAAAATAGAAGGGCTGCAACGTCTGATATGTGGTTGTTGTTTAGATCATTAAGAGGCATGCATGGAAAAAGGCCTGGTTAAGTGTAATATAAACAGTAGATTAACACAAGTAAAATGTAACTACAAAAATATTCTCTTGTCGGGAATCCTGTTTCACCAATGTGATAAAATAAATTGTACGGACCTCTTTACAGCATTCCCAAAATACCAGCACATTCATATAATCTCAATAATACAGATAGCCCCTCCTATTCTGACACAAAGTTACCATGGGCTGGTTCCAATAAACTCCACGAGTCGAGGAACACTCAACAACATTGCCCTGAAACTGGGGAAATATATTCTGTAGATGCAAAATGTCAACTACAAACGCGCATTTATCAGTGGTGCGAAGCTCAAGTTCTCTAACAAATGCCAACAATCTACAGACGTCAACACGCTGGTGCTCTTTTAAGATTTTTAACTATCACGAGCTCCGACCAACCACCAATACTTTGATAGAGATTGCTACATTTTGTGGATAACATTTTGACAGAATATAATTATAGAATCGAGGGAAATCGGGAATCCTGGCTACGGCAGACTACCCTCCCGAATGAATTCTGCGGTATACAAATACACATGTCACTAAACTATATGAGTCTTGGGTGTTGCAAAAGGCCCTTACCGTGACAGCAAAAAGATTACACATTTTAAAATCTGTGTTTAAGAGTCTAACTTCATTTTAAAATAAAGTAGCGACATACCTAGAGTAGCCAGTTTCTCTTTGTTTTCAGCAGAGGTTTCCGGGAACCAGAGCGGTTAATTGAAGCGTGGGCTGCGGGGGGCGGGCACTTCCGGCCGGCCGCGCTAGGATTGGCCGGCCGGCTAGTCACTTCCGGGTCGCCGCGGGCAGCGCGGCGGCCCGTCAAACATTTTGACCGAATATAATTATAGAATCGAGGGAAATCGGGAATCCTGGCTACGGTAGACTACCCTCCGAATGAATTCTGCGGTATACAAATACACATGTCACTAAACTATATGAGTCTTGGGTGTTGCAAAAGGCCCTTACCGTGACAGCAAAAAGATTACTAACAGGAGCAGGAAGGCAGGTGCCGGCAATGCCGGACCAGATTCGGGGGCGTTCCCGGCTTTTGGCTGACGTAGCGTTACGTAGCCAAAAGCCAAAAATTCTCGGGAACGCCCCCGAATCTGGTCCTGCATTGACGGACAAACGTGTCTTCCAATGGCTAGCCTCCATTTATGGAGCTAGCCAATGAAAGACGGGGGCAGATTCCCAGGCCCCATACTATACTCATTAGGATTTTTCCTAGCACATGCGTACTTCGTACGCATTGGCTAGGCAAAACCTAAAAAGGAGAAACAAGGAGAAATAAAGGTATTTCTCCTCATTGTGCCTCCCTCATGCCTCCCATACGTTTTTGATGCTGCCTCAAATTTAAGATTTCTCGTAAATCTGGGGCAGTGTGAAAAAGCCATGGATGTTGTTGAGAACGCCCCCAGCAACACCCATTGCACGCCCCTTTAACGCAGAAAACGGAATTAAAGGGAACAACATTTATGAGGCAGCATCAGGCCAAAAAAAGTGGCTTAGTGCTGCCTTGTAAATATGGAGGAGGGTCCTGCTTCACAGAACGTCAGAAAAAGTACTGTTCCAGTGGAACAAATGAGGCCCTGTGTATTTTGTCAACACCAGAGTTGGGTCACAGGTCTTTTTATGTACTCCTGTAGGAAGGCAGTCTGCTGGCTCTCTCTTGGATAAGGCCCATGCCGTCCCTATAACTGTGATCCGTGGCCTTCCTCATGTTCGGAACATATGTAAAGGATGCTTGTATGTGTGTTTGTAACTGAATTGATGAGTGCTGGGGTCCCCTGGATCAAACATGTGTGTGGTGAAAAATATAGTGGTCTTCTTTGTGACAAGCTGGAGATGTCAATTCTAGCCTATCTGCTCCAATCCCAGCCCTCACCGTGCCCATATAATGCTTGCGCCAACCTCCTTCATTGCTCCAAAAAAAAGGAGACAGATGACCTTTCACCCCTGGCATGGGGTCAGTTTCCATTGGCTAAGGGAGGTCATTCTGAAAGCAGAACCATTTAAACAATTATACCACCTCTCGCATTTCAGAGTCATTTCTAGCAGAGCAGGAGTTTACTTCCCATGTTTTGTCAATCTGACTGGCCAGTGGCTACTGGTGCCATCATAGCTTTCTGTTGGTGCCCAACAACCAAACATACCACAATGACAAGTAGGTTTTGAGACACAGGCCCCTACATCCTACATGGCACCTCAGCAACACATTGTGAGAATTGATCAGTTATTTGCCAACTGTCCTTATATAAATGTTAGAGTCCAGTTGGGCCCTTAACTGAAATCTGAACTCCAGCAGCCAAAATGGTGTCCCTTAGTGAACAGCAGTGGCCAAACACCAGGTCACAGAGGACATGATGGGAAATATTAAAGACTTTTATGAAGTGAGGGTCTTTATAGCTTGGAAGGTGCATTTTGAGTTAAAGCGTCTTTGGATTTTCAGGTGCCACACTTTTAATCCAGGGACTTGGACTTTTTTTTAGTTGTGACACCTTTTATTCCTTTACAGTGTTCCTGTTCAGCGCGGGCTTGGCCTGGCAATCCAGTATGTCAATGTTCCCATTCAAACAGGATCAAGTATGATTTGCATATGGCCGGGTCCAAATTGTGGTGGGATGTGTGCAAAATGAAGATGGACTGGTGTACTGTCTGATTGATTACCAGTGGTTGAGATTGATTCAAGTATTCAATCCATCACTTTTTTGTAACCTTAAGTGTGTCACCCTAAGTGGGATGGGTATGCCCAGACATAAGTACCGTGCACACTGTCTCACAGGAACCATGCTATACCTGACTGATGATCTCTAACTAGGGTGAAACTGGTCCTAAATTGCTTATGTTCAGGTTCAGGGAGGACCTGGCCTGGCTGTTCGGGCTGTGGTGTTCCCATTAGAGCAGAGTCAAGATTGATTTCCATATGGCTGGGTCCAAACTGAGATGGCATGGTGTGCAAAATAATGATGGACCAGAATTCTGCTTGAGTGATTACTGGCTGAGATTAATTCAAGCATTCAATTCATCACTTTTTGTACCTTTTATTCCTCAGCATCCTTGGGTACCAAAGGGAGATAAATCAAAGCAGAGCCCGGGCTCAAGAAAATCTTCCTGTATCCTGTCAGTCACCCCCATATTTTCTAGAAAGACGTGAAATCGTCCAAAAAGACTGGAGCTGGCTTGAAGCATCCCCCAAGTATAACATTGGCCATACGAGTCAATCAAATCAATCAAACAAAATGTACTTTATTCAGTTTCAATTAGGAGAAAACCATAAAAGTATGTACAGGTCAGATAAATACATTTATCACAAAGGTTGAACAGATTTTTAAAAACACAGTAGATTACCAGAATACATTAACATTTGTGGTTCATATTACAGATATATACAGCAAGGGAGTTAAAATACATCTATATTCGCTTATAGGTTACTTCTATGACGAATACAAAATTTTATAAACTTAGCAATGTTTAAAGCTAAAAAATCTGAATCCAAGAGTTGAAGAACCATGAAAGCCGGATGGCATTGGCATAAGCCTAAGGTTTTTAAAATAGGAACTAACCAACGCTTTCTGGGTTCAATATACAATTTACAAAAAGAGTCAAGTGAATAAGAGATTGGGGCGAGACACCATCACAGGGGCAAAGGGATAGCAGATTTGACCAGACATTAACGGTTGGAAAAGTAACTAATCGATGGAAAATGTTAAACCTAAACCGGGTCAACAAAAATCTCTCATAGCTGCTTAAATCCCAGTTTAGATAAGGCTGAATAACCAAGGAGGATTGGATCCGCAAAGAATGCTGAACTGAGGTTTTATTAGCTTCAGAGGCCACCGGTGGCAGTTCATCGCTGCCACCGATGACATCCGAGCCCTGATGGACAACGGAGAAACAGCGGCCCTCATCCTCCTAGACCTCTCCGCGGCATTCAACACTGTCTGCCACCGCACCCTAGTGCAGCGCCTCAGCAACATCGGAATCCAGGAGAAGGCACTGGAATGGATCATCTCCTTCCTCGACGGAAGAACACAGAGAGTCCGTCTACCACCGTACAAGTCAGAGGCCACCGAAGTCATCTGCGGCGTCCCTCAAGGATCCTCGCTGAGCCCCACCCTCTTCAACGTCTACATGAGCCCCCTTGCGGCCATCGCACGCTAACACAACCTCAACATCATCTCCTACGCTGACGACACCCAGCTGATCCTCTCCCTGACCAACGACCCCGCCGCCGCCAGAGCCGACCTTCACGAAGGGATGAAAGACGTAGCCGAGTGGATGACGACCAGCCGCCTGAAACTGAACTCAGACAAGATGGAAGTCCTCATCCTGGGCTCCTCGCCCTCCGCCTGGGACGACTCCTGGTGGCACCGCACCCAAACCGACAGACCACGCACGCAACCTGGGCTTCATCCTGGACTCCTCCCTCTCCATGACCAGACAAGTCAACGCCGTCTCCTCGTCGTGCTTCAACATCCTGCGCATGCTACGGAAGATCTTCCGGTGGATCCCCACCGAGACCAGGAAGACGGTCACCCAGGCCCTCGTCACCAGCCGACTGGACTACGGCAACGCCCTCTACGCCGGAACCACCGCCAAGCTCCAGTAGAGACTCCAGCGGATCCAGAACACCTCAGCCAGACTCATCCTCGACATCCCACGACACAGCCACATCTCCGGACATCTGAGAGACCTGCATTGGCTCCCCGTCAACAAAAGAATCACCTTCCGTCTCCTCACCCACGCACACAAAGCCCTACACAATCAAGGCCCGAGCTACCTCAACAACCGCATCAACTTCTACTCTCCCAAACGCCATCTCCGATCAGCCAGTCACGCCCTCGCTGCCGTACACCGCATCCGAAGAACGACAACAGGAGGAAGGTCCTTCTCCTACCTGGCCGCCAAGACCTGGAACTCCCTCCCAACCGACCTGCGCCTGACCCAAGACCACCTCTCCTTCAGGAAGTAGCTCAAGACCTGGCTGTTCGAGCAGTAGCAGCACCCCCCCCCCCCCCAAGCGCCTTGAGACCCTCCGGGTAAGTAGTGCGCTCTACAAATGTCTTTGATTGATTGATTGAGTCGAAGATCCGTTAGATGGCATAAACACTGGTTTTGATTTGGTTTGATTTGATTTGATTTTTGGATTTATAGAGCGCGTAGCTACCCATGGGCGTCCCAGCGCTATAGTATCAGCCTGACGTGTTCCTGGAGGGGAATTATTGGGGGAAGAGCCAGGTCTTCAGTAGCCTACGGAATGAGAGCAAGTTGGTTTCTTGGCGGATGCTAAGGGGGAGGCTATTCCAGAGCTTAGGAGCGTTGTATGCAAAGCGGCGCCCACCCGTGCGCGTTCTTCTTATTCTGGGGATGCTGGCAAGGAAAAGGGAGTCTGATCTGAGCTGTCTGGTGGATTTATGAGGTTTGATGAGTGGTTTTAGTTTTGGCGGGCCTTTGCCCTGTCAGATTTTATGAGATATGCATAGGGTTTTAAAGGCGATGCGCTCCTGAATGGGGAGCTAGTGAAGGGCTTTAAGGGAGGGTTTAGCCGAGCATCTGGATTTCGTCCCCGTGAGGAGTCTTGCTGCGGCATTCTGAGCGTGCTGAAGTTTTTTGATGACAGCTTCTGGGGCGCCCAGGGACAGGGCGTTTCCATAATCCAGTCTAGAGATAATAAGGCCCTGGATGAAAATTTTCCTAGACTGGGGGGGACAAGAGGGAGGATCTTCCAGGCAGTTCGCATGAGCCCAAAGCAAGTGCCGGCAGTCTTTCTTGCTTGGGATCTGAAACTGAGATCCTGGTCGAGCCAGAAGCCTAAGCTCTTGATTTCCTTTTTTGGTGCAGAAGGGGGGGGGGGGGGGGGGCATGCTGGGTGGCCAGGCAAGGGACTTGGGGAGTTTTTGTGGGTCGCCTAGGAGCATAATCTCAGATTTCTCACCTTTGAGTTTTAGTCGAGAGTCGCCCATCCATTTGGATATATTATGCAGGCAGGAGGCTAGATTCTCCATGGACTGGTTGGTTTGATTGATGGAGACGACTAGTTGCGTGTCGTCGGCGTACATGACCACCTTTATGCCAAATGGTGAGGCTATGTCGTCTAAGGGGGCCATGTAAACATTAAAACGTGTGGGGCTCAGGGATGATCCCTGAGGAACCCCACATTGAAGGGGAAGAGCTTTGGAATGGCCGTGACTATCGGCCACTTGGAAGGTCCTATTCTCCAGAAACGATTTTAACCAGGCCAGGGCGGTGCCAGTGACTCCAGTTTTGTGAAGACGGTGGGGGAGGATGGTATGATCCACCGTGTCAAAGGCAGCGCTTAGGTCCAGGAGGATCACTGCCACTGACCCCCCTGCGTCCAAGATGGATCTGGCCTCCTCTGTCACGTCCAGGAGGGCGGTGTCAGTCCCCTGTCCTGGTCTGAACCCAGTCTGGGAGTGGTGCAGGAGTCTAAAGTTTGAGGGGTCCGTGGGGTCTAGGTGGGGTTTATTGAGGAGTGCACGAACTGTCGCACTTTTCCAATTGGCGGAAACTGTCCCTCAGGAGAGGGAGGCATTTATCAACCTGGTTAGGAGGGGGGATATTGTAGGAGCAACTAGTTTCAGCTTGCTCATGGGCGCTGGATCGGCCGGGGACCCACTCTTCACTTGATTGAGGGTGGCCACCAACCTCTCAATGGAAATGGGGAGGAAGGCATCAAGGAAGGGGGCGTCTTGGTCGATGGGCCAGTCTGATGGATCTGTCGGGGGGTGAAGCTGGGGAAAAGTCTTTAGGATTTTGAGAATTTTAGATGAGAAGAACTCGGCGAGTTGGGTGCATCTGGCGCAGGTGGAGTCACCGACAGGCTGAGGTTCGGGGACTTTCATAAGTGACCGTACTATACGGTAGGTCTAATTAAACGAATTGGCTGCAGCTAGAATTTTCCCTTCAAAATAGGCAGCTTGCGTATTTTTTATAAGGTTTTTATATTGTTTCATGGAAGATTTGTAGGTTTCTTTGCTGTTTGAGGCCCAGTCTTTTCTCCAAAGACGTTCAAGTTTTTTGCATTTTTTCCGTAGTTCGCGCAGTTCGGGGGTAAACCAAGGTGACTTAAATGGTCCCCTCTTACTGGGGAGGTGTTTGAAGGGGAGGACCGAATCGAGGGATGTTCCTATCCAAGTTCGAATTTGGATGTCTGCTAGTGAGGGGTCCAGATCCAAGGTAGGAGTGGAGGCTGCCGGGCTGGCTGTTCCATGACTCTGTGTCTAGTTTGTGCCATAGGCGAGCGGGTGCTTGGAGTGGGGTGCCGTGAGTGGGTTCAGTGGTGATTGGGAGTTTAAGGAGGATCAGGTGGTGATCTGTCCAGGGAATGGGGAGGGGTATTGATGTGGCGAGTTCCGGGATGTTGGAGAAGATAGGGTCCAAGAGGTGGCCCTTATTGTGGGTGGGGTGAGGATTTTTCAAGAGGAGGCTGAGTGCGGCTAGGTCTTCTTTGAGGTCTGCAGCTGTTTTGTTCCCTGGGTCGTCAAAGTGAATGTTAGGATCTCCTAACACTGTGAAGTTGGAGGAAAGACAAGCTAGGGAGGTGGCTGTGTCCACCAGTGAGTTAGGGAACTGTCCAAGTGGGCCCGGGGGTCGGTAGATCAATAGTCCTGACAGAGTTTTCTCTGGGTAGAGGTGTATGGAGAAGTGGATGCTTTCGCAGTCGAGGATAGGGCTGTCAGGAGAGGTGGGCTTTGGTGATAATTGCTATGCCACCTCCTGGCCCTAGTGGTCTATCTAGGTGTTTGATTAGGTAACACGGGGGTAGAGCTTGGACTATGTCTGGGTCTGATGCTGAATTGATCCAGGTTTCCGTGAGGAACAGCACTTCAATATCGTTGTTCAATATTAGAAGGTTGACCTCGGTGCTATGTTTGGGGAGGGATCTGCAGTTGAGCAGGGCCATTTTGATTGTGCTAATTTTGGGGGGGGAGTGAGGGGTGGGTCTATATGAGCAATGGTTGCATTTGTTATGACGCTCTTCAGGTGAGATTGAGTGGAGGCAGGGGTCAGGGGTGCTAATCATGAGTTGCCAAAGTGTGTCTGCAGTGTAGCTGAGGGGTGACGAGCTGGAAGGTGTAGGGGGACTGGGCCCATGGCCCGTCCTGGCGCGGACGGGCGCAGACGGGCTTACCTTTGGCGCGCTGACGGCGCGCCCGCAGCGCGCGTCTGCTGCGCGTCCGGCCGAGGCACATTGTTTAAGGGGGAGGGGCGTGGCCTTGGGGCGGTGGGCGTGGCCTGGCTTCCCGGCTATTGGCGGCAAATTAGTGCTCTGACCCGCAGCAGCGTTCAGATCGGCTGCGCGGGGTGAGTCTGATCAAGTATGAGGGAGTTACTTTTTTCAAATTAGGTTAAAAACGAGCGTTCCTCCCGGCTTCTGCCTCAGGAGATATTCTATCAGGCTAATGCGAGCTTTGTTTCTAGCGCGTCTTATGTAGCGATCGGAGGGGGCGTGGCCTCGGGGCAGTGGGCGTGGCCTGGCTTCCCGGCTATTGGCGGCAAATTAGTGCTCTGACCCGCAGCAGCGTTCAGATCGGCTGCGCGGGGTGAGTCTGATCAAGTATGAGGGAGTTACTTTTTTCAAATTAGGTTAAAAACGAGCGTTCCTCCCGGCTTCTGCCTCAGGAGATATTCTATCAGGCTAATGCGAGCTTTGTTTCTAGCGCGTCTTATGTAGCGATCGGAGGGGGCGTGGCCTCGGGGCAGTGGGCGTGGCCTGGCTTCCCGGCTATTGGCGGCAAATTAGTGCTCTGACCCTTGGCAGCGTTCAGATCGGCTGCGCGGGTTGAGTCTGATCAAGTATGAAGGAGGGAGAGTGCCCAGGAGAAAGTGAAAACACAGGCAAAAACAACAGTTACTTTTTTCAAATTAGGTAATAAACGAGCGTTCCTCCCGGCTTCCGCCTCAGGAGATATTCTATCAGGCTAATGCGAGCTTTGTTTCTAGCGCGTCTTATGTAGCGATCGGAGGGGCGTGACTTCGGGGCAGTGGGCGTGGCCTGGCTTCCCGGCTATTGGCGGCAAATTAGTGCTCTGACCCGCGGCAGCATTCAGATCGGCTGCGCGGGGTGAGTCTGATCAAGTATGAAGGAGGGGGAGTGCCCAGGAGAAAGTGAAAACACAGGTGAAAACAACAGTTACTTTTTTCAAATTAGGTTAAAACGAGCGTTCCTCCCGGCTTCCGCCTCAGGAGATATTCTATCAGGCTAAACTGGGTTTTTAATGTTTTCCTTGAAAGCTCTGCTATTTGTGGAGGGTTATGGTAATATTTCTCCAAGCCCAGGTCATATAAAAACTTCTTAACGTATCGAAGCCATCCTATCCTGGCAGAGTTATCAAGTGCAAGACAGTCCTTTACATGACTTTGAGTAAAAACTAACTTAATAGATTGCCATAGGCGATGCCATAACAAGATTGGCTGCATCATTATAGTGTCTGTAATATAAGGCAAACCTAATTCTAGATGACAGCTAAATGTTGAAGTACCCTGGGGAGCAGCGAGGAGAAACCTCAAAAACTGTTCTCCAACTTTTGGAGGGATTCCGCCTGTACATAGCCCCACACCCCTGCTCCATAAATAGCAGTGCTATTGCATTTTGCCTGATAGATGCAGATCATCTCAGCCGGGGGTCTTTTTCCTAGTCTCTGTGTAAAACGTACTAAGGCCATAGTTGACTTTAAAAACAGCAATTTTCTAGCATCTATAGCTTTTGTCCATGAGCCTTTATCGTCTATTAATATTCCAAGGTAGGGATAAGTAGCTGTGTTTTCCACCCTGGAATTATTAATATAGATGTCTCTCCCTTTTCTATACTTTGGCCCTGAGTTCATAATAAAAGTTTTTTAGATGTTGATTTTTAAGTCTAGATTAGACATGAATGAGTTGTATCTATTAAGTGAGCGTTGGAGTTCCAGGGGAGTGCGGGCAATAATCACTGCGTCATCCGCATAGAGGAGAGCGGGGATCGGGCGGTTTTGAATTTGAGGTAGGTCCTGGCACCCCTCCAACATGGCTTCTTCCAGGCAGTTGGGGTAAAGAGTAAAAAGGAAGGGGGCCAGGACACAGCCCTGTATGACACCCCGCTCAACCCTAAATGGTGCTGTCAACTCTCCTCCCACTCCAAATCTCACTCTGGCCGTAGCATTGGAGTATAATTCACGAAGAAAGTTTACTAGTGGAGGATCGACACCCATTGTTGTTAAAATACCCCAGAGCTTCGAATGGCCTACGCAGTCAAAAGCTGATGTTAGATCTATGTAGGCCATATGCAGTCACCCGCCTTTGGCATTTACATATTTACCTGTAAGTAAAGTCAGCTTTAAAACTTGCTCAATGGTGCCCAAACCTTCCCTAAATCAATACTGGAGGTCTGATAAAATCATATTATCTTCCGCCCACTGCTGTAGGCGCTCTAGTATAATGCGCCCCACAACTTTTCCCAAAGAGTCCAGTAATGAGATGGGACGATAACAAGTTGGGCTTTGGTGATCTTCCTTCTTAAAAACTGGGACCAGAATGGATTCTGACCAAGAATCCAACAGTCCAACTTTACAGGTAGCTTCCGGTACCCTAAGTAAAATTGGGGCCCAGAGGTCCATTTTAAATTTGTATAGGTCATCCGGGACCCCGTCAGGGCCTGGCGCCTTACCCCCTTTACTAGTGCTTAAAGCTTGCTCAACTTCAGCCAGGGTAAAATCTAAAGCGAGTGGGGTACAGGAAGGCTTATTGCTAGTAATATTCGTCCCTGAGTGGCACTGAACTGTGGGTACACTGGCAGTTTCTCCGAATATTAGGGAAAAATTTGCTATCCGGGACGATTCGTCAATCGCAACTTCAATTTTACTTGTTTCCCTGGATCCGGACAAAAATGGGGTATTAATGACCTCCCAAAAAGCGGCACTACCATTCGTTAGGCATCTATTATGTAGTTCTGTCCATAGCTCCTCTTTCAGGTCTTTTTTCCTTTGGCGTAATGCCAGGTAATACGTTTTCCTAAGTTGGGTTATCTCTTGTCTATCTCTTACGGTTTTACTAAGAGCTTTTTTGAGATTTGAGTATGCTTTGGTACAAGTACTATTAAACCAACCCACCTTCTTTTTCCTTGCCCCTTTAGGTTAAATATTTAAAGCTTCTTTTACTGATTTGGTTACAACCAAAAAGTTATGAAGGATCTCCCGGGCGGTTGATGAGTCGGCCAGACAAGTCGTAAATACGAGTCAATGTTAACTGAAATTCTAGTGCCTAGTGTGAGGGAGCTATAGAGATAGTTAGGGTTGTAACTTGGGTCTACAATTTGCTAGAATAGTCAGGTTTTTTGTGTGTATCTTAATTTTAAGTGCACTATTTTATATACCTTTTCCTAAATTCCTTTTCTTTTTACAAAGTAGAGCACTCACTAGGGCATGTTGTTATTTATTGTGTTGAACTGGTTCTGAGTCTTTAAGCCCCATTCCTCTTGAATTTTTCCATTGACTGCTCGCCCTCACTATCCTGAGAGTCACATACCTAAGAATGTTTCATTGCTATGCAGCTTGGTGTACAATAGTGCTGTGGCTTGGGATATCATTGGTAAATGAACGAACCCAATAAAGTAAGGCCCAGTAACCTTTGACTGTCCGCAGACCCCCGCGAAATGGCCTCACACTGCTAATCCCTTGTCACTTTTCTTCGAAGCTGCAACCACCAAGTGCTCCAAACCACACCGGGAGACAGAAAAGAGACTGGTGCCAGCACAGATGGTGCCCTGGCGGCACAGCCCTCCCCAAGCCTCATGACAGAACCGCAGAAAAACTGTACCTGCAGACCTGCGTAAAATGTTTGGCTGCGTAGCTGCTTTAATGCAGCCCTGCACATGACTGTAGCAAAGGCTGCCCTGGTGTCGCTGTAATCCCTTTTGAAATATGGGTATAGGTCCTAGAAACACAAAATTTATAATATAGTACCTTGGATACCAGATTAATGAATGTGCCACAAGACATCTTGAAGTTATTGGCCATATTTTCCTTGATTTTAAATAAGATTGTGTTTCTTTTATCTGAAGGAATTGTTGTGTTTCGATTTAGATAGCCGTACATAGGTTTCCCGAATAATGCCCTTATTTAGGCATAGTATCCCAGTCCTTATTTAGGCATCAGCCATGCTATCCAAATACAGACATGGTCACCTACATCTGTTCATCCCACATCACAATGAGTTCTTAGAAACCAGACCCTTAAGCCATTGGGACTTTCCCTGCTAGGATTATTAATTTCTCCAAGAACTCATTTATTATGCATGAACAACTATTCCTTAGGGTTTCATTCATGACGTCTTCCTCTGCCCGACTTTACGTCAATGCTAACATTCCTAGACACCTTCCAGGTATAAATATACCTTCACTTACCATGGCAAACCACGGCTCAGCTACACAGCTCGATACGGCTCGCCATGGCAAGTTCGGAAGGAATTCGAGTCCCCGCCGGACACACTGATCAGATGCTGTCATCCTGCTCGCAGAGAATCCAGCTTCCAGTGTCCTGACTCCCTTCGCGGGGTATTAGGGATTGAGATCCGGAAAGAGATTTCCACCTCTCTCATTCTAAGGTATGGAGCTGACTAGAACCTAGAGGGACTTGTGGCATACAAACGCAATACAAACTATAGCTTACCATACTATAGAAAACAGCACCTACTTCTTAACTCGTTCTACACTTAGGTTAGGTACACTGGGGTAGAACTATTTAGAAGCACCAGATGAGCATTCACATTTTAGACTGTGTTATTTATGTATGTTTATATGAATATATGTCATAAGCTAAAAGACCATGCTATTGCAGTATTATTTCTTCTTACTACTCACGCTGTACGTATTAAATTTCGCATACTATATTGCGATTGTTACAGCTCATATCTCTTGCACGAGAAATAAGACTGTTCAATTAATCCTTTTATTGAAACCCCCGTCTATCTATTTCTGTATAACTTTGTAGAAACTAATCATGCACGATTGACTGAGTGAAACTGTTATCTATTGTTTCCAGGATTCTGAGAACTGTTACGATTCTAAGGGAAACAAAGTTGTCATGTTTATGCGGTTGTCAGAAATGACTCCCTTCTTGTTTATTCGAGAGAGAAGTTTCTAGTGACCTCTGAGTTAGCTGGCACACAAAGTAATTACGTTTAAAATTCTTGGTAGAGGCATACTGACCTCTCAGTCCTATGCAAAAAACAAAGGTGTATATTACTCCAATGCGCAGAGCCTATAAGGGAAATAGGAACTACACTACAGAATTACCATTCTTAAACCTTATATTAATTTTAAATAATATAAGGGCTGGCTCCACTAAAGCTAATCTGCCCCAAACCTAGGGTTTCCTGCTTTGGTACAAAACACAGAGTTCATTTTTTGTACATCTTGCTAGTTTGTAACAGCCAAGAGCTGGCAGGTGAAAAACAATTTGTGTAAAATTGGCAGGATTATTTTTAAATATTGTAACTATTCGTCTGCTTGCCCTGGTAATCATTCTACAACTATTTAGACAGCTCTCACATACTTTCTAAATGATTTAGTTATGTGTTTACAGTTCTCAGAAATGTAAAAATACCGGATTCACTGCTTTTCTCAATATTTAAAGCGGCCTATACTTAAAATACAGGGCAGGGCAGTAAAAAAACAGCTAATTGGCAACCTAACCACACCATCCTCCAGGAGTAAGCCTCGACCGTTCAACCTTGTGTCCTGTGATGGTAAAAACTCAAAGAGTCTTTACTTGACCATTCAGTGAGCTTGTAGGAATACTTGGCTCTTGTGGCTCCAAGGACAGCTACAAATCTTGTCACAAAAATGGCCTAATTAACTTCTAGTCCCATAGATTCCACCAATCTGGCCTGACATTGCTCATGTCTCAAAAGACAACAAAGGTCCTTTCAGCTGTGATTTCTGGACCACATCAATGTAATACAATTATACACAGGATTCCGTATTTAAACCTTGGCCAACCCCTTGAGATCCGAGGGGAGGAGCTTAGCGCGCATCCAAGATGGTCGCGTGAGCAAAGGGCTCCCGAGACCCTCGCCGCCTCCCGCATATATCCTGTCGCTGATCCTGATATAGACGACGGGTTCTTATTGATATGACCCTGCTGACATAGAAGCTCTTTTCAGAAATCGATTTGGCTGCCGGGAACCGGACTTACTCCACTCCGAAAGTTGGGGGCCCATACCGAGGAGCAGCCCGGGACTCGAGTCCCCGAGATACCCAGGTGGCAATTGAACAACAACGGCCAGTGGAAGTCGACTGGTGCCCCTGAAGTACTTTCGGTTTCGTTTTGTTCCTTGTCTATTGCAACCAGCCGCCATCTGACTCTGTTGGCCCATGGTTTAACTTTGGGTGAGCGCTTGCCTGCTGCGCCTCGTCTCTAGACTTTACAAGCCTGATTTGTGAGGAGCCATTCAAACCAGGTCCCAAAGGCCCCTCCGGGGCGCGTCGCTCAATATGGCGAGCAAACCAGAAAGCGAGAAGCGGACCACCAAAGTCACGCACCGAGGGGGTGCCATTCAATCCAATATTATGGATCGCTACACTCGTTCTAAAGGATCCCCCAGTGGTGTTGGTAAAGCCTTGGACGAGACCGGAGATGGCTCCTCAGCGACGAAAGAATTGACCCTACGAGACGTCATGGGCGCCATTGCGAGCATGAAGACATCCATGGGCCAGCAATACGAGACATTGGCTTTAAAGCTTGACACGGTGGCTATCGATGTCAACTTGATGAGGACTGATCTGGCGAAGACCAATGAACGGGTCAAGTCTTTGGATATCAAGACCGCCAGTCTCACGACCGACATGTCCGATCTCCAAACAGAGGTTCGTAACCTGCGGTCCTCTAAGGATTTGTTTGCCCGTCGGCTGGATGACTTCGAAAGTCGAGCTAGGCGCAACAATGTGCGTATCATCGGGGTTCCGGAGAAGTCCACTGAATTAACGACGGATCTCCTTGTAGAGGACCTGATATTGAACCATCTGGCCCCCAAGGGCCTCAGTAAGCATGGGCGAATTTTGCGGATCTCGCGTTCGCGAATTTTGCGGATTTGCGAACTCGCAATCCGCAAAATCCGCGAATTCCCGCGAATTTGCAGATTTTTTTTTTTTTTGTGTTCGCCCGTGTTTCTGCCAGTTCGCGAGGGTTTTTACAATTTCGCAATTTGCAAACTTACCTGTCGGGTCGCAAGTTTTGCGAACTTGTTGTTTCTACGTGTCCAGCCTGTTTGGGACACTCTTCTTCATCACTGCCACTCTCTGTCACCACTGCCACTCTCTGACTACTCATGCCACCCTCTGGCCCACCCATGCCACCCTCTGTTTCATCACCACACCCTCTGGTTGTCCAGTGTACATTATTTTCGGCAAAGCAAAGCACACCTTCCCTGCCTCAAGTGACCTGAATTAATTTGGGGCTGATTAATGTGTCACAGAATATTTTTTTAGCTGGCACCTGCTTCCTTAGTGCGCCCTGATTAGTGATCTTTTGCACTTGCTAAGTGCTTTCATTGTTGCAAAATTAGTTACAACACCTGCCCTGCCCCAACTGACAATAATGAATTAGGGGCTGATTAATGGATTTTAACTTCCAGCCTGGCTCCTGCTTGTCTCCCTTAGCTGTAATTCAGGACCTTTGTGGCATATGTGTAACTATTCTGAGGTTCAGAGCAGGGTCACATAATAGTTGCAACTGGCAACTGAACTCTGGAGGGGCCCCTCAGGAAGCACTACAGGAAATGGCTACTAATGATGAGCCTGAACTTTTGAACCTGGCAAGTAGTTTCAGTTTTGCTAAGATCGTATTTCTGCAATTTAGCACTTATTCGCGGGGCGCGAAGTTGTACTGGGAAGCCGCGAACTCACGCGAACAGTGCGAGCAGTGCGAGCAAAATCCGCTGCTCGCGGATTTGCGGATTTTGCGGGAGATTCGCGAATCTCGCGGATTGCGGATTTCCCGAAAATCCGCAAAATCCGCGAGCGAAACGGATTTTCCGCCCATACCTAGGCCTCAGTAACTTTTTTGCGGTTGAACGTGCCCACAGAGTCCCGGGTGGGAAACATAAACCGGGCGCCCCTCCACGGCCCATAATAGCCAGGATTTTTAACTTCAGGGACAGGGACGCTATCCTGCAGGCGTCGCGGGCCAATGGCTCCACGAAATTTGAGAATGTGACTATCGGTTTCTACCCGGACTTCACACAGTCTGTACAAAAGCAGAGGATGGGATTCATGGGGGTGAAACGGAGATTGAGGGACATGGGCTTGAAATACGCTATGCTCTTCCCTGCTCGACTACGCATTGAATACAATGAACGGGCGCTCTTTTTTGATCGGCCCGAGGTCGTTAGTGATTGGCTTGATACTCTACCAACGCATCGAGACCGCCCGGAGCAATCGGGGGGCGCTGACGGTGGCCCACTGGAACAGGAGGAGTGAGTGACGACCGGAACGTGCGGTATATGGACTTTGCAGCAGTGGTCTGATGACTTTTTGAGATTGTATATATATTCGCAAATACCCTGAGGCGGTAGGGGAACCGGGACTCTTCCTCCTTCAGGGTGTTTTTTCTCTTTTTGTAGATTAGTTTCATGTTAGGGCGACAGGCACACTGCAAGTTGGGGTGGCTTTTTGGTCTAACGCAGGGGTGCAGGGTGGGGGGTGTTCAGAGAATCTTTTTGGGGGTGGTGGGGGGAACTTTGTTTTATATTGGTTTGTTTCGAGGCAACGTATTACTGCATATTTTGACTTTGGTGTCCGTTTCGTTGTGGGAGGGAATCTGTCTTCATTTCTGGGATGGGGGGTAGGGGGCTGAGGGTACTAAGTTGGAATGTTAACGGTCTGGGGGACAGGATAAAACGGGGGATAGTATTGCAGTTTTTAAAACGTCTTTCCCCTGATGTAGTGTTGCTTCAGGAAACACATTTGATAGGGAACACATGCCACGCAATGAATAGGTGAGGTTATTGTCTGGTAGCGCACTCAGGTTTCACTACTGGGTCGAGGGGGGCTGGCGTTCTTGTCAGGAACTCCCTCCCCCTGGAAATAGATGATACTATACTAGACGATAGGGGACGATATGCTGCTATCACGGGCAGGTGGGAGGGGAAGACGATCTCCATACTCTCTGTTTATGTCCCGCCAAGTTTACAAACTAGGATGTTTTCTGATTTGGGGAAAGTGGTGTTGGGGTTCCCCGAAGGTATTTTGGTTGTGGGTGGAGACTTCAATTCTGTTGTCTGTGGTAGAGAGGACCGCAGCCCCCACAGGGATCTTGCGAGATCACAATCTTGGCTGGGTAACTTCCTGGAGACACTGGGTCTGGTGGATTGTTGGAGGCTGATGCACCCTGGACAGGCACAATACACCTTCCACTCGGGCGCACACGGGAGCCTTGCTAGGCTTGATTACGTCCTTATGCCGGCGGTGCAGGCCCTCTCGGTGAGAGAGGTTAGACACCGAGCCAGGGGTATTTCGGACCACTCCCCACTGTGGCTCTCTATTGATATACAGCTGGGAGCAGAGGGTCGAGTGGCTCCGATTAATCCCTGGTATCTTCGTAATCCTAGAACCAGGGCGGGTGTGGTTAAGTCTATTGATCATTATTTCGCTGAAAATGTGGGGTCGGTGTCTTCCTCCATTTCATTATGGGAGGCCTTCAAGACAGTAATCCGTGGCCAAACTCTGTCGTTGATTGCTTGTGCATAGAAAAGTAAGAATGAGGAGGTTGTACGACTAGAGACTGAAATTACTGACTTGGAAGAAGAGCTGCAGTCTACGCCACACAGGATAAACTACACGCTTTATCCCTCAAACAGTGTGATTATAGAGCTCTGGTGATTGATGCGTCCGAGGCTATGAGTTGTGAGCAACAGGGGCGACTGTATGATGTTGGAGATAAAGCGGGGAAGCTGATTGCCTGGTTGGATAAAAAGGAAAGACTGAATCGTGTTGTGCCTGTTGTGCCTGTTATAGAGAGAGCGGATGGAGTGCGAGTTGTGGATCCTGTTGAGATAGTGGAGGGTTTCACACACCACTTCCAAAAGGTGTATGCGCCAGTCTCAGATAGACTGGAGGAGAACTCGCACTTGTTGCTCAGAGATATCGCATTGCCTTGCTTGTCTGATTCTGACAAAGAGCTTACGGAGGCGGAATTTTCTAAAATGAAATAGCGCTCGCTATCCGCTCTATCCGCTCGGGAAAAGCTACGGGCCCAAATGGTATCCCCGTAGAATTGTATAAGTTGTGTCCTGACAAAATGGCGTCCTACCTCCGTGAGATGTTTCTAGAATCGCGAGATGTCGGGTCCCTTCCCCGAGACCAGAGACTGGTGTCCATCTTGGCAAAACTGCTGGCAAACCAGCTGATAAAGGTGATCGGTGACCTGATACACCCGGATCAGTCCGGGTTTATTCCCCACCGCAATACTGAGCTTAACCTGCGTCGTCTCCATGGCGTCCTGGCGAGAGCGGAATCGTTGCGTGAGCCGGCCATCTTGGTCTCCTTGGATGCCACGATGCCCTTCGATACTGTGGAATGGCCATATTTGAAGACGGCCCTCGTGAAATTCGGTTTTGGCCCCGGGTTTATCAGTTGGGTTAAACTCCTGTACGGGGAACTGCTGGCCCAGGTGGTGGTTAACGGCAGGGTCTCGGAATCCTTCGTTCTTGGGAGAGGTACGCGACAGGGGTGCCCTTTATCTCCATTGCTCTTTGCGCTTGCTTTAGAACCTCTTGCTGCCTGGCTGCGGTGGGAACCGTCGCTCAAAGGCATTAGGTGGTCCCCTGACTTTGAAGACCGCATATCGCTATACGCAGAGGACATTCTATTATATCTCACTTCCCCTCGGAAGTCACTGGGGGTACTGTTTGATGTACTTAGTTAATTCGGGAAGAACTCTGGTCTAGTCATCAATTGGGCTAAATCTAGTGTTTATTCGCTCACCGGGGAAGTACCCCCCTTGCCACGTATCTGCCCGATACCGATATCACAGGCCGGTTTTAAATATCTGGGGATCTTTATATCACTTCGGCTAAAATCCGACGTGGCGGCTTGGTGCGGCCTTCCGCTGTCCCCGGTTGGGAGGGCAGCTCTTTTCAAGATGACGTCCCTACCCTGATTTCTATATGCCCTCCAGAATACGTTTGATCTTGTACCGGCCAGTTACTTTCGCGAGATAGAGAGCCTTCAGAGGAAGTTGATATGGGGCGGGCGTGCTCGCATTGCCCTAGCGAAGTTTACTTTGCCCTGGTATGATGGGGGCATCGCGTTGCCGGACATTAAACGTTATTACTGGGCATCCCAATTGAATGCAATTAATCATGCCATGTACGGCCCTGTGCCAAATCCTGCATTCGAAAAGGACAAATGGCAGTTGCCGGGAGGGAATTACAACAGGGCGTTATACTCCAAATCGACTGGAAGGCAACTGACTGGACCCACGGAGGTCGCGGTGCGGGTGTGGTGTAGCGCAAACGCAGCTATGGGGTGGTCGGACAGATTGACTAGAGCGACCCCGCTCTACGCAGCGGAAAGATTGGGCAGTCTTTGGACTACGAAGGGCTTCGAGAAGTGGGACCTCATTGGTATTAATAGGGTCAGGGATCTCTGGGTCAAGAACAGGGTCAAGACTTTTGATGAGCTTAAATCGGAATATGCGCTCAGTGATAGGGAGCATTTCCGTTATAGGCAGATCCGCCACGCACTTGGTTCGGTTTTCCCGGCCGGGACCGTGATCCTGGAATCTTCTCCTCTCGAGGATAGAGGGCTTGACGGACACGTCCCGGATAGCACTATTTCCCTAATATATAAAAAACGTATTAACGATCGATCGGATTTACTTTTGCAGCTTCGGGGTGCTTGGACCGGCGATGGACTGGAGTTGGATGATGAAGATTGGCAGGCTGCAATTTCTTCTCCTAAGGAGGTCGCGATTCCGGCCCGTCTCCGGCTGGTGCAATTAAAAATCCTACATCTTATCTATATAACAGGTCCCCGGCTGCTGCGTATGGGTTATTCTGTGGATGGGTTATGCAAGCATGGGTGTGGTTTGATGGCTACCTTCCTCCATATCATATGGGAGTGCCCTGATGTGGTGTTGTTTTGGAATCGTGTGCATGCTGTCATGGAAGAGGTTACGGGAGTTCTGTTGTTACCGGAGGCCCGACGCTGTTTACTGAATGTGTGGGAACCAAAAGATTATAATGTGGCACAGACGCAATGGGCTACCCTTAGGAACATGGTAGCTAAAAGAGACATAGCACAACTATGGGGGTCCCAAAGAGCGCCTACGATCTCAGCCTGGAAAGAAAACATGGATTGGTGCATGTTTAGGGAGAAAACCATATATGTTGCACGTGGTAGACCTAAGAAGTGGGGAAGAGTATGGAATCAATGGAACTTATACCGTGGGGAGGTCTGTACTCCTCCTCTTGCAGATATCCCGGAAATACCGCTATCCAAGTAGCCGAGCATTCCTTGTTTAGTGTATATTCTTGCTGATGCTGTGATCACTCGCTCCCGGCCCCCCCTTCCCATGATCTACCTACATTGCATATATAATTTTCTGATACGACCCTCCCCCCCGGGACAGACACTCGCCGTATAGTCTCTTTTTGCCTCACTTGTTTTTTCAGTTTATTTTATTGTTTATTTATATATATTTAAAATGTGAAACCTTGAATTCATCCTGCTTACCACCACAGGACTATTAAGAATTATATGCTGAATCGCTGCCGGGCCCCCGGGCTGTCGGCTGAAGAGCTGTGTAACAGTGCAATTTCGAGTTTCCGTTTCGTTTTAGCGACGGCTGACCCCTGTGGTTGTAGGCCTGCATATGTATTTCTTCTATCGAAATAAAGGTTTAAAAAAAAAAAAACCTTGAGATCCCATAATCGTCTAGAACAGTCAGGGCACCAAGAGAGTGTTGTTATGCGCTCGTCTATAGGAGCTCTTGGCTTCAAATCTTCCTTGCTGATGTCCTCGAATCAAACTGTCTTTCTCTTGTCGCAACTCACTCAGACATCTAGGTCTCCTGTACTGGAATGAACCACTGGTATATGCAGAATCCATTTGCTTTCAGGAAAACATTAAATGCCTTATTATGACAATGGCGATCCATCCGACAGCGGTAGCCACTGTGACTGTGGGCGGTCGGACTTCATTGGCACCACCGCAACCGCCAGTCCATGCCCTGCAGGACCTACCTTTGACAGTCCCATTGCGATACCTTTTTCAAAGGCACCACCATTGAACCGCCAAAGAACTGCCCGCCAGAGACTTTAAAAGTTGAATCTAGCAGGCGGTTTTTCATGGCTTTGGCGTTCTCAGAGTGGAGCTTCGGAGTGGCGGCCCCGCTCAGAGACCGCCAGAGTCACATTAAGGCCCTATATATTTTATTAACTGCCTATCATTTGTTTTCTTTTGTTTTTGCTCTAGTTGGGTCTCCTTTTCAGTGCCAAGATGTTCTTGAGTGCATGTGCTCTCTGTAAGTAATAAAACTCAACAGGAGTAAACCAAGAACTACATCACTGGACTCATCTTTGAACTGAGCTGTAGTGAGCACATCACCACTGCCCTGCAGATGCTTCCTTTTCTGTCAGTCAACCAAAGGAGAGAGTTCAAGGTCCTCTGCTTGGGAAGCAAGCATCCTCAATGCCAAGCACCTTCCTACAGGACCAACCTGCTGTTTTTGCTCAATTCTGCAACCAAGTGCCTTAGTTTGGCTGTCCAAAATCATTTTGTCATAAACATTCTTCCCACAGGGACTTGCTTACGATTAACTTCAACTCTGAAGGCAGACACAGCAGGTGGGGTTTTTAGGACTTCAGAAAAGGTGGGCGCACTACCTAGAGTAAACGTAATGTTATGGAACAATGGTGATAGGGTTGCGATGCGGTGGGGAGAACGGATATGACCCCTTAACCGTTCACTTGTGGGTTAAATTAATAACCTACAGATACATGAATAACTACAATGCCCTCGCACACACAAAATACAGATTAACCTTATAGTAGGCAAAATCACAACAAGATTCAAATATTAGAGCTTGATTAAGACAATTGCAATCCAAAACTGTATAATTAAGGAATCAGGTGTAGATTTATTAGTTCCAAAAGCCAGCCTTTTGGAACCAATAAATCTACACCTGATTCCTTAATTATATATATATATATTTGTGTGTGCGAGGGCATTGTAGTTATTCAACTCTGAAGTCAATCTGACAAATTCTGAACAATCGCTTCAGACCTAAATCTTCCAATAGGTGTTTTGGTCCAATCCTGATATCATGGCCATTGATTCTTCTTTACCTGAGAATTTGTTTCACAGCTCCTTTTCCATCCTCTGGCCTCTGTATTCCCTCCCATAAGCACTTCGAGACAACCCGTGGACTCCCCCAGGACCATGTACATTCAGAAATAAATAAAATACGACTTATAATTATGTATTGTAACGCAAATCAAATTAGCATAGACCAAAAAACAGTTCCACATTTGACAGTTTATGTAATCTGGCATGACAAAGCAGTGAGCAGTAAGGTTTGGAAAGGGTTCAAATAAACATAGAAATTATACTATTTTGTTATTTAAGAAGTAGCCATCTTGTGTCAGGTGATTGGTGGAATCCAACCTTAGCATTTCGTCCTTACAAATTGATGAAAAAACTGTTCCAACAGACATGGAATTTTTTTACCATTATATAAATGAAAAGGACAATACAGTCACTAGCAGGTGGTGGATGCCATATTGTTAGTCAATACCCACTATCCACCTCTCGCTCAGCAGTCTGTAGTTGCCACAGGATGAGATAAAATAATGCTCGCTCTCTCTCGCCATGCACTCTTTACCTTGTCCTCGCTTCCCCCTTTCTCTTGTCGTCCTACTCTTCTCTGTTCATGTCCCCTTGCTTCCTCAGTTCATCAATTTCAACCCATACCTTCACAACTCCCTTCTTCTTTTATTCTTCCACTTCGCCTCCCCCTACAGTGATTGAGCCTACCTTCTGAAGGTATAAAGTGAAACAAGATGATAATCAAAGCAGCTGAAACTGCATTTACGGAAAGATCAGAAACACCAACTTTAGGTTTGCGGTACTGGCCATAATTGCAATTAAAGTTGTCCGGAAAAAAAGTTCAGTGGTTCAACCCCATTCAAGTTTATTATATGCTACTATTTGAAATTGTGTGTAATTTTGTAGTGATGCTCGGATGAAATTTATGCAAATGAGACGATCCACTAATAGCTTTTGTATCTCCTTGAATGATGCTTGACATTAACCACCCCATTTGAACGTGACTTTGTTCTTAAGCCAGTTCCTCGTAGTAAGAGCTTTCCCCGAGAAATTCTTAACAAATTCAGAATAGAAGTCCGCCATTTCTAGAAATGTTCTAAGATTATCCTTGGAACTTTGCGGAGGTTTTTTTTTAATGGTTCTGTCTAATTTTACTTTAGATTCCATGCCATCACAATCAATTTCATGGCCAAGATACCTAACATGTTGTTCAGCAAATTTACATTTGTTTAATTCTGCAGTCCAACCTTTTTACTAGAACCTCTTATACCCTAAGACGTGTTCTTTCATATTGCATCTCATTATTAAAATGTCATCCTGAAAGCACACCACCCCCAGCATTTCAACAAATAACTTCATCATGAGTCTTTGAAACACTACTGCTGCTGATTCCAGGCAAAATGGCATGCAACAAAATTAAAAACAACCAAATGAAGTGACTAAAGGTGTTAGTTGACCGCTGTCAGAGTGCAAGCTTCTTTGGTGATATGCCAAAGATAGGTCCAGCGTGGGAAAATGTTGTGGGTAAAAGAGGATATGAATCCAGAGGAGGCCAAGTAGTTTACCCAAGTTGTAGGTTTATTTGTAGATCAGTACAAGTTCCATGTAGTTACAGAGGATGGTAATATAAGATCCATAGAAAGTAAGTAGATAGTAAATTAGTCAGTCCCACCAGGAGCAATATGTTAGTATCTCAGCCCACACAGCTCAACTGTCATTCCACAGACACACAGGCACCCTCACATTCTAAAGTCACTGACATCACGCACTCCAACATTCCACGCAGACACCACACTCACACTGGCTTGAGCAACTAGAAAGGAGGAGAAACCAGGCACAACATATCCCCTTTTCTTCACAGGAAATAAGCTAGGCAGCCCACACACCCCCGGGAATGGAAACACAACATTCAAGCAATGAAAACAAGTTAATTTGATGCAAAGAACTGTTAACAAAAACCATGTCCAGCTATTGTAGATCTGGCAACTTAAACAAAATAGCAACAAAAAACAAACAATCATTGACATAGCCAATAGGCCACGCTTTTTGGAACCTATAAGTATTTAGTTATGCAGCAGAATATCCTTGGTGCAACAACACCAACTGTTGCATGGCTAAACACGTATAAGGTTCCAAATGCGAGACCTATTGGCTATGCCAATGCTTGTTCTTTCTCCCTGTGAGGTGAATGTTTTTAGCTTCATGTATTTTAAGTACCCCATTAGCTTTCATCCTAATGTGATGTGAAAAAGCCCTCAATTTGCGTACTTTAGCTTTGAAAGCTTCAGAATAAAAATGTGTCTTCACTCACAGAATTTGCTCAAGCCTATTAGAATAAAATAGTGTGAAGATCTCCGTGGTCTTTCTATTCAAGTACTGATGTCTAATTTTGGCACTGTACAATTTGCAAGCATGGACGTTCGTCCTTGAATTTGAAAATTAGGGTTACTATCAGTAGAATCAAGATAAAAACTAAACTTCTGTACACATTTTTCTTCTTGTCCACATTTGCAATAATTGAGTATGAAGATCTAATTCATGAGCAACTGGGAGTGCAGTCTCTAGTCGATAAGATTGCTTTGAGGCCACTAATCTGTTGGATCAAATTATTGTCAGCCAGTGAATTGCAGTCAAATAAGGCGATTTTTAGAGTCTGTCTGTCTCTGGCGCATGCTATGGCGATCCCATGGATTGGGACAATAAGGGCGTTCTGAGTAACCTGGGGAGAGAGGACTTCTTTTCGAGCCCAGTACCCATGAGTTGTGCTGAAATAAAAGGGGATAAACACCATTTTTTTCAACAAAAGGTACGTATTAGTGAACAATTGGAGATTTTGAAACCTATGGTAAGGGGCTCTTTGCTGCTTAAGACGGTACATGGTATGGAGCCATATTTGAAAAGTTTGGAAAATGACAGGGACAGATTTTTACTGGCCAAATTTAGGCTCAAAAGGATACACGATCTTCTGGCCTTTCCAAAGGACTGTAGCCCCCAAGGGGTCCCTGTGGCTGCGGCTCTGAGTCTTCTCAGGACACCCTTCACTTTACTTTATTCTGTCAATATTTTACAGGCCTCTGGAACATGTTTATTAAACCTTTATTGAGTTTTCTTCATTTTAAACAAGCTTGCCCAACCCTGTTGTTTTTGCAACATTTATCTAATTTTCATATTATTTTTAATGTGCGTTTTCTTAGAGCTGCTAAAAGAGCAAGATATTCCATGTATGAGCTATAGTATAATTCTTCTTGTCCCTTTTATTTTTTACATGACCAGCTGTGTGACTATGTTTGTCTAGTGTTGCTGGTCCTATTTTGTTCTATCTATGTATCTTATCCATTTTATGAAATGTAGTAAGTTAGGGATTTTGTACATTGTATTTATTAACTTTATTTGTTTTTACATGTGCTTTTATAGTTATCATCTAACCAAAGAAAGTCTAATTGAGTCTGGAGATCTAGACTCTGCAGCTACTTGGACTAGTACCCCACTAAAACGTTGCTTTTGCTCCAGGTTTCGACAATTTAGCTTTTTAACTAATGTAATTTAATCTTTCAGGGTGGATGCTCCTGCAATCCGGAGTTTTTCCTATGCTGAAATATAGTCTTCAATTGTTTCTCCTTTCTCCTGTTTTGTTTTGGGAAAAATATGTCTAGTTACCAAGGTAAACACTAGGGGGCAGATTTATGACGACTGACGTATCCCTGCAAATCAGCAGAGATGCGTCAGATAAGATGCGTCATGCAAGTTTACCCTTGTGCCACCACAGATGCGCCGCATTTACAATGTGCCGCATCATGGAGCAAGGATAAACAGATGTGTGACGCATCTCCAGTCGGAAGGGTGGCGCATTGCTGGAGTTGTGTCGCAAGTGCGACGCAACTCCAGCAATGCTCATGGCCTGCCCATACACAATGTGGTGTGTCAAGCCTGCTTCAAGCAGGCGCAAGGTTTTAACAGCAGCGGCGTTGGAAAAGTGACTGAGTGAAATCTTGTAGATTTCCCTCAGGCACTTTTCCGAGGCGTTCCTGCACCAGAACGCCCACCCTGCGCCGGAACGCCCACATGAAACCTGTTGCAGGTTTCATGTGGTGCAGGGCTTTACAACATAACGCATCTCCCTAGATGTGTCACGTTGTAAATCCGTCGCAGCAAGGCGCTAACTGTACGCCACCGCTGCGTCACAGAAGTGACACAACGGCGGCACAAAAGTGGAGCACGGGACTTGTAAATCTGCCCCTAGGTTAGTAATGCACATTTAGATGTGCTAGTGCATTGGTATAAACATCTGTGTACCCCTACACCTCTTCATTGTTTCAGTATTTGGTTATGTACAAGAAGTACAACAAGACCTCAACAATGCATTAACATTGTTTATTTTCTTTCAGGAGAAACTGCATTCACATCATCTTCTAACATAGTAATATCATTTAAAAATATTTCTTACATTCTGCCCAGTTAATACTGGGCTCTCCATGTACTGGTAAGAACAATTTTGGAGCATTTAAGTACAAACTATATGAAGTAGCCATTCTATGAGCTTAAAGTGTAACATTGATAACAATAAGCTGCAAAAAGTGAGGTTTTTCTTTCTTTAATCTACTTAAAAAAAATGTAAGAGTAAGGAGGATAACAAAATAATTATCATACAGCTTACCTTTTTGGATTAACAGGTATCACTTACTATCTGAGACAAAGGCCAGTCACCGAGAACTAAGTAGCTATTCTATGAAGTGTTAAAATATTAACTTGCAGCAAGGGGAAACACGTTGTTAGGAACAACTTGGCACGTGCCAAGCTACCTTGCATTTAACCCAACGCGCTCACTTCACAATTCTTCAGTGATACTAAACGGAAGTGCAGAAGGTATAGGACAGGACAGTATCAGGGCCGGACTGGAAACCCAAAGCAGCCCTAGTAATTGTGTCGGCCGGCCCCCACTACGGACACCCAGCACTGCTGCTTTTGTTACTGGGGGGGTCAATATTACAGCATCGCTGCACAACCGGCCCCCAGTAACAAAAGCGTCCCCCACCGCTCCAAAATCAGCCCCCACACTTCCAGCATCCTGTCCAAAAGCCCAATACCCTCTATGGGCAGTCCGGCCTTGGACAGTGTGTTCATGCTGAGGGCTGACCATTCCACGCTAGTCATTGTAAGTTCACAAGCTCTATGCACCGTACCACAATATCAAAACACTTTTTAGTCTGTTGCTGCAACTAACCAGATCCATCCAAAAGAGAAAGTCTGTAATTCTTTATTCGCCAAACAGCCTTGTCAGAGAGCTGCACATGAAACCCTCAAACCATTGCACTCACCAACTTCCTACTTACATTTCTATGACATTCCACCCCAGCCCACAGACTTTTCACAAATAATATTCCAAAATAGACATTGTAGGAAATCCCCTTTTTCAACATGGTCAATCCTGTATTTTTCACCTTTTGCTCGACCCTATATTTTTGTGGGCATTGCATCTCTATGTACTTTACACCTGCTAACCAGTAGTTACTTGACTGTGCTCCAACTTTAAATGTGGTTGAATTGACATGATCCTAGTTGGTATAGCTAACTTCCATTGAACTCCCTAGTATACGGTACAAAGTGTACCCAGTCTCTGGGAGTGAAATTACACTAGTGGACCACAGTACCTATTGTGCCATCCACCATAGTGCCATTGTAAACATGAAGTCAGGCCTACCACTGAAGCCTGACTGTAGCAGTGTAAAAACTGTAATTTGACAAGTCAAAATAAACTCTTTTGAGCGGTTAAATCCTTCCTTTTAAATATGAATACGTCTCCCCTATGTAGGCTTTCCCATCCACAATGCAGAGTGCATTGTATTTAAAAGTAGGACATGAAGAAATTTAGTGTTAATATGTCCTGACAGTGCCCTGCACCCAAAAGCTATTTTGTTTGTAGCAGGCTGAGCTGAAACCCGGAGTGCTGGTTTAAAATCCTAATATTGTATCTCAGCAATGGGACTAGCTAGAACAATAATTAAACAATTATTTGTAATACTTATTAAAATACAGTTGAATGTTGAAGTCAGATTTTTAAAGTAACATTTAGAAAGTTACATTTTACCTGTCTGATGTTCCTGGAGCTAATTTGGATTTGCACTCAAATGTCTTCCAAATAGGGAGTAACATTCGATCAGGTGTGAAAAAGGTGTGCCATTCTTTCCAAAAGCAAATAATAGGCTGACCTGAATGGGCAGAGATGACCATCCCAGAATATGTAGGATGGGATCTGTGAGCATCCTATTTGACATTACAGTTTCAAAATCTGCTTTAGTGTCAAAGCTTGCCTGACAAGTCTGCTGGGTTTACATATTTTTGGGGTATACTAAAAAAAGAGATAAGGATGCCAAGATAAATATTTTATATCCACAGTCCAGTTGCTGAAGTACCTGCTTTGTGCCACCAGCCTTTTGTTTCTGGGTTTTACATATAACCTGAGGACACACTTGAAAGGAAGGGAATATGATGCCAAAACAAATCTAGAGTATCCACTGCTTGGATGCTGGAAGCCATACTTTTGTTTTACTAGACTTCCGTCTCTGGGTTTATTGGGAGTACAGCGGCTGCCTTAAACACTAGGGCACTAGGATTACAATAATACACTGCCACACACCACAGCCTTGAAAATGTTCAAAGTGGGAAGAGGTTGGCACCAGAAACTTTACCCCATTGGTGAGGGTATACCCAAGAGTCATTCCAACCCATTAGCGTGTGTCAGGCATAAATATGGCACTTTCAAACATCCACTTCCAAACACTCCTGGACCTGACGAAGAAGAGATCAGGACTGACCTGCTGTCTGTGACCTGGGACGGTGAAACTTGAGGGACTGGACTTGCTCGGTCTTTTTCCCAGGACAAAGAAGTGGCCTCCAGGCGTCATAAGGCTGACCTCCTGTTTGACACCTTGAATGCTACAGCAATTCATCCATGGTGCTGAACTCCCTTACATCCCCTTGTTCATGACGAGCTCAGCTCGTCATGAGCACACGAGCAGTGTACTGCATGACGAGCTGAGCTCGTCATGAGCATGGAATGGGTTAAGCTATCGGGATACAACAAACTAGAGGACCCTTTTCTGGAACTGTCAAGCTGACCAGTGGCATATGGATCTGGACTGGTCCCTGCTGTTGGCCCCTGCCTTACACCATGTGAGTCTCTACATGCCTGCCCTGAGGTCTTGGGGGAATCTATCCTGTGATAGATGTGGGACTTAAAGGACTAAAGTCAGGAGGTAAAATTTTGACTAGGAAGAACCTTCTTGGTGTATCCAAGCCATGCTCCATTGGGGTCAGCTTCGATTTCCACTTAGGTATCAGTCTACCACAGCCATTGACTATCCAGTGACGGCTGGTGCAGGTAAGAGCGGTGAGGCTGGGTGTGGGGGGGAGTCGACAGAAGACAGGGAAATTAAAATTAAAAAAATAAAAACACTTACCTTGCACTCGCCACATCGCTGAGTCGGTTCTTTTTTTAAAGTTATTTTCCCTCGTCGTTGTGTGTCGACTCCCCTACCGTCAACCCACCCCACTGCTCCTACCTGCACCAGCTTTCACTGTTACTATCATTGGTACTTTGTGCTTCTTTGCATCATTCCAACTAAAAACTTTAAAATGTCATATCTCCAGTTACCCTTCTTGTGTTTTTTCATTTTTGAATCATTTTATTGATTATATTTTAACCTATTTTCTTATTAGATGTGGCAACTATTGTGTGGCATTCCAACTTTATTAATGTTTTGGTACTGCAAATACTTTGCCTCAAAGTTAAGCCCGTCTGTTCAGTGCCATAGCTACTAGAGGTTGTGCTCCGGTTTATTTAGTGACTTTAGTGATCGCACTGACAAGGATTATGATTATTCCTTGAGGTGGATAGTCACCCTCCCCCCTTCTAAATATCAAATTTCTTACAGGCATTTGAGACAAACTTTCTACAGATTTCTTATTGTAAGCAGTAATAGTACCCTTTTAAATGATGCCTAACATTATATTTGTGTCGCTTGTAGGAGCTGTAAATAGCAGGTTTACTATGACCCAATTAAGCAGTTATCAACCTCAGAAAGACAAAAATGTAAGCTAATTGTGTTGTAAATAGAATACCTGTATTTCAGGTCTTCTCCTGTCTCTGTAGCCCACAGAGCCATCTTTCCAGCTAGACCTCTTGGAAAGGCACATTTATACATTGCTGAACAGGGGGCTATGCCAGTTATAAATAGCAACAACGTTAGGCCAGGAGCCGCAATTGTGCGCAGTATGTCACAATATGAAAAAAAGCATGTGCTGTAGCCAAGGAAAAGATGTGGTTAGCTACCATGATCTTAAGAAGAGCAAAGAAGGAGATATGGAGTACTTTTTTACACAGTGCCCTCTGTGGACCTGTTCATACCGATTGATTTACTCCTTATAGCTAAACAGTGATGACTTTAAAGCTGCAAAGCTGCCCTCCTCCATTTACCTGCCATGCCTACCTTGCTTTTCTCCTACAGGACAGACTATTCACCCTGTAGGAGGCCCTACTTGACATCACACATGCTTGTGCAGCCTTTCCCCTTTAGCCAATAAATCATTTTTGGAAGTACATATCACCATCTCAACCACTTTATATTGACATTCTTTACTTTCTTAGCCTTGCAGTTAGCAATGTGCTTTCAAGCCAACAGCACTGGCGCACCCACCTTAACATACATCCAGAATCACTCTAATAAAAGCAGCATAACTATGCCTCACCGTCATGCACTTTGCAGCATAATTGCCTAAGAGGATTCTCATACGTATGTGTGTATATATAGACAGTCCTTTTCTCCAGCAGAGTAATGATGCCTTAATAGTGTTAGTACGTGTTACACAAATGGCAACAGCAAAGCCGAACACCTACAATGCATCAGCTCCCAAATTACATTTACACTTTATTTTAGATGAAATGTATGTGATTTTTGTAACATTCATTTGTAGTGGTATTTCGTAAAATAGCATTGTTTACAAATTACAATACCATACATAAACCGGCCTTAAAGTTGCAGAGAGTCTTTGAGGGCCAGCTCCCTTACAGGGCAAAACAACTGAGTGAGCAAAGCTCTGACTGAGCAGGGAAACAATGCAGGTACAACTCACTGGCATGGCAGAGGGAGGGTTTGTTAGAACACAGCCCAGGATAGGTGCAGGATATGTGAGAGCCGAGCTCACTAACAGGACAAAAGTTCTGTGAGGAAACAGTGAGGGGGCAGCCAATTAGAATACACGGGGTCTGTAAGAAGCCAGTTCCCTTACAAAACATGAAAGGGTATGTTTACGAGCCCCATTCGCCACCGGAGCATCACTTTTTTTGACACTCCAGCAGCGTAGCACCATTGCCCATATTTAAATGGTGGCGCTAAGCCACTTGACGAGGCTTAACGCCACTTTGTAGATATGCCCATTTTTCACCACAGTCCTGTGCACAAAAGGGGCGTGCAATGGGTGTTGCAGTGGGCGTTCCACAGCAACACCCATTGCTTTTTAGGTCTCGGCCTGCGTAGGCTGCGCTTGCGCAGTCTCGCCGGCGACATCTTATGTTTTAGAGTGTGGGGCTTGAACCCGCCCCTCTTCTCCATTGGCTGGCTTCCTAAACAGAGGCCAGCCATTGGAGGAGAGGGGCGTCTGTCCGTTTAAACCCCGTGTTTTTGGGATTCGGGGGCGTGTTTCTTCATGTTCTTTATCTCCTCTTCTCATTGGCTGGAATTTTACATTACAGCCAATGGGAACAGGAGAGAAAGAAAAATGCGCCCCCGAATCCGAAAATGACGCTGCGTTTCTCCGAGGCATTTCTACTTACCCTCGGAGAAACATGGTGGTGTCAGGCACACTCCATCTATTTTTTGCATACGTACTGTGCAACTCGTAATCAGGGCCTTTGTGTGCAATCTTTTGTTTTGCCATGTTATTTTGCTAATCTGTTTCTGTTATACGTGTTGCCCTGCGTAATTTTTCGCGTGCCTGTTCATGTGTTGTTGAGTGGTCTGTCTCTGTTGCTGTCTGTCAATGTTAGGCCTTGTTAGTCACTTCTGTGACACTTGTTACTTTTTAGTGCAAGTGTCCTTTTGTGTCTATTTGGCTTTGTTGCGACCTTTGATTCCTTTCCTCACCTCTTGTTTGTGCCAGGCTGGAGTGGCATCTGTGATCGGTGGCATTCATTATTGATCGTCGCTGCTTTGTCTGATTCCCATTGGTTCTTTATATAGCTGAGCTCGGCTGAATTATGTGGCATTTCTTTCCTGGTGACAGTGCCTGGTTTTGTGACATTTCTCATCCGGTCCCAGGTGTTACAGTATTTCCGTCTGCGCAACAATTGCCGCCGTGCTGGCTGCCGGGTCCCTCACAACCCCGGGCAGCGCCTGGGAGCTGAGAGGCGTAGATGTGCCGGCGTGCTCTTCAGGGCTGCGGTGGCACCGCCGAGGAGACGAGATCTCTTCCAAGCCCACTGCGGTGGCGTGGAGGTGCACGGCAGCGGCGCCCCTTTCATAGGTGGACTCTGAAGGCTGCATCTGGCTCCTCGCAACTTCTTCACTCCCTCTTGTTCTTGCCTAATTTAATTTTTAGGAGATATTATGGACATTTGCGTCTCCCCCCCCCTCGTTGCCCGCGCGGGACCGGAGATAAACTCGGGCAGCGTGGATTCTACCTCCAGGGCCATTCCCGGCAAGGCGGTTGGGGGCGGGAGGCACTCGAAGTTATGGGCCTGTGGAGTGTCTCGTCCCTCCTCCCCGCCTCTGGTTGCAAGGGGGGGAGTGAGCTACGGGCTGCAGCGGAGCGCCCCCCCCCTGCTTTTGATGTTCGCCATGTCTGGCCAGAGGGTGTGTGGCAAGCTCGAGGGCCATGCGGTTGTGCCCCAGCTAGGTAGGCAGCATGGGCGGGGGGTAGCTGGAGGCTGTTGAGGTTTAATGTGGTCCGAGAGTGGATGGCGCACCCTCTCACACCCTCTCCACCCCCCCCTCTCACCCTCACCCACCCTCTCACCCTCACACACCCTCACCCTCACACCCCCTTGCACCCTCACACCCCCTCACACCCCCTTGCACCCTCACACCCCCTCTCACCTTCACACCCCCTCTCACCCCCTCTCACCATCACACCCCCTCTCACCCTCATCCTCTCACCCTCACTCACCCTCTCACCCTCACACACCCTCTCTCACCCTCACACACCCTCACACAACCCCTCTCACCCTCACACACCCCCTCTCACCCTCACACACCCTCTCACCCTCACACACCCTCGCTCACCCTCACACACTCTCACACACCCCCTCTCACCCTCCCACACCCCCTCTCACTCTCTCACACCCTCTCACACCCTCACCCACCCTCACCCACCCTCACTCACTCTCACTCACCCTCACTCACCCTCACACACCATCACAAACCCTCACTCACCCTCTCACACTTACTCTCACGGACATGGCTTGCCTGGGGTGACGACTTCCCAGGTTCCTATGCTTCGAGCCTTTGCTGGCTCTTGGAATTATGCTCTGGGGCTCTGTGTATGTGTGTGTGGCTCTGTGTATGTGAGTGTGGCTCTGTGTATGTGTGTGTGGCTCTGTGTATGTGTGTGTGGCGCTCTGTGTGTGGCGCTCAGTGTGTGTGGCGCTCAGTGTGTGTGGCAGTCTGTGTGCGTGGCGCTCTGTGTGTGTGTCGTGCTCTGTGTGTGTGTGTCGCTCTGTGTGTGTGGCGCTGTGTGTGTGTGTGTGTGTGTGGCGCTCTGTGTGTGGGTTCCCAGGACAAAGAAGTGGCCTCCAGGCGTCATAAGGCTGACCTCCTGTTTGACACCTTGAATGCTACAGCAATTCATCCATGGTGCTGAACTCCCTTACATCCCCTTGTTCATGACGAGCTCAGCTCGTCATGAGCACACGAGCAGTGTACTGCATGACGAGCTGAGCTCGTCATGAGCATGGAATGGGTTAAGCTATCGGGATACAACAAACTAGAGGACCCTTTTCTGGAACTGTCAAGCTGACCAGTGGCATATGGATCTGGACTGGTCCCTGCTGTTGGCCCCTGCCTTACACCATGTGAGTCTCTACATGCCTGCCCTGAGGTCTTGGGGGAATCTATCCTGTGATAGATGTGGGACTTAAAGGACTAAAGTCAGGAGGTAAAATTTTGACTAGGAAGAACCTTCTTGGTGTATCCAAGCCATGCTCCATTGGGGTCAGCTTCGATTTCCACTTAGGTATCAGTCTACCACAGCCATTGACTATCCAGTGACGGCTGGTGCAGGTAAGAGCGGTGAGGCTGGGTGTGGGGGGGAGTCGACAGAAGACAGGGAAATTAAAATTAAAAAAATAAAAACACTTACCTTGCACTCGCCACATCGCTGAGTCGGTTCTTTTTTTAAAGTTATTTTCCCTCGTCGTTGTGTGTCGACTCCCCTACCGTCAACCCACCCCACTGCTCCTACCTGCACCAGCTTTCACTGTTACTATCATTGGTACTTTGTGCTTCTTTGCATCATTCCAACTAAAAACTTTAAAATGTCATATCTCCAGTTACCCTTCTTGTGTTTTTTCATTTTTGAATCATTTTATTGATTATATTTTAACCTATTTTCTTATTAGATGTGGCAACTATTGTGTGGCATTCCAACTTTATTAATGTTTTGGTACTGCAAATACTTTGCCTCAAAGTTAAGCCCGTCTGTTCAGTGCCATAGCTACTAGAGGTTGTGCTCCGGTTTATTTAGTGACTTTAGTGATCGCACTGACAAGGATTATGATTATTCCTTGAGGTGGATAGTCACCCTCCCCCCTTCTAAATATCAAATTTCTTACAGGCATTTGAGACAAACTTTCTACAGATTTCTTATTGTAAGCAGTAATAGTACCCTTTTAAATGATGCCTAACATTATATTTGTGTCGCTTGTAGGAGCTGTAAATAGCAGGTTTACTATGACCCAATTAAGCAGTTATCAACCTCAGAAAGACAAAAATGTAAGCTAATTGTGTTGTAAATAGAATACCTGTATTTCAGGTCTTCTCCTGTCTCTGTAGCCCACAGAGCCATCTTTCCAGCTAGACCTCTTGGAAAGGCACATTTATACATTGCTGAACAGGGGGCTATGCCAGTTATAAATAGCAACAACGTTAGGCCAGGAGCCGCAATTGTGCGCAGTATGTCACAATATGAAAAAAAGCATGTGCTGTAGCCAAGGAAAAGATGTGGTTAGCTACCATGATCTTAAGAAGAGCAAAGAAGGAGATATGGAGTACTTTTTTACACAGTGCCCTCTGTGGACCTGTTCATACCGATTGATTTACTCCTTATAGCTAAACAGTGATGACTTTAAAGCTGCAAAGCTGCCCTCCTCCGTTTACCTGCCATGCCTACCTTGCTTTTCTCCTACAGGACAGACTATTCACCCTGTAGGAGGCCCTACTTGACATCACACATGCTTGTGCAGCCTTTTCCCTTTAGCCAATAAATCATTTTTGGAAGTACATATCACCATCTCAACCACTTTATATTGACATTCTTTACTTTCTTAGCCTTGCAGTTAGCAATGTGCTTTCAAGCCAACAGCACTGGCGCACCCACCTTAACATACATCCAGAATCACTCTAATAAAAGCAGCATAACTATGCCTCACCGTCATGCACTTTGCAGCATAATTGCCTAAGAGGATTCTCATACGTATGTGTGTATATATAGACAGTCCTTTTCTCCAGCAGAGTAATGATGCCTTAATAGTGTTAGTACGTGTTACACAAATGGCAACAGCAAAGCCGAACACCTACAATGCATCAGCTCCCAAATTACATTTACACTTTATTTTAGATGAAATGTATGTGATTTTTGTAACATTCATTTGTAGTGGTATTTCGTAAAATAGCATTGTTTACAAATTACAATACCATACATAAACCGGCCTTAAAGTTGCAGAGAGTCTTTGAGGGCCAGCTCCCTTACAGGGCAAAACAACTGAGTGAGCAAAGCTCTGACTGAGCAGGGAAACAATGCAGGTACAACTCACTGGCATGGCAGAGGGAGGGTTTGTTAGAACACAGCCCAGGATAGGTGCAGGATATGTGAGAGCCGAGCTCACTAACAGGACAAAAGTTCTGTGAGGAAACAGTGAGGGGGCAGCCAATTAGAATACACGGGGTCTGTAAGAAGCCAGTTCCCTTACAAAACATGAAAGGGTATGTTTACGAGCCCCATTCGCCACCGGAGCATCACTTTTTTTGACACTCCAGCAGCGTAGCACCATTGCCCATATTTAAATGGTGGCGCTAAGCCACTTGACGAGGCTTAACGCCACTTTGTAGATATGCCCATTTTTCACCACAGTCCTGTGCACAAAAGGGGCGTGCAATGGGTGTTGCAGTGGGCGTTCCACAGCAACACCCATTGCTTTTTAGGTCTCGGCCTGCGTAGGCTGCGCTTGCGCAGTCTCGCCGGCGACATCTTATGTTTTAGAGTGTGGGGCTTGAACCCGCCCCTCTTCTCCATTGGCTGGCTTCCTAAACAGAGGCCAGCCATTGGAGGAGAGGGGCGTCTGTCCGTTTAAACCCCGTGTTTTTGGGATTCGGGGGCGTGTTTCTTCATGTTCTTTATCTCCTCTTCTCATTGGCTGGAATTTTACATTACAGCCAATGGGAACAGGAGAGAAAGAAAAATGCGCCCCCGAATCCGAAAATGACGCTGCGTTTCTCCGAGGCATTTCTACTTACCCTCGGAGAAACATGGTGGTGTCAGGCACACTCCATCTATTTTTTGCATACGTACTGTGCAACTCGTAATCAGGGCCTTTGTGTGCAATCTTTTGTTTTGCCATGTTATTTTGCTAATCTGTTTCTGTTATACGTGTTGCCCTGCGTAATTTTTCGCGTGCCTGTTCATGTGTTGTTGAGTGGTCTGTCTCTGTTGCTGTCTGTCAATGTTAGGCCTTGTTAGTCACTTCTGTGACACTTGTTACTTTTTAGTGCAAGTGTCCTTTTGTGTCTATTTGGCTTTGTTGCGACCTTTGATTCCTTTCCTCACCTCTTGTTTGTGCCAGGCTGGAGTGGCATCTGTGATCGGTGGCATTCATTATTGATCGTCGCTGCTTTGTCTGATTCCCATTGGTTCTTTATATAGCTGAGCTCGGCTGAATTATGTGGCATTTCTTTCCTGGTGACAGTGCCTGGTTTTGTGACATTTCTCATCCGGTCCCAGGTGTTACAGTATTTCCGTCTGCGCAACAATTGCCGCCGTGCTGGCTGCCGGGTCCCTCACAACCCCGGGCAGCGCCTGGGAGCTGAGAGGCGTAGATGTGCCGGCGTGCTCTTCAGGGCTGCGGTGGCACCGCCGAGGAGACGAGATCTCTTCCAAGCCCACTGCGGTGGCGTGGAGGTGCACGGCAGCGGCGCCCCTTTCATAGGTGGACTCTGAAGGCTGCATCTGGCTCCTCGCAACTTCTTCACTCCCTCTTGTTCTTGCCTAATTTAATTTTTAGGAGATATTATGGACATTTGCGTCTCCCCCCCCCTCGTTGCGCGCGCGGGACCGGAGATAAACTCGGGCAGCGTGGATTCTACCTCCAGGGCCATTCCCGGCAAGGCGGTTGGGGGCGGGAGGCACTCGAAGTTATGGGCCTGTGGAGTGTCTCGTCCCTCCTCCCCGCCTCTGGTTGCAAGGGGGGGAGTGAGCTACGGGCTGCAGCGGAGCGCCCCCCCCCTGCTTTTGATGTTCGCCATGTCTGGCCAGAGGGTGTGTGGCAAGCTCGAGGGCCATGCGGTTGTGCCCCAGCTAGGTAGGCAGCATGGGCGGGGGGTAGCTGGAGGCTGTTGAGGTTTAATGTGGTCCGAGAGTGGATGGCGCACCCTCTCACACCCTCTCCACCCCCCCCTCTCACCCTCACCCACCCTCTCACCCTCACACACCCTCACCCTCACACCCCCTTGCACCCTCACACCCCCTCACACCCCCTTGCACCCTCACACCCCCTCTCACCTTCACACCCCCTCTCACCCCCTCTCACCATCACACCCCCTCTCACCCTCATCCTCTCACCCTCACTCACCCTCTCACCCTCACACACCCTCTCTCACCCTCACACACCCTCACACAACCCCTCTCACCCTCACACACCCCCTCTCACCCTCACACACCCTCTCACCCTCACACACCCTCGCTCACCCTCACACACTCTCACACACCCCCTCTCACCCTCCCACACCCCCTCTCACTCTCTCACACCCTCTCACACCCTCACCCACCCTCACCCACCCTCACTCACTCTCACTCACCCTCACTCACCCTCACACACCATCACAAACCCTCACTCACCCTCTCACACTTACTCTCACGGACATGGCTTGCCTGGGGTGACGACTTCCCAGGTTCCTATGCTTCGAGCCTTTGCTGGCTCTTGGAATTATGCTCTGGGGCTCTGTGTATGTGTGTGTGGCTCTGTGTATGTGAGTGTGGCTCTGTGTATGTGTGTGTGGCTCTGTGTATGTGTGTGTGGCGCTCTGTGTGTGGCGCTCAGTGTGTGTGGCGCTCAGTGTGTGTGGCAGTCTGTGTGCGTGGCGCTCTGTGTGTGTGTCGTGCTCTGTGTGTGTGTGTCGCTCTGTGTGTGTGGCGCTGTGTGTGTGTGTGTGTGTGTGGCGCTCTGTGTGTGGGTGCACATGCAATAGGTCTCACATTTGCAAGAGATTAAGCTATTGGCATTGTAAATGACAATGCCATTTATTTATATGTTTTAAAAACAAAAATAATGTCATGAGCAATGCCAATAGCTCTAACTTTAACAAAGACAAGACCATTGCATTGTAAATGCTTGTTGATGCTGCCTTAGATTTACAAGGCTGAGGCAGCGCCAAATCAAATGCCAGGGCAAACATGGTCTTAGCATTGTGATAATTCACTACTCCAAAACAGATCTCCTTACACTTGGTAAGAAGCCGATTCAAACCTGCTTTCATACTATAGATCCTGATTACATACCCTCTTTCTGTAAACTATGCAACCAGGCACTCCCCACGATACACAAAATTCCAGGAAAGGTAGCTAATCTGAAGATGATACTGCTAAACTGTAGGTCTATGACTAAACATAAAATGGAAATCCACGACCTATTGACAAATAAAGATCTGGATGCCATGTTTCTTACGGAGACATGGCTAGAAGATTCATCCTCCCCTGATATTCTAGAAGCTATACCTCCCAGTTACAGTCTTCTGAGAATTGACAGACAAAAACAACATGGAGGAGGACTTGCAGTTATCTATAAAGCAGAGCTAGAATGCACTTTAATAAAATCCACCATAATCAATAGTGAATGTGGCTTATTTACTATAAAATTAGAACCAACGAATACGATCACTGGTCTACTTATTTACCGGGCCCCGGGAACCGCGGCGCCTTTCTGCAGCCAACTCATCGAAATAGCTACCCAGCTAGCAGTTAGATATAAAAATCTAATCATTCTAGGCGACCTAAATCTTCATTTTGAAGATATTAACTCTAGTGAAGCACAACTTTTAGCGGCCGCACTTAACTCTGTAGACATAAAACTTCTCTCTACAATCCCCACACACCAGCAGGGACATCTTTTAGACCTCATTTTTGCGATTTGGGAGGGCATTAAGACCTTACCCCCGATCCCATTGATTTGGTCTGACCACAGCATTGTGCCATTTGAGATAATAAGAGAACCTACAGAAATTACACCTATAAAACATCCTCCTCACAAACGCCGCAATTGGAAAAAATTCACCCCTGAACTCTTTAAGAGCATGTTAGCCGAGCAACCTCCAACAATAGGTAACTCCTTACAAGAGGTATGGGACAACTACGAATTATGGATGGTGAAAGCACTAGATAAGATTGCTCCCTGGACTGCCAAACCCCCAGCAAGACAATCCAAAACCGCTCCATGGTTTTCGGAGAGACTCAGAACAGCAAAAGCTCAATGTAAACCTATAGAGCGTAAATGGAGGAAAAGCTACGCACCTGAACTCAAAGAAAGCTACAGAATTGAATTAAAAAAATATCAGAAAATGGTTAGAGCAGAAAAAAGTTACCACTATAAAAATAGAATTGAGGAAGCAGATAATCCACGAGAGAGTTGTTTAGTATCTACAGAGAACTCACTGTCCCATCACGACTAGATACTCAAGACACATACTCCGCTGAGATATGTGATCAAATCGCTGACTTCTTTGTAGAAAAAGTAGAAAGAATTCATGCCACCTTTGTAAGCAACACAACTCCCGTAAATATCAACGTGGATACTAAAGGCACCCAAACGCACAAATCCCCACTTACCAGTTTCATTACTCCGGACAAACAAGATCGATTGAAAATCATTAATGACATACAGTCCGGCTCCCCCACCGATGCCTGCCCACCCGAACGGTGTAAGGGAGTTATGGAAAGCACATTAATTGATCACATCAGTCATATGATCACTTTATCTTTCCAGGAGTGCTATGTTCCAGAAATATGGAAAACTGCCCAAGTTAAGCCATTAAAAAAGAAGCCCAACATTCATATTTCTCAGTTCCAAAATCTACGCCCAATCTCACTTCTCCCGTTCTGTGCCAAAATCATAGAAAAAGTGGCAAATAAACAACTTATGGAGTTTTTGGAGAAAGAAGCTCTCCTTCATCCTTCCCAGTCAGGATTTAGATCAGGCCACTCAACTGAGTCGGCAGTTCTATATTCGACTGAATGTATTCGGAAGATGGTGGACAAGGGCGAGACAGCAGCGTTGGTCCTATTAGACCTTAGTGCAGCATTTGACACCGTGCTGCACTCAACGCTGTTGTCTCGTCTCTCGGGTATGGGAGTAACGGGCCCAGCTCTCGCTTGGCTTCAATCCTTTCTGACCGACAGAACTTTCCAGCTACACTGCCCACCCTTCAGATCATCTCCTCGGAAGGTGAGCCATGGGGTTCCACAGGGCTCTAGCTTGAGCCCCACATTATTTAACATCTATATGGAACCCCTGGCACACATTATAGAGGATTTTGGGGTGGGCATTGTCAGCTACGCTGACGACACCCAGCTGGTGTTCAAGTTAACCCCTGACCGAAGAGAATATGCCACCAATTTCTCAGACTGTATGTCGGCGGTAGCGGCCTGGATGAACAACAACTGTCTCCGTCTGAATGGAGCTAAGACAGAGGTACTGGTGGTGGTGAGAGAAGTCTCTGCATGGTCTCATGCATGGTGGCCTAGTGAACTGGGCAAGCTGCCTACTCCCGTAGAGACGGTGAGAAATCTAGGCGTTATGCTGGATTCCAACCTCTCCGGTAAGACCCAAGTCAACAAGATAACGGGAAAATGCTTTGGCATTTTAAAAGTTCTTCGTAAGGTGCTAGACCTTCTTCCCACCGAAGCCAGGAAAACCATAGTCCATGCTCTGATAACACCCCATTTGGACTATGGGAATGCCCTCCTGATTGGTCTCAGCCAGAAGGGCCTTCATCAATTACAATGTGTACAGAACACAGCAGCCCGGCTGGTGCTCGGTCTCCCAAGAAGAACATCTGCTAGAGCTGCCTTATCCAAACTCCATTGGCTCCCAGTTAAGGAGAGGATTAAGTTTAAGACCCTCTGCTATGCCCACCGCATCGCTCAGTACAGAGGCCCTGACTACTTAAAAAAATCTCCTTACCATACATCACCCGACTAGGAATCTAAGATCATCGGGCATGATGTGATTTAAACTTCCCCGAATTACAAGAGCTAAAATGGGAGGAAAATCCTTTCGATACCTGGCCGCCAAGTATTGGAACGCTCTCCCGCTCTACCTGCGGATGGAGCCATCCGAAATGAGATTTAGGACAAAATTAAAAACTCATCTGTTCCCTAGCAAGTAACCCTTCTTCTGAGCTCCATGCCACGTCTCCTCTGGATTTGTATTGTATTAGCAGTTAGCGCGGGGACACACAGTTTTGTGCAGCCAGGCGCTTTATAAATGTTTTATTATTATTATTATTATTATTTTATATGAGGAGATATTATCCTCATAGATGCTCGTAAACATCCCTCCCCAGTGCTGCGCTGTCCATTGGAACTAGTGCTGAATGGACGTCCAATGGTCGTGCGCAGCACTGGGGAGGTAGTGCTGCTGTCGGCCAACGCCCCGACGCAGCACTTAAGGGGTTATTTATTTTGCCTTGTTTTTTGCTCTATGTGTGCCTCAGAATAGCACACATAGAAAGAGCAGATCGCCATTGTTGATTGTTCATGTGCAGGAAGGTGTCCCTTTCTGTACATAAACAATCGCTCTTGTTGCGCATGCATCCTTGCAACATGGCGGCAGGGAGCATGCTCTGGGCAACTTTTATTTTGCACCAGTGGTAGGGGAAACACAGGTGTGCGCTGTATTCTTGTGAATATGGTGCACCTCTGCTTTTAAAAAATGTCAGAGGGCGGCATTACCAAATTTGGCGCAGCACCGCGCTCTGAATTTTTTTTGTAAATATGCCCCGGAGTCTGTTAGCAACTCCCCTCTAAAATGTCAATATGTCTGAGAGAGACCACTTCGCTGAGAGACAAACTGGCTGTGAAGACTCGAAACAGCTCAGTGAACCAACCATGTGGGCTGATGTAGGCGGATGTAACATAGGCCCCTGCAGCCCCTGTGGTGCAGCATCCGCCCCCCCCCTCCAATCCTCAAGAGGGCCCCCAACATTCCAGCCCACCCACAACCCTTCAGGTGGCCCCTACTCATCCAAAGGCCGCCAAGGTGCCCCCCTATGGCCAATAAATAGCTGTAGGACACAGGAGACTGGGGGGAGGCATCATCCCACTCTGCAGGGGGCGCCATTTAGTGCTGCGCCACTGTGTGAAGGGGGGGGGGGGAGGGCACTCTGGTCTGAGAGAAGCCAGCTCAGCTCAGTCATAAATCTTCACTGCTCGATGAGTGGATGCAGCGTCTGTAAAGGGATTCCAACAGGACACAAAATCTGTCTGGAGACAGCTCCCTTGAAGGTTTGGGGCCTGTGACAGAGCTGGGGCTTGTGACAGCGCTGGATGCATGACACCAAGGCCTTCTGAGCTGAGCTGAGTTGCACTTTAAGAATGAAGTTGCTGATTACCTCTGAATGCGTACCCTTGTTAATCCCTGCGCACCCCTCCCTGGGGGGCTGTCATCGCACCTGCGGGCGGCTGGGGCACGTCGCCCCCTTCTGCTATCTGCGTGGCCCAGCTGGTATTCAGGCTGCCGCTCACAGCGCCTCGTATGTCAGTCATTGCAGCGCGCTGGGCCCCGAGCCAGCACCTCTCACTTTCCAGGTAATGAAGAGTGCACGTGACTTCTGGGAGCGGAATCTGGCTTCCAACGCCGCGCGCTGACCTCTCACCGTTCCAGGCGTGTGGAACCAGCACGTGACCTGGACCCCGGTCAGAAGTCAGACCACTTCCGCAGACATTAACCAATAACCCGACACTGGGCACTGTCTACTACATTACGACTAAAGTAGTTAACAGTTCACACATGAGGGGTTTTTACTTAGGCCGGAACTCGGCTTGAGTAGTTTAATTCTCCAAGACTACACTGTTATGCAACTCCTGGTGGTCGCAGAAGCGCGACAAGAATGGCAAGAGCTCTGGTGTAAGCAAGGAAACTTAACTGGCCACTTAGACTGTTGTTGTGGTAGTAAAATACAGCAATTATAAGGGTTCAATGACCCACCTTGGGGCTCTGGGCTCCGGAGCGACTGCACCTACTGCAGCAATTGAAGCAAAACACCCCTGGGTGGGGAAATGACTCCAGTCTAGTCACCCTGCCTGGTAGTTTCTTTAATTTATTTTATAAGTTTTATATCGCGCTATCTTAACCCGGGGGTATCAGAGCGCTTCACATACTTAGATGCATTACACAGTATGACGTAGGGAAGCATAGAGATATAAGCCAAACATTATAATTAGGCATACATTACATAGCAGGACATAGGGGTGCATGGGGATATAAGCAACATATTGTAATTAGGCATACAGTGAATGGTAGGGGGGAAGTTCAAGAGACAGTCCAATATCCACCTATCCATGATGGTCAAATGAGCAGGGAGTCAGCTAGGTTAATTGGACCTGTCTAGGTTCGTTGACTTGGACGTTGAAGTATTTTTTGAGGAGAAGGAGTTTACGGTCCCTTTTGAAGCATGGGAACCATCAATCAATCAATCAATCAATCCATTTAGAGAGCGCGCTACTCACCCGTGAGGGTCTCAAGGCGCTGAAGGGAGGGGGGTTGCTGCTCCTGCTCGAATAGCCAGGTCTTGAGGTGCTTCCTGAAGGTGAGGTGGTCCTGGGTCATTCGTAGGTGGGCGGGGAGGGAGTTCCATGTCTTGGCGGCCAGGTAGGACAACGATCTTCCTCCGGTGGTGGTTCTGCGAATTCGTGGGACGGTGGCGAGGGCGAGGCTGGTGGAGCGGAGCTGGCCGGTCGGAGAGTAGATGGAGAGGCGGTTGTTGAGGTATTCGGGGCCCATGTTGTGGAGCGCTTTGTGTCCGTGGGTGAGGAGTCTGAACGTGATCCTTTTGCTGACGGGGAGCCAGTGCAGGTTTCTCAGGTGGGTGGATATGTGGCTGTGGCGAGGGATGTTGAGGATGAGTCGTGCGGAGGCGTTCTGAATGCGCTGAAGTCGTTTCTGAAGTTTGGCTGTGGTTCCTGCGTATAGGGTGTTCCCGTAGTCCAGTCGGCTGGTGACGAGGGCCTGGGTGACCGTCTTTCAGGTTTTGGTGGGGATCCACCTGAACATTTTTCGGAGCATGCGCAGAGTGTTGAAGCATGAGGATGAGATGGCGTTGACTTGTTTGGTCATTGAGAGTGAGGAGCCCAGGAGGAATCCTAGGTTGCGTGCATGGTCCGTGGGTGTCGGTGCGGTGTCCAATGCTGTGGGCCACCAGGAGTCGTCCCAGGCCGATGGGGAATGTCCAAGCATGGGGACCTCCATCTTGTCTGAGTTCAGTTTCAGACGACTGAGCTTCCTCCATTCCGCGATGTCTTTCATCTCTTCCTGGAGGTTGGTTTTGGCGGTGGCTTGGTCCTTGGTGAGGGAGAGTATCAGCTGGGTGTTGTCGGCGTAGGAGATGATGTTGAGGTTGTGTTTGCGTGTGATGGCGTCGAGGGGGCTCATGTAGATATTGAAGAGGGTTGGGCTGAGAGAGGAGCCTTGGGGTATGCCGCAGATGATCTCGGTGGCCGCGGAGCAGAAGAGAGGGAGGCGGACTCTCTGAGTTCTGTTGGAGAGGAACAAGGTGATCCAGCCCAGGGCTTTTCCTTTTATCCCTGTGTCTTGGAGGCGGGTTATTAGGGTGTGGTGGCCGACGGTATCAAAGGCGGCTGAGAGGTCTAGGAGGATAAGAGCGGTTGTTTCCCCGTTGTCAAGCAGGGTCCTGATGTCGTCGGTGGCTGCGATGAGGGCGGTCTCGGTGCTGTGGTTGGCTCGAAATCCGGACTGGGACGGGTCGAGGGAGTTGTTAGCCTCGAGGAATGTAGTCAGCTGTTTATTGACGGTCTTTTCGATGACTTTTCCCGGCAAGGGAAGGAGAGAGATGGGGCGGAAGTTCTTGAGGTCTTTAGGGTCCGCTGTGGGTTTCTTCAGGAGAGCGTTTATCTCTGCGTGTTTCCAGCTTTCTGGGAAGGTGGCGGACGTGAAGGAGTTGTTTATGACGTTCCGGAGGTGGGGTGCGATGATGGCGTCAGCTTTGTTGAATATGTGGTGAGGGCATGGGTCAGAGGGGAGCCAGAGTGGATGGTGTTCATGGTGTGGGTGGTGTCTTCAGTGCTGATGGGGGGTCCAGGCACTGAGGGTGCTGGTGGGGGGCGTTGGTTTGGTGAGTGGAGGCGGAGTCTGGGCGCCGAAGCTGTTGTGTATATCGGCGATCTTGTGGTAGAAGAACGTGGCAAGGGAGTTGCAGAGGTCTTGCGACTGTGTGATGTCATTGCTGCTGGCATTGGGGTTAGAGAGCTCTTTTTTACGATGCTGAAGAGTTCCTTGCTGTTGTGAGTGTTGTTGTCCAGCCGCTCTTTGAACGTTGTCCTTTTGGTGGTGCGGATCAGTGGGTGGTGTTTGCGAGTGGCGTTCTTGAGAGCTGTCATGTTTTCTGTTGTTTGCTCGTGGCCCCCGGTTTTCTCGAGAGTTCGGCAGGATTTCTTTGATTCTTTGAGAGCGTCGGTGAACCATGTGGTTTTCCTGTTTCCAGTCTTGCCTGGGGGGTTCTTCAGTGGAGCAAGGGCGTCGGCGCAGTTGGTGATCCACTGTGCGAGGTTGCAGGCTGCGTCATTGGTGTCAGAGGTGTCGGTTGGTGGGTTCTGGCTCAGTGATGTGGTTAGCTGGTCTGTGGTGACTTTGCTCCAGCTTCGGCGGGGGATCTGTTGTGAGCGGTGGTGGGAGGTAGTCTTCTTGAAGGTGAAATGGATGCAGCTGTGGTCGGTCCAGTGTAGGCCGGTGGAGTGGCTGAAGGAGACATGGTTGCTGGTGGAGAAGATGGGGTCGAGCGTGTGGCCGGCGTGGTGGGTGGGGGTGTTCTCCAGTTGCTTGAGTCCGAGGGTGGCGAGGTTGTCGAGCATGGTGGTGGTGTTGTTGTCGTTATTGTTCTCCAGATGGAAATTCAGGTCCCCTAGGAGGATGTATTCTGATGGGGCGAGGGCATGCGGGCTGATGAAGCCGTCAATGGTTTAGCTGAAGTGTGTGCGTGGGCCCGGGGGTCTGTAGATGAGGGTTCCTCTGAGGGTGGTCTTGGGGTCGGTGTGGATCTGGAAGTGTAGGTGCTCGGCGGTGGTGAGGGTGTCTTCGGTGTTGGTCGTGACCCTGATGGTGTTCTTGTAGATGATGGCGATTCCTCCTCCGGTTTGGTTGACACGGTCCTTACGGGTGATCTTGTAGCCGTCCGGGGTGGCTATGGCGATGTCGGGGGCTGAGGAGGCGTTCATAAAGGTTTCCGTGAGGAAGGAGATGTCCGGTGCTGTTGTATCGAGGAGGTCCCAGAGTTCGACGGCGTGCTTGTGGACGGAGCGGGTGTTGAGTAGGATGCACTTGAGGTGGTTGTTGTTGTTGCTTGGGACGGGGGCGGGGTGCAGATTCGGAGGCAGGTGAATTTGCAGGCTTGGCAGGTGAAGGGTCCGTGGGTGCGCTTCGGGGTGGCTTGGTAGCAGGCGGGTGGCCGTCCGGTATTGAGTGCGTTGAGGGCGGCGGTGTCGTATCTCAGTCAGGTTTCTTGGCTTCGGCGGGGGCCAGGGGTTCTGGCACTGGGCGCGGTGCAGGCAAGGACGGGCACAGACGGGCTTGCCTTTCGCATGCGTTCGGCGCGGCCTCCATATGAGAGCCTGTGGGAGGGAGGAGCAGCTGGGAGGTGGGAGTGGGGTGGCGAATGGGACAGCAGGGGACGGGCCACAGGGACGCAGCGGCGGGAAAGCGCGTGCGGGTGACACAGAAGGCAACGGGGGACAGGGGGGAGGGGCACAACAGAGGGCACAACAGTGGAAATGCAAAGAAAATACAATGGCAGTGAAATAAAGTAAAAAGTAAAGGCAGCAGGTCACAAAAAAAAGCAGCAAGTTAGAGAGAGAGATGGCGGGAATAGGAAAGGCACTTCAAAACATCTCAGCGGCAGCGGGACGGCGTCACAGGGAGGACCGTGTGGCGGCTGGGGGGGCGACCTACCTGAAGACAGGGTCAAGGGTTGCTCCCTTCACCACCGCGCTGCCTCCATATGAGGGGTTGTGGGAGGGAGGAGCAGCTGGGAGGCGGGAGTGGGGTGGCAAATGGGACAGGTGGGGGTGGGCCGCAGGGACGCAGCGGCGGGAAAGCGCGGGCTGGTGACACAGAAGGAAATGGGGGACAGGGGGGAGGGGGCACAACAGAGGGCACAACAGTGGAAATGCAAAGAAAATACAATGGCAGTGGAATAAAGTAGAAAGTAAAGGCAGCAGGTCACAAAAAAAAGCAGCAAGTTAGAGAGAGAGATGACAGGGATAGGAAAGGCACTTCAAAACAGCTCAGCGGCTGCGGGACAGAATCACAGGGAGGACCGTGTGGCGGCTGGGGGGGTGACCTACCTGAAGACAGGGTCAAGGGTCAGAAGGAGGGGTTGCATCTGATGTTAATTGGAAGTGAGTTCCATATCCTTGATAAGTTACCAGAAAAGGATGGGGACTGAGTGGTTTTCTTTTTGAATTTGTGAGGGATGAGAAGAAGTGAGTTGGAGCTTCTCAAGGATCTGGATCTTCCAACTTTAACCAGTTTGCTGTTTTGGTAGTTGGGAGAATGTGAGTGAATGGATTTATGTGTGATGCAGGCCAATTTGTAGATACATATGCCTTCAATGGGTAGCCAGTTGAGGGAGTGGAGGGATGGTGTGATGTGATCGAACCTTTTAACCCCAGTTATGAGTCGGCTGCCATGTTAAGGACTGACCTTAGTGGGGCTGGGTGAGCTTTTGGCGTCCCTGTAAGGATGGTGTTCCCGTAGTCCAGTTTGGATAGGACTAGGGATTGAACAACAGTCTTGAAATCATCCTGGGGAATCAAAGGTTTTCTTTTCTTCAGGTGGTAGTCCAATGAGGCGGAGAATGGACAGGTCAAACACCAACGACGTGGAAGATCCGCCATCTCATAAAAAGCCTTGTTTTTTTAAAGCGGGGAACAAACGGACTGACAAGATTTACTTTATAGGTGAGCAGCTGAAATCTGTATCTGCTATTTGGGACTGATAGGTCTCTGGAAGAAGTTTTTGTCTTTGGACAGTACCCTTCTCCTTAACTGTGACCCTAATCACACATTGACAGCTCCAAGCATTTAGCTGGGGCCGGACATCTACTTCAGGTCTGCTCCTAAAGTAAAAAAAAAGTTGATGTTAGTTACTAAGCACCTGCTGCAGGACCCTAAGTATAAACTGAAAGTCACAGCTCGCCAACTGCGCCGACAAACTCGCACCACTGAAGAATCCTCCCAGCCGACCCGACAGCAGGATAGCCTTGTGGTTCACCAACGACCTCAAGAACTCCAAGAAAACCTGCCGCACTCTCGAGAAAGCCAGGCGCCACGACCAGACAGCAGAACACATGACCGCCCTCAAGAACGCCACCCGCAAACACCACCAGCTGATCCGCACCACCAAGAAGACAACATTCAAAGAACGACTGGACAACAACACCCACAACAGCAAGGAACTCTTCAGCATCGTCAAAGAGCTCTCCAACCCCAGCGCCTGCAACAACGACATCACACCCTCGGAAGACCTCTGCGACTCACTCGCCTCGTTCTTCCACCGCAAGATCGCCGACATTCAAAACAGCTTCGGTGTGCTGACCATGGACCCAACCACCGAACCAACGCCCCCCGCCACCACCCTCTGCACCTGGACCCCGGTCAGCACCGAAGACACCACCCGCCTGATGAACACCATCCACTCCGGCTCCCCTACCGACCCTTGCCCACACCACATCTTCAACAAAGCCGACTCCATCATCGCACCCCAACTCCGGAACATCATCAACAGCTCCTTCGGATCCGCCACCTTCCTGGAGAGTTGGAAACATGGCGAGCTGAGCGCCCTCCTGAAGAAACCCACCATGGACCTCAAGAACTTCCGCCCCATCTCGCTCCTCCCCTTTCCAGCCAAAGTCATTGAGAAGACCGTCAACAGACAACTCTCCGCCTTCTTCGAGACCAACGGATCCCTCGACCCCTCACAGTCAGGGTTCTGAGCAAACCACAGCACCGAGACCGCCCTCATTGCAGCCACTGACGACATCAGGTCCCTGCTTGACAACAGAGAAACTGCTGCCCTCATCCTCCTGGATCTCTCAGCAGCCTTCGACACCGCATACCACCGCACCCTGATACAGCGCCTCAGCAACACCGCAGTCCAAGGAGAGGCCCTGGAGTGGATCATCTCGTTCCTCGACGGAAGAACCCAGAGAGTCTGCCTCCCCGTTCCGATCCTCGGCCACCGAAGTCATCTGCGGCGTTCCGCAAGGATCCTCACTCAACCCCACCCTCTTCAACGTCTACATGAGCCCTCTCGCAGCCATCGCACGCCAAAATAACCTCAACATCATCTCCTACGCCAACGACACCCAGCTGATCCTTTCCCTCACCAACGACCCCGCCACCGCCAAAGCCAACCTCCAGGAAGGAATGAAAGACGTCGCGGAATGGATGAAGATCAGCCGTCTGAAACTGAACTCAGACAAGACGGAAGTCCTCATCCTCGGACCATCTCCTTCCGCCTGGGACAACTCCTGGTGGCCCCCTGCCCTGGGCACCGCACCCAAGCCAACTGACCATGCACGCAACCTGGGCTTCATCCTGGACTCCTCCCTCATGATGACCAAGCAAGTCAACGCCGTCTCGTCATCCTGCTTCAACACCCTGCGCATGATCCGAAAGATCTTCCGATGGATCCCCACCGAAACCAGGAAGATGGTCACCAAGGCCCTTGTCACCAGCCGTCTGGACTACGGGAACACCCTCTACGCTGGTACCACAGCCAAACTCCAGAACGCCTCAGCACGACTCATCCTGGACATCCCTCGCCACAGCCACATCTCTGCCCACCTGAAAGACCTGCATTGGCTCCCCGTCAACAAGAGGATCACGTTCAGACTCCTCACCCACGCACACAAGGTTCTCCACGACACGGGTCCAAAGTACCTCAACAGCCAACTCACATTCTACACACTCACCCGCCAGCTCCGTTCCGCCAGCCTCGCCCTCGCCTCCGTCCCACGAATCCGCAAATCCACCTTCGGAGGAAGATCCTTCTCCTACCTGGCAGCCAAGACATGGAACTCCCTCTCCACTCACCTACGGCTGACCCTGGACCATCTCTCCTTCAGGAAACAACTCAAGACCTGGCTGTTCGAGCAGTAGCGACCCCCCTCCCCCTCAGCTCCTTGAGACCCTAACGGGTGAGTAGCGCGCTATACAAATTCTGTTGATTGATTGACCTTTCAATTTCTATAAATATACAGGGTAAGAGTGAATGGTTAGTGTAACTATCGCAGTGGCATTGACTGCTGATCCATGGTGTTTGTCAATGCCATTGAGTGAGGATCCATTGTCAGTAACTTAATGAATGTGAAGATGCTATTACTCGTCCTTCTGCAGATGAGCATCTCCATTACCTCAACGTTGCATTCAACAGGACCATTCCTAGAAAACTGATTAAACATTCCATGGAAACTGATTAGCTGGCGTACTCTTAAAGTCCAAATGAAAGCCCTAACATCCATTCCCATCGCCCACAGTACCAAGACCCACACTTCATTGTGTCACTTTCATGGCCTCAATGACTTAATCTATGCATGTATTGATTTGGCAGTTTTACGGCCACAATATTAAAGATAGGAAGTGAGACTCCGAGAGCTTACTTGGGCATATATTTAGACTCTGGAAGACGGTCTATTGCCCATGCCTCCCAGGCAGGTTTAGAGAAATCTAGCTTTCCCAAGTAGGAGTTTGTTTTCTCTAAACAAAAAAAACAACCTCAACACACAATTAATTTTCTCCCTAGGAGTATAGGTAATTCTGCTACTTCTCCGCCATGTACCCGCCATGCTTCGTATGTGGGACACGTATGTTTAATTTCTGGTATGTGATACCCTAAATGATGGTGTAGTGCTGGGAAGCCCTTGTTGTTGGAGTAGCCATGCGCTTCTATAAATCTTCTTAACATAAAATAACATAATGGAAAGTGAAAATAAGTGAGGTTTCCCCACCTCTAAGAGGGTGGAACTACCATCACTGTGACCTTGTGGCCTCTTGATGGACGGGTCATCCCGCCAAAGATGTAACCCAGTGAGCCAGCGGATGCTTCACCAGGGAAAACCTGGCACTTCCAACAACTCCGAACACAGTGTGTGAGCCACAAGTTTGGTGGGGTTTGAGCACGCAGCTTTACAGCAGTGACCCTGTTCTGTCAAATTCTAAATTAGGTCATTACTTTCTTCTGCTGCAGGTGTTCTAGATTCTTTGTCAACCAGATCACAGGCAGCTCACTGGTATGCAACTGCTACTGTGCACATAACAGCCATATAGCCATCAGTGATAATTATGTTTCTTTGCATGTGAACAAGGTGGACAAAGGGGGTGGGGGGGAGTTGCTAATATTTTCAGAAAGATATTAAAGTGCCAGACATTTAAAATGGAGGAGCTGAAGGGTGCAGAAGCACTTGGCTTTAGAAGCTCCTCAAATGCTAAACACTCTTTTTCAGTGTGTTGGTCTACCTTTCCTCGGGCCACCCAGGAGATTTTTTAATATCTATTTACCAGGGCCTAGACCCCATTTGCATTAATTATGTGAATATTATGATCTTAGCTGATTTTAATATTTGTCTGGATACGGTAAAAGTCCCCTTGTCTCTCCGCTTTCTGGAATCTCTAGCCTCATTCAATCCAACACGTGTAGACACTGGTCCCATACACAAAGCAGGTCATGCCACTGATGGTATCATATCTAAACTGTCGGTTCACTGGGAGAGTCTGGTACAGGTGTGCTGATGTGACCATTTCCAGCTCCCCTTCTCCTGGTCATATGTGTGTTCAGTGGAAGGAAGAGCTTCCACCCCGGACAAAGGAACTAGACCTTGGAATGAGGCCTCACTCCTCGATCTTAAAATAGCCCTGGATGAGTCAAGACCCCCTCTTTCAGCTATGGTCAATGAGTGCCATAAAGCGATCTCAAATTGGCTCCTGAAAGCAGCCAATTTGGCAGTACTTATGAGATCTACCGGATTTTTCTCCCAGGAGCTGGTCTTGGGGAGAGGTGCTTGTAAAAAGCTTGAGAGAGCGTGGCATCGCCATAATACAGAGGAGGACAAAGTTTGTTATAAACTGGCCCTTGATATGTATCATGAAAATATTTTTAAAAAGCATGTTTGCTCTTTTTATACCCAACTCATTAGAGAGGCCAACATTGATGGCAAGGAGATTTTTAAGATTATCTCCAGTTTTGTGGACCCTAAAATATAAGCCCATCTCTCAGTGCCTAATTAAACTCTTTGCACTAGACATACCCCTAGATTCATCAAAGTCCCGTTTTGCGAGTCCTTAATAGCGATTATTAAGGAATCGCTATTAAGGACTTTTAAAACGGGGTTCATGTAGGAATCGCTAAATAAATTGCGATTCCTACACATTCCTTATTTGCGATTAGCAAATTGCTAATCGCAAATAAGGATGCGATTTCAAGGGTGCTAGGGGTGTCCAAAGGACACCCTGTAGCACCCCTGAAATGTAATCTACATTGGTGTTGCGCACACACATGTCCAAAGGACATGTGTGTGTGCAACATGCAACTTAGAAAAATGCATTTAAAAGCATTTTTCTAAGTTTTTGCTATTTACCACGAGGTTTGACATCGCGGTAAATAGCGGCCCGAAATTGCGATTTCACAATTTAAAAATGGTTAATGAATTGCATTTAAGGAATCTCAAATAGAGATTCCTTAAATGTAATTCCTCGCAATTTAGCGAATTCGCAATTACCGATTTTTGCATTTGGGATGATGAATCCCAAATGCAAAAATTGCGCTCGCAAAGGGCCAGATTCTCAGAATCTGGCCCTTTGCGAGCCGATTTTTCAATGATGAATCTACCTGTAAGTGACTTTTTTGAAGATAAGATCTTCAAAATATGGGGAGTTCCAATTCACGACTTATGCCCCTGGACCCGGTGACATTACAGGGCCATCAGCAGAAACAAAGTTGACACCCTTTGTGCCACAGTTTGTGACCTGCACATCAGGATCACCTGAGGACACATTTCCTCTTCATATTTTGGCAGCTCAAGCTGATAATCAGGAGCTATTCTCTGTTTCACTTCAGCCGGGTATTATCCCTGACTCTTGGAAGAAAGCAAATGTTATCCCCCTCATTAAAAAGGCTAATTAAGACCCAGAAATACAAGATAACTTTCGCCCGGTCTCATTACTGCACACAGCTGACTAAAGTTAAGAAAAATCAGTAAACCAACAGCTTAATATGTTTTTGGCCGATAAATAGGCTGTTAAACCCACCCCAATCCGGCTTTCAGACTCATAGCACAGAGACAGCATTGCTAGAAATCGCTGAAGCGATTAAGTGGAGTTTGGATGGCGGTGTTAATGTGGCATTTGTGCTGTTGGACCTGTCAGCAGCATTTGACACCGTGGACCACAGCATCTTGCTAAAAAGACTGGAACATCTGGGTGTGGCAAACAACGTCTTTGGATGGTTGAAATCATTTCTGGAGGAAAGAGAGCAGGTGGTATAGATGAAACCATACTCTTCCAAAGTTAAAATGGGGGGTGTGCCCCAGGGATATGCTCTGAGCCCTACCCGTTTCAACATTTAATTGTCCCCTCTGGCACACTTGGTGGAATCTTTTGGCTTTAAGATTATTTCTTATGCCAAGAATGCAGAGCTTCTGCTAACCTAATGAAGGGAACTCAGCGCCAAAGAAACATTTGCTCTTTTTTTAAAGGAGCTACTTGATTGGCTCAGGAAGAGCAAACTTCAGTGTAACCCAGACAAGACCGAGGTCCTGTCTTTTGGGCCAAATTCCCTACCCAGATAGGCAAGTGCCCAGTCGAATAATGCTCCTACTCCACCAGCCGCCACTGAGGTGGCAAGAAACCTAGGCATTCTGTTTGATGCAAATCTCTCCTTCAATGCCCAGGTCTCAACAGTTGTAAAATCCTGTCTCTAAATTCTTCACCTGCTCAGGACATTTTTGCACCTGATCCCTCAGGAAGCACAGGTCAGAGGGGTTGGGGCATTGATACCATTGTGGCTGGATTATGTCAATGTTTTGTGCCTGGGGATCCCAGAGTATCTAATCCAGCGTTTACAGGTGGTGCAAAATATGGCAGTCCGCCAACAGTACAAGTTACCTAAGCACTCATCTCTATTGCTTTTCTACAAGAAGCTTCATTGGCTGTCAGTGCGCAAGCAAGTAAGTGTAAAGTTTTAATTTTGACACACCAAGCCCTCCACGAAAGGGGTCCTTTATATCTGAATGAAAGGATTATGGCTTACAGACCAGGGAGACTGCTGCGCTCTAGTCAAACTGGGCAGTCAACATGTCCCTACTTTAAATAGCAGGGGACAGGAGGTTCTTCCTTTATGTCCCTCACCGTAGGCCTGTGGTACCAGCTGCCAAACATCTGAGATTAATGTTAGAGGAAGTAAGTTTTAAAGAAGCACTAAAAACATACCTCTTTAGTATTTAGGGTACTGGGCAACCGCTTGGGCTCTGTTTCTGTCTCTGATGGTGAGCTCCGGGTCACTCTTGAAGTAGCCATGCGCGATATAAATATCCTTCATTCATTCATTCAGACCTGAAGAGAAGCATAGAAAAGGGGTTAACACAAGACATTTCTCAAGTCCTGTGCTGCATTTGGTCAGTCATTCCCATAGCCCTTCCTCACCAATCCTTAAGTCCACCACCTTCTTGCATCTCGAATTGTGTCCATCACCCTCTCAGGTGTCCATTTCTTCTGTCATGTAGAATCCTTGCTGCCTCCCTTTGCCACGTGTCCTGTCATTCTTTAGTGCCCACTCATCTAACACAGCAATCCTGTGGGCTCCATCATCTCTGTGCCACATTTTCAACATGTTCCATCTTTTCAGTCTCCACTTCTATGTGTCTGATCCTCTCTGCGGCCCCTCCTTGCATTCCCGATACTGTCATCTATGCTTTCCTGCATAATGAATACTTTCTGGTATGATCCCACCGATACACTCTGGTACAGGGTCCACAATTTCCAACACCTATCACCGCTGGCGGGGAATAGCACTATGTTTTTTGTGAGACCATATATGTGGCAGGTACAGGCCACAGTTTGGACATGACCACTTACAAGACTCTTCTACGCTAGTCATTCTGCAAGTCTACAAGAGTTCCTGATGAGTGGAGAATATCTTAAAGATGGTGTTTACGTTGGGTATATGTTGGCCTGGAGCATAATCGCAATGAAATGGAAAGCAGCGTCACTTCCAGGAGTGTTGCACTGGCAAGCCTCAGCGATTCAATTGGTGGAAGTGGAATCAGTGGCCCTGAATCATGAGGAAATGTATGGGATACGTAAAAGTCCCATAGCTACTGCATGGGATGAACTCACTTATATACTCCAGACCTATCTAAATGACGATACCTGCCCACCATAGCCACAGGTGGGACCATCTGTACAGCAGATATTAGACCACGGTGTAAAGCGCAATTACCCACAGGCACTACTATAACACCCTAGTTATGGACATAGTTATGTACCTACTCAGGCTACGAAAGGACACAATAGATCCTTATTTGTGTTAACCCGCACCACGGGTACAGACTCGAAGTTTGGATTGTATATTTTTCCCTTTCTTTTTGTTGTTCTTCTAATTATTGTACCATCCTGGGTCTAAGCTCCGATGCGAGATGTATAAATGCTGTTTGATGTTTATACGATGCAACGGAAGTAAACTTGTACGGCCATTGTGTGTTCTATGATATGTAATGCTACAAAACTCAATACAGATGGTTTTTCAATCAATCAATCAATCACAGCATTTATATAGCGCACTACACACCCAGAGGGTCTCAAGGCGCTGGGGGAGGGGGGTCCGCTACTGCTCGAACAGCCAGGTCTTGAGTTGCTTCCTGAAGGCGAGGTGGTCCTGGGTCAGGCGGAGGTGGGTCGGGAGGGAGTTCCATGTCTTGGCGGCGAGGTAGGAGAAGGACCGTCCCCCTGTGGTGGCTCTTCGGATGCGGGGGACAGCGGCGAGGGCGTGGCCGGTCGATCTAAGCTGGCGTTTGGGAGCGTAGAAGTTGAGGTGGCTGTTGAGGTATCCTGGGCCTTGATTGTGTAGGGCTTTGTGTGTGTGGGTGAGGAGTCTGAAGGTGATTCTCTTGTTGACCGGGAGCCAGTGCAGGTCTCTCAGGTGTCCGGAGATGTGGCTGCGACGGGGGATGTCCAGGATGAGTCGTGCTGAGGCGTTCTGGATCCGCTGGAGTCTCTTCTGGAGTTTGGCGGTGGTTCCGGCGTAGAGGGAGTTGCCATAGTCCAGACGGCTGGTGACGAGGGCCTGGGTGACCGTCTTCCTGGTCTCGGTGGGGATCCACGGGAAGATCTTACGTAGCATGCGCAGGATGTTGAAGCACGACGAGGAGACGGCGTTGACTTGTCTGGTCATGGAGAGGGAGGAGTCCAGGATGAAGCCCAGGTTGTGTGCGTGGTCTGTTGGTTTGGGTGCGCTGCCTAGGGCGGGGGGCCACCAGGAGTCGTCCCAGGCGGAGGGTGAGGATCCCAGGATGAGGACTTCCGTCTTGTCCGAGTTCAGTTTCAGGCGGCTGTTCTTCATTCATTCGGCTACCTCTTTCATCCCTTCGTGAAGGTTGGCTCTGGCGGTGGCGGGGTCGTTGGTGAGGGAGAGAATCAGCTGGGTGTCGTCGGCGTAGGAGATGATGTTGAGGTTGTGCTGGCGTGCGATGTCTGCGAGGGGGCTCATGTAGACGTTGAAGATGGTTGGACTGAGCGAGGAGCCTTGAGGAACGCCGCAGATGACTTCGGTGGCTTCAGATCTGAACGGGGGGAGGCGGACTCTCTGTGTCCTTCCGGCGAGGAAGGAGATGATCCACTCCAGTGCCTTCTCCTGGATTCCGACGTTGCTGAGTTGCTGCACTAGTGTACGGTGGCAGACAGTGTCGAAGGCCGCGGAGAGGTCTAGGAGGATGAGGGCTGCTGTTTCTCCGTTGTCAAGCAGTGCTCGGATGTCATCGGTGGCTGCGATCAGGGCGGTCTCGGTGCTGTGGTTGGCCTAGAAGCCGGACTGCAAGAGGTCGAGGGATCCGTTCGTCTCGAGGAAGGCGGCCAGCTGCTTGTTGACGGTCTTCTCGATGACTTTAGCAGGAAACGGGAGCAGCGAGATGGGGCGGTAGTTCTTGAGGTCGGTGGGGTCGGCTGATGGCTTCTTTAGTAGAGCGCTGAGTTCGGCGTGCTTCCAGCTCTCCAGGAAGGTAGCGGTGTCGAAGGAGGTGTTGATGATGTCCCGCAGGTGGGGTGCGATGACAGCGTCGGCCTTGTTGAAGACGTGGTGAGGGCAGGGGTCGGTAGGAGATCCGGAGTGGATGGAGTTCATCGTGCGGACGGTGTCTTCGGTGCTGATCGGGGTCCAGGCGCGGAGGGTGGTGGTGGGGGCGGTGGTTCGGTCGTGGCGTGCGTTGGTTGAGTGCTGAAGCTGTTGTGTATGTCCGCAATCTTGTTGTGGAAGTAGGAGGCGAGGGAGTTGCAGAGGTCTTGCAAAGGGGTGATGTCGTTGTTTCCGGCGTTGGGGTTGGAGAGCTCTTTAACGATGTTGAAGAGTTCCTTGCTGTTGTGTGCGTTGTTGTCCAGTCGTTCCTTGAATGCGGTTTTCTTGGTGGTGTGGATGAGTTGGTGATGTTTTCGGGTGGCGAGCTTGAGGGCAGTCATGTTGTCCGGTGTTGGGTCTCTGCGCCATGTTCTCTCGAGGGCTCGGCAGTTCTTCTTGGAGCTCTTGAGTTCGTCGGTGAACCATGGGGCTTTCTTGCTACCGGGTCTGCTAGGCGGGGTCTTCAGAGGGGCGAGGTCGCCTGCGCAGTTGCTGATCCACTTCGCGAGGTTGGTGGCCGCCTGGCTTGGGTTCGTTGCGCTGGTGGGAGGGTTCATGCTCAGGGAGGTCGCGAGCTGGTCGGCTGTGATCTTGTTCCAGCTTCTGCGTGCAACCTGTTGCTGGTGGTGGTGGATCGTGGTCCTTCTGAAGCTGAAGTGGACGCAACTGTGGTCCGTCCAGTGGAGTCCGGTGGCGTGGCTGAAGGCGATGTCCTTGCTGGATGAGAAGACGGGGTCGAGTGTGTGTCCGGCGTAGTGGGTGGGGGTGGTGACCAGCTGCTTGAGTCCCAGGTTTGCGAGGTTGTCCAGCAGGGTGGTGGTGTTGCGGTCGTTGTTGTTCTCCAGGTGGAGTTTTAAAAAAACATTGTATATGTCTTATTATTATCAAAACTATTTTGCTGCTATTTCGTTCTGGAAAAAAAACTATTTTGCTGTAAGTGTAAGAGTTACAAGAACAATCAATAACTGCTGGAAAATAAAGTTTAGTACACTGTTTCCTCTCTTGTTTTCTTTTATTTCTAAAGTGGTTAGTTCCTTTATATTTCAAAACATAGGTCGGATCTGTGTTCCCTCTAAGGTGCACGCTCGGGCAGCAGCTAAGCCTCTCTCTTAACAGATCGCAGGGATAAACTGGGAGGGCACACCCCAGCGAACTGCACCTCCAAATGACCTTAAAACTCCTTTGGAAACCAAGCGGCTTCTTTTACGCCTTGGGCAAACTGATGCATTGAGCGAGCCCCATACCATGAAAGCTATCTGTGATGGATGCCTGCGAGGAGAAACATTCGCTTACATGGTTTAGCAGAGGGTGTGTGAGTTTTAACACTGAAAGTTTACTCTTTTCTAACGCTAATAACGAGGCATTTGACAAGGAGAGAGGATGCTAGAAAATAAGTGAGGAAGGCCCCCTTCTGCGAGAGTAAGGGCCAGTCCTCTCCTGCATCACTGCAAAAGGCCTGTTTTAAAATGTTTAAGCTTGTCATATAATTTATTATTTAAATCACTGACAGAATATCGACCAACAGAATATCGACCTACAGAAACATCGACGCTGGAATATCGAAGGCAAGTATATCGACATCCTATCTACAACATGGTAAGTACAAAAATATAGAAACCAAAATATCAGTGTTAAAAATAACGTAATTAAAAATATCGTTTTTTTCTGTTAAAAAAATGTTTTAAAATAAAGTAAATAATACTCATAAATAAAATAAACAGTTAAAATATTTAATATTGTTTAAAAGTAATAAATAATACATATATAATAATAAAACATTAATTAAACATATACATAAAATATATAATATATACTTAATAAGTTTTAATAATTATTTTAATTACTTATAAATTATTTTAAAATACTATAAATTACAAATACATCTACACACATAAAATAATAACATAAATAAAAAGTATATAATTATGTTTAATAAATTGAAAAAATGAAATATATACTTTAAAAATGTTTCAATTAATTAAATACTACATTATCTAAAATAATACAAAAAATATTAAATACATAAATAAATAAAGTCCCAAAAAAACGACAGTAATGAAAACATTGGATAGCATAGGACGTAAAATTACTATTCCCAGTCCAGAAAGTGCAACAATAGGGAAAGCATTGAATAGCTTAGGGGTAAAAATTACTATTCCCACTCCAGAGAGTGCAATAGTAGGGAAAACATTGGATAGCGTAGGGGTAAAAATACCTATTCCAACCTCAATATTCCGAGTTGACTCCCATTCGAAGATTGTTGGTGAACGGACTATGCTAATCACCTTGTTTTCTTTTGTTCTCTTCCCCCTCCGTTGCACAGTTATTTATTGTTCATGCTGTATTCTTTATCCGTGGTTTGCTTATGTACTGTCAGCCTTCTAGGTAATGTAAGGCCCTTCGGTTTTGCACAATATGTATGTGAAGCGCTCTGATACCTACGGGTCGAGCTAGCGCTATGCAAAACTTAAAAAAAAAAAATATATATATATATATATATGTATAAATAAACAAAAAAGCGTTGGATAGCATAGTGGTAAAAATTACAATTCCCACTCCAGAGAGTGCAACAGTAGGGAAAGCGTTGGTAGCGTCAGGGTAAAAACTACTATTCCCACTCCAAAGAGTGCAACAGTAGGGAAAGCGTTGGATAGCGGGTGGGTAGAAATTACTATTCCCACTCCAGTGAGTGCAACAGTAGGGAAAGCGTTGGATAGCGTAGGGGTAAAAATTACTATTTCCACTCCAAAGAGTGCAACAGCAGGGAAAGCGTTGGATAGCGGGAAAGTAAAAATTACTATTCCCCCTCCAGTGAGTGCAACAGTAGGGAAAGCGTTGGATAGCGTAGGGGTAAAAATTACTATTCACACTCCAAAGAGTGCAACAGCAGGGAAAGCGTTGGGTAGCGGGAAGGTAAAAATTACTATTCCCACTCCAGAGAGTGCAACAGTAGGGAAAGCGTTGGATAGCAGGTGGGTAAAAATTATTATTCCAATTCCAGAGAGTGAAACAGTAGGGAAAGCGCTGGATAGCGGGGGGTAAACATTACTATTCAAACTCCAGAGAGTGCAACAGTAGGGAAAGCGTTGGATAGCGGGTGGGTCAAAATTGCTATTCCCACTCCAGTGAGTGCAACAGTAGGGAAAGCGTTGGATAGCGTAGGGGTAAAAATTACTATTCCCACTCCAAAGAGTGCAACAGTAGGGAAAGCATTGGATAGCGGGAAGGTAAAAAGTACTATTCCCACTCCCGAGAGTGCCACAGTAGGAAAAGCGTGGGATCGCGTAGGGGTAAAAATTACTATTCCCACTCCAAAGAGTGCAACAGTAGGGAAAACATTGGATAGCGTAGGGGTAAAAATTCCTATTCCCACTCCAGTGAAAGCAGCAGTAGGGAATGCGTTGGATAGCGTAGGGGTAAAAATTACTATTCCCACTCCAAAGAATGCAACAGTAGAGAAAGCGTTGGATAGCGTAGGGGTAAACATTACTATTCCCACTCCACAGAGTGCAACAGTAGGGAATGCGTTGGATAGCATAGGGGTAAAAATTACTATTACCACTCTAGTGAGTGTAACAGTAGGGAAATCGCTGGATAGCGGGGGTAAACATAACTATTCCCACTCCAGAGAGTGCAACAGTAGGGAAAGCGTTGGATAGCGGGTGGGTAAAAATTACTATTCCCACTCCAGTGAGTGCAACAGTAGGGAAAGCGTTGGATAGCGGGTGGGTAAAAATTAGTATTTCAATTCCAGAGAGTGAAATAGTAAGGAAAGCGCTGGATAGCGTGGGGTAAACATTTCTATTCAAACTCCAGAGAGTGCAACAGTAGGGAAAGCGTTGGATAGCAGGTGGGTCAAAATTACTTTTCCCACTCCAGTGAGTGCAACAGTAGGGAAAGCGTTGGATAGCGTAGGGGTAAAAATTACTATTCCCACTCCAAAGAGTGCAACAGTAGGGAAAGCGTTGGATATCGTAGGGGTAAAAATTACTATTCCCACTCCAGAGAGTGCAACAGTAGGAAAAGCGTTGGATAGCGTAGGGGTAAAAATTACTGTTCCCACTCCACAGAGTGCAACAGTAGGGAAAGCGTTGGATAGCATAGGGGTAAAAATTACTATTCCCACTCCAGTGAGTGTAACAGTAGGGAAATCTCTGGATAGTGGGGGTAAACATAACTATTCCCACTCCAGAGAGTGCAACAGTAGGGAAAGCGTTGTATAGCGGGTGGGTAAAAATTACTATTCCCACTCCAGTGAGTGCAACAGTAGGGAAAGCGTTGGATAGCGTAGGGGTAAAAATTACTATTCCCACTTCAGAGAGTGCAACAGTAGGGAAAGCGTTGGATAGCGGGTGGGTAAAAATTACTATTCCAATTCTAGAGAGTGAAACAGTAGGGAAAGCGCTGGATAGCGGGGGGTAAACATTACTATTCAAACTCCAGAGAGTGCAACAGTAGGGAAAGCGTTGGATAGCGGGTGGGTCAAAATTACTATTCCCACTCTAGTGAGTGCAACAGTAGGGGAAGCGTTGGATAGGGTAGGGGTAAAAATTACTATTCCCACTCCAAAGAGTGCAACAGTAGGGAAAGCGTTGGATAGCGGGAAGGTAAAAATTACTATTCTTACTCCAGAGAGTGCAACAGTAGGATAAGCGTGGGATAGCCTAGAAGTAAAAATTACCATTCCCACTCCAAAGAGTGCAACAGTAGGGAAAACATTGGATAGCGTAGGGGTAAAAATTGCTATTCCCACTCCAGTGAGGGCAGCAGTAGGGAATGCGTTGGATAGCGTAGAGGTAAAAATTACTATTTCCACTCCAAAGAATGCAACAGTAGGGAAAGCGTTGGATAGCGTAGGGGTAAAAGTTACTATTCCCACTCCACAGAGTGCAACAGTAGCGAAAACATAGGACAGCGAAGGGGTAAAAATTACTATTCCAACTACAGAGAGTGAAACAGTAGGGAAAGCGTTGGATAGCATAGAAATTAAATATAACCTACTTATAAATAATTTTTGTATTTAAAATAATTAATAATTTTAATTTTAAATAACTCAACATCATTTACAAATACCCATTAATAATTATTAAAAACATAACAAAATAACAATAAATACCAATACATATTAATTAATAAATATTAGTTACTAAATAATACATATTGAACAATAAAATATTTTTCAAAACAAAAAACATATTAGTTACTAAAAATTGATTAGCAATTAAAAAACAAACAATAAAAATTACTTTTTATAAAACATTAATTGCCAATTATTAAAAAACATTTCCCTATTTAAAAAAATGAATTACCAATTAAAAAAAATGATTACCAACTAAAAAAATTAAAATAATTAATTGCCAATTAATAATTAATTAAAAATAAATAATTATCAATCTCAATAAATACAAATAAATCATTATTCAAATAAAATTAAAATACTTTCCACCCAATTCCCCTATAAACCCACTACCTGCTACAGAACTTAAACGCAAAAATTAATTAAAATTAATGTATTATTCCTAAAAATTAATAATTCATTTTGTATAATTAAATTACTTCCCACCCTATTCCCCTGTAAACCCACAACCCGCACCTGTACTAACACATAAAATTTACTTTAAAAATAACATTATTAATATATAAAAATAGTACACATATAATTTAGAACAAGTGAAATACACATATATATTAAATACATAATAAAATACATAAAAATAATACAAAAATTCGATATTAGTAACATCGAGATTAGTAACATCAATATATTTGATATCGATATTACTGATTTTGATATTACTTACATTGATATAAAAAAATCGATATTACTTACCTTAGGGTTGATATTCTGTCCAACGATGTTCTTGACCTCGATATTCTGTATCTTTGATATTTCCAACTCGATATTTCTGTAGGTCGATATTAAAACTCGATATTTAGACTGTTTACCTTATTATTTATAGCGCTTCATTCTGTACTCCTGCCTTTTCTAATTTTTGTAAACAGATGCTACTGTTATGATAACAAAATTACCATTCTCAGAAGTATGGAAGGCTGAGACTTGCTTCCTAAGATTTGAACTCATGGCTGTAGATCACTGCACGTCTCAGCTGTGAGGACTTAATGCACTGAACGATCCTCCTTTAACTGTTTCATAGGAAATTACAGCCCAAAACCCTTCTATTAAATGCTATACACTGGTGTCCTGTCACACACTCATAAGTGGCAGCGAACAGTAAACCATAAAAGGTACATTTGCATCTTCAGCTAAGCAATTGGAACTGTGTGTTTGAGTAGAGATTACTAACCCTGTATTAGATGAGTTCACGGTAAGACTCTCTTTCTTATCTTGAAAAGAAGAGAGCTTCTCCCTATTTCCCTCGTCTCCTGGCATGGGGCCATGTACAGAGAACCTAACATACCAGCCATTTTCTGGCTAAGTAAGCATTTTAATGAGAGTCTAATCAGTGCAGAAAAATGTACACAAAGTTGCTCCAGGAACCCACAAATTGCTGGTAAGGCATAGGGTTAGGAAGGGTGAAGCCCAGAAGGGAGGAGTCAGGTGGATTTAACTAGCAGGTTGTCTACATATGGTCTGCTGCTACATATTCATTATTTTAAAAACTCTGCCCTCCTCTTCCAAGAAAAATAGAATAACAGTAATGAAGTTTTTATAAACATAGCTCTTCATTTCACCCTGATGACATTCCTAAACAGTGTAAATAACCAGTGGCAGTATTACTCAGTGTCACAGTACTCAATATACTGAACATGGATGGATGGAATACTGGCTCTGCAATACTTTATTCAAACTGTGCTCACTGGAAACGTTGGGTGGAAAACATTCAACACAATATGTTATCAGGAACAGCAGAGATGTGAAAACTTACTTTATTTGTTACAAAGGGACCATATTTTAAGATGGCGTAGAATGTTGCGACAGCTGCTGAAGAAATCTGGGTATTTATAAAGTCTCAAGGCACAATATAGAAAAGACATGTCAAATGGTTAATCTGCTAATCACAGGTCTGAATTGATAGCTCGGAGCATACTTGTACCGGGTGGAGAATAATAATGTTGTAACATCCAGGTCATTTCTTTCTTGTAAAAGGATAGGTTTGAATTTTTCATTTTACTAAGGCTGTTGAATTGGGTCTGGTTGAAATGTGTAGTAATTAACACCAATAATTAAGGGCAAAACAGTTCCCTTTATATTGTATTCTAGTAATTACACACTCAGCATACATTTGCATTAATTATGAACATCAAGGTATGGTTATTTTATCCAAATAAAAGTTCCAAATTGTGCAACTAGATCTCTTCTACAACTATACATTGGAGAAGATCTACTTAGCCTCCAATTGGTACAGCACTGCTAGATTAAATCCCTTCTCCCAATACACTTACAGAAGTGACAGCTCGCTCATTTTGAGTGCTTAAAAGTAATTCACCGCCCTTGTTGATTCTGCACACAACATAAGAACATGCGCACCTGTACATTTTGGTGCTCACACAGATGAAAAATACTAGAGGGAACATTAGGTGGGGGGTGTTAACATGTCATGATAGTCAGGTAAAAGTGCCACCAACAGACGATGCCACAAAATATCTATACATAGTTTATCTAGTTTACATTGCCTTGTCACAGAATGTATCCAACCAAAGCAGTTCTTTATCTGTCTCGGATAAGCACTCACCTATTACTGGCAGCGAGGCGACTCCGAAATGGGTACAAACAAACAAACTATGGCTTGTTACAATGAGCCATCTCTGGTTAGGTGCATACCTGTCTGACTATCTGTCTACCTGTCTTTTCTATCTGTCTGCATGTATCCATCAATGATAGCGAGACTGGGACATAGAGCCTGAAGGACCAGGACTCTCGAGGGACCAGGAAACAGGGAACTATGGGAAGAAGGTCTCAGAGACTACTCTGATAGAGGAAAAACCCTGAACAATAGGAACTACTAGGGGACAAGGAGACAAGGGCACGGGGGACAGTGGAACTCCCAAATATAAGTGACACTGGCAATATAGGACATAAAAGAGGGGCCTTGCACCCAAAATCAGAGAAACAGCACAAAACGAGAAAACCTTTTTTGCCTACAATGAGAAAGGGAAACTACTTGGTGGCATGTTAGAATCTAGATCAGGAACAATACACCCCAGATAGGAACCAGGAGATCCCGAGTAGAATGTGGCATGGCCATTGGGGGATTGTTGGGTCACTGCAGTCCATCTGCTCTGAAGCAGTCTCTATGGCCTGCAGCTGACCGAGGAAGTTCCAGAGTGGTCGAATTGGCAGTCTGGCCCTGCACACTTAACTTTCACATGGGTTAGGTTGGAAGTTAACATGACTTAACACGCGGCCTCCACATCTTATGGAATATCCTCATGAAGATAACTCTCACCTCCGAACCACTCTCTGGATCTATGAGGGTTGGGAACGATCATTCCATTTACAGGCCACAGAAATGTACAAATGTCCAGTAATTAACATAATCAGGCTTTTTGTCTGTTGGTCCATGTTGTATAACAGATTCAAAGAAACAATGTAGAGGAAAAGCTTGTTAAATCTCCAACACAGGAAACAGATCCATCCTCTCCAGCAGCAGTAGAAGTACTGGCTGAAGCAGGACAGAATATAAACTACACAACTAAATATTCTAATTCCACGCACTAATTTTACACTTGAATAATTACAAGATGCAAACATAACACATTAAGCATGGGCGGAAAATCCGTTTCGCTCGCGGATTTTGCGGATTTTCGGTAAATTCGCAATCCGCGAGATCCGCGAATCTCCCGCAAAATCCGCAAATCCGCGAGCAGCGGATTTTATGGCTTGCTCGCACTGTTCGCGTGAGTTCGCGGCTTGCCAGTACAACTTCGCACCCCGCGAGTAAGTGCTAAATTGCAGAAATACGATCTTAGCAAAACTGAAACTACTTACCAGGTTCAAAAGTTCAGGCTCATCATTAGTAGCCATTTCCTGTAGTGCTTCCTGAGGGGCCCCTCCAGAGTTCAGTTGCCAGTTGCAACTATTATGTGACCCTGCTCTGAACCTCAGAATAGTTACACATATGCCACAAAGGTCCTGAATTACAGCTAAGGGAGACAAGCAGGAGCCAGGCTGGAAGTTAAAATCCATTAATCAGCCCCTAATTCATTATTGTCAGTTGGGGCAGGGCAGGTGTTGTGACTAATTTTGCAACAATGAAAGCACTTAGCAAGTGCAAAAGATCACTAATCAGGAAGCACTAAGGAAGCAGGTGCCAGCTAAAAAAATATTCTGTGACACATTAATCAGCCCCAAATTAATTCAGGTCACTTGAGGCAGGGAAGGTGTGCTTTGCTTTGCCGAAAATAATGTACACTGGACAACCAGAGGGTGTGGTGATGAAACAGAGGGTGGCATGGGTGGGCCAGAGGGTGGCATGAGTAGTCAGAGAGTGGCAGTGGTGACAGAGAGTGGCAGTGATGAAGAAGAGTGTCCCAAACAGGCTGGACACGTAGAAACAACAAGTTCGCAAAACTTGCGACCCAACAGGTAAGTTCGCAAATTGCGAAATTGTAAAAACCCTCGCGAACTGGCAGAAACACGCGCGAACACAAAAAAAAATCCGCAAATTCGCGGGAATTCGCGGATTTTGCGGATTGCGAGTTCGCAAATCCGCAAAATTCGCGAACGCGAGATTCGCAAAATTCGCCCATGCTTATAACACATCCCCCTTCACTATATATACAAGTTTTAAAAAACAATCTAAATGAAATGTATATTCGTAATATCTATAATTCTACTATATCAATTATATAAACTTTAGCCTAACACCTACCCCCCCTATATATATTAAAAAAATAAAAAATAAAAGAAAGACAAATACAAATAAGTCAACCTACTACAAAGTCCTTTACCACATAGGCAGATTTTTCTTTCTTCCACATTTTCCATCTCAGGAACTCTTATCATTTCTAAATATATCGCTATTCTCATTGAAATCATTACCCACATCACAATTGATATTAGGTATTTGTTCTTGAAAAGGTACATTAATATCTTCAGACCAAAGGGGATCATTCGATCTAACTCTTTCTCTTATGTTTCCTTTGCATAAGACATCTCTTTTCAAGTTCCAAACCTTACCATTCTCTACACGAATTGCATTGTTTAAAATTTCAACAACTTTAATAGGTTCATAAAATTTGCTGGAACCTTTAGTAACTTTCTTAGGTTTTCTAATTCTCACAGAATCACCCACCTTAATTTTGGGAAAAGAAACATTATTCTGTGAATTATAGAGTTCCCTTGTTTTGCTCCTATCATAGAAAAGTATTTTTTTAACTTCTTGCGCCGACCCCTCTAGCACTGAACAGTCCTTTAACCAAGCAGGGTAAAACTTATATCGAGGAGATCAGACCTGCATCATAGAAAAAGGTGATCATTTTGCCACTTCATTTTTTAGTAATTCTGTATGCCCATACAGCTTTCTTTATCGCCATTTTCCAATATAAATTATTGGAAAAAGCACCTTGAATTACTCCCTTTAGTACTCTATTGAACCTCTCTACGGTTACATATCCACTAGGATTGTACAGAGCAGTAGTTTTATGTTTTATACCCACTCTGTCAAAATATTCCTTAGCGGCAAGGGAAGAGAATTGTACAACATTGTCACTTAAAAGTGTAATAGGTATACCTTTGGAGATAAATATTTGATCTAAAAATTCTAACAGTGTTAGTATTCGCTTTGTTTACAATCTCAATAACAAGCCACTTGGTAAACAAATCCATCAAAACAAGGATATATTTTAGAAATTCACCAGTTGGTCCTATTATATCGATGGCAACGTCTTCCCAAGGCTGATTAGGAATACTCACATTTGACATAGGAGGATTGAAAGTACGTAGCGTTTTGTCCGAACTTGAACAAAACAAACACTCACTCACAAATTTTTCAACTTATTTGTCAATACATGGCCACCAGCATGATTCCTTCACAACATTTTTTTGTCCTTACCACACCAAAATGACCCTCATGGCATAAATTTAAAATTTAATTTCTCATTCGAAAGGGAGGAACAACTTTGCAACCTCTTAAAATATTGTCATTTTCAAAGGACAAATCAGATCTCATGAAAGGCCTGGACTTCCTTAGATAATGACTCCTTTCTTGGCCACCCCTCAAGCATATATTTCATAACATTTAAAAGATCGTTGTCTTTGAAATGTTCAACCATCCAATCTTCATGCTTAATGGCAGATAAACATGAATCATATACTAAAGCCACTTTGAAGTTGCACCACAGATCATCTTCACAAGTCTCAAGGGGATGGGCAAACGTGACAGGAAATTCGCAATAAGATGGTCTTTTCCTGGCACATATAATATTTTATATGTGTAATCTTTCATCCTCATCGAAAGAGGTGCCAGTCTTGCAGAGGCAGAGGAAATTCCTTCAGTGGAGAGTAATTTAACCAGTGGTTTATGGTCAGTTCGCAAAACAATTGGTTTACCCCAAATGAAAGCTCTGAAATGGTCAAGGGCCCAAGCACAGGCGAGTGCCTCTCGTTCAATTATGGGATACTTTTCCTCTGAAGGAGAAATAGACCTGAATGCAAATAATATAATCTATTCCTTACCTTTGTCATTTACTTGGGTAAGCATGGCTCCTAAACCCTAATTACTCGCATCAACCGTAATAATCGTATCAGAACAAGGGTCAAAACTTGAGAGATGCAGTACTTTATCCAAGTATTCTTTTATGTATTGAAACTCATCTTCGCATAATGAATCCCAATTAAATTTCACATGTTTCTTTAAAAGTTGCCTGATGTTAAACACAATCACTGCAAAGTTTGGTACGAATTTTGCACAATACTCTGCCATCCCCAGAAAAGACCTTACCTCATCTTTGTTACTTGGAGATAGTACATTCATTATAGCATTAATTAGTTCAGGGTTAGGTTTTACTCCTTCTGCAGAAATGATATGCCCTAAATATGAGACATTTCTTTCACCAAACTTACATTTGCTTAATTCAATAGTTAAGCCTTTGCACTCTAAGAAACTTAAACCTTTTTCAAATGTTTCGTCGTGTTGATCCCTGTGTTCACCATGAATTAAAATATCATCTTGGAAAAATGAAGCACCCTTTTCATTTCCAAACAAATTGTACATCAGTCTTTGAAATACAGCGGCTACTGATGCTAGCCCGAATGGCATACGTTTGTATTGAAAACACCCGAAAGGTGTAATAAAAGCTGTTTTCTTCCTTGACTTCTCTGATGATAGGATCAGGTGATAAGCTTCTGAGAGATCGATAGTTGAAAGCCATGATGCTCCTTTAAGACATGACACCATCTCCATAATTCTAGGTAATGGGAACCTATCAACAAGGATATTATTATTCACATGGCATAGATCCACACACAATCACATTTTTCCATTACTACAACGTGCCACAACAACCGTAGAAATCCAGTCTGAAGACTCTACTGGTTCAATTACATCTACTTCCACCAGCTTTTTTGAGTTCTTTCTCCACCTCATCCCGTAGTGTAATGGGTATCATTCTCATTTTATGTATCTTAGGAATTGCACCATCTTTGAGAATGATTTCACGTTCAAATCCTTTGAGAGTCCTTACGTTTCTTTGAAAACTCCAGGAAAATTCTTTTGTACTCCTTTTCCAATTGATGCAATTTCATCAATAATCCAAACTTTTTCCACACTGTTTGGATCAAGTATAATATGGAGGTTCCCTTGGTCCTTCCAGCCAAGTATTGAAGGGCCATTCTTTGCCACATAAAGCTTGCAACGTGCATACCTGCTTTTAAATTCAAAGGATAACCATCTATATCAAATAATATCAATGCTTTCACCAGTAAAGCTTTCTGGGTTAATATCAGGTGGAGACAAATACTCACCAATTTTTTCCTTAAATTTACTGTTCCAAACATCTTCGTTTACTATAGTAAATGGCGAGCCCGAATACGCATAAATTCTAATTTTGACTCCCCCGATACACATATCATACTCAGGCTTCCCTTTTGTACTTTTTTCCATCAATATTTAACACTAATCTTCTTTCTTGAAGTTTTAAAACTGATGATTTATCATTCTCCTCATTATCATCATTCTTACTGCTGCTAGAACTCACTTTGTGTACACATTTCACTTTCACTTTTTTCCTGCAGCAGCTTTTCACAAAGTGCCCCATTATGCCACAGTTCATGCATTTTTGTTTGAGTGCAGGACATAATTTACTGTGTGCAAGGTGATCTTTGCTACTGCAACAATATCATTTCCATTTCGAGTTATTTTGTTTCCATTCTGAGTTATTGGGTTTCCACTTTTGGTCATACTTTTTGCTTTCCTCATTCTTTTTTCATGGCTAACTTTATAAATTTCAGATCTCTCTTTGCTAGGTTGCTGCACTTTATTTGTGCATCTCCCCGACATTTCTGCTTTGCGCACTAAATTGACCACTTTAATTAAGGATTGTCACCATTAATCCACAAACGATCTTGAATTGAGCTGTTGTTGCTGTGCATTACTACTTTTTCCCTTATAAAGCCATCATGATTGTTGCCAAACTTACAATCAATAGCAAGTTTTTTAAGTTTAGCCACAAAGTCGTCAATAGATTCACCTTTAAGCTGTTTGCGCTGAAAACATTTGTATCTTGGAACTCCGATGCAAACCTTGGGAGTGAAATATTTGTCTAAATCATTCAACGCTGCTAGATATACATTAGTATCGCCACTAACAGTAGTCCTAGGCATTCTGTTATAAGTTTTTAGTACTTTAGGACCAAGCGATAGTAGCAAAACTCATTTTTTTTGCTCTGCAGACATTTTCTTGTTTTTATCAATTACAGCAATGTAATTATCAAAATATTCCTTCCACTCTGTCCATACCATTGCAGGTTCATTTCCTGAAACTCAAAAACTATGTGGCAAATTAATTGTAAAGTTTTGTTGAGCCATTGTTGTTTATAAAGATAAAATTCACACTGAGTATGACTTCAATAATATATATATAATTCCCTTCTCCTCCAGTAGAGAAGTGTGGCTCAAATGGTTAGAGCGGCAGACCCTGATGCAGAGGTCTAGCCCGGGACCAAGGTTCAATTCCCCGCCTCGGCGGGTCTTGGGCTCAAAAATTCCACGGACCTGATAATTCTCGCCTCGGTGCCTATTCTAATAATAGAGTCCCACTCTGCAACTCTGGGCAATAGCTTGCTTAATCTCCACAACAGCCCCCACAACGCTAATGATGCCTGGCCTCCACCCTGGGGGTGCCCAGGAGGAGACGCCTCACAGGGAAAGCCAGGACGGGTTCCACAGCGGTATTCGTACAAGCGCCTTGAGACCCTTGCGGGTGGAGTAGTGCGCTATACAAGTATCAATTTACTTCTTTTTTTTTAATAAAAAAACGAGAAAAATAACTCTGAAAGAAGCACAATTCAAAAATAAATAAATATTGGATTCCCACCTGTTTCCTGTGTTTTTCGCTAAATAATTCTGAAATCAGCAACCATTACGAGCTTCTTTACTCATCTGTTGGTGATTTATAACTAACCGGAGAAAATGCAAAATGGCGTCTGTCTCGGGTCATGTTGTGTGACCCTTTGCGTGCGTGATGACATTGTAGGCTTGACAATTTCCCTTGCGCGTGGTCATCTTGTATGATCGCGCAGCCTTTGAAGAATGCGGTAACCCGGCACCGAGTGCCGCTTCCTCAGTGCGCACTGGTTGTCATGAGATGGCGCTACCTTTAAAAAAATGCCGGTGGTTTAGCGGTGAGTGTTTTTGGATCGCTCTACCGTTTGAAAGATGTAAGCGGTTAGACAGTGCAATTTTACAATAGCGGACCGACTATCCCATGCTATACTGGCATCGCACTACCCAGATCAACCGCAATTAATCTTTACAACTTCGGTTTCACGTAATAAACCACCAGAATCGGTCCTTATTAACATTTCTCCATTACTTCCTCCAAACAGTAATAGATAGCGGACCGATTGTCCCACGCTACATTAAATGAGTTAATGATAGTACAGTACCTTAATTTTTTTATATTTTTCCAGTTGAAGTTTTTCCTCTTCTCTTTTTTTTATCCTTGTTTCCGTTCAATATTCAATTCGTCATAAAAATTCAGAAATATACTTCCATAGAAAGGTGATACACAGTTCATCCTCCAACCCGTCGCCAATTAAATTGTTGTATAACAGATCCAAAGAAACAATGTAGAGGAAAAGCTTGTTTAATCTCCAACACAGGAAACAGATCCGTCCTCTCCAGCAGCAGTAGAAGTACTGGCTGAAGCAGGACAGAATATAAACTACACAACTGAACATTCTAATTCCATGCACTAGTTTTACACTTGAATAATTACAAGATGCAAACATAACACATCCCCCTTCACTATATATACAAGTTTTAAAAAACAATCTAAATGAAATGTATATTCGTAATATCTATAATTCTACTATATCAATTATATAAACTTTAGCCTAACACCTACCCCCCCTATATATATTAAAAAAATAAAAATAAAAGAAAGACAAATACAAATAAGTCAACCTACTACAAAGTCCTTTACCACATAGGCAGATTTTTCTTTCTTCCACATTTTCCATCTCAGGAACTCTTATCATTTCTAAATACATCGTTATTCTCATTGAAATCATTACCCACATCACAATTGATATTAGGTATTTGTTCTTGAAAAGGTACATTAATATCTTCAGACCAAAGGGGATCATTTGATCTAACTCTTTCTCTTATGAGCCCCTTTTCTACCTCTATAGAAGGCTCACACATATCTTTTGTAAGTCCTTTGGCGCTGTTTACTTATAACATGAAGAGGCGTATGTATCTTAGTGAGATCTGGGAATATTACACCTGAAACCAATCGGTGTTTCTCACTTCCGGACAACAGAGTTTAAATAACGAACACGTTTCACAAACGGTTGCTGTTGCCCTAGGAAACCTTGGAACTTCGCGTCTCGCTCCCAGTCTACATCAATTTTGATCGACCTTCACTCGGGTGAGCTTCGAATAGTGCCATTACGATTTTGAGGCAGCCGCGTGCCGTTTAATAGAGCTTTCAGTATCCTGGCTCTCCGTTAAATTTGCCTTTCCTTTGTTTTTAAGCCACCTCGCTGGGGATGTTTTAATACGTGCCTATAGGCAAGGAAGGAAGGTTCTTTATATCAGAAAAGACCCCTCTGCAATTCGTGCAGCACACATATAAATTTAGGTACGTCTTTATTCGACATTATCATTGTCATTTTACTTTAAATTTTATTGCGCTATGGTTTAAAAATATATACCTTTTTGTTTTGTTATTTACAGCGCTTTTATCACGTAATCCACGCAATGATACTGGGAGGCGATACAAGGTTTTAAACAGTTTTGAAATCAGGTATTGATATAGGACTCTGTGACTAATAGCACTGTCCTTACTTTGATCCTTAACTTGAGTCATCCCTAGATTAACAATACTATATGTATCTTATTTACAGAAATTGTGTGTGTATCAGAATCAGAATACCGATATTATCAAAGTAACAGGATATTGTTTGAGGACATTTATCCAGGTAACAAAGGTTCACTCGTGTTTTACCTATTATATTTTAATAAAAGGATCTGAAACAAGCTTTCTAAACGTCGGTTCGCATATATTTTTCTTTTAATAGACGGTCTCTAATCCCTCATCACAAGTTTCTAACAAAAATTCCCTTATCTATCTGGAAACTTGGTGTGATCGAGGTGTGGTATCCGCATCCAATATCTACAGGAGGTATATAATTATCTCTCTATTCCATCTTTTTAAATGACAACAAATGTGCGTCATCTTTCAAATAGACACTGATTACCTTTTAAAATACAGGGCATACACCTTTGAAATTAGAACTTTACCGTCTAAGCCAACGATTAATGCAATAAAATAGTTTGGAACTAAATATCAGGCAATTGTTAGTAACTGCTGTTAGAACTATTCAGGTTATTGATTCTAAATAGAAGGGCGATATCAATAAAATGTACCTCTCGTTTCAGCTTATCCGCGTCCTGTCTATTCACTATTCTGAGTGATTAGTTTTCTTTTATGAGGGCATTTCACGACTAAGTCGACAATTGGAATACGTAAGTACTAGAGCTATTAGTGGTGTACTATTAAATCAGTTACTTAGAAGAGTGAATACTAACCCTTAAGCCCTTGGCTCCTAGATGAGCTTAATGAATTTAAATCTAGGCCTCACTAAATCTGTATATGCATTTCCTCTGTTAGCAAATAAATAGGCTGTTGTCCACTATTATTTAGGGGCCCACCTCTTAAGGAGGACCATTAATGTTGACCCTTGGTTTGAAATTGTTATGCACAAAGAAATGAAAGCTCTCATTTAGAGCAACACAGAGTAATTTTAACTCTATCTCTGTTCTTGGTTTTCTTTAATAAAAAGGAAGATGGAATTATATTGTTGTAAATGTACTGTATTAGATTTTAATAGTGTTTTGACCTATTGATATAGGTATTTTTAAATATAGCATGTTATATTGTTTTGAATATTGTTCTCATCTAATTGTTTTATCCCATGTTTAGGACATACGTGGCATCTCCAGAAGAAGGCGCTGGTCGCCGAAACGCGCGTAGAGAACGAATTTTTAAGCCACTTTTGTTATTATGAGATTTTATTTTTGAATGTATATAAAATATGTATTGCTGTGTTTGTGAATATTCTGACAGTAATTAATTTGTTGATCAGTCCTTCTGATCTTTTTATGTTTTGTGATTCTTGTCTTTTTTAAATTAAGTTTACAATAAATTTTGAGTACAGATTTACCATTTTCCGTCTTCCTTATATTTTAAATTTTACTTAGTTTTCATTTTGGTTTATTGTTATAAATGTTTAGCTTAAGTGCCTTGGTTGTTATTTCACATGTTAACAGATCCGTCCTCTCCAGCAGCAGTAGAAGTACTGACTGAAGCAGGACAGAATATAGAATACACAACTAGACATTCTAATTCCATGCACTAGTCTTACACTTGAATAATTACAAGATTCAAACATAACAGTCCACTTGCGCCAATTGACCTGTTCTTTGTTTACCACGCATTCCACCCTGTGCCTTCCAACTAGGGTCTACCCATCTTCTCATCTGTGCCTTGTAGCCTGCGCCTTCCTGTCTGTGCTTTCTCACATGTGCTTTTCCTCCTCTGCTTTCTCACCTGTTCTCACCTTTGCATCCGCACCTACTGAACCTTGCCTTCCAATTTGTGCTTTCTAATTATTCCACATTTGTAAAGCGCAAACTAATCACCCCTAATGGTGTTCAGGTGCTGGGGGGCCATTGGGGAGATTAAGTGAGCTACTGCCCAGAGTCACATGCCGCGGAGCTCAGCTGCTGGTAGCGCTCTGGGCATCTGTTCAGCTGTGTCTTCATGCCATACCACATCATCCAGTACCACACCGCAGTTTACAATCCTATACCATCATTCAGCATACCATGCCATCATATAATATATCACGGCATTGCATACAATAGTCTAACATACAATATCACACAATGCTATATATCACTGCACATTATTCCACACCACACTGTAGCATAACATACCATACCACACCACAACATAATATACAATAAGTTCCAGCCAAGACATAACATACCACCCAACCACATTCCATGCCATAACATGTCATATCCAACTACAAGATTACTGAAATATCACAACACATCATAACAAAACGCACAACATCATTCATTACATAGAAAGTGTATTAAATAAAGTAATATAGCATAGGATAACATACAATACCTCCTAAATCCACAAGCATCATAAAATTGCATAATGTAATACGAGAAAACACAGCATACCTTCTCATCACATAACATCACATCCAGTGCTTTAAATGGAAAAAAATAAGTGCAGGTACTCACCAAATGGAGCAGTGGGCAGAGTTTAGGGTGGGCACAAGGGCGGTGCTAAGGCAGAACAAGGGTGGGGTTAGCTTTTTGACCGTACCAAAATTGTATGCAAGAAATCTGCATGCATTGTTAGAATGTGGAATATATCTGTCCAATAGTTTTTTTTAACGATATGACACCGTGAACGCTGGCCACATAACCTTCCCCACCCTCATCCATCTTGTTTCTTCTCACCTCCACCTCTCCCCATCCTGTTTCTTCTACCTCCACCCACTACCATTCCTTCTATTTTTCCTTCTGGCTGCTTCATAAAACTTCTTTATAACTGTCCCATTACAAGACCTATTGGCTTTGCCAATGCTTGTTTTACTTCTCATTCCCAATTCAGTTTATTTGTTTTTATGCCAACTCAATAACCCTTTATCTTCGCTGTTAAACCGTTGCACACTACAAATTTCTTTCAGGGTGGTAGGCAGATTTACCCATTTCTGCACTGTTAGAAGGTTTCAGCTTTAAGTTGCCTCCACTGTCACTTACTATGACTGAAAACAGCATCCACATAGTCGACTTCAGCAAATATTTCCCATTTGCTTCGATTTCGTATTCTGTACATAAAAGTAGTACACTTTAAAGGGAACCGCTTGCACTTCCAAACGGTTTGAAATAAAGTTCATAATGTGAAGCTTTCCAAAGACATGAGGACAGTTTATGTATCAATTCTCAGGGTCTGAATGCTAATGAGGTCATTGCATAACGGATGTTTTGATAATCTAACTAAAACGCATTAATTTTATCGACCGCCTAAGGATGACATGCTGCTTCATCCTGCCTTAAATCGAACAGGTGCCCTACAGCCCACTGAGCCATCTGTTCAGTACACAAGTCTCTCCTGGAACATTTGCAAATCTGAGTTAAGGCCAGAGCTGACGTCTGTACTGGGGAACCAGGTGCCAATCCCGCCATTTTTCATTGGACTTACAGTCTGTCCAAGGTTGATAAAATAGGGATAAGCGAATTTGGTAACAAGATCCATTCTTATTCACCCATGCAAGTAGGCAATTCATATGCGTGGCGATTGTTAAAGCTTAGCAAACGTTCTTTTGTTTTGTCCTGAACTGTGCGTCCCACCCCACCCATTTGATTTTACAGACCCCTCTCAGGCCCACTGTGAAAGATCAATGGAAGCGCTAATCACTCTACAGACACACCCCTGCCCTGATGACTTCATTGCAGCTCACACTGTGTCCTGGTGACGAGAGCTCCTATGATTTATTCTGTGCAGAGCTTGTTAAAAGTGCTGGGATGTATGACGTTACAACGCATACCATTACAACTACCTACCATTACAACGCGACCATTACAACGCATACCATTACAACGCATAGCGCTTAGAGGTGCTGGATAGTGGTAAGTATAATTTACTATTCCAACTCCAGTCCCCGTGGACACTAGGGAAGGTGTTGGATAGTAAATTATACTTATTCCCTATCCTAGAGCGCCCCCCAGCGCAATGCGTTGTAATGGTATGCGTTGTAAAAGTTGCGTTGTAATGGTAGGTAGTTGTAAAAGTTGCGTTGTAACAGGTGTATGCCAAAGTGCTGCCAAGGTAGCACTTGAGGGATGAAAGGAGCGCTGCCTGGGTTAAAGTCAAGTCTCCATGAGTACCGGTACTCTCTAAGTTCTTGAAAAAGTGCCGGTACTCAAGTTGAAAAAATGAAAAGGTGCCGGTACTCAGTACCGGTGAGTACCGGCCCATTTAAAGCACTGATCACATCAGATAACATGGCACAAGCTAACCACATTGTCGGCCCCCAGAGGAAGTGAAGATCGCAGACCAGTCTTCCCCCGGGGTGCTTCATGTGGGGACACAGGACAGGGTGGGGATAGGCTAGGTTAAGTGGGAGAGGCGTTTGTTATGGGTGCTATGTAGGCGTCAGTGAGGCATATCTGGCCTCTTCCGATGCCTAGCACCACCAGAACAGGGATACAATTGTTTGAGGTTGGGAGACATGAGGTTAGGGAGGCGGCGGGTTGGTAGATTGAAGTTTAGGCTCATTGGAATTTTTCCGGTGCACGGCGTTGGCAAAGCTGGCATTGCGTCTCCTGGCTGTGAGGTGGTCCGGGCGGCTTTACTGATGCTGGGGGCGGCGGGAAGGGCGGATCTCCTTTGGCCCGGCGTTCTCAACCAGGCCTGGGTGAGTATGCGATATCCAACACGTTCTGCATCGGGCGGAGTTGCTGCTGCCGTAGCGGCTTGCATGAAGGAGCCAATACCGCTCAAGAAACAGAGCACAGGTCGCTGCAGGAGCGCGAAGCAATTTCCGGCCGTCACCAAGCGCGGGGCAGGTGAAAGAGTCTCCTGGCTCATTTCTCCACCGCGGGGAAAGGAGAGTTAGGTAGAGTGAGTGGGGGTACGGGTTCCTTCTCCTGTGGCAGGCTGCAAGACTGTGCATGGGGGGCTAGGCCGTTGGATCTCTCCGAAAGAGCCCCCTGGGAATGTACTGGATCAAGGAGTTGGAACTTCGGGCCCCACGAAATCAAAAGTGGTTGGTGCTGGGCCAAGGGGCGGGTGGGGCAGGGAAGCTTCATCTGTACAGCAGGGGGACATAGTGGCCCTGGGTGGCCTTGAAGGACCTGGGGCTCCCAAGTCCGTGCAGGCCAGCAGTTGGCAAGGAGTGGATTTGGAGGCCTGTCTTAGACAGCTGCGCCTCCTTCTTCAAGAAACTGAACCACAGTGGGCTAGGATGTGCAGAGCCAGGGAGAGGGTGGTGTCCCTCCTCCTGGTGGACAACGAGTCAACATGGTCAGGGACACAAGTTGAAGCACACGGCCAGTTGGGCCCCAGGTAGAATGGTCAGTAGGTTTGGGTTCCTGAGGACAGGGGCCAAGGGTTTTGCAGTGTGAGAGCACGGGTGACTCAGGGGTCTGGTGGTGTGAGAGAGCCCCCAGGGTGGAGCAGCCTGGTGCGGTAGGGAAGCGCAAGGCCAGCGTTTGAGGCTGGGAGATAGTTGGAGATGCCAGCGGGGTGCACCACAGCCTCTGGACGTTGGCCTGAAGCAACAGAGGGGTCTGCTGAGGCCTGCCCTCCATTGAGGGATCATGCACGGGGAGTTTAGCAGGAGCCCCATTTGCAGCAGCATGGTGTGCCAGTGCAGAGTTTGAAAAGAGTGGAGTGGGAGCCTACTTCGGATGCGATTGTGGGTGTTGATGACCTGGTCCTTGACTATGGTAATGAGAGTCATGGATGTGAGTAGGGGGAGGTGAGTGATAGTGAGGATATGCCACTGGGGAGGCCTGGGGGGGAAGGAGAGGCCATCAGGCGACGTTGGTGTTTTGCAGGTGTCCAATGCGGACAAAAGGAGCGCCAAGTCTAAAGGACCATGGAGCAGGGGATGGCTAAGGCTGCGGGTGGAGCTGTGTCAGCAGGTAAAAGCGATTGGTGGGCAGCATGGGACATCGGGGATTCAAGGGGCGGGGGTCAGTCTTGTAGGTCAGTGAGTTTAGGGGACGGTGTGGTGGAAGATTCAAGGGCCACACTGATGGACACAGCAGGTATGGAGGTCTAAATGGACGATACAATTGACATGTGCGGGGACGATACAATTGACATGTGCGGGGAGGATAGGGAGCAGAGGAAGACAAACATCAAAAGAGACTTCCTTACATGGGGTTGGCGATGCCACTGGGGTCCCATTTGTCTGAAAAAAAACAATAATAGGATTTAGAAACACAAATATATTGATGTCATCAAGCTCCTCCACAGGGCAATCCAAGCGAAAGAGGGGTGTAAGGGAGAGGAATGGGAGCTGACTCAGGCTGAAGGTTCCAATAAATATGGAAAATTGGATCTCAGCCTTTTGGATTTCACTAGCATTTATTGTGAGCGTCATTTGGATAGGACTATTGCACTGTTGAAATACATGAACATTATTCACAAGGCCCAAATGCACTTTGGGGGCTAAGCATGGCAGAGCCATGACAAGATGTTTCGGGCAAGGGTCAGCATTAACCCAGATAAGCCATGGGGAAAGATAGATTCAGAACTGTGGATGCAGTGGATGTCGTCCACTCAATCCTCGGCTTCCACGCATACGGCCACGGACTGCCTGTGATCTACCGGTCCGTTCAGCCCCTTCTCGCTCCGCAGGGACCAGGATATGTTTCGAAGCCAGCAGGACCCACCACTGGGGTGTGCTAGTACTTCAACAAGGGTTTCTGTCCACAGCATCCCTGCAAATGTAAGCATGAATGTTCCAAGTGTGGGGGCCGCCATGCCATCACGCAGTGTTTTATGCTCACCAGCCCAGTGGAACAATGGAAGGCCTCTAGAGGCCAGGGCCAGTCTGGACCTAAGGGCCTCTACCCAAATGAAAGTGGAGGTCTTGGTACTCTGTGTTCCCTGACAGGGAGGTGGCTCTGCAATTGGATTGGGGATTTATGGAAGGTTTCTGGGTGGGGTATCAAGGTCCCAGGGGGTCTGTGGGCGGAAAATTTGAGTTTAGCTAAGTGACTCCCCCGGGTAGTAGCTGCAAAACTGGAAAAGGAGATGGCTGAGGGCAGAATAGCAGGTCCGTTGTTTGAGTGGCCACTGCCGAACTTGATTATCTCTCCGCTAGAGATGGTTCCCAAGAAAGGGATGGGGGAATATAGGATGATTCACCATTTCACCAGGCCAGAGGGCGGATCTGTCATCGATTTAATTGTTGAGGAGGATACCAGAGTGCTGTATGCCTCTGTTGAAGATGCTATTTGCCTGTTCCAGAAATGTGGGCGGGGGGCTGCAATGGCAAAGAGCAATGTAATATCCACCTTTTGCTTGATGCCTATTCAGCCTACTGATTTCTCTTTCCTAGGTATCCAATTTGGGAGATCCATCTATGGAGATAAAGTAATGCCAATGGGGTGTGACATTTATTGTGTCCTGTTTAAACTTTTCAGCACCTTTTTTCAGTGGGTTTTCAGCAAGAGCAGTGGCCACTGGGAAGAGTCTCACTACCTGGATGATTTTCTGTTTTTTGGGGCGCAAGCCTCTGGGAGCGGTGGATTGTGGTGTTCCGCTGGCTCCTGAGAAGACAGAAGGGCCCGGTGTGGTGTTAACGTTTCTGGAAATTGAGCTAGACTCTGTGCATTGGATGGCCCGTTTGCCAAGGGACAAGGTGTTGGGGATTCAGGGCTTTTCGGCACATGTGATTGGGGAGAGGAAGATTGAATTGAGGGTGATTCAGAAGCTGCTTGGTTTCTTGAACTTTGCATGCTGGGTGGTGAGATTGGGGAGGACTTTATGCATGTGTCTCGACATGGCCATGTGGGGACGGTTCTGCCGCACCACAGGGTGCGGATTTCGTTGGGAGTACATGCTGACCTGTGTGTTTGGCAGACATTTCTGGATGAGTTCAACAGAGTGTCCTTGGATTTCTCGGATGTGGCTGAGGCCCTGGGTTTTGGCCTTTTTCGGGATGGGAGTAGGTGTGTAAAAGAGTGGCCACGACATTGGAAGGTCCAAGGGTGGAGCATTGCTTTCTTTGAATTTTTTCCGCTGTTGGTCGCAGTGGCTGTTTGGGGCAGCGAATTGAGGAACAGGACGGTCCATTTTCATGTGGACAATATGACTGTGGTGGATTTGGTGAAGCAGCAGTGTTGTAAATCAACGGCGATTAGGTTAAGCAGTAGCAGAAAACATGCTGTATTTAGCCATTATCGTATCAATTCAACCGACTCCATTTTGTATTTGTGGTGGCCATTTTGTATGCCATACACTGCCATGTGCTCGCCATGAGTTTTGTCCTACCTCCTTGTTAACTGCGCTCAAAACCTGCCCAGCAACAGGCTATATTTAGCATTCCTTGTGTTTGCGCATGCCCAGTAGAGTGTACAGCTGCTAGTAATTAGCCCCAGAAAGGAATGTGCTTTTGGGGGTCTCAAGAACCGTTAACTCCGCCCATGTATCGATTGTGCCTTGAAATGTCCTTATATGGTTATAAATCATGCTCTATATTTGTACCGCCTTCCTTTTGAGCCCCCCTCTTTGTGTATAAAAGGGGCCATGTGCTCTAGTTTGGTGTGCTACTCTGTACAATACTAGAGGGTGTTGTATAGACTGTAGTACCACCTTTAAAGGTTAATAACCTATACTTTTATTTTTCCAGTTTCTGTGCCAACTTCTTCCTATCGTGTGAGGACTTCGTGCAGAGAACGGCGAACCCCTTGCACTGGTAGGCCTTGCTGAGGTTTACTCCGGCAAATTGGCACCTGACACGTGGGGCTCATCGGCGACTCGGATGCCCGAAGGAGTGGTCGTCACGAAGGATTGGAATCTCGCTGCGGACACGATTGCATGCCAGTAGAGACCCGAGTCTTGGCAACCAAGGCGTTTTTCCTTTCTTTCCGATCTCACCATCCAGGTGGTGCCGGTCCTCGACTGAGATCTCTTCTGTTGACTCGCCATGCAGTGGCTGTTTGGTCAAATTTAGAACTTGGCAGTTGGAATCTGGACGCCCTGTGATTGGTAAGAACCGTTGTACAGTACTTGCTGTGGGTTTTGGAAGCCTGGGATTGGCAAGGCAGTTTTAGGATACGCTTGCTGTGGCAATATTGAGTTGGTACGACTAGTCATGATTTGTATGTGAAATTGAAATATATGCGTTGCAACACATATAGGCAGGTAATGAGGAGATTTTTCTCTATATTGCGATTTTGATTTGAACGGCACATCGTACTAAAGATACCTTAAGTGCCACTTTAATTATAATACTGCATAATTTGCACTATTTTTGGCATGCCTGCTCTTAGCGCACTTCAAAGGATGTGCTGCTTTTGTGGAAATAACCGGTTCAGACTTGAGGAATCGCAACCGGCTCCCCCAGAAGGGACGCCTGATAGGGATATGTATATTAAATTGGTCTTTCTTCTATAATGTACAGCACATTATGGAATGAATACACTCGTAGGGATCCTGAGCTACGTTGGCCAATGCATGGGTCATTTGATTTACGGAAGATTGAGTATGTGAAACAGTGTATGTTTAAGCGGAAATCCAGACAAGACATGTTTGAATTTGTGCGGATGTGGGTGAAAGAAGTACTTGAGCGTGAGAAACGTGAGCAAGCGCTGATTGAGAAAGAGCAACGAAGAGTACGTATGAGAAAGCACAAGAATTGAGAAAGAAAGAAGTAAAGGAATTGGAAGAGAGACAGGAGAAGATTACAGATATCTGGCCAATATGCTGTTTGGCAACCTCTTTATCCTGTCCTTAATAAACCACAAGATGATTTTTTGTTATTAGATCGTCCTCCGCCTCCGTATGCCGTTCCGTCCGCTCCATCTGGCGAAGATGAGGATTCCGGTGCAGATCAAACAAAACGAGACACTCGTTCGATGCTGTCGGTCGATCATGCGGCCGAACTCAGAAAGATCGCTCGTCAAGCACTTTGTGATACTGTCACTGTGTCTAACATCATAGATAGTTTACAGGGGTGGCAGGATACTCTCACTGTGTCTAACATCATAGATAGTTTACAGGGGTGGCAGGAAAAAGAGCAATTATATTTTACTGAGCATTTTGCTGAAGAAATTGTTGAGATGTTCCGGAAAGCTTCTGGTACTTTAGAACCTGATGATGTGGCAACCGATTTTAAGCAAATGTGTAATGGGCTTTTTACTCTCCCCCAGGTGGCTGATGCGATAAGGCGGTTGTTCAAAGTTCGAACTGAGGCGCTTGGTCTACGAGAGGAGAAACGGAAAGCAGATGTAGATGCACGGACGGGTTCGCTCAGCAGGAAACAATCATCTATGTTTGGAACAGATAAGACCACGATAGTGCATGCAAAGCCTATGCGAGAGGCAGCACCTTTATATGTTCCTCCTAAAGGAATGGGTACAAGTGATGATACGTCTTCTGTGGATGCTAAAGGTTATTTTATTTATAATTGGGTGTACACTCCCTGGAATAGGGCAGATGTAATGGCACTTAAGGCAGCATTGCCTGACCCGCGGAAGAGTCCAGCCACTTTTTATGAAGAAGTTGAGGGTGCTCTTAACTCTTGTACTATGACGTTAGCTGATATCGATTTATTTTTCGGGTTAATACTACCACCTGATATGTGGAGGTCTGTGCGTAAAGTTGATGATTGCGCAGCTTATGGGGCGATATGGAAAGATATAGAGGCAGAAGATGAGGAAAGGGAACCAGCGAAAAAACCATGTCAATTGATTTTAGATCTTCCCGCTGCGATACTAACTTAGTTAAAAACGATTATCCCCCCTAAAAAGATTGATTGGACTATTTTAGCATTGTGTAAGCAAAAGGCAGATGAATCGGTCTCAGATTTCTTTACGTGTTTTGAGGAAGCCTTTCATGATTTTAGCGGCCAGTCGCTAACGGACGATACGGGCCGACATTTGTTTGTTGATAAATATGTTACGAATCTATTACCGGGAGTGGCTAGTCGTTTACAAGCTAGTGAAAGCTCTTGGACTACCTCTTCTCCGGCATCTCTCCTGACGATGGCTCAATATTATGAGCGTCAGGAATTAGAAGCGAACGGTAATGAGGATAAGAAGTCTAAGGAATTAAAAACAAAGGTTATGTTATCTCAGGTTTATGGTCCACCTTCTAGAGGTAATGACAGAGGGGGACGAGGAGTTTATGGTTCTTCTTATACTCGCTCGAATTTGGCTGTTGATCAATGTGCATATTGTAGGAAATTTGGTCATTGGGCAGATGAGTGTCCATTGTTGCGCTCACAACGCTATGCCCGTGGCCAGGGACCAATGATAAATCGCGCAGAAAATTCAGGTCCCAGGGGCAATACGAACAATCGTGCTAGGTTTGATTCTAATGCACAAGTACAGAATTGGTTCAATAGCTTCGACAGGCGTAACAAATACCAAATGTCTGATTATGCGCAGCTTGATTTACATGATTCTGCTTATGCATAGGATTGTGTAGGATGGGGTAATGAATCAGTTGAAGTTCCAGTAGATCATAGGGGTCCTTATGTTACTGCACATGGTTTGGGTTCTACTGATCAGTTTCTGGTTGATACAGGAGCTACTCATAGCACTCTGTCTAAACAATTGGTTCTGAGGGCTCCCCTGTCTGGCTTAACGATCACATCGATATGGTTCGATGGAACACCTTCCCTTAGCCCATTGTCACAACCACTTACATTCCATGTTGATAAGTTTACTGCTCCATGCCCATTTTTGCTCTCCCCAAATGCACCAGATAACATTGTGGGTCTTGATATGCTCAAGTATTTCAGAGTCATGATAAGATGTTCCCCAGAAGGAGCACGTGTGATTTTGAATGATAATTACCCTGTGATGGAAAGAGTTTGCATTGCTAAAGAGGATACTGCATTAGCTTCCCTACCTGAAACTTTGTGGGCTACTTCAGATACTGATGTGGACAGATGGTTATTCCACCGGTGCACATTAGTGTAAAGGAGGGAGCTGTGTAGCCATGTTTGCCCCAATATAGAATTTTACAGGAGGGTGAAGAAGCACTTACACAAATTGTACAAGGTCTCATTGAAGTGGGGGTTGTTGAAGAAGTTCCATTTAATGTCTGTAACAGTCCGATTCTCCCAATTTTGAAAAAAGATACTGACACTAGGATCTATCGATTCATACTTGATTTACGAGAAGTAAATAAGATAGCGGTGCCACAATATCCAGTGGTTTCTGACATCACAACACTTCTTACTCTAGTTCCACCAACTGCAACTACGTTCTCTGTTATAGATTTGAAGAACGCCTTCTTTTCGATCCCTATTCATCCTGATAGCCGATATCTGTTTGGTTTCACTTTGAATAATTGATCGTATAGATTTTGTAGAGTTCCTCAAGGCTATACTGAGATCTTAGTATCTACAGCCAAGCATTGAAAAGAACAACTCGATTCTTTTGTTTTGCCCAAATGTGTGGCGCTCATACAATATGTCGATGATATCTTGTTGGCAGCCGATACCCTTGAACAATGTGAAAAATGCACTTTGTCTTTGTTTGCTTTCCTTGCTTCACATCATCATAAAGTATCATGGAAGAAATTGCAATATTGTAGACCAAAGGTAACCTAGCTAGATCACCTTTTGTCTAAGGAGAGACATGCACTCACATCAGATCGCATTCAGGCAATTTTAGACACACCAGTACCTTCTACACAGAAAGAAGTTTGTGCCTTTTTGGGTCTTACTTCCTTTTGCAGGCAATAGATATTGGGATTTTCATACATTGTCAAGCCTTTGTCAGCACTTTTGACGAAAGACACTCCAATACCCCTCCCCTGGACAGATGAATGTGAGAATGCTTTTCGACAGTTACGACAAGCCCTTTGTTCAGCACTAGTGTTAGGTACTCCAGATTACACTAAACCTTTTACATTGTATGTACATGAGCGAGATGGATGTGCATTGTCAGTTCTAGTGCAGAAAAATGGCAATAAGCAACGCCCTTGTGCATATTTTTCAGCAGTACTTGATCCTGTTGCTCGAGCGTTGCCTGGATGCAGCAACAGCTCGGTTGCAGCAACAGCTGTGTCAATACGCCAGAGTGAAGGGATAGCCTTATCACATAAACTGTTGGTGCTGGTACCCCATGCTGTTGATGCCCTTTTGAATCAAACAAAGACACAGCATTTAACTAGTGCTTGTCTAACAGGATATGAGCTGAAGCTGTTAGCTCCTCATATTACACTGAAGAGATGTGCAACACAGAACCCAGCCACGTTGTTGCCATTTCCGGCGACTCAGCCTGAGGCGCAAGAAACACATGATTGCATTTTCCTGACTGAAGAACAGACAAAGGGTCATATTGATTTGCAAGATACGCCCCTTCCAGATGTGGATGGAGAACTGTGGGTTGACGGGTCTTGTCTGAAGTTACCGGATGGTACAACTTCAGCCGCATATGCAATTACTACGCTTCATACAATAGTGGAGACAGCTCGCATGCCACAGAAGTCAGCTCAAGCAGCGGAATTATTAGCTTTGACACAAGCATGTGTGCTTAGTACAGATTTGTGTGTGAATATTTATACATATAGCCGCTATTCTTTTGGAGTTGCGCATGATTTTGGCCTGCTCTGGAAGGAAAGAGGTTTTCTGACATCACACGGGATGCAGATAATGCGCTGAGAACTAGTGCATAATCTTCTAATTGCTTTGACATATCCCAAGAAAGTAGCTATCGGGAAATGTAGTGCTCATAAGAAAGTGACAGATAAGGTGGGACAAGAAAATGCTTTTATAGCTTGAGTCGCATGTGAGAGTGCGATGCAGCCTAGCACTACTTCTATGTATGTAGTGAAGTCAAAAGCTGAGCAGTGGCACGATGCTAGGAAAGAAGTATTAGAAATACAGAAGACCGCTTCTGACAAAGAACAGGAGCAATGGTCTAAAGATGGAGAGTTGGATGATGAAGGTTGTTGGAGGAATAAGCAAATGGATAAATGGAAGTTGCCGATAGCCTTTGTACTTCCTATAGTTCATATGGCACATGGGCTAGTACATGTTGGAGCTTCAGCAATAGTGAAATTGCTTACGCAATTTTGGGAGCATCCAGAAATTGCTAGTACAGCTAAGAGAGTAGTTCAGTCCTGTATGATTTGTTTGCAATACAATCCTGGAAAAGGGACACAAACTCCAGCAGGAGGGTTTGCTACACCAACTGCACCTTTTGAAGTTTTGCAGATGGATTATATTCAGCTTGAATGCTGCAATAATCTGAAGTATGTCTTGGTGGTGGTGTGTGCCTTCAGTAAATGGATTGAGGCATACCCTACAAAGGTCAATACTGCAATTACTACGGCAAAGGTGCTTTTGAAGGAATTCTTTCCTCGTTATGGTGTTTGTAGACTCTTGTGGAGTGATAACGGACCTCACTTTATAGGGAACATTATCAAGTATGTCCTGAAAGGATTAGGGATCAAACAAAAGTTTCATGCAGTGTTTCATCCACAGTCAGCGGGTTTGGTGGAAAGATACAATGCTACCTTGAAACTGAAACTAGCAAAGATACAGGCTTCTACTTCTCTGACTTGGCCAGATGCGTTGCCACTGGCATTCTTGTCTATTAGATCAGTGTCGCATTCCCGGACAAGTCTCACCCCCTATGAGATCTTGTTTGGTAGGCCTATGAATATCTGGGGAATTCCTAAACCGAGTTCTGTGTATGATGTACCTTGTGTCCTAATGAATGACTATTTGGCACAATTAACTGATAACTTGGTTTCTATTCATCAACAGGTTTGAGAAACACTCCCTGACAGATCTACAGGTGAAGGCCATGATCTCCGACCTGGAGACTTTGTAATGCTGAAGTCCTTTGAGAGGTCGAGCAGTCTAGAACCGAGGTGGTGTGGACCCGAGCATGTGTTGCTCGCTACAAGGACACAGGGTCAAGTCACCAATCGGAAGAATTGGATACACAGTTGCCTCTGCCGAAGAGTACTTCCTGCCTTGGTGGAGCCAGCTGTGTTAACCGACCATCGAGAGGTTCTTACTGCAGAGAAAGGCCGTGCTGTGACACCTGACGAATCTCAGGAGTTCTTCCCGGACTCAACAATTTCTGGAGCAACAAGATATCATTTGAAGCCAAGAAAAGAGCCTGCATATTGTGAAAGTTGTCTGAGCGGTCCCTGGGTTAATGAAATGGAGAGCCAATGTGGCAGGGGGGGGATCAGCCTTGCATTAGAGTAGTGACACCCGTCTTGGACCGTGGTGAAGAAATCAACGGCTGCCCAGGGGTAAGAGCTCTGACAACTACTTTAGTTTCAGGAAGAATTGTTTTGTGCTTTTACCAAAATGGAAAAGAAAATGATTTTTTGTGTTGTAGGGTTTATTGTTGTCTTGGTGATTATGGCAACAATCACATGGTCTGTTGAGGAGACAACTCCTGCTTGTGAGTTGTTTGTTGTTACTACACCGACACCTGAGGAACACGTTTTCTTTACGCTTCCGTATCAAGAATTGAAGCACCGACAGTCTTACCTTAACAATATTTTTATTCAGATGCTACACCATACCCACATTGCTACAAATGCCACAAACTGTTGGATATGTGGGATGATGCCTGCACATCAAAAGAAGGGAGGAACGCCGTTTATACCTCTTCCCTTTTCGCATAATGGTTCCTGTCGAGCCTAGTATACTCTGCTCTTTGCAACCAGGAAGCCTACTGTGGGCAAACTTCTTTTCCGGTTGAATAAAGAGTGTCATCAAGACAAAGATGGGTATCCTCAAGCGAATTGAACTAAATGGGAGTGGGAGGAATACCGGCCGGACAATATTTCAACGCCATATATCTTCACCAACACAAGAGACTCCATCGAAAGTGAACATTTTGTCATCTCTGTTACTCAGGCTCAAGCAGACTTATGTGTACAGAGTATTGGACAGATTCCCGTCGGAGTTGGTGATTGTATTACTGTTTTGAATATAGATGGATTAAATAATAGTACGTTTTTAGCTTCACATAACACATACTTTGTGTGTGGAAATCGTGGATATTACCGATTACCAGCTGGTTGGTCGGGTGTATGTTATGTCTCATTTTTGTTGCCTCCTGGATTTATGGCACCTGCACTGTATCATCGAGATATTAAATTGTTTAGCAATATTACTGTAAATCTTTACAAAAGAACTTTAGGCACTGATGACGTAGATCAAGCAGACACTAGCCTAGAACAATATATAGACTTTAATTTAGGATTGTTCTTTTTTGTAGGTGCTGCATTAAATAGTAGAAAGGTGCGACGACTAACTAGGGTTGTGGAAGCTGTTACAAATCAAGCAGCTGTAGCCCTTGGAAACCTTACTGAAGAGTTGCAAATTGCTAGAATTGTTGCTTTGCAAAACAGAATGGTTCTAGATGTTATGTTAGCCGATAGAGGTGGTGCATGTCGCATTATAGGTAGTAGTTGCTGTGTGTTCATACACCATCTGTGTATAAAGCGATCAATAAACTCCATAAGATCGCTGCAGATATTCATACAGAAAATGGTACTTGGACTCTAGTAGGATGGTTTTGGACTTTAATCTCTGCTTGGGGCTGGAAAGTATTGACTATTCTATGTATAATAATTGCAATAATCTTTACATGTTGTGTATGCATTCAATGTGGTCCGATGATATGTTCTATGTGTATTACCGCTTGTATACCAATCAGGAGAAATACTGCAGAAGTTAAAATGCAAAATAGTTTGAATAAAGAAGTAGCTGACATGATGATCATTGATATAAAGGATGAGTACTTAGCTTATCCTAGAAAGTCAAATGTCTTCAGCTAATGCTGAAAGGGTCGTCTGTTGTAAATCAACGGCGATTAGGTTAAGCATTAGCAAAAGACATGCTATATTTAGCCATTATCGTATCAATTCAACCGACTCCATTTTGTATTTGTGGCGGCCATTATGTATGCCATACGCTGCCATGTGCTCGCCATGAGTTTTGTCCTACCTCCTTGTTAACTGCGCTCAAAACCTGCCCAGCAACAGGCTATATTTAGCATTCCTTGTGTTTGCGCATGCCCAGTAGAGTGTACAGCTGTTAGTAATTAGCCCCAGAAAGGAATGTGCTTTTGGGGTCTCAAGAACCGTTAACTCCGCCCATGTATTGATTGTGCCTTGAAATGTCCTTATATGGTTATAAATCATGCTCTATGTTTGTACTGCCTTCCTTTTGAGCCCCCCTCTTTGTGTATAAAAGGGGCCATGTGCTCTGGTTCGGTGTGCTACTCTATACAATACTAGAGGGTGTTGTACAGACTGTAGTACAACCTTTAAAGGTTAAGAAACTATACTTTTATATTTCCAGTTTCTGTGCCAACTTCTTTGTATGGTCTGAGGACTTGTGCAGAGAAGGGCGAACCCCTTGCACTGGTAGGCCTTGCTGAGGTTTACTCCGACAGCCGCTTTCAAGAGATTTGAGGGTGCTGAGACTGTTTCAGAGGTTCATGCTGGTGTGCTTGTGGCTAAATGTAGTTTTCAGACCGAAACATGTGCCAGGGGCCAGCAATGATATCCCTGATTTCTTGTCTCATTCGCAGTGGCAATGTTTCCACCATCTGGCACCAGGAGGGGAGGTGTTCAAGACCAAATTGCCGGCAAATATCTAGGCCTGGGGGAGTAAGAGTGGTGGGACTGTTCGAGAAGTCATTGGCAGAGTCCAACAGGATGAGTTACAGGCTAGCATGGAGCGCATTTGGGGAGTTCTCAGGTTTATCTTCCTAATGGATGCGACTGAAGTGTAAGGACAGATTAGTCAGATTGTCAGGTGGAGGTCGCAATGCTGTGAGCGCTATGTGCGAAAGTAGTGGGGATGATTTTACTGGGGGAGGTGGGATGGGTTTCTGGAGCCAATTGTCTATTTTTTCTGCCATTGGCTGTGTGAGTGGTCCAGGGACCAAGACGGTTACCTGGATTGTTGGACATGCCTTTGCACACTGGGCAGCGAATTACGCGGACCAACAAGTTTATAGTGAAAACTGGGCTTACGGAGCAGCCACCACAAGGTGCTTTGGTAGGGTAAGGGGGGAATGCATCAGGTGCCTTGTTCCCTTGGCGAAGTTGGTTCCGCAAAGAGGCTTTGGTGTTTGGTTTGATTTTCCAAGAGTTGCCAGTTTAGGGCAGCTTGCAGGGTGTAGGCAGTATTTTAGGGTGTGGTGAGTAACATGCGGGCATATCCACACTTTGAGGGAGGCGGGAGGGAGCACAGGTGACTGAAGGAGGTGTGCGGGATGCGACGACCAAGGGAACGATCTTCAAGGGAGGATGTTTGTAGGACAATTGAAGGAATGATTGGGTATAGGGAATGAGGTCATTAAGTGAAAGAGGGAGGAATGAAGAAAAGGCTATTGACTACCTGGGCAATTGAAAGCGGGTGAGTGTGAATGATGCTGGGAGAATTGAAATGTCGGGGTATATGTCAAGATGCATAAAGGTGAAATATTGTTGATGTTAATAAACTTTAATAGAATGTTAGCAACCCTGTCCTAATAAATGGCTTTTATGCTAATACAACAACGTGAAGTGTGGTTATTTTACGAAACATCACATAATATAACACAAGATTTCTCCTTAAAACAGCATATCAGAACATATTTCCATCCTTACATTTCGTATTACTAGTCTTGGCCCTTAACCCAAACCTCATATTCTGACTCCCCAAGCCTCCTCTCAATATCTACTTACCTATCCTTGACACCCAAGCATTAGTAGAATGACATACATTTCCCTTCAAATTCAGTGAGCTTGTCCAGAGCATTTCTCTTATCTTGCACTCCTCAGTGTCTTGCTTATGATTTGCACAATATTGGGCAGTAGGAAAAAAGCCCCGACAGGAGGTAAGGTATGATGCTGTATGCCTGGCCATACGACTAGATTTTGTGGTCCAAGCACTGGAGACTGGAAGCTGTCTAATGACATCTCTCTTTTCCCAGACTCCAGGAGTGAACTGTACAGACTTCTGCGCCCTGTTCTCTCTATTGCCCAATTCTATAGGCACTGGAGGAAGTTGTTGGGGGTGGGGGGCTAGAGCACCCCCCAAAATAACCGAGTTGGGGTTGCGAAGATGAATGAGCAATAAATTAGCATTTAGTTTTAATCGTGTCACATTTGCTGTGCCTTCCAAAACAGAAGTTAAATGTCAGGCTTTGTCTTCTGACAAATTGCTGATTTTTCTTTGAACATAGACACTGGTATTTCACTTTGTTTCTCTGCCTGCAAAGTGAGAGGATTTTGGACAATTAACTTTGTGACAATCATGTTGACGAGACAGGAAAGGAGGCAGGATTTCATTTTTTTCTAACACTCAGCAAAATGTAAATACCTATAAATGAACTGCAAATCTATTTCAAAACATTATATATCAGCAGTTAAGAAAGGACCAATGAAGCACGTTTTTTTGTCATTCTGAAGTGTAATGGCAACAAAGAATTTAATAGGATCAAAACAAATCAAGTCACTTGACTAGGGTGATGCACAAATGACAAATATTTGCTGAAACCTCATTTCTTCATATAGTTTCTGCGCTATATAGTTTTATCTGTAAATTTAATGGCCAGTTACATGGACAATGTGCTGTCTGAATGACAGTTCATTACCACACTATGCTTTCATAATATAATTGCTGATGTGTGCTCCAGAACGAACTGCCGACTGCAAATTACACTATCACTCTTCTGGTGAATGGGCGTGGCTCATTTTCTGTACCTGTTCTTTGTGAAAATCTTTGGATTTTTTACAACCCCTATGGCTTTAATGATGTATCATTGATGGTTTCAGTGATGTAACATTGATGACATTGATGACAGCACTCCCACTCTGAAAACTGTCCCAGCACCCCTATGCCCATTAAACCTTTTGTACCTTTATTTAATATTGGTATCACAGTTTGCGTTTTTATATCTAAGTTATATGTTCAAGAACATGTCACAGGCTTGCCCCAGCGTAGTGTTTCTGAACATGAGTTTTCTAGAATCTTCACTGAAGGTGCAGTGGGAGGTCCTGGCTCACCAGAGGCACTGCAGGTGGGCTCCAGTGTTTCCAAATAGAAAATAACATATTTAATGTTCACACTGGAGGGTCCCGTGGCTGCATCTAGCAGCAATTCAATACATGCACAACCATGGCCAAGCCAGATTAACTGCAGACTTAGGACAGGTTTCCCATCAGCACCCTACAGAAAAGGCTGGGGCGATAGCCAAGGTCCTATTGGTTTGAGATCAGAAAGTGCCAGGGTCTGCCTCTTGACAGCTCGGTGATGGCTTATGTTTTTGCACTATCGGTGCGTCTTTCTTCCTTAAGCTAAAACTATTTAGGGAAATAAATGACTTCCACTGCTCAACTGCCCGTTCCTTAAAACGTCCCTGCATCGACGGCAACTACAGGTAAACCATGGATAAGAAAGAAGTTACTGTCTGTCTGTCTAGCCCCATGTTGTATCCTTGGGAGCCTGGGACAATAGCTATCAGGGACAAGGACTCTCGAGAGACAGCTATCCATGGAACCCCCTATTTCTTGGTTAGCTGTCTCTAGCAATGAATATAACCTTAAAAAGATCATATAGTATTCAAGGCACATGTAATAATTATGTAAGGCATTGGTGTGATCACTATGTAGGTAAAAATAAGTGTATTACCGTAAATATTATACTTGGTTTGACACTTACTGATCTCAAACCTACATAAGAGTGTTTAGAGCAACGTCCAAGGGATAGAGTCATTAAGTCCCATGGTTTTTTTTTAACCCTTGATCGTGACTGACATCACACGTCTTGTTGGTCTGTTCACGCACCAATTTTATTTTCTTGCACTTCATTATTCTGCACTGCATTTAAAATATCACCTTTAAAAAAAATCTTTGGTCCCACATAATACATCTTGCTCATCTTGGTTTACATATCCTCCCGACATTCGTTGGCTCTGATACCTATAGAGCCGGTTTGTCATTGTGTATATCCAGGGATACCCAAATGATGAAGCTAATCACCAGGCTTGGTGAATGATGGGAATCCATATACATAAACTTGTATGTTTATTGTAATTTCACATGTTTTGATTCATAGTAGGAACTTTCCTTTTCTGCTCTCTTTTTTGACTAGACACTGGAGTATATTTTGTATGTATAAGCCAGTTTAGGGGCTACATATTCCAGTTTGTCTTTAAATTTTGGCCTCTGACCCTAGTTAACTTTCCTGTTGTGTGTGGTATTTAGTGCAGCTTTGGCTGTGGGTCATTTTTTCCTATATTTCACTAGGAGCGGTCACACACAAAGTGGATCGTTTGCTCCGTCATTACAGTTTTTCTGTCTTCGGCAACTCCACAGTTTCTTTCGGTACACAGATACATATTTACTATTTACTTCAGTTTTTAGACCTGATCATAGCAGAGATCCGTGGTTTATCATATGATGAGAATGAGCTGGAATCTATCTTGGCACTTAACCCTAGCATTTTGGACAGCCTCCCGTCCTCGTCGGCTGCTATAAATGAAGATGAATGGTATAAAGTACTTGGCCTTAAAAAATCACACTCACGTACTATAGTACATGGCTTAACTATGACAGAGTACTTAAGAGGGAACTGTGCCCCTTCAGGGCTTATAGTGACAAATGCACCCCGACTTTTTCTTAAGGACAAAGAATTCCTGAAAGATTGGTCGATGATTGCTTGGCGCTGCTCGCGCGATTGGTTAATTCTAATCATTAAAACTGCTAAGCGCGTGGCAGACACTATTCTAATAGAAATTCAACTACTTGAGAACCAAATCAAGACCACTATTAGCACGTCCTTTAAGAAGAATCAGGAAGAATCTAATAAGACCAATAAAGATTTTAAAGGCAACATCCTGTTCTCAAAAATGGATAAATTCAAAAAGGATTTAGCAAAATTTAAATTTGAAAAAGTATACCCTTATACTAGTGATGGCTATGTTCCACCAGATTTCAATAAACAAGGGCGCAAACTAGGATCAGGCTATGGGTCTTCGTCTGATGATAAAACTAATTCCAGCGACTCTGACTCATCAGCTCAAGGCACGAAACAAAGAGGCAGAGGGAGGGGCAGAATGTATCAGCAAAATTGGCGAGGGGGTTCCTTTAACCAATTTCCCCCATGGTGGCAGCACAACCCTTGGCAACCACCCTTCCCTCCTGGACCAATAGGCCCTATGGGCCCTATACCACCCTTTCAAAACTTTCAAGGTAATTTTCCTAACCAGCATTTTTTAGGGTTTGGCCGAGGACAACAGAGAGGCAGACGAAGAAACCAGAGAGCACCAGTTCATTGGAGTCCACCCCCATCACCACGGACTCTGCGCAGCTCCAAGAAGAACAAACAGGGGCAAGCAGGGACGAGCAACGAGTCGGATTAGTGATCAATCTGAGCTCAAGAGAATTGACTGAGAGTGAGGAAAAGTTACTCAACAGAGGCTTGGGTTTCGTAAGTACCACCCATGGTGATCCTTTTAAAGCAACTTGGGAGATGGCAAATTTCTTTCGTAAAGTGAGATTGCACTTTTTCTTTAAGGACAAACAAGCAGATGTGGAACCAATTGATTCTAATACAGGATTGAGGCCACCATCTACATTCTGTCCTCCAGTTAATCTTGTATCTCCACAAGTTTTAACTTTTGAAAAGGCAGTTAATAGGGATCTCACTGCCACTTTACAGAAAGAACGAAAGAAATTCTCTAATCTTACTAAAGATGAACACCTAGCTCTTCGTAGCCTCATGTCGGACTCTGCTGTTACCATCAAACCAGCAGACAAAGGAGGAGCAATAGTTCTCCTAGACACCGAGGTCTACAGAAATGAGTGTCTTCGACAGTTAGACAAGAGAAATGCTTACCGCCCCCTGAAACAAGATCCCACAGAAAGGATTAAAAGAGAAATCTCTATTATTGTGGAAGAGGCAGAAAGTGAGGGTTGGATAACAGCTCATGAAGCAAAGTTTCTTGTTACCAACAAACCAGTTATGCCCTATTTCTATGTCCTCCCCAAGGTCCACAAGCCCAACCGACCACCTTTGGGACGACCGATCATTTCAGGGATCGGGTCCTTATTAGAACCCCTCTCCACCTTTGTTGACTTCTTTTTAAACCCTATTGTGAAGGAAACTCCCACCTTCCTTCAGGACACCAATGACGTCCTTAGACTCATTCCAGGCATCGAATATAACTACGAGACAGATATACTGGTATCATTCGATGTAGAGTCTCTCTACACCTCGATACCACAGGATTAGACCCTGGACTCGGTAAATATGCTGTTATCACAACGCAACCTAGCGTCTATCACACCTCCACATTTCATAATGGCGTGTGCCCAAATAGCCATGAAAGAAAATTTCTTTCAATTTGAGGATACCATCTACCTCCAAACATCTGGTACCAGCATGGGGAGCGTTTTCGCTCCCAGCATGGCTATTCTTTACGTTCACGTGTTCGAACAGGAGCATGTCCTCAACCAGAACAACCCATATCGTAATTCCATCCGCCTGTGGAGGCGATATATTGACGATATTTTGGTTGTCTGGAGAGGAGATGCTGCAAGTGTGAACGATTTCTTAGGGTGGTTAAACAGCAGGAATAACTTCCTGAAATTCACGGTGGAGATGAGTAAACACACTCTACCTTTCCTGGATCCCCTGATTCTGGCCTCACCGGATGGCCTCGAGACTGAATTATATACCAAACCCATGGCTAGAAACTCCCTGTTGAGCTACAAGAGCCACCATCCGGCAGCCCTCAGGGACAACCTGCCCTTCGGACAGTTTCTCCGTGTCCGGAGGAACTGTTCTACGAAAGAAAGTTTCATGAAACATGCTAAAACACTGACCTCCAATCTAATAGAGAGAGACTACCCAAAGAAAGTGGTCAGGCGAGCCGCTAAACGTGCTAGCAATAATCACCGAGAGAGCCTGATTGAGGTTAATACCAAACAGACCTTACCTCAGAGATTGACATTCGTGAATACATTCTCTACGATATCTAATGATGTAAAAAAATCTATCTTGAAGAATTGGAAAATTCTCAATGTCGAGGGTGATAATTTGCCGCCTCCCCTTTTTGCCTTTAAGAGAAACAGCAATTTACGAGACAGGTTGGTACACACGAGGCCACTTGCCATCAAAGCAGTTGCACAAGAGACTATCTGGGGCACTCCGAACTTGCAGGGCCACTTCCCCTGTGGTTCTTGCAAAGTATGCCCCATGCCTAAAAAATCTAAGACCATTGACATAGGTACAGAACGTCCATGGGTACAGAACAAGCTGACAAACTGCAATAGCGAGCGGGTGATATACCGTATTTCCTGTCCTTGCAGACTACATTATGTGGGCATGACAGCACGTAAAGTCAAGCTGCGTATTATGGAACACATGAGCACAATAAGGTGTAAAAAACAAGCCACTTGTCTAACCGCTCATTTTCTAGAACTGGGTCACAAACCTGAGGAATTGACATGGACCATTTTGGAACAGCCTTACATTCCTCGACATGTCACTGACGTGGCCATATTTCTATTCCTCAAAGAACAACGCTGGGTCTTCAGACTCAAAAGTGACACCATGGGACTTAATGACTCTATCCCTTGGACGTTGCTCTAAACACTCTTATGTAGGTTTGAGATCAGTAAGTGTCAAACCAAGTATAATATTTACGGTAATACACTTATTTTTACCTACATAGTGATCACACCAATGCCTTACATAATTATTACATGTGCCTTGAATACTATATGATCTTTTTAAGGTTATATTCATTGCTATCAACTATGCTGCTCCATAAGAGGCTTCCTTCATTGGCCTCATTAGGTAATTCACCTTGCATGTATTGGTTTGCAATGTGAATTTCTGTTTCAACATAATACCTTCTTTCTCTGTGTCAATAATTGTAAACTGGTAATGTCTTTGATAATCCAGGATCGCGTGGTAATACATAGAATAACCTCGCATATCTTTTTGCCCCACGCGCGTCTGTCGAAACTACAGAAACGTCAATTTCTACTCTTGCTGTAGTCTTTCCCTGTCTCGCGGTACCCGCGTCATCGCGGGATTTGGCGCGAGACCAGGAAGACTTCTGCAATCACACTGGATATATTATCCCGGTTGTCCGTCCGTTCGGTACCCCCCCGACGGCTCTGCTGACCGTCCGAGGTACCGACGGACAGGTAGGTACACGCGCCCATGTTCCATTTTAATTCTGAAGGGTAAACTGATTAAAACGGGCACCATTTCATCAGGGTTCTCGTATGCCATATGTCATTTTATTTCTGGACGAGGTCTATTACGATTGTTTGAAACTGTGACATAGCGCAAATCTAGTAAACAAACGGTAAAAACGAAGACATTCTTTCTTTTAGATCAGGTGTCTTTGGCATTTTGTTTGGGAGGTATGATTCCTAATAAGTACCAATTCCCCCCCCTACTGGAGTTGTTAACCATTTCCAATTGTACACATGCTGACGCAGTACATTAGTAATCCCGGGTCTGCTTTATAATATGTAGGCCCGTGAAACCACATACATGTGTACCGAATTTTTTCTGTGTTGTATGCTGTGGATCAGTCAGTGGTTTTGATGTAAAGGTTCGATACACCACATGAATTTTAGCTTGGTGCATTTTTCCTTTTCAGAGCGGTGCCTCCTACACCCTGAGCTGTTGCCAGGTGGGGTGAGGCTTGATCTTCCTTATCTTTAAGGTAAGAATGGGGTATGTACCTCCTGTGGACATACATATGATGGCACAATGTTTTATGGCCACATATTTTGAGAGTGTGCATCTTGATTGTTTCTATGAATCAAATGTGTGTCATGTTATTTTTTATTTACTTTTTCAGAAATATTGAAGATATTGTGATGGAATCGGTATCGTGAGAAGTAGCACTCACACTATATCCTTTTTCCAAGTGTTATAAATAGCAGTTTAAATTATCTTTGTCTTGTTAAGGTCCTGACTAAAGCACATGGCTGTATTTCTTGCCGTTAAGTGCTGAAACATGTTGACCATTATGACAGCTATTTATCAAAACTAGTCCTGGCACTCACGTTTTTTTTAACCCTTGATCGTGACTGACATCACACGTCTTGTTGGTCTGTTCACGCACCAATTTTATTTTCTTGCACTTCATTATTCTGCACTGCATTTAAAATATCACCTTTAAAAAAAATCTTTGGTCCCACATAATACATCTTGCTCATCTTGGTTTACATATCCTCCCGACATTCGTTGGCTCTGATACCTATAGAGCCGGTTTGTCATTGTGTATATCCAGGGATACCCAAATGATGAAGCTAATCACCAGGCTTGGTGAATGATGGGAATCCATATACATAAACTTGTATGTTTATTGTAATTTCACATGTTTTGATTCATAGTAGGAACTTTCCTTTTCTGCTCTCTTTTTTGACTAGACACTGGAGTATATTTTGTATGTATAAGCCAGTTTAGGGGCTACATATTCCAGTTTGTCTTTAAATTTTGGCCTCTGACCCTAGTTAACTTTCCTGTTGTGTGTGAGATATATTTATAATCTTTATTCGGGTCTTAAAAAGACACCATAAAAGCACAAATACAACAAACGCATAAAAAATATTTAAGAAACATCAGTTAATTTCCATAAAAAGGGTATAAATGTTAAAATTTATCTGACACTCTAAAAAAGACAGGGGGGTCGTCAGTTTAAATGTTCAACAGGACAAGTGATATTAGGGGCCAGTTTCTCTAGTGTTCCTCAGTCTTATTGCTATTCGAATAAAGTTTATGGTGCAAAAAAGAGTGTAAGCGTCCTCCGCTTCCTGTAGGAACCTCAAGGCCAGTCTTGCGTGTTTAAACTTTAGGTCTTTCAGGATCCCCACCAGGAACTTGCGTCTTGGCATAGTGTACAATGGGCACAGTAGGACAAAGTGAAGGGTATCCTGGGAGACCTGTGGTCGCAGCTGCAGGTACCCTTCTCCTCCACGGTGTGAGTGAACCCAGCCGGGACCGCAAGGAGGTGATGGAGCATGTTAAGTCTAAAGCCGGTCATGACAAAGCGATCCTGGGCGTTAAACATGACCCTTAAATAAGGTTCCATGCCATGCTTCACTGTGAGTTCATTATAGGAAAGGTTAGTGGGTTTGTGGTTTTCTTTTCCGGCCCTTGCCAACTTCAGCTGTGCGGAGAAGAGTTTTTTCACCAGGGCCTTGCTCTCTGGTGTGATGGAGTCTGGGGATGTAAAGAGGTTAGAACAATCAATTTCTACTAGAGATTTCTTGACAAATTTCAGCCGGGTGAGATAAATACCTCCCCCTCTGAGTTTTTCACTTGGAAATGAGACAAAACATTTGAAATTTAAATCACAAATTTAAATTTAAAGCAGAGAATTCCGAATGTATTTCTTTTTTCCCCAGGAACTCCAGCCGGAAATAATTTGGCTCGTTTAACTTCTGTCAAGAGAAAAGAGCGGGAGCGCCATACTTTTCTCACAGCTTGAAACTCCGATCCGTGGGCCCACTCCTATTTGCACAATGATCGGAATTCAACCCTCAGCTTGTAATGAAGGCATTCGACTCTCCCGCCAATTACAACTGCACAGAAACCTTGCTGCTCAACTCTTCATAGCAGCATACACCTCACCCTAAAAGCATACAGGAAAAGACAGATATGTAATCTCTGTGTTATCATGGCCTCATGGTCCAATAACATGAGACTTCTGGCCCCTCCCCTCTTATATACACACGCTCGGATTGGTCCTTGCTCCAGAGTTTCATACACGCCGCTCTGTTGATTCCTAGCTCAGCTTATGCTGTGTAAATGCCAACATAAATAAACGTGCTGGTGTTTTGTCGGGTGTGCCTGTGACAGAGGCGGGTAAGAATGAGCCCCATTTGGACTCTGAGGTACAGGGTGAATGAAGGGTTAAAGTATATAGAGCCAACATGTGTATGACCAGGCCTTCAAGGTGGCTTGTGATGCAGGTTCTAATTATAGGCACCCTGGCTCCCCACGGAGCCTGTTTAGCCGTCTGAAGGCCCCAGCAACATCAATCTGATTAATTCATAATATGCAATTGTCAGTGGCGTAACAAGGAGGGGAGGGTGGTCTGCCCCATGCGGCCCGAGTTTTGGAGCTGGCATCACCACCCCCTCTTACCGGCGGCCCAGGAATGGCCAGCACCCCTCGCGGGCGGCAAACACAGGCTCACGTTGGCCATTGTATGGGATTTCACTTGGGGTTGGGTTCCTGCCACTAGGAGAACTGCTATTTGACATGCCATAATCCAAAGAAACAGTGCTCAAGTCCAGGGGCAGAGTTGCCCCACAGCTCTCAGATCAGGAAAAATAATATGATAATATCCTTGTTATTATCATTTTATTTTTCACTACGGGGCTGGGTTAGAGTGGGGTGGGATTGGGGTCATAGGGGAAGGAGTGATGGGCACACTCTAAGTGCGCATGACGGTATGACCGGCCATCGCGGTCAAACCAAACTGCCATGCACACTTTACATTTTACCCACCAGGCTGTAATGCACCGCCTGGTGGGGAACATGCGCAGTCTCCCTGTCCACATCTGAGCGCCAAACCGCGGCACTCAGACCAATCACAAAGCTGCACTGTAGTGTTGTGATTGACTTGGGGGAGCCTGTGTGCTTCAGGTACCGAATCTAAGGAGAGACGGCACCCCCGTTCCCTGCCAGCTGCCACTGCACAAGTCTGCCCTAAATAAGCTCCTCTAATTAAGATCCTCCAAGCTGGAAAACGTGTGCAGAATATTCCTCTGTAAGTTTACCTTTTGTGAAGCTTTTCTTTGCACGAAGGCAAATATTTGCAATTTTTTTTTCTGTGCAAGTTTACCTTTTGCTAAGTTTCCAATGCACAACTGCACTGACCATAAAAAGAACACGTTCCATTTCCTGCTAAATATATCTTATGCAGGAGGCGGACTATTTTGTTAATGTTAAATATGTTGGATATAAGTCTTTGCAGAAGTTATGATTTTCTTACCTAAATGGCAAAGTAAAACTCGTAACAATTGTCACAAGTTGCAAAGATTTCCATACAACTTCACATTTGTTGCACGAAACAAACTTACACATCAGTCTAAGAACAGCCTGTTGGGTAAGAAAAGCCTTCAGACTTCGTACAAGTTCTGCAAGAGCGTGACCTGACCCACCACAGATTCATGAAGGTGAACTCACAAGCTTGGAGGATAACAATGCAGGAAAAAGAGCTAAAATGTATGAACGGCGTATTATGTGTTCGCCCTCCATACTTAGTGTGTTTACAGTTCTCTGCTGTCCATGTCCTTGATCCATATTGTCTGCTCTGGTCCTTAATTCTTTGTTATTCAAGTCTTTGGTAATCATTAAGAAGATTTGAGCATCATCTACACACAAGAAGAAGGAATAACCAATGAATGAGCCCTGGGGTGCTCTGTGCAAGCACTTGTTCTGTTTATACAAACGGGTGAAGCACAATCTTTGAGTCTGTAAGTATGCGATGGATTATGATTTTAAACGCCACTGGCAGGTCCTGATGGTCCACCACCCCCCTCTTTTGGGGGCATAGCTTCAGGGGGGGGTGCTTGGGGTGTTACACCACCCTTTATAAATGTATTGTCTAATGAATAATTGGGTACAGGAGCTTTCAGTCAGGTATGATAAGGTGTCTCTCTGTCTTCGCCTGTGATTTTTAAATACTCACGCAGACTAAAACACACACACATACACTCACTTTCCTGTTTTGAAGGTCTTAAAACATAGTTATTTTACAAAAAATAGTTTTAAGTACCCCTCACAATCCGCACTCCTTTCCCTTTCCACGGGCCCTTAAGCCCCCCTCATGCGCTGCTTCTTATATAATGATTACCATGATGTGCCAGCGTGATAGTCAGAAAATCTGTAGCTCACCCCTCCCCCCAGTCTTACTGACCAAGCTCCGCCCCCAACCCCCACAGAGCGCAGTACAGCCAAAACAGGTTACCTCAAGTGGGCTGAATATATTACTACATCGATACAGGGTGCTCTACACTTCATGATTCCCTACACAGGTTGCTCCATCTCCCTACTACAGGGCATGGTACAAGCGGGGGTTTGCTTTGGGGGGGATTTTGAGGTGTTGCACCCCCCTAAGAAATGTATTTTCGGGTTACCATTTGGGTGCACATGCTTTCAGTCGGGTATGGCGAGGTGTCTTTCGGATTTCAGTAATTCTTACATAAACACAGACAAAATCATACACACACTCTCCCTCTCTGCTTTGAAATGTTTAAAAAATGTTGTTTTTTTAACAAAAGATTGTGTTTCTCTCACTTTGTACCAGCCGCGGCCCGTGGCCGGAGTTCCCTGAGGGAGACAGGCGGGGCGGGGGAGGGACAGGGTGGGGGGTGGTAAACACCGGAATATGGATGATTGCAGATAAGTAAACAATTAAATGAATAAAACGAATTTCGTAGCGTTCCCTGCATCGCATTTTGAAATGCAGGGCGCGTAACGAAATTCGTTTTATTAATGTAATTGTTTACTTACCTGCAATCATCCATATTCCGGTGTTTACCACTCCCCAACCTGCCCCTCCCCCGCCCCACCTGTCTGCCCCACGTAACTCCCTCCACGGGCCGCGGCTGCTTTGTACCCCACCAAACTGCATTTGTTTCCCTTCCCACTGCCGTGCTTTTCGTACAATGTAGTTTAACCGCTTCGCTGTGGCTGGAATTCCCCCACGGTGCTGAAGAATTCCACGCATGCGCGGTTCAGACGGCCCCCGGCCATCCCCCGCACACGCCCACCATGCCGTCAGAAGGCTGGGGGCTGTCCGACGCATGGAAGGGGTTAACACTAGATGCCAGCGTGATGGTTGGAAATTCTGAAGCTCGCACCCCCCAATCTTACTGACCAACCTCCGCCCCAAGGTAACGGCTACCCTAAGCCTCACTCCACACTGCATGATGCTACACCAAACCCACGACTGCACGGTACAGGATGCCCTGGCCCCAGCGACGGCCGGCACCGGTAAACGTGGTGGGGAGGGGCGAGGTGGGGTGGGAGGGGGTTAAGTTGACAGACAACGGATTAGGTATAATTAATTAAATAAATAATACCTATTCCATCATCTGTCGGCTTGCCCCCGCCGTGCCCTGCCCCACCACACTGCACTTACTTGTGTAGGCCGCTGATGCTTGGGAGGGAGGGGTGAGGGGGGTAAAGCAGACCACGAACAAGGAATATGTGGAAAAGGCTGCTTTTATTGGAACAGGTGTGCATCACATGTTAAATAAACCTCGGCAAAAGCCTTCCAAAACTATTCCTCACTAAATACATAACTTACCTAACGCTGCCCCCGCCCCCTCCCCTAAAATTTAATTACCCCACCCCCACCCATACAACAAAACATTTCAAACATTACAAAAACATTACATCACCATATCAACCATTATAACCTATAAATACAAGCCCTCCATTAACAAACTCCCATGCCTGCCCCTTCCCATCTGTCAATCCCCCAAAACGTGTAACCGAACTAAAAATGACCAACCTATCCTTTCCCTGTCGATAACACAACTTACCCATTAATCAACAAACCTCTGCCAAAACTGCCCAAAACAAATAGACCCCACACAGCACCTGCTCCAAGCGACAGAATACAGCAAAAAAAAAACCTGCTCACCTTTTCCAATGCTGCAAACCAAACCAAAAGACTACTGAAAAAATTAAAGAGAAAAGACCTAACTGGATAAAAAGGGGCATACAAAATTTGGAGAGGGGGTGAGAAAAAATTCCTGTCCAAGCTCCAGCCACCAGGTCACCAAACCTAAATCGGTGGCTGGGAGCAGGAGCCCAAAGCATTTATGCTTGGGCTCCTTTTGGGCTACCTACTAAACGAAGCCCAAAGCCCAAAATGGATGTCGCTCCTGAAACTATCCCCCCCCACAGCCCCTCCCAAATCGCCCGGGGGGGACCTCCCTCCGGTCGGCTGCCCCCCGCCAAACCCCCCTTGGGAAGGAGGGGTGAGGGGGTAAGGCAGACTACGTACAAGGAATATGTGGAAAAGGCCGCTTTTATTGAAACAGGTGCGCATCACATGTTAAATAAACCTCGGCAAAAGCCTTCCAAAACTATTCCTCACTAAATTCATAACTTACCTAACCCCGCCCCCGCCCCCTCCCCTAAAATTTCATGACCCCACCGCCACCCATACAATACAACATTTCAAACATTTCAAAAACATTATATCACCATATCATCCATTATAACCTATAAATACAAGCCCTCCGTTAACCAACTCCCATGCCTGCCCCTTCCCATCTGTCAATCCCCCAAAATGTGTAACCAAACCAAAAATGACCAACCTATACTTTCCCTGTCGATAACATAACTTACCCATTAATCAACAAACCTCTGCCAAAACTGCCCAAAACAAATAGACCCGCCACCCAGAAAGACGGGGGAAGGAACTACCCCCCTTTCTGCCGCCCAAGTAGGAAAAAACTTACAAACTCCTAACATTCAAGCATCTGGACAAAACTTCTCTAATCTCCAGCAAATAGAGGTCCATTCCCAACCTGGATAAATGAACTCCATCCGCACGGAAAAATTTAACAGACTCAAAACGGATATCCCTGTGCGACACTCTCCCGAAACCCAATTGACGGCAAAACCTGGAAATTTCCGAATTCGCCTTCTTCCTTGCCCTGTCAATGGCAATTCCGTCCATAACACATGGCAACCAGATCAGCGTTCCTTAATTAAAGACAAGTCCCTCTTCATTGCCCGCAGCAAGACCACACCTTTTAGCCCACAAAGATCGTTCTCTCCCAAATGCAACAATAAAATATCCGGGCCTAATCCCCTCGCCATTGCCTTGTTCAAACATGGTATACGTTCCCTCCAAAGCATACCCCCATTTCCTTTCCACACAATGTTAAACATTTGGTCATTGTTGGAAGGCGGTGACCCCAGGGGTCAAGAAGACTCTCCTAACCGCCCGGAACCTCCTCTCCCACAATTACTGCCGAGTCTTATCGAGGGGGAGTCCCCGCCGGGCAGGACTGATTGTACACACTGTCGACACACCACACTTACGAACGGACACCACACCGTGAATCTTTATCAAGTATGAACTTTATCAAGATAAAAGTAGGGAGCAATACAAAGCGATCGAGGGATCGCGAAAGTCTCGTAACAAGGGAACGGGGAAGCGGGACAGTCTTAGAGGGCCAGCTGGCACGCCACGCACTCTGCGCACAGTTCTCAATCCTCAAACTGGGGGGTACGGGGGCTGGCAATGGGACTTGCTGTCCTACTCACTTCGGTTTCAGATGATCGTGAGGGTAGTGTTGATGGTCCAGCCGGACCAGAGAGTTCTTCAAGCCGCGATGAGGTCAGCAGGGCTTGGTCAGGAGAACTTTGTCGTACTCGTAGTCAGGTGGAGCCGCGACAGCGTCCGCAGGGCTCGGGATGGTAGCAAGTGTCTCTCGTTCTCAAGAGTGGGCCGCGACAAGGTCAGCAGGGCTCCGATGGTTCAGGTCTTACTCTTCGCGAGGGAGCCACGACAGCGTCAGCAGGGCTCCGATGGTTAAGGTCTTACTCTTCGAGAGGGAGCCGCGACAGCGTCAGCAGGGCTCCGATGGTTCAGTTCCGTAGATTCGAGGATGAGCCGCGACGACGTCAGCAGGGCTCGGTGGGTCAGAGTCTGTTCTCCTCAAGGTCAGCCGCGATCAGATCAGCAGGGCTTTCTTGTCCAAGATACAACTGCCGACTAGATGGAAGGCAGGCTGTCTTATAGTTCAGGAGCTCTTTGATGTCCGGACCCTCAGAGGCAGGAGGCCGGAGGTCCGAGGGCCAGGCGCCTGATTTTCTGGCGGCTGTGTCTTTGATGCTTTTGGACCATGCGTCCAGGGAATCCCAGATGCCCATCGAGGCCTGGAGCCAGCTCACTAGGATACCAAAAGGTGCGATCGAAACCAGCCCCCAGGGATGGTTCGGAGGTGTGAGGACATCCAGCTCCTCTGGAGGGGGCCGGAGGTGTGATGGAAGCCTTGGTTTCTGGTACTTGGTGAGTCGTTCACCCCCCTGGGCGAGTTGGGCGCGCACGCCTAGCTGCAGCCGGGAGCGGCCAGAGGCTGCCGAAAGGGAAGAAGGCGGCCGGCCAAACATGGAGTCGGCCGGTCACATGCAGGGTTGCAGGCACGCGGTCTGGGGGTCATTTCAGGACCGATGTAAGAGTCTCGTGTATAGTTCTGGGTGGACGGAAATTAGTTCTGTCCGTCGTTCTGGGTTATGGGGGGTCAGCGAGGGCCACGCCACGAGGCCGGGTCCAACAGTCATTAAAACCCAACATTGTTCCAAAATAACTCTGGGCCGCCTGAACCTGGGCCCATTTGATGAACGAATGCCCCACTATCCAAACCGTCACTTCTCTAGACTGGGGCCCAGCCACAGAATCTGTAAAGAGAAAAATATAATGAGTTTCAAGGCAAAAAGGATGACGCATGCGCCTCAGTCCCGTTTCCTCTCACATAATGCTGAAAGCAATTTGACGACCACCACCCCAACCGCATGATGTTCCCTTGAGACCAGCCCCTAGTATGCGCTTCAGTCGCTGCACCAATCCTAAAAGAGTGAGTACCATACTGCTCCCCATCCAACCCAATCTTCGGCAAAGCTTTACGCAGTACCATGCGCAATTGGTATGCTGTTACTGGGGCCCCATTTATATGCTGAAAAACCGTGTCGCACTCTGACCCCCCTGACAATATCTTCCAGCGACGGGCCAAACGTAAAGGGCAAGTAGCCTTGGGAGTCCTCGCTTCCAACCAAACTCCTTTGCCCAATTTCTTCTGAACAGTTTTGGAACTAGAGAGCCATATATGCACACCTTCTTCTGATAAAAACACTTCTTGCCGAGAGATTCCCCTTTTTAATTTGGTGCCCAATAGCTCCGAAACTCGAAAAGCCCCAAAAACATGAATGCCATCAGAGCGGCAAACAAACAAGCTTCAAAGTCATCCCTGCAAACCAAAGGTAAAATTTCCAACAAACGAGCCAAATTCTGCCACGAGAGGGGAGCATGGGACAACTGAACACCTCCCCGCTCCCTAGCACAACCTTCCAGCAGTCTTTTACCTACCTCGCCAGCCGAAGGAGAATAACTCCACAAGAGTTTCCCCATAAATGAAATACCTGCTAATTTCCCTGCGATGGTCACCCGGGAAAGGCCTCTCTCAATAAGATCCAAGATAAACTGTACTACATCTTCCGAACAACGCCATGCCTCTTCCCGCCTACATGCCCCAGCGCCAAAAATTCCTTCCATGCATGTGAATACGCAGTTCGAGTGGACGCAGACAAAGAACCTACCACCAGTTGTAATACCCTATGTTGCCTACATACCAAAGATGTTGCGGCATCGGGGTAGGTGTCCTGTCCGCCTCCTTGACCAGCCCACGGAATCTCCCCCACTGCGAACGAGACAAAGCATCAGCTATGTCATTGTCCACACCAGGAATGTGCATAGCTCGAAATGAAATGTCATGTTTTAGGCAGCCTAACACAAATACCCTCATCAACTTCAAACCTGCTCATCTCTCGCCGACTGCCTGTTGACGATCTGGACCACTGCCATGTTGTCTACCCGAAAAAGAACTTTCTTGTGTGCTATTTCCTCCCCCCAAAGGGTCAATGCCACCAGCAAAGGGAAAAGCTCCAAAAATGTTATACTCCTCCCTCCATCTCTCCATTCTTGTGGCCACTTCTCTGCACACCACCTGCCTTGCCAGTATAAGCCAAAACCGTCACTGCCTGCTGCATCCGAGAACATTTGAACATCCCACTGTACATCCTCTTCCCTGACCAGTGGCACTCCATTAAATGAAGTAAGAAAAAAGGACCACATACGCAGATCTTCCTTCACTCCTGCTGACAAGCGAACATGGTGATGAGGCAAATGCTGACTTGCCAAAGCTCTGCCTGAACACCTACAGAAACTCCTCCCTGCCTGACTACCCTACAAGCGAAATTAAGATGTCCCAGCAACACCTGAACCTCCTTCACCTTCTGTTTTGACAGCATAGACTCCAACAACTGTAGCATTTTTAACTTTTTGTCATCCGGCAAGCGAGCCCGCATTGCCACTGAATCAATTTCAATACCCAAAAAGGATAAAACCGTAGCAGGTCCCATTGTTTTTTCAGGAGCCAAGGGCACTCCCATATCCTCCATGAGCTCATGGAAAGTGTCTAGCGCTGTCTGGCACTCCGCGGAGCCCTGGGAACCAACAAAGAAAAAATCATCCAAATAGTGTGTTACCAAGGTACGACCTGTGTGGATTCGTGAAATGCCATTGCAAAAATGTGCTTAAACATTCAAATAGAGCACATGACATGGAGCAACCCATGGGTAATGCTTTGTCCACGTACCATATACCCCCGAAAGGGATACCCAGAAGATCCCAATCATCTGGATGGACTGGAAGCAACTGAAACGCAGACTTAATGTCACATTTTGCCATCTCTGCGATTGTGCCCTTGATCACAACTAGTGACATGGCCACGTCAACCGAGGAATATGAAACAGAGGCAGCCTCCTCATCAATTAAATCATTCACCGAAGACTCCTCAGGCCATGACAAGTGCTGAATTAGCCAGTACTGCCCTTGCTCTCATTTATTGCCCACAGAACGAATCGCGTGTGGTACCCAGAAAGGACCTTCCCATCTGAAGTTAATCCCTCTTCAAACAACCGACTGGGTAGGTTACCGCCAACAAGCGCCACTAGCCCTCACAATTCCCACAATAAACACCGCAATTTTACACCACCACAAGCCGCATCACTCTCACGGCTTACCCATAGTTCCCAAATCACCTTCACTCACAAACCCAAAGAGTACCCACCACCAATCTTTCACAAAATAAGGAATTGCAAAATGCATGAGTTTTTGAGGCCTCGCACGGAATACTCACGCCTCACGGCAACACCTAAAACACTGCGGTTCCGAATGCAAAGTCTGTAGTTGCATTGTGAGCTCTGACTATACAAATAATGACTGTGCATATATCTTTGTTTTCCTCCCTTCTACTTCTTCTTAAAAACAGGTGTTGTAAATAACTTTGTTCAGGCAAAACTATTTTTCTTGTCCTGATGATGATCCTGTGATACCTGAGCTGGGGATCGAAACGTCGACCATAGAGTAATTCATACATGTACTTCCTCAATACTATTGTTTGTATGAATGACTCCAGGATACACTGCTAATGTATAACTAATATCAGTGACCTGCAAGCTCACTCTGTTTACCTCATAATTTTTCCTCTCTTACCTTTATTCTCTTACCTTCTCCTCCTTGCATGGCACAGGACTGTGTCCCAATTTAACCCTTATTTCTTGGGTTAATTGCTGTACTCTTGAGATCTTAAACTTATTGAACCAATAAATATTCCCTGGCTGGCTGGTCTAGGAATACTGAACCATATAGAACTCCATTGTGATCTATATATATCAATTGTTTTCCTCATTCTTGTATGCTCAGGACCGCTTGTTGTTTTGATAAATACTTGTCACCCATGGTCCCGAGCGATCTAATGGGTTCCCCTTGTCCCTTCTTGATGAATCTTGCTCTCTCTTGGGCACCACTCCGATAGGTGATATTATCAAGTTCTCTACTGGCCAGTCATCAAAAGGACCTGCCATCCTTCCCTCATGCACTTGTCTGCTCAGTTTCTCTCACACCACCCTGCTATGCTCCGCCGCTGACTTTAAGTTATCTGCCCACCTTCTCTGCCTTGGTCCCTGATAACCCAAATGAAATCCATGCTGAAAACCTTCCAAAAGCTTTGGTTTCACCCCCACATCCTCGTACTCCTGTAGTGCATGTTCAGCTTTGACAGCCTAATTGGCGTGGGAGCCCTTTGGCCCAACGCCCTGCGCCCCTCTACCACCTCGTCCCCCTTGAAATTGCTGCAAGGTGCCAGATGTACCTGCGCTTGCCTGAGGCCCTTGCTGACCTCCCTGAGACTTAGCTCCCCAACAGTTAACAAGGGGATGCCTCTTACCACACTTGGAGCATTCGTGTCTGTACTTGCAGTACTCCCTTGTGCATAGCCCTTTTTTGAAATCCCAGCGTGCCCCAATTCCAGTCTGTGTAGCCGTTCCGCTTCCCACCCCACCACGGGTGGGCTTCCCCTGAAAGGGCAGATAAATTAACAGCAATCCACTAGCAGTAAAAATGGTCTTGCCGCCTGCAGCGGCTCCCATGGTATGCTGCCATAAATCTGTATCTAACTCCCCCCACTTTGCCTCTGTGTCCCATGCCATCCGAGCACGAAACTCCTCATCGTATTGCGCCCATGCATAACCTCCTCCAGTAATCTGCGCTTTCCAAATCACATCCATATATTTAAATATAGACACGCTGCGCTCCGAGAATTTCTCACAATATACGCTTGCATAGATTAAAAATGCTGCCGTCCAGTTCTCAATAGTCAACGGCACTTTAGGGCGCTTAGCCAATTCATACTCCTCCTCGTTAGAACTTTCCTTAGACCTGACCTTCCTGTGCAGGAGTTTCAATATCTCAACATACTCACCCTTCCATATGCGCTCCTTGGTTGCCAACATTAGATGAGCACCCAAAGGTTTGGTTACCCCCATGTATGGGCAGCTTCTTAATTTTCAATTCCTTACTATCAAGTGGCTCTTTAACTCCCCCGGCTGCATCAGTGTTAGTCCCACTCTCCACCTTATTGCCCAATGCCATATTTCCATTCCGTGTCCTTAACATATTTACCTTTGAGCAATGTCCCCTCCGACCACCCCGACCCCCTCTACCACAGTCCCCACAGACACCATTTTTGGTTTGGCTTGTGTATGAGCTGTATCACCTGGCTCTAAAGAGGTTGCTCTAGCGGACTCTGACCGCTGTGCCGATAATTCCACTCTGTCCCTTGAACGAGGGCCCCTCACCAAGGGGCGGTGCTCTCGTCTGTTCCTTGGCTGCTGTACCACTCCTGAAACCTGTAAAACACTATGAGACACATGAGAGGGCCCTCCCCCATCCATATCCTGCAATTCCCCTTCCTCGGGCTGTCTTCATCATAATCAAGCAGAGTCGGCTCCACCACCTGAAGCCCCTCATTATCAAATTCCACCTCACGGGTCCTACCAGACCCAGCGATACCAACACTGGCCCTCATGGCCTCTGAGCGTCCTCCTGGAGGGAGAGCCGACTGTACCCGCCGGTACTCCCCCATGTGCTGACCCTGAAGCTCCATAGCCGTCGGTAAGGTAGACCTGCCAGTCGTTGGGGCCAGCGAGGTTGCGCCGGACCTTCGTGTGCTGACCGTGACGGGATCCCTTGGTGGTACGGAAAGTGCTGCGCAAGGCTCTACCCTCCCTTCGCCTCGGTGGAGTTGGGCCGTTCCACGCCCTACCGAGTCTGCTGCACAGCGCCGGTCCGTATCCTGAAAAGAAAACGTTTTGACTGGTGTGCTGGGTCCCCTAATAGCAAAAGCCGCCTCGGACCCCTGCCAACTGGAAATCATCGGATCCGCCGACCGCCGTCTTGACACCCGACCAGACTGCCCATCCCTGCCAGTACCTACCACCGGGGATAACCACCTCCTACCTCTTCATCCCTCCATTCAAACATAGCTGCCACCACCGCCGAAGCTGGGCCCCAACTCTTAACCCCTTTAGGAGCGCCACTCTCCTCTTGTTGCTTCTTCACCGAACCCCTGACATCCTTCGAACTGTCCAAGCGCCTATGGCAAACAGAGCGTTCAACCACCCACGGCCCCTCAATCCTGCCGACCAAGAGGGAAAAGTATCTAGACCCTCCCATGCCTGAACACCATCTGCCGGTCCAGATCCCTGTGAACCTGTAACATAGAACTAGGAACAAAACCTCCAGCACTCTCCACGGGTGACCTATTCCACACTCCAGTTGGAGTGCCTCTAAATGCCACACTCCCTTCCACCTGCCCTGCACTAAAACCAGAAACTTCTCCTTTGCCAACCCCCCCTCCTACCACCTGAGCCCATACGCCATCACCTTTTGAGCTCCCCCAACCGACAAAACACCCCCCCTAAAAGATGCTGGGGGAGAAAATAATAAGGGGCTGCCTACATTACCCTCATCCTCCAATTCATCCTCTACCCCTTCCATATAGTGTGTGCCACAATCATCTACATTAGCAGAATGTGATAATCCTGCAGCTAACTCAATCTCTTGTCTCATAACATATATGCGCTGCAGACCGCCCTTCAACCAGAGAGAACTGATGAAAAGCCTGTTGCTCCCCTCCCACCCCCAAACCGCTCCGCTTCTCCCCCAAAGCTAAAGCGCCTCCTCGCGCGCACACAAGAGAAATGCCGGTTCCTCACTCTGACGAGTGCTTTGCTGCCGACAGTGAAGATGAGCACTTTCTGCTCCCTTTCCGGCCTCCACGCTTTCTATCGCCAGCCAGAAAGGCACCCGCCCCCACACTATGCGCACGGGGACGGGCCGACTCAGAATCATTCCCCACACAAGCCTCACGCAAAGAAGAATCTTCCGCCTCAACCTGCGCATGCACGGACGACATCCCCACAGCGTCCACGCCCATACCCCGGCCTACACCTGACGGGGCCGGTTTCCTAGTACGGGACCTGCCCCTCTCACTTACCGGGGGCGCCCGACGCCTCTTAGGTGAAGTACAAGCTGCCACAGCCGCCACAACGCCAGCAGAGGCCTGACGCGAAGGGCGCGCCGCCCCCCCGCCGATCGCCAGGTCCATTCTGCCGGCTTCAGATAACAGCCGAAGCGCCTCCAACACTCTATAATCCTCCATAATACAGGCAAGTCAAAAGTCTCGTAATGCACCCTAAACGCTAACTAAATTAACGCTAAAATACAAATACAGAACAAAATCCTGTCTAAGCTCCCAGCCACCAGGTCACCAAACCTAAAATGGTGGCTGGGAGCAGGAGCCCAAAGCATTTATGCTTGGGCTCCTTTTGGGCTACCTACTAAACGAAGCCCAAAACCCAAAATGGACGTCGCTCCTGAAACTATCCCCCCCCCCACAGCCCCTCCCAAATCGCCCAGGGATGGGGGGGGGGGGACCTCCCTCTGGTCAGCTGCCTCCCCCCAAACCCCCCATGGCCCTCAAGGTCCGCTGCACAGGCTGCTGCACCCCCTCCGCCGGTACTGTACACCATACTGTGGACTCAATGATGCATTGCACAGAGTGTTCCAGGCACCACACTACATTTCGGGATTACCCAGAGCTGTCATATATATCGATATTAAAATACAACGAGGCGTGAAGTTAGGTTTCAGGTGTTTCACGCTAGGTAGATTTATTGAAAAAAAACAGCTTTCACGGCTCATCCAGAGGCCCTGAAAGGTATTGTTTATTTATGGAATCAAATACTTTTATCTCGACCACCGCGTGACTGAGGAGGGAAGACCTGGTGCGTGCAAATGTGGCTGTTCTGGCGTGCTGTGAGAGTGTGGTGGGTGGCAGTCTATGAGCTCCCTGCTTTGAGCCTGCACTGTATAACCTGCCGTTTAATCTTTTCCACTTCATTAGTCTGTGAGTGTCAACAAGATTTCAGACTCCCACAAGGGTACAGAGCACCATCTGAAATACTTAAGCTTCCCTCACACCCTGTGCACATCAAACATGTGCATCAGAATTTCTATCACACACAGAGAACACACAGAGAACACACACAGCACTGCAGCAGTGGTGCAAGCTTCCATCATAGAGCAATATTCTCTCACTCTTAGAATATGGCACTGCCAGGCAGCTACAGTGCAAGCTTCCCATAGACAACAAGAATAACACAGGTAGCAGAGAACACTTACCCAGCACTTTATGTCAGTACTTCCGAAATCTGTGTTATTACATTAATACACAATCGCATGAATTGTCATTTTGTTAAAAAGTTAAATATCTTCACGAGGAACAGTAGGTCTGTTTTGAGATATAGATAGATATGTACTTACATTTAGCAGGAGACACATTTAGATCAGAAACGTTAGACATAGCAGTGATGACGGTACCCGGGACAGTGATGCTGGTGGCATGTTTAACATGGTTTAAACAAATGTATTCATTTACTAACGGCCTATTTAAGGGCACCACCTTGCCACCTAACAGTCACTCAGAGCACTCTGAGGGAAGACAAACATAAAGGAATAACAAGGGGGCCGGAAGCAAGAGGGGATTTATCTTTAAAAGGATACATAATTGGCAGAAGGATAAACTGTTCAATTCAATTAGTCTGGATGAACAAAGAGAATCAAGGTGTAAGAGGAGTAATTCATTTTAACATGTGGCTTTGGAGATGGGTGGTAAATTGAATGCAACAGTGAACAAGAAGGCTGTAAGGTCTTTCCTTGATGGGTGAATTGTAATGTGGCGCACAGTGGTTTGGGACCGACAGAAGGCGCAGTCTAATGGATATTTTTAGAGACAGCCTTCTCTCTCTTTCAGACCACTCTACCATGCTAAAATTGACAAATAGGTGGAGAGAAGATACTGTAGGAAATTCACATGTAGGTGACAGAGGGCTGAAACAGTTAATGCCATCCCCTTCCCTAAGGAAGTGGGCCATGGAAGCCCGTGCGTCTGTAAATGTGATCATGGGAAGATACTTCAGGATAATGTGGAACCTACACCGTCTTGTTGCTTACTACAACTCTCCACCCAGAAAGATTTGGCAAGCATCTTTTTTAAAAGTGACTGTTGCTGTCACGCAGAGGAGAGAGCGACCTGCCAGAAGCTTCTAGGACTGAGACGCAAAGGGCGCTAATTGATGGTAGACCACGAGGGACTGTCTGCTCATTGACAGTATCTTTGAACCCCTGGACACAGATCATCCCTGGGTAAGATGACCACCAGTAATAGCAGCAACACTGAAGGCCAGTCACTGTACACCACAGGGGATGGCTGAATAAATATGATCACTCCTCTCCCACCTAGGTGGGTCGGCATTGGCCACAAAGTCAAGCAGGCATAATCTTCAAACCCTGTTGCATCAACGAAAAAAGCCATGACCATCAGTGCATCCTCACCCACACTTGTGAAAAAACTGAAGAAAGCTGGGCAAACGCAGGAAAAGTAATCAACAAATGAAAAAACAAAACCAGCTCTTTGCTGACAGTCTAGAACAGTATCCAATCACATTTGAGACTTCCACTGATTGCAAGCATTTTTGTTCAGAGGAAATACATTATTTTACTTTGCGCTTGGTGGCCATTTAACATTTTTCCTGCCCATGCCTGCCACGTTTTAGAAGGCAGACAAGGTCATGAAAAATAGCGACAGTCGTCTCGCTCGCAAAAAGGGACGAATATTAGGAAGATCAATTTAGATAAATATGTGATACAAATTTAAAGTAAAATTAATTTTGTCATTATGACAATTTTTATTTAAAGAAAATAATCTGGGATTCTTAACATTTTTAAAATATCTATATAAATATTTCTGAACTAGTTGCGTAGTTAAAAACACAATTTTGAAAAAATGAAAAGTTCATTTTAATAATTTCAATTTCTATTACCAATACAAATTGTATGGTTTTTATAGGCTATTTTATTACATATGTATGATTCATCTGTATTTTTAAATGTGCTTTTTTCGAGTTAGTATAGTTTATCAGAAACTTTCCCCTCCTAATAGCTGTATTTTTCCCCAATGTTAGTCAATGTTAGCATGGTCATTCAGCCTCATAAATTCATGCACTTTCCCTAGTGTATGTGGGACTAGTGTAAGAATAGCCAATCTGAACTCCTCTATACTGCGCCCCAATACATGCACGTCCCCCAATAACTGTGGAGTTGGATTTCGAATAGTAAATTTGACACCCCAGCTATACAAACTGGAGTTATAATAAATCTGACCATCTCAATTATATGTACTTTTGACAAAGTTTGTTGGACGGAAGTTGGAATAATCATTCTGAACACCCTTCCCATCCCAAGTTAGAGGCATTTTCCACAATTTTAGTAGGACAGGACTTAGAAAAGTTATTCTGACCAGCTCTACCCCATTAGAAGCATTTTCTCTGTACATGTCCCGGAGCGTGGCAAACTGGCCTCTTACACCTTCTTCGGTTGGTTTGCTAGTCCTTGCAATGAGCTACTTCACTTATCCATGTGGAACATGGATGGTGTTTGGGTTCAACTTTCTAGTGAATAGAGGATTCATGTATTGAGTGTGTGTAATACATGTGGCCCTAGGTACGGGGAAGCATTTTGTATTTGCTACATCCAAGTTGTATCTAAGATGGAGCATCGGAGAATGCCCAAACAGTAGATGTGAATTGCAAGGCTGTTCCAGAACGTTCCAGGGATCTTTTGTATGCGAAGAAGAGGAGACAGAGGGCCACGTGGAAGGGTCAGGGATAGGAATTCCAACTGTATTATGAATATTGCACTGCACAGGTCACCCCACCTCTAAGTGGAATATTAAGTGTTAAAATGTCAGGTAAATGTATGAGATGGTCAAAAGGTTGGAACTTGACTGATGCTTGACACGCCATCCACTCACATTTGTGGGAATACTCATATTACACATCCATACATAATTTATACTCTAAGTTAGACAAATGTTTTTACATTTCAATGTCTGGGGAGAATGTCAAATAGAGAAAACTAGGCTAGAATGTTGCCTGATCATAGTCTATTGAAATTACTATTGAGTTGGGAAAGGGTAACTGCATGTGTACTGATATGGCAATTCCAGATGGCACCATTAATAGATTTAGCAGTAACATCAGAGGATCAGTAGTTCACTACCTTAGTGAAAATGCTGGCTCAGTGGATTACGCTATAGTGGAGTGGAAAGCCGTTAAAGGGTACATTAAGGGCATTTGTACGAAGACTACGTACAGTGTTCAGAAAGTGTTGGGTGAAGGGTATAATTAAACTGGAAGCTAGAATCTAGGGCACCTGAAGGTAGCGCTGTTCTCCAAACCTGATGGCTCACAAGACTAAATCAATCGAGGAGCTGAAAGTACATGCACATTGTTGGAAATTAGTCTGTCTGCAAGGTCACCCCAAATTTATTTTGTCTGTTTGCTTAACCCTATTTTTGCATGCTTTAGATCTCTGCGTACTTTACACCTGCTAACCAGTAGTAAAGTGATTGTCCGCCTCTTCCTTCCTAAATGGTAAAATTGGTATACTCACGATTGTCATATTTAACTTACCTATAAGACTTTAGAGTATTGTACCATGGTGTGCCCAGGGCCTGCAAGTTAAATGTCACAAGTGGACCGCAGCACCCATTGTGCCATCTACCACAGTGACAATATAAACAAGACTACCGGCCACGCACCAGTAACCTGGTTGTGCAGGTTTTAACAGCAAATTCCATCTGTCGAAATAACCTCTTTTGACAGAGTTAACTAAACCTTCCTTTTACATATATATGTCACCCCTAAGTAGGCATTATTGCCCATAAAGGTAGGGTGTGTGGAATTTAAAAGTAGGGCATGTCAAAGTTTAATGTTAAACATGTCTTTACAGTGGAAATGCCCTCAAGGTTATTTTCACATTATCAGGTTTGGCTGTTCCATTGGAAAATACTAGGATCCAATATTAAATATTAATCCTGTATCTCGGGAATGGAACTACCTAGACAAATTAATGAACATTTATTTTAATAGTTGTTAAGGGTCCTGAAAAGTAACTTTAAAAAAGTTACCTTTCCCCTGCCTGAAGTCTCTGGAAGATAAATCTGCATTTTGTTCTTCAACTTCGGCCAGCCAGTAATTACCATTTAAATTGGCATGAATGAGATATGAACTTGCTCCCAAGAGCAAAACAATAGGCTAATAGGAATGAACAAAGATGACCCCTCTGAACTAACAGATGATGATCCTTTTTCACATTAAAGTGTCAAGTCCTGCTTGAACATCACATCCTGCTTCACAGGTCTTTCGGGCTTTTCATATGACACTTTGGGTGCACTTCCAACAGGACTACCCTGTCACTGGCAAATATTAGGGCCCTTCTTTTGTCATGCCAGCCATTCAGGCCATAGTCTCAGTGGGACTCTCTTTGACATTACAGTGCCACTGCCTTTTTACAGGACTGCTGGTTTTACATATAAAATTTGGAGTGCACTTCAAAGGATGCAAACAGAATGCCAAAACACATTGTGTGTATCCGCTGTGTGCTTGCTGAAAGTTCAAGCTTGCTTTTCCGAGACATCTGTCACTGTGTTTTGTGGGGGTACAGTACTGCCTAAAACTGGAGTTTAGTGTTGGTTGTGGGAGCACACCAGGGTTTCCATAGTACACTCCTCACAGCCTAGGTTTAGTGTGGCCGAATACTTCAGCCATCTTGAAAACACCCAAAGTGGGTAGGGTTAACCCCGGGAACCTTTACCCTATTGGTTAAAGCTGCCCATGATCATTCCCACACACTAGCTTGTCCCAGGCATAACCAGGAACCTCCGGGAACCTCACATCAGAACACTTCTTTGACCTGAGGAATCTCATAAGAGCACTGAACCAGCTGCCTGAAACATGAAAGAAGAACCCTGGAGGACTAGCTCTCTCTCTCTTGTACCCAGGATGAAGGAGGGACCTCTAGGAACCACACACCAGAACACTCCTCGAACTGAGGAATCTCATGAGAGGACTACATCTGTTGCCTAGAACAAGAGAGAAGAGCCCGGAGGACTAGACCGGCTCTCTCTCTTGTACCCAGGACAAAGAAGGGAACTCCAAGGGTCATAAGGCTGATCTCCTTTTAAAGCTACATGCAGTCAACAAGCTACAAGAGGCCTTTTCTTGCAACTGCCCTGTTGACCAGTGGCAACTGGACCTGGTTCGGACCTTCCTGTTGGCCTTGGCCTGCCACCATTCGAGTCTCTAAATGCCTTTCTTGAGGTCCTAGGAGGCTTTAGAAGTGCATTCCTGTATGAGGATTGGATCATAAAGGTCTAAAATCAAAAGGTAAAATCTTTGAGCAGGTTAGTGTATTCGATCCGTGCCTCGTAGCGGTCAGCCTCAAATTGTGCCCTAAGTCCTGTTCTGCCTCAACAATTGACTATCATTGGCATTTTGTGCTTCTTGGTGCTGTTTCTACTTAAAACTTTACCCAATTCATATCTCCGGTTTCCCTTAATGGGTATTTTTTGTCATTTTATATGTTAAATTCACTAAATTTGTCTACTTCATTGTGGATATTTTATTGTTTTGCATTTCGATTTTATAACTGTTTTAGTTCTGAATAAATGATTTACACATTGTCTCTAAGTTAAGCCTGTTTTCTGTGTGCCATAGTTACCGCCGGGCATAACTCTGGTTAATTTAGTGACTTTAAGGTTCACCCTGACAAGGATTTTGATTATTACTTTAGGTGGGTACTTACCTCTATCAACAAATAACTCAGTGTCTTACATCCCTCCAGCTAGTCAGGCCCCAATCACGGTGGGACATTTTTGTCATTACAGTCTCACAGCCTGTTTGAAAGGTCTGCTGGGTTTACATATACCATTTGGGACACACTTCAAATGAAGGAAAGAGAATGCCAAAATCAATTTATGTGTATCAACTGTTGGACTGCTGAAATCTCAGCTTTGTTATACTAGACTTCTGTTTCTGAGGCTGTTGTGGGTACTGAGAATGCTAATACTGGTGTTTGGTGTTAGATATGGGAAGACACTAGGATTACTATAATTCACTCCCTGCACACAGCCCTAGCCATCAGAGGTGGAGTTTGGTATGATCAAAGATTTCAGCCATTTTGGAAATGCCAAAAGTGGGTCAGGTTCACCCTGGAACCATACTCCATGGGTTAGGGTGTCTCCTGGGGTCATTCCCACTCACAAGCGTGTGCCAGGCATAAATGTGGCATCTCCAGGCACCCACTACAGAACACTCCTGGACATTCGGAAGATCAGAAGAGTACTGAACATGCAGTCTGAGACCTGAAAAGAGCCTGGAAGACTGGTCCTGTTCTCCTTTTTGTACCCAGGACAAAGAAGTCAACACTAAGGGTCATATGGCTGACCTCCTAGTAAAGCTACAGGGACACAAACATGCTACAAGAGGCCTTTATCTGCAAATGTCCAACTGATAAATAGCAACTTGACCTGAACTGGACCCTGCCGTGGCCTCAGCTTGACATGTTGTGAGTCTCTCATTGCCTCCCCAGAGATTTCTCGGGGGCTTTAGAAGCGCACTCCTTTGGTGGACTGGGACTTAAAGGACTAATGTCTGAAGGTATAATCTTTCACCAGGACGAACCTAGTAAGCGTATCTGACCCGCGGTCCCCCTTCTTCTCTTGGTACTTTCTCTACATAACATTTTAAAGATTCATATCTTGGGGACCCTTTATTGGATTTTTGTTATTTTGCTGTCATTTTGTTTATTACATCTTACTCTAGTTGTGTAATGTGGTTTGGGGTTTATATTAGTTTGCATTTCAACTATATAACTGTTGTAGTACTGCATAAATACTTCACACATTGCCTCTAAGTTAAGTCTTTCTGCTCTGTGCCAGAGCTACCAGGGGACTGAGCTCAGGTTTATTTAGTGACTTTAGAAGTTCACCCTAAAAAGGATTGTGATTATTACTTGAGGTGGGTATTTCCACCCCTCAACTAATAGCCCAATTTCTCACACACATGTAATAAAGTGTGTGAAGGAGTGTACGTACCTCGACATGTGGAGAAGTGTGGCTCACTGGTTAGAGGAGGCAGACCTGGAAGCAGAGGTCAGCCTGGGACCAGGGTTCAATTCCCGGCTCGGTGGGGTCTTGAGTCCTAAAATGTCCATGGACTCGACAATTCTCGCTCCAGTGCCTACTCGATTCACAGGTTCACACTCTGTGACTCTGGGCAATAGCTTGCTTAATCTCCACAACGGCCCCTTGTGGCGGGATGCCTGCCTTTCACCTTGCGGATACCCTGCCGGGGTTATCTCACAGGGGAATACCAGGACGGGTTCCCTAAGCAAGCGCTTAGAGACCGGTTGGTGATTTGCGCTATAAAAATTCCTGTACATTTACATACTTTAGATACTTTGCTGCTCACTCATACCCTGACTTACTCAGGGGCCAGAATCACAAAAAAGTAAAGCTGCATTTACCTTATTCCTAGAAACGGGAGCAGATTTAAACTTTTTGCTAATCACAAACATTGCCAGTGCTACACCTAAAGGTTCCCCAGCAACAGGTTTCCAGGTACTGCAATATCATGTGACATTTTTACACCTTGCTGTTTACCCAATGTGGAATTGTGTACACAGTAAAATTCAACATTTGAGAAAGGCAGCCCCTCTGTGCAATTATTAATTTTTTTCGTATTTTTTTTTTTTAATTCTCAACGGGCATCATTTTCCCATTGCAAAATCCCCCCCCCCTTAAAACCTTCATTACATTTGGAGTAGCTCATTACTGTCGAGTTACTTATGTAACAAATACTTTAAGAGTCTCAGCTCCCCTCTGCCCTAAAATGTGCCCAACCCCTACATGGACACAGCCATTCCCAAAAATTGACTGTAGCACTTGTGCACTGAGCAGACTCCCTTTCAAGGCCTAAGCACTTAGTGGACCATCAATCTGAAACTATTCTGAATGTGCCCTTAGTCCCTTGAGCTCACTTCAGTAGAAGAACATGTCCATTGGTTGTCGTTCATGACATGGTGGGACTCCAAGGAGAGCTCCAAGGGGGCACCAGTGAGAGTTCTACCTCCCAGAGACGGCTCTTAAATGCACAGGGGCAGATTTACAAGCCCATTGCGCCACCTGTATGTCACTTTTCCCATGTTAAAAATGACGTAAAAGTGGCGCAAGGGGTTTGTAAATAAGCCCCACAGTGCTCACTCCATTTACTTGCAACCATGTGGATGCGATATTGCTTTGCTATTTCTGCATGCCCACCCTGTCGCAGAGCAAAGCGACTTGGTAGTGCTAGATAAAGCTGATAATGAAAGAATCAAACAGCGTAAAATATATGTCTAAGACCCTTGAAAAAGCGCGTGTGGTCCAGCAGGCCATACGTTTCATAAAAAATTTGCTTTATGCAGCAGAATTTGCGCGAGAGGTTAATGACTACTAGGGCATGACTCTCTTTTGCAGGAATATTAGTACAATTTCCAGAAATGTGTGTGAAAGTGATGGATGTTGGAGGGGTGTTAGGGGAGACAGAGGGGACCTCAGTACTTTTAGAGAATTTTTTTGGGAGCATTGTACTAGACTTGAAGTCTCAAAGGCATGAGTTAGCCCTAAGGTAAGAGATTTGAAATGAGACACTTATAACACGAAAATAATAAATAACCATTGCGTGTTGTAAACACGATAATCCACAACAAAACAAATGGAGGGGAAATAAATGTTTTGAAATCTTACGCAGGTTCACTTATAGTTCGGGGTTTGACAGCACAGCCGTAAGAGAGACCCATTACTGAAAATATGCAAGGACTGCTTTTGGGTCTGCCCCTTTCTACCGTTTGCATTATTTTGACAAGTCTCATTCAGCTCTTGGCTTGAGACTTTGTCAGTCACATCTTGACTCTGCCCAGTGGAGTATTCATGCCTCATCCAATTTTCATCCAATCTTCATGTGTCTCACTTTTATATACTTACACTGTACAGATGGATATGTCCAACACAAACCTATTGACTTTACCAGTGCTTGTTATGCATAGTTTTGTTTCACTTTTGCAACTGGATTTTTGACAAAAGCTGCAACTCGGTTTGTGATGGCAGTGCTTGAGTTGTTATAGGTACCTTGGTGCCTAGAGGCCTGCTCTAGCTCGCAGCTGGGAGCAACAACAATCCTGTATCTTGGTTCCAGATGGTCAGAGTCAGGATTTTCTGGTTTACACGGGGACACTGCACAGTATTTTCGTTCCAGTTGATGCCAAAGAACCTGAGAGATGAAAGTGACCAACATCTTGGCTTCTTACTTTCAAGGTATGGATATCCATCCACTCTTTTGCTTTACAAATACCTGATACCATGGGGTCAGGAGTTCCAGGTAAGTCGGCAGGACTGTGGATCTTGAAATCATGACAGCCCGCAGATAGGTGAAGGTTTCTTTTAATCATTGCAAAAGTGAGTTTTTTTCACCTGCCCCGACTCCCTCTTCTTTTGTTATCCAGCTGGTGACTACTCCTCTATGGTGTAACTGGCCCGCGACTGGGGGCAGTGTGTGGACTTCAGACTGGTTCAGGGCTAGCTGAAAGGGCCAAGGCATGTTCTTATTAATCAGATCTCTTCTTCACAGTGTGTGGATGTGGACTGCAGTAACCCTTCCTGATAAACGCTTTGTTTCTGAAGTGCAATCCGCAATGGCAGATCATGTTTACAGACAAAGAGGCAACCCAAGGACAACCCTACATCTTGCCTAACGTTCTTCGGGTCCTCGCGTAGGAAACCATTTACTCAGCGCATAGACTCCACATGTGTTACATACATGAACTGAACCACATAGTACACAGAGGAAGTTACATCAAACTGAGCGGACTTCCAACAGGGAGTGAGAAGATACCTCTTTCCCAATGACATGTACAGACACTTGTTTCCCTCCATATTAACCATGTGCAATCCACCAAGAGTCTCCCCATTGGCTGTTGAGTGGCCATTCATTAAGGGAGGTGGCACGTCCACTCTGGGTACCGCCAATTCCATAACAGCATAATACTTAGATGATGATGAAGGAATCCTATTTATTGCTATGAGGGAATGCACTTATAGAGGGAAATCAGGGTCCATACGTATGGGCTGGAAGACCTCAGAAACGACTAACAGACTATCACCATTAGGTTAGCCTCCATGTAATAAATCAGTTGAGATTACTCACCTGAGAAAAACAACTGAGGAAAGCAGGAACCACTTTAATACCCTCCCTGCCCTCACAAGCTGCATACTAGGCTCTGCTGGCATGGATCATATCGAGACGACATCCTGCTATGGTTCTGTGTACCCGAGCTTCCACGGTGCACTCTAGCAGAGGACCAAAATGGGAAAAGTTGAATATAATTTACTTGGTGGAATGGCTGATACTCCCCGTTTAAGACTTTTGTCCATGCCATACCCTTCACCTTAAATGTCATAGGGCAAAGTTGAAGATATTGGATGGATAACCAAAGAACTTTTCATGCAATTATATATTTTAGACTAAAGGTTGAGTATACATTTTACAAGAAGCATTAGCAATGCCAGTAGGTCTAGCTTTTAACGAAAGAGCCTCTTCAGTCACTGGTGAGTTAAGGCATTCAATACCTCATCTACATTCACTATGTCACTCAGCCTTGCACTCATAATCAATCAATTAATTCACTTGCCGACTAAGCTTTGCCCTCATCCGTCCGTACTAACAAAGACACACATACAACATCAACAATCAAATGAAAGATAATCTACTAAACAATAAAAGTAGTGGCTGACATGATGCTTTTAAACATTGCTGCCACCTTGGAATTGTAAAACAATGATATGCTATGGACAATACCATTCCAAGATAGCAGAACAGTTTAGAAGCAGTGACATCATGGGCTGTGGAGCACTGTATCTGAAATGAGTGGTGTGAGCAGCACAGTAGCACTGTCTGAGGAGCTGGTGGAGCTCCCAGAAGATGAAAAAAAGAAGGAAAAGAAAAAATGTGACCTATGAAAGAAAAAGTGGAGAACCAAAGGGCTGGGCACAAGTCATGGCATTGAATTGTATTCAATTTCAGGCTAATATACATAATGCTATCAGGCATAATGACCAGACTTATTATTCACAAAGCCAATAGCTTACACTTTCCTAATGCGGGTCCTATTGGCTATGGCAATGCTTGTTGGTAGCAAGCAAGGACAGTGCTGTTGTTGTGCTGAGTGATGATGTAGTTGGGCTGAGTGATGTGGTGGTGTATTAGAGTGATGTGGTGGTGTTCCTGAGTGATGTGGTGGTGTTCCTGAGTGATGTGGTGGTGTCCCTGACTCAGGGGCGTAGCTAGAGCTTGTGGCGCCCGGGGCTATCCCTCAGATTGCCGCCCCTGGGGAGGGGGCTGGGGAAAAAGGACCGAGAGTCACGAAGTATCACCGCTAATAGTTACCTCGATCATGCAAGTTACATGCACATACATGATACGGTCCAAGGCTATACAGTTAAATACACCAGTGACCGGCAGTACAAAGGAGAACACACAGACTGCCACCATACTAACACTTACGTTTGTGACATTTAATTGCAGCTCTCTCCAGTACCTGCACCGCCACATATGCAGTGCAATTCTTAAATCAAATATTGTAGCGTGAAGAACAAACTGACGACTTAATGTTCACTATAAGACAACACATCTTTGCTAACATGGATTTGTATGACTTAGATGCATTTCTCAGAATATGTATCTACAAATTGCACAATGCTCTGACATCATCCTGAACATTTCTTTGTAAATATGTATGTTTATTATTTGGAATCATTTCTCACATTTTTTTGTAAAAAAATAACTGTAGAGTACTTTAACGTCGTCTGTGTGTGATATAAAATGTGAAATAAAGAAATAAAAACTTAGAAATTACCAGCATTCGCAGGGTTCTATACTTTATGGAATGTTCTCCGACACCCCACTGTACAACCGGCGGCCATGTCTACGTTTCTGCAGTTGCAGAGCAATGCCTGCAATGTTCAGCTCATGGTTTGTGCACGTGGAGTGGCGCAGCTGGCACCGGAAGTACAGGTAACAACAGCAGGCTGGACATAAAGGAAGCATAGCTGCTAAGGTTTCAGATTGCTAAGTGTGACATTTTTATAATGTCAGCGTAATTATGAGAGATATTTCAACAACTATGAGTGACACTTTTTTCGCAAGGAAAATCAAGCAATAAAAACAACGGAAACATAAATATCAGAAATTACACCCATTTGCGCAAAGAGAACTGTAAGAAGATTTTAAAATGGCAGCAAAGTACTGGAAATGGAAGGGTACACGCATAGCTTAGAGGTCACAAACCCTTTGCAGACTGTAATTTATCTCAAAAAGACACATTGAGCAATTTGATAAAAAATTAATTCGCTGATAATAGCAGGGTGTGCGGCGCCGCCCGTTATTTATTAACAACCTGAGGCTGAAGCTATGTTGCATTGCAAGTCTAAGCAATTAACATAGAGACACAATTAAGAATGGGGGTGCATGCAAGCCTCAGGAGAAAAGATTGAGAGGGCTCGACCACCACCCCCGGTACTTCACTGTCTTTCAATTTGCTAAACTCGGCCCTAGTGTATATCCGGACTAATTGTCTGTAATACCATATTTGTGAATCGTAGATTGTGTGAATCATCGAGGGAACACGTACCTCAGGGCATGCCTATGTAACAGTTTTGCACTGCTGACATTGTTTAATAAAAAGAAGTTAAAAAATGTAAATACCTTGATAAATCCCTTATGCCAACTATACACCGTTTCGGTATGCATCACAGCAGTATTCACCCACATGAAAGAAAGAAAGGAGTAACCAAAGAAGTAGACTTAGAAAAGCCAATTCGGAAAAAGAGATTTCCTGAGAGTTTCACGTTAAACTTTAGGAAAACTTAAAGAACAGAATTTATAATGGCTTTATTGGGCGGGTATAACGATGTAGTATCGTGTGCAGCAGTCTAGTGTTTGGGATAGACTCGTGGGAGGGGCAGGAAAGGGAGGAGCAGGAAACCGGGAATGGGAAGTTAGTTATGAGCAGGCATGGCTGAATAAAGGTTGTGTTGTAACCTGCTCCTGGCTCCTGTATTGATTAGGGAAGGTGACAATGGCGACGAGGGTGGGATGAGTACTGAAGCCCACATTGCCTAAGACCCCTGCCGTCCGTGAACGGCCAAAGAACAGAGAGCCTGCAGCCTGTGTCGGCGCAGCGTGTGAAGAGCGCGAAAAGGAAAGCTCCACACGCCGCGCCTTAATGCTGCCCCAGGATCCAAGAGACTTAGACCAGCAGTGTGTGAGCCAACTCCACGATCAGGCGATCGTGTGAAGCCCTGACTAGCAAGCGCTGTTGAGCGCTGGAGCCGCCTGAAGCCGAGCGCTGTTCAGCGCCCAAAATCGGGAGCTAACCCCCGATGCGTGCAAATCGGCGCGCACTACATGAGGAGAGGTCGGGAGCCCACCCGACTCTGCCTACCGCTCCGGTGACTAAGGAGCGTCTCTGATGCTGCCTGGGGCCCAATAAGGGTCCTACTGACCAGCGTTGTCGTGCGCCAAAGAAGACTGACTTCGAGCGCCACTCGACACCGACATCGGGATCTCACCCCCGATGTGTGAGACTTTACAGGCGGTCGCCGAGTGAGCGCGTGACCAAGAGAAGTAAGGCGGGAGCCCACCCCGACCTCACCTGATTGCTGCGGCGCTGTAAAAAAGGTGTGGGGACCTGGAGAAGAGTTGCTGCCTCTGAGACCGGCTGTCGGTGAGTCCTGTTTGAATCGGCACTGGTTGGAATGAATGAAGAGGAAGTCTCGTGTGAACCGAGACTTCATTGACAGCGGCCATTTTGGAGCCAGGCAGCTATGAGGACAGATTCCATGTGGAAATTATAAGCGGCCATTTTGAAGTCAGGCAGCATTGGAAATTGTAGAACAAGCACTAAAAAAATTGCAAAACAAGCATTGGTCACTGCAAGCGAGCACTGAGGATTGCACACAGCGAGCAAACAAGCACTGGCAAGTGCATGAATTACAGAGCAACCATAATAATAACAACATAAGGTAGCACGAGGTCAACGCAAACTAAGTAATAACCCTATATGGTGACTCAAAAGAATAAAGGAAATGAACTAATGGTGTGTGTAGAGTGAGAGACACATGGGACCACTTATCTCATTGAGAGAAAACTCCCAACAGTCACCACTCGATTCCGCCCTTCATCATCTGGGATCTTTCACCCTCAGAGACAAGATATAGGACCCACAGTGGGCTGGTCAGATGTTGGAAGCCTAATCTCGCCTGTGGAGTCCAATATGAGGGGAACCCTAAAAGTAAGGTGGTGACTGAAAGCAGTGCTTGAACAAGTGAGGTGCAAAGTGCAATGGTGAAATGCGATATATAAAAATTAGGTAGGGAAGTGAAAATAAATTATTTATTAGAAAATCACTTCACTCCTAAAGAATAAAAATGAGTGCGTGGTGGTCTAAACAAATAACCACTGTTGGAAAAAGGAGGTCGACATGTTTCTGCAGACTAACAGGATCCACATGGTATCCAGCTGCTTCTTCAGGACCAAAACGCTACTGCTTTAAAGAGAAAAGAATTTTTTTAAGGAAATAAACAGATATCACCTTAGAATCCAGTGATACTATCCTTCTCCTGACAAATCGGCAGGAGAGAGAAATACCACCTCACCTGGCACACAGCGCAGGTATACAGGGCACCGCTCTGTCAGTCAGTACCCCGGGCGTCCCTCTGGGCTGTCATGGGAGGTCTTTTCTCTTTAAAGCAGTAGCGTTTTGGTCCTGAAGAAGCAGCTGGATACCATGTGGATCCTGTTAGTCTGCAGAAACATGTCGACCTCCTTTTTCCAACAGTGGTTATTTGTTTAGACCACCACGCACTCATTTTTAATCTTTAGGAGTGAAGTGATTTTCTAATAAATAATTTCTTTTCACTTCCCTACCTAATTTTTATATATCGCATTTCACCATTGCACTTTGCACCTCACTTGTTCAAGCACTGCTTTCAGTCACCACCTTACTTTTAGGGTTCTCCTCATATTGGACTCCACAGGCGAGATTAGGCTTCCAACATCTGACCAACCCACTGTGGGTCCTATATCTTGTCTCTGAGGGTGAAAGATCCCAGATGATGAAGGGCGGAATCGAGTGGTGACTGATGGGAGTTTTCTCTCAATGAGATAAGTGGTCCCATGTGTCTCTCACTCTACACACACCATTAGTTCATTTCCTTTATTCTTTTGAGTCACCATATAGGGTTATTACTTAGTTTGCGTTGACCTCGTGCTACCTTATGTTGTTATAATTGTTTTTAGGATAGTAGCATCTTGGGGTCGTTAAATCATCCCTACAGACCCTCTTCCTCCTGGTTTATTGATTATTACAGAGCAACCAGCCATCAAGCAAATACAGAAAACGAGTGAAGACTACGCTGAATACAAAGAAGCACAAGTACAAACAACAAGTGGTGAAAGGAATAAAAGTGACCAGACATACAACAAGCACAAGCCAATGCAAGAGGCTGAACAAGTAAACAAACACATACCAAGAAAAGGGTGAAAACACAAGCAAATACAGAGCCAACGGAAGCAATCACGAGTAAATGCAAGAAGTACAATATGCAAACAAGCACAAGTAATGCACAAAGACGACCTGAGCACAATTAATAACTGACAAGAGCAACAAGAAGTGTGATGAATCAAAGTGACTTCAGCAACAAGCGCAAGTCAAGCAACGATAAACACAGCAAGCACAAGCCAATACAAACCTTGAATGCAAAAAACACAAGCAAATGTAGATCCCGAACGGAGCAAGCACGAGCAAAGGCAAGTACCAAAGTAAACTTCAGAACCACGTGAAGACAAATAATTAAAAGTAGATGAAGCGAAAGCGGGAACTCGCAGAGCCACGAGTCACGCATTATGCAGCTGAAGGGTGACCATCTGACCTCAGGAGATCCAAGCCTAACTCACTGAAGCATACCGAGACAGTCGCACTAGGGGCAGACAACATATAATAGTCACCCGAGCGCAGCGAATCTTACCAAAACCAAAGGAAACGACCACACCAAAACCAAAGGAAACGCCCACACAAAGACTATCGGCCGAGGGGGGGGTCAGCAAAAGAAGGCAGGAAGAAAAGGGAACAGTCCTGTGACATTGTTATACATTTCACCATCATGTCGGTGAGAGAAGAAACACATACATCCAAACCCTGCATTGAAATACCACCCCCAGTGACGCAGATCAACAATCAGAGTTTGGGTCACCAATGGAACAGGTGGGTGGAATCACTGGATGACTTTCTTGAAACAACCGGTGAGCGAAGGGATGGAAAATGTCTACTATTGCTACGTCAGCTTATAGGTCACGAAGGCCGACGCTTAATCAGAACATTTTCAGCAAAAGACACAGAGACATATGGAAAACTCAAAGAGACACTACGTGCTCATTTCGACAAAAGACGACGTGGATCATGAACGCATCACCTTCAACGCGGCACGGCAGGAACCCGGAGAATCATTACCAAACTTCATAACAAGGCTACAAAGTCTAGTGCACCACTGCCATTTCAACACATTTACAGATGAGGAAGCAGTTCGACTCCGGGTAATTGAAGGTTGCTCAAAACCTGAAACAAAACGCAAGATCCTTCAAGGGCAGTTCTCGCTACAAGAAATCATCAGGAGGGCTGACGTTGGAGAGCGAGTTAAAGCAAGACAATCAGCAAAAGAACTGCACCCGAATGCAAGTCACGAAGATAAAGGAATGGAGACGTCTCTCATGTCTGTGGAAAAAGCCCAAGTAACAAACAAAACCAGAAAGAGGGAGGGCGAAGGCAGAATAGAGACAAGACAGCGGAAGAAACCAAGTGACGTGAAACACCCAGAGTTAACAATACAAAAGGCAGTGAAGGATGATTACAACAGCCTCACTGATACGTCTTCACTAAATCATTCAACAGACATCACAAACTATTCGGATGAAGCATCAAGTGAGACAGACCACACACAGGAGACAGATGACAGTCTGCTCAATGGATATGTGGAAAGGACCAAATACAGACGAGTGGACAAGTCACGCCAACCCTGGACACCGGTATACGAACACATTCGAGCAACCCACTGCCCATCAAATGTTGTAGACACTTCTGAAGAAGCACCAAGCAGGAAGACACATTACACAAGTGCCACGGCCATTAGTGCACCCAACAAACGAGAAGAAGAAACAAATCACATGAGGCGTGGTAAGCCACTCAGGCACCGGAAAGAGATAGGCATGTGCACTAAAGACATCCACGACAATGAGAAAACTGGGGAGAGACAGTTAATGTCATGTGAGAGAGACAGTGACCAAATGCTCCACGACCAGACCAAAGAAATAAATGCATGGCTAGCAAATAACCCATTCACAGCAATAACACAAAAGACACCTCAAAAGCTGCACTCACAAAAATGTCTTACAGATGACTCCGACTCCAGGAGCATGTCATCACAGACTACCAGCTCAAGAAATGTATCAGTCAAAACGCTCTCAAAGAAACGTTCTCAGAGGAAATCAGCAAAAGGCTCCTCCAATTCAAAAAGCATGTCTGTACGGTCATTCCGATCAACCGAGTCAAGAACCTTACAATGCTCATGGCACCAATCACCAAAATGCACAATAGAATCAGAGAACATTCTCCCTGTCCAGAGCAGCATATCTCACGTCAATGACTCAAAATATTTGATCACCCCACAATACAACACGTCATGTCAGTCACAGTTATCTCAAGACATAAAGAATATACCGGCACCCCTGAAGGGGTCCGCAAGGCTGACTCAACGCGCTCGCAGAAGGAAACCAGAGATACGGGACAGCACCCACCGGGTGAGAAAGGACTACCCTACCACTCAGCAAGGAAGGCAAAATGGGTGGATAAGGAAGAAACATACACATCCCCGGATGATCAAAGAGTCCACCAGTCCCAAATGCGAGTGGGAGTGGGAGAGACAAACAGGGTCAACAAATGAGTCCCGAGACCAAACCGGGCCACCCATGGCAGATAGTGCCTTACTGACTGGTATGCACAACTCGGAACAAGAGGACATTGCTGCCCCCTACCGGAAGAGACAGAAGGAAGTAAAATCTCATGCAGATGTTCGGAAGAGAACCAGAACACCGTTCACTCTTGAAGGAGATCGAGGGTCAGTCGAACGAGAGCTACCAAGAAAGACAGATTGCCGATATCGAGCTGAGCCATCAACTGTCACTTCACAAAAGGCAACCACGATCGCGTCAGAATCTGTAAATGAGTGGATAACTTGGGAGATTATTGGAAACCGCAACGAATCTGAAGACCAGAGGATCACACACGATGTCTCGTACTTTCAAAGGCGCACTCCCGCAGTCAAGGATACTCTTATCAAGGCAGCCAACAGCTCGAACAATGCAGTGTCCCCAACAGACTATACCTTGCCAACGCCTGAGGAGCTGACTGAGTCTAAGCCTTGAACGGCAACGTGTCTATGACCCATGCGGACAATCCACCGACCTGTGCGGCAAGTCAAGAAACTATAAACATGTTTGAAGATGACTCTAATTTGTTAGGAAAGGGGGAGATGTAGTATCGTGTGCAGCAGTCTAGTGTTTGGGATAGACTCGTGGGAGGGGCAGGAAAGGGAGGAGCAGGAAACCGGGAATGGGAAGTTAGTTATGAGCAGGCATGGCTGAATAAAGGTTGTGTTGTAACCTGCTCCTGGCTCCTGTATTGATTGGGGAAGGTGACAAACATGAGCGTTTAGCCTGTAAAAATGCTGCTTAATCTTTGAATATTAAAAGCAATATTTTTTTGCAGTTGTATGTAGCGCTGACTTCACTCGGAGGTATGTTACAATATGAAAACCCAAGGGCTGTTCTCGGGGTCGGGTGAATCTCCCAGCTGTCAGTTCCTGTGAGTTGGAGAGGGAGCGCGACCTTCAGTGGCAGGAGGAGGAGAGGTGAAAGGAGGGATAAGAGGCGGCTGTGCAGGGGGCAGAGTTCACAGAGCCAGTGCAGCGGGACCATCCGTGCGTGACTGCACTGCTGACCATCGATGGTGCACTCTGCTGCAGCCTGTTCTCAGGCTGCCTGGCCACTCAGACTCGTCCCGGGCCCCCGTGCCGCTCGCCAGCCAGACTCTCACTGTGAGCTGACGGCTACAGAAGTGTTTTGCGCACCCGGGCCGCCTGTCGCGATCATGCCTCTTGCACGGCCGGCGATGCACACCGCAGGCGGCATCTGAGCTCAGCATGACTCTGGGACCTCACCTGTGGCTCGTCCCCGCATTAGCCCGTGTCTTTGCGCACGCTGGAGGTTGCCATTGCCCAGGAGAGACTGCCTGACTCGCGCGCGCAGCACACCAACGTGCGTGCAACGTGCGTGCAACGTGCCACAAGTACCGCGCCGCCTTGCCGCCTCCAAAACAGTGCCGCCTGGGGTGGTCCACCCCCTCGCCCCCCCTAGCTACAGCTACGCGGGTGCCCTGAGTGATGTGGTGGTGTCCCTGAGTGGTGTGGTGGTGTCCCTGAGTGATGTGGTGGTGTCCCCGAGTGATGTGGTGGTGTCCCCGAGTGATGTGGTGGTGTCCCTGAGTGATGTGGTGGTGTTCCTGAGTGATGTGGTGGTGAACCTGAGTGATGTGGTGGCGTTCCTGAGTGATGTGGTGGTGTCCCTGAGTGATGTGGTGGTGTCCCTGAGTGATGTGGTGGTGTCCCTGAGTGCTGTGGTGCTGTTCCTGAGTGATGTGGTGGTGTCCCTGAGTGACGAGGTGGTGTCCCCCAGCCAACGACAGCGCTTCAGCAGCGACAACACCGCTGTGACGAGCACCGCCTTCATCCCGCACTGCTACCCTGGTCTCACCGACGACGCCATCTGACACCACCACAGAGCCACTGCTCGCACCGCGACCTGAGGACACCGCACGCTGCACAGCTGCACTTCGCACACAATGCCAGCCGACGCCAGCGCTCCTGACTCCATCAGAGAGGAGATCGACCTGCTACGCATGTGACTTCGAGGGCCCGGACGACTCCTGCACCAACCATCGGAACCGACGCCTGCGGACACCGTGTTTTCGGAAGCTCAAGGAGAGGTCATCAACTCCCTGCATTTCTAAAAGGTACTGTTGGCGGGTCTTCCCGACACCTTTGCTGGCCCGAGACGCTGCGTTCAGCCAGAACTGTTTGGATTTGTTTGCTCACGCGCCCGTGATAGCCCCGGACAGAGCTATGGACATCAAGCAACTAAGCATATTTGGATAAGTGAAGATTTTGAAGTACTGTATTGTGGATTTTTATCGTTTTTGGTCTTGTCTTAAGTGCATAACAATATTGGATATTTTTCTAAACTGGTGTGGTGTCCTTTTGTAGTGCTTACCCTGTATTACTGTTGATTATGTGCAAATGCTTTACACGCTGCCTCTAAGATAAGCCTGACTGCTCGTGCCAAGCTACCAAGGGGGTCAGCAGGGGTTATTTTAGGAGAATAACTCCCTTATCATGACTAGGAACAAGGGTCCCTATTTGGACAAAGGTGCAAACCCTTGCCAACTAGAGACCCCCATTTCTAACACTTACTGGTACTGTTTTAGTTACTGCTAAATCTCGACCCAAAAATTAATTTTTTGTACGTAATGTCTAACTTTTTTGCAAGTGTTTTTCTTATTTCAGCTGTTCTCCATTTCATGAACCATATCCGATCCTTGAAACAAGAGGTGACAGTGAAGAATAGTGGGGCAGATGTATCAAGGGAATTTTTAGTCGCAAACGCTGTGTTTTGCAAAAAGCAGCGTTTGCGACAAAAAAAATGCGCTAAATAGAATGTATGAAGAAAAATGTATAGCAAATTTAAAGAATCGCAAAATATGCGATTCCTTAATTTTACGTAAGCATTTAAGGAATCGCAAATTGTGATTCCTTAAATGCTATGCATCAAGCATTTCAATTTAGCGATTTTTCCTTAAGAAATCGCAAATTACCACCAACTTCCATTTGGTGGTAATTTGCGAATTCTTACACAAATGCACTTTTTTGCATTTGTGAAGGTGCCATATGTGCACACATGTGAATTTCAGGGGTGCAGCAGGGTGTCCTTAGGACACCAGTGCACCCTTGAAATTATTCCCAATTTGCGATTCTCAAATTGTGAATCGCAAATTGACAATAACTTCCCATTCATTCCTATGGGCCTCCTGGCCCATAGAAATGAATGGGAAATTATTCCTTAATTGCGAATTCTCAATTTGCTATTCGCAATTAAGGAATAATAAGAAATCTCAAAAAAATTGTGGTTTGTTAGCTACATTCTCAAAAATCGCTATTTAAGAATCATAAATAGGTATTTTGATACATCTGCCCCAGTATCCCTTGTACATGCATTAAGGGGGCATGTTAAAAGGTCATAATTTTTTCGTTGCCAAAAGGTAAAACACATTTTGCATATCAATGAAATGCTGATTTGCTGAATAATGAGACAGCAGTGCCTGTCACCAACCCCCTCTTTCTTGCGGCCACGCTCATGTGGTGATCCTAAAACTCCAGGGCAGGTACGTAGCCTTAGCCTCTGGGTAAACAAAGGACAACAGACAGGCACTTCACACCTCCTTTAGACAGTGCTCAAGGGATTGTGGAAGATGTTATGAATGTGACAGGCCTGCCAGTAAACCACTTGAGTCTTTAGATGAGGAGTCATCGATGCCCTGAGTCCGTACACACACATTTAAGTCTGGCTTTAACAGTGCAGCTGTCACCAGACCTTATATGATCAGCCTAAGAAAAGAGCTTTCAGAGAGGAGCTTTGGCTCTGCCCACATGTTGGTGGACCGGAGTGCGTGTTCAGATTGGGGAACATTTGTGACCTTCCACCGTAAAAAGTTCTTCCCCTATCTGGGTTTATTTTGTTTGCTTATACATCTGCCTTAGCCAGTAGCACTATGGCTGCCTTGAGAAGTGCAATTTTACGGAGGCACTCAGACAGCACTGTCATACTATGAACGTGTCTTAGATAAGCAGATAATTCATGGTGTTTTTCTCTGGCAGCAGTAAAAACTGGAGGATGGAAGTCATGAGGAATGTATTGCTGTTTCCCTATCCCAGCACCCACTCCTTTCCTTTCCATCATTAACTTTAAACTTCAAAGAGCAGTTTTGTGTTCGTGAGTAGTATGAGAGGCCCAGAGCTGCACTAATCGGCATGCATTTTGAGGTCTGGCCTGACACCACAGCTGTCAATAAACCTTATGTGAGCAACATAAAAGAGCTTTTAGAGTACTACTGAGTGAGGGGCTTAGCCTCCACCCACATGTTGGTTCCCCTGAGTACAGGAACGGATTGGTCTAAATTTGTGCGCGCCTTCTAAATAAAAAGTGCTCATATCTCGCTTTCAAAGTTTATGCTTAATATAGCTGGACTGAGTTGTGACATTGGCAAGCCAATGATCATGGCTATAGGCCTGATTTGTTTATTATGAAATATAACAATAAAGGCAGTAGGTCTGATATATTTATTGTGAAAGCATATGTTAGGGGAATATGCATTTAATAGTGGATTGTTATTATTTTATATTAAAGCCTACAGATAGGTATTTTGTGACATGGACTTTCACAGATTACTGCAGAGAGTCCATGTCCTGCAGAAGGCAAGAGTTTTTGTATTGTTACCCCCTGTGACAAACCGTTGATATAGAAATTTGCTTGAGAATCCTAGGTAGGCCTCTTCGGAAAGATAGGTTTCTGCATTGGCCAACTGCAATTTTGCATACATTTCTAATTATATGACTTTGCGTCTGATGGCTGTCTTGTGGAAAGCTTATGCTCAAAACAGCAGTCCTAAGTTGGTTATGGTCACAAGCTATGGGCCTGATTGGCACTCTGGGTAATATTAGGTCCGATGACATAGGCCTTGATCTGCTTACACTGAAAAGTTATAAAAAAATCCAGTAGGACTAGCCTTTTTATTGTGAAAAGTATTTCTTAAAGCAAGGATGCCTTTGACCTTTGCTTGTTATCACATTGTGTTACAGACGGGTATTTTGTTACATGTATTCTCACAGATTACAGTAGTAGGCAAGGATTTAGCACTGGACATACACTCTGACAAATCCTGAGGGGTTTCACTGTGATGATTCTTGCTAGGCCCTATTAAGAGGGTTGTATACTGGTTTTAAATTGTATTTTTCTACATATTTGCCATGTTATAATGAATTGCATGATGGTTGCCAGTTTATCTGCACTTCAATAGGCCTGTATTTGTTAAGGTTTAAAGAAAATAATAAAGTCTAGAGGCCTTATCATCTCATTGGGAAACGTCATGCCAGATTCCAAAGTTTGATCTGTTTATCATGAAACATTATTACAAAGCTAGTAGGTCTGGCCTACGTTTTGTGAAAATCCCTAAATAGAGATCCACTCCACTAGACACCAGGGCTACTGTTAGGGTGGGTAGCACCCCTCTCATGAGCATAGGTGTGTGCTCCCTCCACCCTCAGTCATACCATTTTTTTCTAAATCCAGGGAACAGGTAGGGAGTATTTACCACAATGTTCCCCAAAGATGGGCAGAAAGCCCACTAGAACATCAGGGAAATGCGTCTTTTCTGTATTTGGTGGGCGGACCCCATGGGCAGGGGCCTTTTGCTCCACGCCACCTCCAGACATAATAGTCTTTCTGTCCCCCTGTGAAGCATATGAGGGTTATTTTACCACCAATCTGGCCCCTAGGGGGGCAGGAAGTCTACTGGAACATTGGGGAATTATATATCCACTGTTTATTGAGTGTGAGTTGGCCCCCATGGGCATGGGCATGTGCTTTCCCCTGACCCTTGCAAGACTCACATCGTCCCTCGGTTGATCTGTTCCTATCGCATGCCCTACACCCAGCCAGACAAATGTGGTACAATTTTTATTGGGAGAAGAGTAGGAATGCTTGGTGCTAGGAAATGTGTGGATCTCCAGAGCACCCAATACTTTCCCTCCTAGAAATGTGAAGAAAATGTGTGATTTTAGCCATAGTTTGAAATCTGCAGGGCATTCTGGGTAAGAAAATTAAGTAGGATCCATGCAACGCAAACTACTCTGGACTCTGGGTGTCTAGTTTTCATAAATGTCTTGGTTTGGCAGGTTTCGGTTGGCGGTTGAGGCTGGGTCCTAATGCTGTATCTACCTTTATCGCCAAAACAGGTCATGGTTTTGACAGGACAAGCTAATGTCTCCACATTTCATTTGGTGTCTTTTGTGTCATGGGCTCTGGGCAGAGCCACACAAGTGGGGTAGAATTTTCATAAAGAGAAAATGTATGAATACTGGGTGGTAGTAACTTGGTGCACCCCCACAGACTCCAGAAGTTTCCCTGACAGAAATGGGAGGACAATGTGTGATTTTAGGCAAAGTTTGAGTTTTCAAAGTATTGTGAGTAAGATAACATCCTGGGATTCACAGAAGGCACCCCACCCTGGACTTCCCTTTGTGATTAGTTTTCAAAACTGGGTTTGGTGGGGTCCTGTGGGCGGCGGCTAAGCCTGAGTTCAAATATTACAGCTAGCTTCATCACCAAAGCAGGCCATTTTTTTTACCTGAAATGCCGATGTCTCCACCTTGTATTTAGGAGTCTTTTGTGTCACAGGTGATAGGCCCAGCCTCACAAGTGTGGTAGATTTTTTATTAGGCAGCGTATGAAAACAGATGAGAATAACATTTGTTATGGATTGAATTTCTGTCTATTATTGGCTTCTAAATGTCCAATGTGCAAGAAATAGCATATTTTTCAAATAGCCCTCTGAATCACATGAAGTATGGGTGATCTCAAATTCAGTGGTGTGGAAATACCAACTATTTCTAAATTCAGTATCTTATGCACATTTTAAAAAAGTGCATAGTTTTTCATCTTTCCCATTTTTCATTCATTAGAGTTTTACCATATGAATGGCTGCATTGTCGGTGCACAATAAAAAACCATTACAAGCTGCAGCTCAGTTGATGGCAATGGGTATTGTGTGTTTTGGACTACCAGCAAACACTATATATCCCTGTGATCAGAGGGGTCTGGCAGGGATAATGGTATGCTACTTTTGTAAATCAGCCATTGGGATAAAAACTAGCAAGCCAAAAAAAGTTGTCACCAATTGCTGTGTTTCCTACTTATTTTCATAATGTTTTTTATTTCAATGATTAATTCATTTTGGGAAACCATAAACAATGTACACAAATTACCCCTTGCTGAATTTTGAATTTTTCAAGTTTTCAGAAATGTAGACCTTTTCTGGTTCACACGGGGATTTCATTCATGTTTCCATCACAAACAGAAAGTTGGTTGAAACCAGAATAAATGTAAAAACAGAACTACTAGTTAGAAAAATGTAAAAAGTGTGGTTAAATTTTTTTTTTCTTTTACAACTCTGCTTGCTCCTGAGAGCTGAGAAGATCTTAGCTCATCAGTTAAGAGGTTAAGGATGATTTGTTATTTCAGGGTACCAAAGCCTGCAGGCAGGTATTTTGTTACACACAATCTCACAGATTACTATGGTAGGCAAGGGTTTTGGTGTTGGTGACCAATCTGAACAAACTGTGGGGATAGAAGATAGGCGCTACAATATTCCGTATTAGGCTCTCACAGGAGAGATAGTATTTTGCAATGACAACTGTAATGCTGTATACTTTTATAATTGTATTACTGTATGTCTAATAGTTGCCCTGTGGGAAAGCTTACCATCAATGCAGGACTGATTGGCTTTGACAAATCAGTGATAACAGTTATAGACATGATTGTTTCACAAGAAAAATATATTGCACATGCCATCAGTCTGATCTGTTTATTATGAAGAGTTACAGAAAATGCAATAGACATGAATATTTATTGTGAAAAGCATATGTTAAAGTCAATAGACATTTCTGGGTGGATTGTTATTATTCTGTATTATTATGTCACATGAAATCCCGACGATTTCCTTTGGTGGGAAGGATTTTGGTGTTGTTAATTATTCTGACAACCCTCGTGGTAGAAGATTTGCACTATAATAATTCCTGCTAGAATCTCGTCAAAAGGCCTGACAGGCGTAGATGCCTACAAGGCTTGTGTAATACAAAATATCATTAAATAATGCACACATCAATATGTATATATATATCCATATAGATACATAGAGGGCCCAGGATCAGCCCTCTTCTGCCATTGGTCTCTCTGAGTGTCAGTTGCTGTCTGCTACCATCCATGGCAATGTCCTGCAAGAGGTAATGGTCAACTGCAGCCCCTTGTTAAGGGCAAGGTACCCCGTCATGCTACCTTTTTGCGAGCAGGCAGACTGAGCAAAGGTCAGCCTGTCAAATGCTCTTCAAGGTCGGGGCAGGCTGCCAGGCGCAGTACAAGTGCTAGATGTATGGGCACCTGGCAGCCTGAGCACAAATTTGCCAGGCTGAAGATTTCCCAGCCCATTGGGTGTGACCTCCTCAGCCCAGCAAAGTCTTCTGTGAGCTCCCCCTCATGAAAAGGGTGAGCCTCAGTGATAGACTCAGAGATAGGTTCTTCAGTTTTAAGCCCTGAAGTGCACAGGCTGAGTGTCCATCAGTGACACCTGTCACATAGTGAGGACGGGGTCAGCAGTTTCACTGACTTAATCCCACTCTGTGACGCGTAAGGAACTGATGCCTCCTCTCATTAGCTGACCAATAGCATGGCCAGCCAATGAGAAGAGACGGCAGTCCCAATCCTCCAGTAGCCACCACCCGAGATCATCGCTGTGGCCTGGTAAGTTTTTTTTTGTTGGGTATGTGCATGCATGTATACTGTGTATGTATGAATGTGTATTTGAGCATGCTGTGAATAGTTGTGTGGGGGTGTGTGTGCTTGGTGCGAGTATGTATGTGTGCATGTGAAAGAGTGTGTATGTGTTTCGGCCTCACCACTGTAAAACTCCATCTAAGCCAACCTGGCATGAATAAAAGCAACCCCTGACACGTGTTGCGCTATCATTATAGCTCTTCAAAGAGGTTTAGCTTTGGCCAGACACAAGAGAGCGCCCAGTATAAGTCAAAGCAATACCCTTTCAGGCATAGAGTGTAGCATAAATTATGCAAAAAAGGAGCAAAAAACTCTGGATAGTTCCCAAGTTTTGGTGGAGGGCAGCTCCTGCATAGAGCACCCCACAATGCCAGCAACACTCTGAAATTGCTCACCTCAAATGTTTGGTTTTCTTTCAAACTTTTTAAGAATAGGATTATGTGGGAAAGTAGGATCTGCTTCTATATTTACTCCCACTTTTTGCCTGGTGCTATGCTGTATTTGACTATGATCCTGCTAATCAGGACTCCAGTCTATCAGCTTTCTCCCTAAACTGTTGTGTTCAGTACTTAGGTACATCCCAGATTAGATTCTGGGGTACCCTTTTAAATCCCTAGTATATGGTACTAAGGTACCCAGGCAATAGGTACCCCAGAGGTCTCCTATGGGCTGAAGCATGTATAATGCCTCTCATGAGAGACCATTCAAAATGGAACTACAGGCCTGCCAGTGCAGCCTGTGTAAGTTGGTGCTAGCACCACTTACTAATGGTATAGGCTTCCTATATCTAGGGTCACTGCACTTAAAACCTATAAGTCACCCCTATAGCAGGTCTTTGCAATCCTAAAGGCAGGGTGCTTGGTTCTAAGTGAGAGGGTGCCCCTACATGAGCAGGACACCCCTACAGCCTACAGAGGCCATTTTCCCACATTGCCAAGGCTTGTTGGGGCTCCCGCCGGACAACAATCCCTCAGCACTCAACATCCTTTGTGGGACTGCTCGTGCATGGCTCCCGGTCCTCCTCAGCATTGACTGGTTGTAGTAGCTGCTGAGTCATGGTCATGGTCATCCATCCTGCAACACCCAACATTGGAGGGCATTCGTCTTCCAAGTCTCCTGGTCACTCCTGAGCGACATACACTCTGTCCCCTCTGCTTGCAGGTACCTCTCATCTAGAATCCACCTTTGGATTCCATCAGGCACTGTCTCCTTCTTCAGCAGCGGTACTTTCCTGAAGTCCTCCATTGGGTTTGACGCCTGTTCCGACACCACTTCCCACGTATGCACCCGGCTTCCCTGGTGTAGGTAACATGGGTACTAGGGTATGCATGGGTGGGGTGGCTCTCCAACCTTCTGTCTACCTTGGGGTTTCTTCAGGGTCCACTGGGAAGGGTCCTTAATCTTTAAAAATCCAACCGAGATTTAACCGTAGAATTGTACAAAGCATGCAGTCGTGTTCTCACACTGCACACGCTCTCCGTGGGACCCTATCTACTTACCTTGGGTAGTACCCTAGGTCCCCAGCACTTCTACATACTCTCAAGATTGTCTTGACCCGAGTCGTGGTTCTTATACCACTTTCTTAGTTTATAGCCCCCTAGGGTCCACTGTGTGTTACGTGCTATTTACTGTGTTTCTTTGCTAAAGTATTGTGTGCATTGAGCACATCTCCGGGTAGGAGATAGGTATATGTGTTAGAGAGTATTGTTTAATAAATACATATTTTTTTAAATACCTTGTGTGGTTCTTTTTCACTTGATCTGTACTATAAGATTGCATTCTGGAAAAACAAGCTGCTTTACACTCCTTCAGAACTAAGCCTGAAGGCTGCTCTCCACAGCTACAACTTAGAGCTTCTAAGGTTGTCTAAGACCTCTTAAATCACCATAAGGGTTGTATGGACTGGTGCAAGGTGTCCACTTACGTAAGTGTACATCATATATCAGGTGAGCTTCTCACAGATTAGCACAGGGAAGAGGTGTGGTGCCACGGCCAGGGTGACGTACGCTGGAATCTGGGGCCCACGGTTCGATCACCGGCAGCGGATCAGCCCAGCACCACGTGACTCTGGGCAATAGCTTGCTTAATCTTCCTGACGGCCCCCAGAGCCAGGATGCCTCTGGGTAACTGTTCGTGCTTTACAAATACTGGATTTACATTTACAGTGCCATCCACGCCGAATTAGAAAAGGACAAATTATTTTGCCATTTCTACAGCAAAGTCTTTAAGCTTGGGATTAGCACACTGCTATCCATGCCGAGCTATAAAATAACAAAAGCCTTTTACCATCCCAGGCACTGAATTAGAGCTTTGGATTGGTAAAATACCATCCAAGCTAATCTGGAATGAATAAAAGCAACACCTGACACGTGTTTCGTTATCATTATTGCTCTTCAGAGAGGCTTAGCTTTGTCCGACATGAGGGAGCAACCAGTATATGTCAAAGCAATACCCTTTCAGGCATAGAGCGCTGCATAAACTATGCAAAAAAGAAGCAGAGAACTTTGGGTAGTTCCCAAGTTTAGGTGGAGAGCAGCTCCTAAATAGAGCACCCTACAACACCAGCAACACTCTGAATTTGCTCACCTCAAATGTCTTCTTTTTTTTCAAAGTTTTAAGCATAGGAATAGCACAGTACTATCCACGCCGAAACAGAAAGGAACAAAGAGCCATAAGTATCAAAAAATCATTTTGCGATTACCTAATATCGATTTTTACCGAATCACTATTTGGTAATCGTAAAATGCTATGCATTCAAGGAATAACCAAAGATTTAGCCATTCCTTAATATTACCAAATAGTGATTTGGTAAATAGGTACGTAATGGACCCCTTTTGATGCAGCATGGAGTACTCTCCTAGAATATCGACTTAATTACTACTTATGTGAAGAAATTCAATAAAAGGAATGGATGCAGTTCTTATTTTGTACTTGGAATACTATTCACCTTTGGAATTGAAAATATATATACTATCGAAGCGTCTGATTTATATGCCCTGAAGAAGTCATTTGGGAGATTGTGCCCCATGACGAAACACGTGTTGGCATTGGTTTTTTCCATTGGCTACGTTGATGTGAACTTGATGAATACTCATGAAGAATTCTCTGATGTATGACGAGAAAAGACAAAGAGAAATAAATATATAAATAAGGAACTGACTTTTTGGACTATTGAAAGTATCTTTAATTTTCTAAAGACTTTATGGAGATTTCTTGTGCTCGGGAACTTTTTACCTTTTGGTAAATAGGTAATCGCTATTAAGTAATACTACTCCAGTTGTTCTGGTTTTGCATTAGCTAATTTGCGATTACCTAATTGGTAATCGCAAATTAAGTAATGCAAAGCCAAGGGTGCCTGGGGGCCTCAGGCCCCCTGAAGAACCCCCCAAAAATTAAATGTGCACATGTAAAGCACACAAATGCCCTAGGGGCACATGTACACTACAGGGCACTTTGAAAAATGCATTTTTCAAAATTTGCACATGGTTACCTTCGACTTACACTCAATGGTGATAACACTTTCCTAAATGCACAGTTTGCATTTAGCAAATGCTTGGTACATGTACTAATGGTATCACAAATTGAGATTCCCTATTTGTAGTCGCAATTTTAGGTAATTGTTATTTTTTTGTGATTAACTAAAATTGTGACTACAAAGCCTTTCACACATCTTGAAAGGCTATTTTGCATTCGTAAATGGCTGAAAATTACTGATTCGCACCGTTTGCAAATGCAAAATTGTTTGATACATGTGGCCCAAAGTCATTTGCCATTTCTACAGTAAACTCTTTAAGCATAGGTTTAGCATTGTGAATACACCCCAAAATCCACAGCATTGCCTTGGAGCCGGTAGAGGCACCTTTCACTCATTTCACTCGGAACTATGTGTGGTTCAAGAAGCAACGTTAGCTGAGCACAACATTTTCATTTGAAGCGTAGTGAGTGCAGCGACAGCATCGCCCCACTGCCTCAGCCAGCAGATAAAAACATGTTAAAATAAAGTGATAATAAAGCAGTTTTATTATCATTTTATTTTTCATGACGGAGCCGAGTCTAGAGGGCGGGGCCATCCTCTGACAGCAGCATAGAGGAGGAGTGATGGCAGTGCAAGTGCGCATGACGGTTTGGCCAACTGTCTTACGGCGGCCAAACCATCACGCGCACTTAGATATATCCAGACTATTGCATGGAGAACAGCAGGCACGGGCTCCCAGTCTCTCTGGGAGCATAAAACCAGCCCGCTCAGCCCAAACCCAGCGCTTCTCTCATGCTGGGCAATACTATTACCAGCATGAGAGCAGCATCTGGATTGGTGCAGGGGAGTCTGGGAGAGTGTTATCGGGAGCAGAAGAGCACCGAGGCATCGAGGCAGCAGGTAAGTTTCCATTTTAATTATTTATTATTGTCCCCCGCCCTGCCCTACCACTTTTCTCTGCTGGCAGCCGCCGCTTAGTAAGTGTTATTTTATGTTGCATTTGAACCCCCTTTAGCGGGGGAACCGGAGAATTGAAAGGTAATGTCAACAAGGAAAGTCTTTTCCCCACATGCATCAAGCATTTTTGGAGTCGCAAACGGTGCGATTCCTTAAAATCGGCCGTTTGCGATTCCAAAAATGCTTTTTGGAATGCTTCAAGCATTTTTAGAAATCGCAACATTTTTGCGATTTCTAAAAATGCGATTGCTTTTAAGAAATCGCAAATTTGCGATTTCTTAAAAGCAATGCATGATTACTTTTAAAATTGCGAAATCGCAATTGGTAAATTTGCAAAAAGTGTTTAAAATGCTGAAAAAGCATTTTTTTCAACATTCATGTTACGGACACACATGTCCTTAGGACATGTGTGTGTGAAACATGATGCGAAAAATACATTTCAGGGGTGCATGGGGGGGTCCTTTGGACCCCCCCCTGCACCCATGAAATGCATTAACAAATTGCGATTTTCAAAGTGAAAATCGCAATTTGCTAATGCCTTCCCAATGCTTCCTATGGACCTTTTGGCCCATAGGAACCAATGGGAATAGCGAATTCGTAAATTGTATTTCGGTAATTTATGCGATTCGGTAAAAATTGCGATTTTTACCGTATCGCATAAATTTACCGAAAATATTCATGCATCCCGTTTTGAGAATTCTAAATTGCGAATCGCTATTTTTCGCAATTTAGAATTCGCAAACACCCGGGATGATGCATGTGGGGGTTTATCTCCTGGCTGCGAATGACAGCGATTGAAGCAGAAACAGAAACGCTGCCGCTCCCCTTCAAGCTAAACAGCGCAGAGCAAAAGGAATTTGGCAACTAGCTCATACAAAACAATCAGAAAATGTTACTTTGCAGACTCTTTGAAAGCGAAGCAAGAGCTCGAGTTAAACAAACACTTTCATGTTAAGGCCTTTAACAAATATAGTGCGAGGTGAGCATACTCATGCCTTCAACACACAAGTCAGGACAGATCACCTCAGTATGAGTCAAGAAAACATTGCTGATTGCTCCTTGCAAGTTTCTTTAGAGACATTTTCACAATCTAAACTCAACTTCTTGTACTTTCTAGCCGGGGGAGAAGAAGTTTTCACTTATTGTTTTGACCAGCTACTTGTAGGTTCAGGACACACAAGGTCATCATATATTTGTTATGATTTGTTAGCAGAGAAAATACCAGTGGTCATCCGAGTATTCTGCATGCTGTTTTTTGGGTGAAAAAGGTGGGGCGGATTGGGGAGTGGGAGAGGAGAAAGAAAATACACACCACGCCTTGTATTTGAGTGTTTTTTGTAAGGCGCAGCAGGAACTTTGCTAACAGCTCTCTGAATATCAATCAGTTTATGCACCCCAGCTGTATCTATTAAGCAGGACAGTCCAGGGCCCTTATTTATGAGGCCTTGCGTCAGTTTTGCGCCGCCGGTGCGTCACTTTTTGTGACGCACCAGCGGCGTACAAAATGCGCCTTGTTGCGCCATATTTAAAAAGTGACGCATCTAGGTAGATGTGTCACTTTTTAAACCCCTGCGCCACATTATACCTGCGTCAGGTATAATGTATGCAGAGGGGGCGTTCCCCCGCAAAAAAACCCGTAATAGTGACGCAGTGAAATCTATGAGATTTCACTGCGTCACTTTTAGGATGCTGTTGCGTCAAAATCTTGCGCCTGCCTCACAGCAGGCGTAAGACTGACGCAAGCCCTTTCACATGGGGCTTTCCCCATGTGAAAGGACGCATTGCTGGAGTTGCGTTACTTTTGTGACACACTCCAGCAATGCGTCACTTTTGCGCTTACAGATGCGTCAGAAATACTGACGTATCTGTAAGTCCTTGCGACATGATGCGTCATACATTAAATATGACGCATCATTGGTGTCGCAAGGAGTGCGCAGTGAAAAGTGACGCATCGCTGTTTTCACGCAGTGATGCGTCACTTTTCATAAATGAGGCCCCAGGCCTTTAGACATACATTAGGAATATGGAGACATGTTACTCTTTTTTTCTTTCTAAAAACAAATCATAGTATTTGAATGCACCTTTTCTATGATTCCAGAGGGTAGGCAAGTTCCTACCTCAAATCACCTTGTCAGTGGCACAGAGCAGACAGGCTTAACGTAGAGGAAATGTGTGAAGTATTTATGCAGTACTAAAACAGTAATGAGTTTGAAATACAAAAGAAAGGAAAATCCCAAAATGAATTAGAATAAAAGAGTAAAATGTACTAAACAAAATGACACTAAAATGATAAAAATCCAATACTGGGAACTGGAGATATACGCTTTAAGTAGAAATAGTGCCACAACGTTTGAAGTCCCAGTGATAGTCAATGGTCAAGGTGGAACAGAGCCCAGGCAAAATTTGATGTTGACTGCGATTGCGCCAGTGCTTAATTTGTAAAAATATAAGTGCCAGAGTCAAAAGGTTTGCTCAGAAGCCCGCGCCAGGCGATACTCAATGTCAGTGTGCTGAATACCTAGGCTGAATTCTCTTTATTCCACCTCTTCCCTCTTTAATTCACCAACAGACACTATCTGCCTCTTTATTTACATCCTGTAGGCTCCTGCTTTCTCCCTTTGTTATGTTGTTTCAGTCTTTCTCGTCCTCTACTCTTTCCCCTTGTGTTTTTCTCTTTCTTGTTCTGGGTCAAACTCTGATAAGGAAAAATAAGTGCCAGTCCCCAAAGGTGAGTCCCAGTGGGCCCCCACTTACAACCGCTAGCTAAAATTAAGCACCAGATGAAGCAGAGGTCAGATATTCCAACAAGGTTCATCCTGGGCAAAATATTTAACCTTCTAGCTTAGTCCTTTAACCCCTTCACTGCGGCGGCTATTCCGCCGCAGTGCTAAGGGGGCGGGGCGTAAGAGCGGCGGGCGCATGCTGGTGACGGAACCGCTCCGTCACCAGCTTCGGTTGCGCTGTGCTTATGACGGAGCGGTTCCGTCATGGCCCCGCCCGCTCAATAGAACGCTCAGCGCAAGCGCAGAATTCGCACCACGCAGGAGCGCCGGGCGGGGCATGACGGAACTGCTCCGTCATCAGCACAGCGCCACCACAGCTGATGACGGAGCGGTTCCGTCATCAGCAGGGGAGGGGTTAAGACACCTTTCTCCACAGGAGTACACTTCTAAAAGCACCCCTAGAGTCTCAGGAGAGTTGTTTAGAGACTCACTGGGTGTCAGACAGAGGCCAACAACAGGGTCCCAAAAGGTCCAGTTTCCACTGGTCAGCTGACCTTTGGAGCCTACTTCTTTGTACTGGGTGCAAGAGGGGAGTAGATTCAGTCTTCTATGATCTTCTCAGGTCTCAGACAACAAGTTGAGTCTTTTTCTGATCTTCCCTATTTCCAGAAGTGTTTTGAAGTGGGTGCCTGGAGATGCCACATTTATACATGGCATGAGCTAGTGGCTGGGAATAGCCCCTGTAGACACCCTAAGTAATGGGGTAGAAGTTCCAGGGGCTAACCCTAACCACTTTGGGAGCTTTCAAGATTGCAAAAGACTTCTGCCACACTAAACTTGGGCTCTGAGGGCAGGGTGTGCGTGGCAGGAGTGTACTACAGTAATCTTAGTGTCCTCACACATCTAACACTAAAATTCAGATTGAAGCAGCCAGGGTACCCTCAAAAGCCTAGTCAAAAAGCTGGAAGCACAAAATGTAGAGTTTTCCACAACCAGACAGTGGATACACAAGAATTGTTTTGGCATCCTGTTTCCATTCTTTGATACACGCACCAAGTGCTATATGTTGTTTTTGCATTTGTCACCCCGAGTGGGACGGGTATGCTCAGACGTGAGTCCCGTGCTCTCCATGCCACTGGAATCAAGCTATCCTGGCTGATGACTGCTGACAGCCAGAAACCGGTCTAGGATGCTTGATTCCGGTCCAGGGAAGATATGGCTTGGCAGTTCGGGCTGGACTGTTCCCATGAGGCACAGGGTCAAGACTGATTTGCATATGGCCATGTCTGAACTGGGGTGGTGTGGTGAGCAAAATAACGATGGATTAAACCCAGATCTGTGACTGGAGGTGAATGTTTTGCCATTGTGCAACATTCTGTCCATCAATTGTTGTTTTTGCAAATGTAAACCCAGCAGACCTGTCAAGCAAGCTTTGACATTGTCATGTCAAAAAGAGGTTCACTATTGTTGGAGTCTTCCTGGCTGGGGAGACAAAGGAAGAGCCCTGCCCAAGTGTCAGCTAACATTTGTCTGTGACAGGGGAGGACTCTTTGAAGTGTCTCCCATGTGTTATATAGAAAACCTCAGCAGACATGTAAAGCAAGATTTGGCATTCAGGCCGAATTTGACACTTTAATGTCAAAAAGGATGCTCACAGCCCCACCCTGAACATTCTTTCAGGTTCAAAGGGGTAATCTCTGCCCCATCATTACAGGCTGGCAAAGTGGGAGAGCAAATATCTAGATTAGTCTTGAGGAACTTCAGGCAGGGAAAAGGTAACTCTCTAAAAGTCACTTTGAATAATATTTACAACAAATATGACTTCATCATTAATTTGGATTTCTATTTCAAATTTCAAATAGCTATTTAATTATTTTTCTAGCTAGCCCCATTCTCAAAATACAGTATTAGTATTTCATATTCCATCTCAGTGTTTTCCTATGTAACAGCCAGCAGTGCTACAATGAGAATAACTTTGGGGTCGTTTAACTGTAGAGGCATGTATAACATTCAACAATTGCTTATCGTACTTTTTAATGCAATGCACCTTGCCTTCTGGGCCATAAGGCCTACTTAGGGATGACATAAATATTTAAAAGGCTTAGGCCTATCAAAAAGGGTTATTTTGACAAAATAGAGTGAATGTGTCAAATGCAGTCTGTTTGTGACCAATGTAGTAAGCTGAAGAATTTCAACTAGTCAGTTTCTTTAACGGCAGTATTTTTAAGAATAGTAAATATGTACTGTCAGAATATAGTGTGTTCCTGACTCTGCCACTCCTCATTCCTCCCCCCGTCTTCTTGCACGCCACACCATAAGTTTGTCAGTTTTCTGAGAATTCTTTACATTTTTAACAGTGGAGGGCAGAACATATTTAAATAACTGAACTTGGTAAGCTATTTCCTGAAATTGAATCGTTGTCAATGCATTTAGACAGGAAAAACAAAATATGTAAATCAATTGTAGAGGTAAAGCAGTGCCTCAGGTGCAACAGAATTGTTTCAAATGCTGAGTGTAAATACTTGGGAATTTATGTCTCGCTCGATCCGAAGCGGCGCTATGATAATAATCTGGTGTCTCCTCTGACTCGATGCTGAGGGGATGTGGAGCGCTGGAAGACTCTCCCGCTGTCCTTGCTCGGCAGAGCAACCCTATTTAAGATGATGGCACTGCCACAATTCTTACAGAATGCAATGGACCCCGTACCGGCGGTTTATTTCAGGGAGATAGAGGCCCTTCAGCGGCGCCTCTTGTGGGATGGTGGGGCTCGTATAGCTTTTAACAAATTGACTCGCTCCTGGTTTGATGGTGGTATTGGACTGCCGGACTTGCGAAGGTATTACTGGGCCTCACTCAAACACTGGGAGGGGACCTGCCCGCAGTAGTTTTAATCAATGGCCTTGGAGAGGTCCTTTGTATTATAAAACTTGTCCTGAACCCAAGCAAATCATATAACAAGTTTGATTTTATCAAAATTTATTTTTTATTTCTATGAATTCATTGTATTTGTATATAAATATAAATGATTTGGCATCAGAATAAATAAACATCTTGACAACAATTAAATGGTGGTTCTAGCTTCATACTGACATACCCTTAACATTCATACAAAAGACATTCACACATCATACATCCTACAACACTAGGCAGAGATGGTTTTAGATGACAAGGGGACCGTTGATCAAATGTCCGGGTTGGTTCAGTGGGTTCCTAAATAGGAACAGACGCCAACGCGCGTTTCGGTGTGTAGCCCCGTCCGGGGCAACACCTTCATCAGGGCAAAGTGGGGTAGAGAAGAAGGAACCACACATGTATAGAACTTCTGTATAGGGAAACATATTAAAAACATATATTTTAGAAAACATACTTGCATGGGTTCAAGGCGCAATAAAACAAGAATGCGTAGATACTCAAACAGATAATGACTAACAGTTTGTACCGATCAGACTAGGCCCAGAGACAATAATTATACAGTAGAGGTACCACATCAATATGTGAACATTTTAGATGAGAGACGAAAAGGAAAGGAAAAACACTTTAACGCGTAGATGGAAATATTAACGGAGGACACCTCCTTTAGTCTGACATAACAGTGGTACTGTATAGAATTTTACCTACTGGTAATGGATGGGGCTGGCGTATGCTTAACCAAGTGGTTGGCAATTTGGTAGTGCCAGCGAGAGATCGCGTTTCCTTAGATAAATATCAGAGATAAATGAAATCCTGTCCCCGAATATACGTAGTGGAGTAGGTAAACATGAGTATCCCTGAGGTGGAAGAAAAGGCACATCAATATACTTATCTTTCCCGGGGCTGGTCTAGCCTAAGAGTGGAAAGGCACGGTATAAGATCACAATTTATGAATGCATACCTTCACATCAACAGGGAGATACCATCTAGGACCTTCGATGGGTGCTGACCTTATCTGCTATCCGTATAAGATGAGTATACCTGAAACGTGGGAATAGGCAGTTTAATTAAGCGCTAGCTGCAAGTATCGTCCTGGCATAAAGAAAAAACGGGTAGTAACGACATGGGGAATTATTTCCGGGGTACCTTTTCGAGGATGGGGAAAAAAAAAAAAAAAACCAAAGTTGGATTCTGGTCGGTGCTGGGGCCGCCGGCTGGGGGTAAGAGTTGGGCTAGTCTACAACAAAAAAGAGAGAGAGGAGTGATAGGGTGATTGAGGATTCGGCTACACAAAGTGCCGGCTGAAGATAAAAATCAAGATTGGGGCCAGCCTACCCATGCGGAAGTCTTTGGTGGATACGTCCGTTCGGACGTATCCACCAAAGACTTTTTGTTGTAGACTAGCCCAACTCTTACCCCCAGCCGGCGGCCCCAGCACCGACCAGAATCCAACTTTGGTTTTTTTTTTTTTTTCCCCATCCTCGAAAAGGTACCCCGGAAATAATTCCCCATGTCGTTACTACCCGTTTTTTCTTTATGCCAGGACGATACTTGCAGCTAGCGCTTAATTAAACTGCCTATTCCCACGTTTCAGGTATACTCATCTTATACGGATAGCAGATAAGGTCAGCACCCATCGAAGGTCCTAGATGGTATCTCCCTGTTGATGTGAAGGTATGCATTCATAAATTGTGATCTTATACCGTGCCTTTCCACTCTTAGGCTAGACCAGCCCCGGGAAAGATAAGTATATTGATGTGCCTTTTCTTCCACCTCAGGGATACTCATCTTTACCTACTCCACTACGTATATTCGGGGACAGGATTTCATTTATCTCTGATATTTATCTAAGGAAACGCGATCTCTCGCTGGCACTACCAAATTGCCAACCACTTGGTTAAGCATACGCCAGCCCCATCCATTACCAGTAGGTAAAATTCTATACAGTACCACTGTTATGTCAGACTAAAGGAGGTGTCCTCCGTTAATATTTCCATCTACGCGTTAAAGTGTTTTTCCTTTCCTTTTCGTCTCTCATCTAAAATGTTCACATATTGATGTGGTACCTCTACTGTATAATTATTGTCTCTGGGCCTAGTCTGATCGGTACAAACTGTTAGTCATTATCTGTTTGAGTATCTACGCATTCTTGTTTTATTGCGCCTTGAACCCATGCAAGTATGTTTTCTAAAATATATGTTTTTAATATGTTTCCCTATACAGAAGTTCTATACATGTGTGGTTCCTTCTTCTCTACCCCACTTTGCCCTGATGAAGGTGTTGCCCCGGACGGGGCTACACACCGAAACGCGCGTTGGCGTCTGTTCCTATTTAGGAACCCACTGAACCAACCCGGACATTTGATCAACGGTCCCCTTGTCATCTAAAACCATCTCTGCCTAGTGTTGTAGGATGTATGATGTGTGAATGTCTTTTGTATGAATGTTAAGGGTATGTCAGTATGAAGCTAGAACCACCATTTAATTGTTGTCAAGATGTTTATTTATTCTGATGCCAAATCATTTATATTTATATACAAATACAATGAATTCATAGAAATAAAAAATAAATTTTGATAAAATCAAACTTGTTATATGATTTGCTTGGGTTCAGGACAAGTTTTATAATACAAAGGACCTCTCCAAGGCCATTGATTAAAACTACTGCGGGCAGGTCCCCTCCCAGTGTTTGATTGTTACTTTCCCCATCGACCTGCCTAAATTGATGTGGGGTCCCCCTCCGATTTGAAATTACTGGGCCTCACATCTAGCCGCGTTGAATCACGTTGTTTATGGAGTCCCCAGAGATCCAGGCTATGCTATGGATAGAGGTCAGGCCCCGTGCGGCAGGATAGATAGAGCGTTATATTCTAGACTGGGTAGGTTTCCCCTTACGGGTCCAACGGCACATTCAGTACGGGTGTGGCACACTACCACCAAAAGCCTGTGCTGGGAGGGCAGACTTACATTGGCCACTCCGTTGCTGAATTCTGAAAAACTGGGTAGCCTATGGAAATCCAAAGGGTTTGATAAGTGGGACCTCATTGGAATCACTCAGATTAAGGATGTGTGGGGAAAGATTCGATGCACACGTTTGACTCACTTGCAAATCAATATAGTCTCCACCAGAATGAATACTTTCGATATTTGCAGGTGAGACACTCGTTGTTAGCGCATATCCCTGAGGGAACGGAACTCCCTGAGGCGTCCCCTCTGGAGGACCGGGTCCTTGATGGTCATATCCCAGACAAGACTATCTCCCTGATATATCGCAAATTAATTAACAACGCAGAAGACCCACTGGTTAGGCTCAGGTCACAATGGTATGCAGATGGCCTTGAAATGGATGATGAGGACTGGACGGAGGCGCTATCCTCCCCCAAGGTAGTCGCTGTTCAGATGAGGCTTCGCCTGGTCCAATTGAAAGTGCTCCACAGAGTTTATGTTACCGGGCCACGGCTCGTGCGAATGGGCAGAGCGCCTAGCGCAGCATGCAGGAGAGAATGTGGAGAAGTGGGCACATTGATGCATTTTCTTTGGCACTGTACCTTCGTACAAAGTTACTGGGAGAAGATTCACGAGAAATTGAGAGTTGTGTTGGGGTTGGAAGTACGTATGGAAGTCCGTAGATGCCTCTTGAATGTATGGGAACCGACAGATCTCAATGATTATCAGAAGCAATGGATGACGTTGGCGTGCATGGTGGCCAAGCGAAACATCGCGCAATTGTGGGGCATCTGCCACCCGCCTCAGGTGCATAAATGGGAAGAGGACCTCGACTGGTGTATGATGAGAGAACGGGCGGTCTATGTTGCCAGGGGCTGCCCCCGGAAGTGGGGAAGGTATGGGGGGCTTGGAACCATTATCATGGAGGCCTCCGTGAAGCCCCCAGGGGAGATCCTGATATTGCAGCGCAGGTATTCCCTTGATCCTAATTTTTTTTTTTATTAATTGATTGATCCTGCACAGTGCCCAATGAACCGAAGTGTTGTAATTGATTGCATTCACCTGAGATCTTATTATTTCTTTTTGTATTGTTTTATTCCATAATAAAAAGAGTTTAACCCCTTCCATGCTCATGACGGAACGGTTCCGTCATGAGCATCGGTCAAGCTGTGCTTATGACGGAACCGTTCCGTCATGACCACACCCGTTTTCATTAGGGCTCAGCACTGGGGGGGAATCGGGGCCGCACGGAAGAGGTTAAAAAAAATGCTGAGTGGATGCTGTGGAATCTGAGCAGGGAATGGCCTTATTAATTACCAGTAATCTTCATGACCCTGAATCCTAGTCTTTCTCATCTCAGACCTTACTACGTGAGGTGGCTCATCCCTTACCCCGACAGATACCCTTTTAAAGCTGAGAAAAAAGAAATCAATCTTGAATGAATCCTCCTTCACTTAAAATCCCCATCTTTTCCCTGTATCCTCGAATCTCATTCTTATGACCACCTTACTAATACCATTCAAAGTAGAAGATTGTCGGCGCCAAAGGAACTGCAATTCAGAGGGAGAGGGGAGGAGGCCTGTGACGCAAAAGACTGGAACTCAGGGTAATGAAGATTACCAGCAGGTAATATGGTCATTACCCTTTCGTCCATCTTCCTCTTCCCTGTGCTCGCTTTCAGAGGATGTAGCCAAGCTTTCATGTTCTGCAGGTATCAATAATATGAAGATTCAATAATGGTTTACATAGTCTATTGATAAGTATTTTTAGCAATCCATTCCCTGCAGCGTTTAATACTCCAGAGTACCTCCTACTTCAGGAAATAGCATTTAGTTTTACCATAATGCAACATACTAATTTCAATCCTGGAACCTGTAGACCTCGGTTGTAATCCTGGCTTTGGGAATTTTAACAGAAATTGTCTGACTGGAATGCAGACAAATGTTTACCAGTAAATCACATTTTTGGGCTAATCTGCAAATGCCTTACATGTCTATGATAAAAACACAACTGAATTTGGTTTGGTCTCGAAAGTGGGCTAAGTGGAGTTACAAATCAGACTGGAGTTGTGAAGTGCAGTCTGTTTGTGACTAAAATAATAAGCCAAAGAGCCACATTACAGAATTTTAACTAGTCAATATCTTTAAGGGAAGTATTTGTAAGAATAGCAAATATGTACTGTCAGAATACAGTGTGTCCCTCTTTTGCTGCTGCTCCCCATTGTGCCCTGTGCCTGCTACCACACACCACCAGTCTGTTGCCCCCTGTCTGGGCGCCCCCTACACTCCATCACCGCCTCCTCGGATTCTCTTACTACCACTGAGAAAAGTGCCCCTCATCTCTCCAATCATAAGATATTGCTAAAGACAGCCCCACCCCTCTGAGGTCAGAGCCCCCATCCACAGGTCAGCACCCAGTGCAGCCGCACCGATCGCACTACCCTAAAGCTGGCAGTGGTTCTAGTCTTTCATCTCTGAACTTACTGTGTGAGTTGGCCCCACCCCCTTCCCTTAACAGATACCCTTGTAAAGTTGAGAAAAAGAAAAAATCTATCTTGAATACGTGTTTTTTGACTAGAAATCCCCATCTTTTCCCTGTATACTCGAATCTCAGTCTTATGGTCACCCTGCAAGTACCATTCAAAGTAGAAGATTGTAGGTGCCAAAGGAATTGCAGTTGGGAGGTAGAGGGGTGGAGGCCTGTGACGAGGAAGACTGGGACTAAGGATAATGAAGATTACCAGCAGGAAAAATGGTTATTACCCTTTTATCCATCTTCTTCGTCGTTGTAATAGCTTTCAGAGGATGTAGCCAAGCTTTTATGTTCTACAGGTATCCCTAATATGAAAATTCAACCATGGTTTACATAGTCGATGATTGATAAGTATTTTTATCAATTCATTCATTGCAGAATTTAATATTCCAGAGCCAATAACAATAGCACCATTTTTCCCACATCCAAACAAAAATCTGTGAAAAAATTATGGTGAGTTGACAGTGTAGCTTCTCTGCATATCTCCTACAAAGATGTCCCACATGCTTCTCCCCATGAGGTGGCTACCCGGCAAGTAGGGCTACCTGTCAAGTAAGTTCCCTGGAATGTCCTCTTCCATCAATAAATAGGCCTGGGGCATGGCTTGAAGTACCCACCTACTCAGGGTGGCTGTTGTGGGTTTATTTCCCATTTTGGCAGGACCATAAGACATAAACAAAGAATGTGAATGACTAAACTCTCCAGTTCTCTTTAGATCTATTAAAAGAGACATTTTCATGTCCAAAGATAAGTAAATTGAGTCACTTCAGCCTGCCTCAAAAGCTGGCACCACAATTTCCTGAGACGTTTAAAGTTCAGATTGAATCTTTGGTTTAAATTTCTGATCCGGATGAAGAAACATCTTGTCTTCTGAGAAGAGTGGTAAACTGCGAGTGTTGGGGTCGCAAAACATTCTTACATAGCTTAAGGAGTCGTTATAAGGAAGGGACTCCCTTGGAGCGCCCCTTCCTAATAGCGAGGCGCTAACCCTATTTTCCGAGTGGCAAATTGATTTGCGACTTGCAAAATAGAATTAGTACATGGGCCACTGTTTATTTGCAGGCGCAAATGGGTCTAAATCCCATTTGTACCCGCAAAAAACCTTTGTACATCTGGCCCTTAGTTCCGAGGAAAGTCCGAATGGCAGGGGTTTGAACTGATAATGGTGATTCTCTACGGCAAAACTCAGATGAACGGGTATGTTGAGGTTTGCATCCTGGAGATCCAGCATCACCCATTAGAGGTATTGTTGACTGCAATGTTACCATCTTGAATGGCATGAAGAGGAGATATCAGCTCAGATATTCGGTTCGCTTCAGAATGTCTGAAGTGGAAATTTGAATTCTATAAATTAAGAATCTTGGATGACACATAATATCGCTCAGACCAGGTGCCACAAGAGATCAGGACAAGTCTCTCAGGGTGGGCTTTCCAATCGGCGAGTATAGGATACCAATCACTGGCCCAGATCAAGCACCTGAGGTGGGAGAGCGATCCCGGCCACTGCACCACAATAATGCCACCCATTTAGGCATAGCAACAAGCTTGAGTATGATTAAAAAATGTAACATTCAAAGTGTTACCGTAAATATGTCAAGAATCCCCCACGCTATTCACAGATACCAGCTCCTAAGAGAGACAAAACAAAGGAGGGCAGCCATAAGGGTGAGGTTGAAGGATATAGGGAAGCGGCAGGGCGACTTAGTAAAAAGGAAGAAAGATGCATTAAAAGCTAGATTTTTTCTTTTTCCTCAATCTTACAAGGTTACCTGTCAGAGCACAGTGCCACCTCATGTAGTGGGACGAGGAAGTCGGACGGAGGGGTAATACCTTATGTACAGCTCGTGGCGCGGATGCACAGAGAATTGTCTATTATCAGCGTATCGGAAATTGTAAACCATAACTCACTACTTACTATCTTGATCATCGTCATCTTGCCATTTAGAGGGTGCACACTACCTACCCAAGTTTCTTTTGGCACTAGTCAATTTTCAGTTGCTTAATACTAAAGTGATTTAAGTTAAGTATTACCCAGAGCAGGGGTATCCAACGTACATTGAGGATAGCTGATCCATGCCAGATTTGCAAGATAGCCACTGAGCATATAAATTAGTTCCATTCAGCTTAATTGTATGGGGATTTGTCATAAGTGGATGTCTTGAATATCTGACATTAGATCCTCCCACCTGTTCTGATCACCACTTGACCTGGAGACTAATACACAGTCGGGTCACAGAGTCCACCCTAAGAAGTTCTTTATCTGCTTAAAGTTCGGGCTCTTGCATCACCATTTGCTGGCACAGCAGCAGGTACTCGGAAGGGCAGACTTTTTACCATTCCGCAGATTTGTTTCTCTCTGTTTTGTGATTTTCTGTGGAGACGTTGGGTCAAACCAATTTCTAATAATAAAGAGGTGGACGTTATTTTGCATCATACTCTAAAAAGTCCAATTTGACCAGTGCACGTGGAGATAGTGATGGACCAAATGGAAGATTTTTTCAATCCTGTATTTTCTTGATTTTAAGAGCACGATAGATTACCTTTCTATAGTTTATGTCATCTGGGTGTGTATGCTGTGGTTTAGGATTTTTGGAGAATAGTTTTAACTTTTCAAATTATATTGACACCTCTATCATGCAAGGGTGCTTTACGATGATGATTCAAAGGCTGATGGCTGTATTGTGTTGTAAAGACTCTGCTATTCCATAAACTTTTACTGGCACGTACCAGCTTTAACACGCACTAGAAGGGCCTGGAAGTGAACTCAGCTCTGCACTGACGCACGTGCTGCACGTCAGTGTTACGCAAGAGGGGAAGAGTAGCCCAGACGAATGAATGCACCAATCCCCGTTGATGTGCGTGTATCAGAAAATGACAGAGGAAGAGAACAAGGGTTCCTGATTGCTATGGCAGGCACGTACGCCCGTTTCTGGAATTGGTCTTGGATGGAAACATCTGGGCCGGCGCCATCTTGGCAGCCATATCTTCTGAACTTTAGCCAGCACAGCAATTTAGCTGCTGCTCGAAGCGAATTATCTGATGTGCACAATGGACAAACAACATCCCTAAATAAAATCCTACGGGCGCTTAATTTGAACAAGGGATTGGAGCACTCTTGCCAATGCCAGCTGGACATTAGCAGAACAGAATTCAGCCACTGCTACAAGATGGCCGGGTGAGGGTTTAGACTTTAGAGGATTGACGCAGCTGAATTCAAAACTCTGCCTAGTACTGAATTCTGAAAAGCACCAGTTCACATTGGCGAAGGGTGAGCACCTCTTAAATGTCATGGGCAGAGGGCATCGGAAAGTACATGGAGGGAGTTTTTTCCCGGCCCAATGTCCTACTGAGCCCTGTCTTGGTTTCTTGCCAAATTATGTAGACGAAGCAGCACCCACATTTCCATGAAGTCTTATGGGCTGGGCTTAGGGAGCATCCAGAGAGGTCTCCAGTGCCCTACGAGTCTTCTAGGGCCCAGATTCTGCGGTTATCTTGAATAATGTGCCATGGGTCCAGTCCATGCTGTGTCAACATTGCCCCCCCTCGGATTCAACCCAGGGTTTGATTGGGAATACAAATCGGGCCAGGCACGCTATAAAAAGTGGCCCACATGTGCATATTGCCTTTCCGCAAACCACTGGTTCGGCAAAATTTTATTTCATTTTAAAAAAGGGGGGAGGGGTTTAAAAGAAATGCACAGATTAGTGAATACTGGTGAAACACACCTCAAAACAAGTGAGGCCACTTTTGCTCAGGCCCCCTGCCCCCGCTCAATATGCATACATATATATATATTAATGGGCCTGCCCAGCGACAGAAAGGGAGTGCCACCTCTGTCGTTCATAAAGGTGAGGTAATGGATGCCCTTCTGCCTCCAGAGAGGCCACTCAGGCCCCCACTGGGCCGCTGGCTGCATCCAGCAAGGCATAAACAGCCCAAATCGGCCCCAAGACTGCTTAAAAAAGCAGGCAGCTGGAATCCGGATACCGGCCCCTCGGGCATTGCCCGAGTGCCTGCGTTACCAATCCAACGATGATTCAACCAACAGGATAAAGTGGCAACGTGGTATCTAACTTGTAACAAAATGCAAATTTGTTAACTGAGGAGACTGTTGTCTTTTCCCAAAGGCCATGCTACATACCGGTGCGCAGTAGCAGGGACCAATAAGACCCAGGACAACTGGCTGCTTGCTAATTAACCTTGAACCTCCGGATCAGGTTCCCTTTATTATCTTGGTCCCAAATGACTGCAGGAACCATCCATTATCTCTACTATGGTAAGGCCAGCTTTCGCACTACCCCTGGACTTAACGGGTTGTGTCAACCATGCCCCGTCATCACATTCTTCTGTAACTACTGAAAAAACAACCAAAACCACCATGGATAACAAATACAACATAAAAGAATCCTGATATCATTCAATTCTGGAATGTCATGACCCGTCGCTCATCTGGCGGGAGTCCGTGGTGTTCGGGTAAACCAGGAAGGACTCGATATATATTTCTTTGAAAGCAAAGGTCTCTGCCTCAGGGGATACCGGTCCATCTCCTTACTGGTTGTGACGTGGCCATCTGCTGCCAGTCTCACGTGAGATGAACAAGGACTGATACCAGAAATGTCGGGGTTTTGACTCCCTTCTGGACCTGGGAACTGGGACTTGAGAGGGTGGTGACAGGGCTTTAAGTGGGAGGAAAAAACTGGGGGTCTATCAAAGGGGTTTGGCCAATGTAATTAAGGGCGTGGCTTAAAAACACATAAGCTAAAAATATGTGCTTAGCATAGTGTGCCGCCAGACTTGTATTTTGCTGTTTCTGTCATTGCACCCAGATATATGATGCAACAAGTAACATCATACCTAAAACAATCAGGCCTATTGGCTTTGTCAATGGTTGTTAGTTGCATAAGATAAATAAGCAGCAACTATGGCTTGTAAATAATATTAAAAAAAGCTTCCACTTAAAGCCCTAGTGACACCACAACAGTGTTGCTGCTCCTGAGTTTCAAAAAGAGAAGGGGAATCCAGAGAAAACATTACTCTCTGTAAAGGATTTCCCTTCCCCTACAACGCTCACCTGGCATGACGTCATGCCATAACTTCTCCACTAGTGAGAAGTAAGCAGTGTGAGCAGCGCACATCGATGTGCCTGCTGTCACTGCAGTCCGAAAAAAAACGGAACGCTTGTGCCAGGGCACAAAACAGAGCCCAATAGAGACCCGTTTCGAGGCCCCCTTTAAAAAACTGCTGGTGATCAGCACTGGTGAGACCCGGACAACTTAAAGCCCTGGGTGATGGTATTCCCAGCCAGGTCGCCTGATTGTTCTCCACCACTCCCTATATAGTTACTTTGAGGATGATCTTCCCCTACTGCATTTCCAGGCTGCAACGATGCCAAAAATTGCTTGAAAAAATAGACACTTCTGGTGAGGTACTCTACATTCTTCTGGGCAGCTACCATGGTTTCACGGATCCTGACTATCTCCCCAGGTACCATCAAATAAGAAGGAAACATTTATTTCCAGGATGCCTATCTTTCACCAGCACCAAATCACCACTCCGCAACCCGCTAGGTCGGGCTCTTGTTTTCTTTGAAACTTTTTCATTCTGCACTCTCCTCCGTTGTTCTGCTTGAGTCACCATTTCTGGCATTGGGTTGAAATGTCCTGTTGGGGAAGGGTGTCTGCTACATGTCATCTGAAGCACAGCAGACTGGGACTAACCCCTGTGGTAGTGTGAGTTGTCAGCAGGTATACTCTCAGTAAGGCTACACCCCATTCTTTGTATTCTTGTCAGAGGCTTGGGCTATTAGGATAACTTTCACGAGAGTCCTCATAAAATGTTTCGCTTCACCATTTGCTTGGGGCGATTCGCCGATGAGTGACACCGCGGGACTGTAAGTATTTGGATAAATCGTGACTAGAGAAAAGCAGGTCATTGTCCTAGCAAAGTTCCTTCATCAAACCTTGAGTTGCTATGATTTTCTCCATCTTGGGGGTGGTGTGGCAGGCTGTAGTGGAGTTCACCATCTCTACCTCTGTATAGTTAGTAAATGCATCAATCATCACCAGCATGTGGCAACCATCAGGAAAACACCCAAAGTCAGCACAAGCACAATGCCACAGTATAAGGTCAAAATATATCAGTTATTATGTTCGCTGGGGGATCTGGAGGACCCGTTGCTTGGCACAGGATGCAGTATTTTACAGTTTGCTCCACCTTCTTGCCTAGTTCAGAGAACCAGACTTTCGGGACTTTGTTTTAAGGATGCCTTGGTGCACAGCATGGGCGAGGTCGACCACCCTTTGCATTAACCTCACAGGTGTGACCAGACATGATCCTCGCAAGAGGCCTCCCTCCTGGGTGACTGCCAGCGCAGGTTTGATATTGTCAAGTGACATTGAATGTTTACCTTGCCTTTTCAGTCCTCTTGGATAGATGTTGGAGCATGGCCCTCCAGTTACCTGTGATGACTGCATCAGCATCCAGCTGCAGGCATTCGTCGGATTTGGTCGCCTCAATTATGTTCTCTACCGACATGGGCAGGGGTGTCGACCTCTCCACCACATTTCTTACATATTCCACAGTTTCTTCTGGATCCGATCTTTGCTGACAGGAGCCAGCTGGGCTTGAGAAAGGTAATTGGCGGTGTTATGGGTTCCAGGTCAATACTCAATTGAGAATCGGTATTCCTGTTGCTGAAGACTGACAATTCTCCAATTATCATACATAGAGAATCCTGATTTCATTAAAGACATTACATGACCGGAGGCTACCATAATGCATTTTTAAAGCTTTTAATGCTGTACTGCTCACATGCTCCACAGGTTTAAGATAACATTTTGCAAAGATGGATGCACTTGACCAGGCCGCGGCTTTTAAAATATTGGAGAGGAACCCTCCAGCCCAAAAGACTTTACTGCCCATTGCTCCATGGGATGAATGTGCCATAAATTTGGACAAATCTATTCCCGCTTTCAACGTGACTATTCTTACCCATCTAGCAATGGTAGCTGTAGATACTGCTTTATATGGTTTAACAAATTATATTAGTAATTGGCCTTTGTCATTTAGTCTAACATTATTCATAACTTTTTCATAGGTTTTCATACAATTTACAACACATAGGCTTTTACAATCAGGAAAACAAGGATAGAAAAACATTTCAGACATAGTCTTCGTCCTTTTCCATATTTCGAAATGCACTCCTTCAGGAGAATAAAATCTATCAGAGATCTCTAACACTTTAACATCTGATACTCTTCTAAAGGATATCAGACTTAGTAAGGTTGCTAGTATTATCAATAGTTGTTTTTGGGAAAGAAAATTGTTATCGGTTCATGTAGTGAATAGGTCGAAAATAAGATTAATATTCCACAGTAAATCATATCTGGCCTTGGGAGGACGTCTACGTCTTATTCCCTTCATTACCCTGCAGATTAAAGGGTCAGAACCAATAGAATAGTCATTTATTAATGAATGGCCTGCTGATATGCCTGATCTGTAACAGTTGACTGTTCTATAACATAGACCTGAACTAAATAAACCTGTGAGGTAATTTGCTACATCCACTACAGGAAAAAACACGGGATCCAAATCCGATTCCAGGCACCAACTACACCATTTTTTGCATACACCAGTGTATCGTCTCCATTTTCCTGGTGCCCATGATTCATCCAGCAGTTCTTCAGCCTCTCCTGAAAAGCTTGAGTATCTTTTAGATCTCCTGAAATCTTCCAAGAAGGAAGGTTCATGTGTCCTTCTAGAAGGAGAGGATGTTCCTCTCCTTCTTGTCCCTGGAGAAGACCTAGGTTCCCTGGGATTAAATGTGGAATGTCTATTGCTAATTCCATTGCTCCCTGGAGCCAAACTTGGGTATTCCAAAATGGAGTAACTAGGACTAATTTGCATTGCTCTGTTTTGACTTTCAGTAGAACCCTCTGAATTAGAGCAAATGGAGGGAATGCATAACAATTCTCTTTGAACCAGGGCATCCACTGCAAGGATTTAGGGTCTGGTCTCCAACTGAAATATCGTTTCACCTGAAAAGTGAGCCTGCTGGAAAACAGATCCACATGAAAAAGGACCCATACATCTTGAATCTTCTTGAAGTATATAGGATTCAATTTCCAGTCGCTTGAATCCTTTTAGGAACCTTGAGTTCCAATATGTCCTTGTGTTTTGGTGGCAAGGAATAAACTCTGCCTTCAGTTTAATTTTTTTACTCCAATTGAAGTACCAAATCTTCTTTGCTAGGTCTGCAAGTATCTTTGATCTTGCAACCCCCAGGTGGTTGATATAAGATACTGATTTAAAGTTGTCTAGTTTGATGAGGACAACACTATTTTTCAGAGTAGCCTTGAAACTCATCAGAGCATTCACGCTTGTCATCATTTCTAGGCAGTTTATCCCCCCTGTTTCTATCTTTCCCATTTTTGCGCCCCAACCTAAGATACTTGCGTCTGATTCCACTGTATGCTCCGGGTGATCACCTTGCCATTCCAACTGTCTAGATTGCTCCACCACCAAAGGAGGTCCTCCCGAGCCTCTTTTGATAAGGGAATTCTGCCTGACCCTTCTTTAATTCCAAGGATTTCAGTCTTTGCAAGGCCCTGTAGTGTAGCGGGCATGGGGAAACTGCTTAAATAGAGGAAGATAGAAGTCCAACTACTCTTGCTAGTTCATGTAAGCTGACTACACCTTTGGATAGAACATAAGAAACGTCAGTCTTTATTTTGAACAGCTTCTTCGCTGGTCGTTGTAATTGGCCCATAGTGGTGTTTACCTAAAACCCTAAGAATTCTAGATTTTGTGTCGGGGTAATTACTACTTTTTCTACGTTGATGATGAAACCTAAGGCTTCTAAAAGGTCTATTGCCCATTTCATATGTTTTTGCAAATCTTCCTGACATTGTGACATCAAGAGTATATCGTCTAGATAGTTTACCAATCAAACACCCCTTCTTCTCAAGGATGCAACTACTGATCTCGGAACTTTGGTGAAACACCATGGGGCTGAGGAGAGGCCAGAGGGGAGGCAACGACATTGGTAAGTTATCCCTCTTCAGGTGAACTTTAGATATTTTTGAGAATCCTTGCCCATAGGGATTGTAAAATAGGCATCTTTTAGATCCCGTTTCACAAGCCCGTCCTTTTTTTTGTAGAATGTCTCTTAAGAGGTGGATACCCTCCAATTTGAAGTGTCTGTATACTAGAAAGGTATTTCGTTTTGCGGGAAAAGGGAGCTGTTGTTGTTTCCTCAGAAGTGTCTTCCATATCCTCCATGGCCATGTTGGAAATACGGGGACCTGTATTGTCTGTGGCTGACAGCCAGTCCCATCCTGTCAGCCCTTCCAAAAATTCTACCCCCGAACATCTGTCTCATGTTCCACTGTGCTTTTCTAAAGACGGAGAAGGTAGAAACGTACTTCCCTAAGATAAGTCAAGTAAAGTAGTAAAGTTTTCCCCGAAAGTAGACCATTTGGGTCACCCTGGATATCTTTCTTATGAAGGTCCCCCAATTTAGGGTTTATTCTCATAAGTATCGCTCTTCTTCTCTCTGAGGTTAGTCCTGTGTTGGCATTAACGAGGAGGCATAGAGCACGTTGACTCCATCCCTAGAGTACTTCTAAATCTGCAGGGGTGCCCTTCAGGGATGCTTCTTCTGCCAGGTCCAATATTCTAGCTAATAGCCCTAGAGTGTCCAGTACTCTGCCTTGGCATTGTTTGAGGCAACGTTCAAGTCCTTTTCTAGTGTCCTTTCCTGTCTTGAATAGGAAGGTCAGTAGTTCAGGGTCTAGGTTTGGTGTCAGTCCGGACTTGTTATCTAGTAAGGTTCTGGGGCATGCAGCACTCATCAGGTTTCTAGTCTCCTTTTCAAGGGGTTTACAGATTCAGAACTTAATGAAGTTCGATACATGGTCCATTGGCCGCCAATCAGAGCCGCTAGGATGTGTGATGCGCGTGGGATTAAACATCTCCACACCTGTTGGATCCTTGATAGTTGTTGAATTACTTGCTTGGACTAAATCCTCGTCAAGGAGATCATTGTCCAAGGTTTCTAAGGGGTTAAAAATATATTAGCCAGGTTCCGCATCAAAATTAATTGAGAATGGGTACTCTTCGTTGTCAGTTTAAAAACTAAGGTCATTAGTGCCATAAAGGTCACTGTCTTCTTGTGCTGCGAGGGACACCTGAGCTTATTGTGCCAACATATCCGATCTTTCTAATCGTGCAGCTATGGCCACCCAGGTTCTCTGTAGCGCACAAGCTACCTAGGGATAGATCCCGGTCTTTTGTAGAACAAAGGCTACCTAGGGATGGTTCCTACTCATTTGTAGCGCACACTATACCATGAGGCTCAAGGTGTTTGGTCTTTTTTAAAACCTTGCCTCTTTTCTTTTGCTATGATTTCCTCCTCCTTAGAGAAGATAACAGAATTTTCCTCAGTAACATAGTCTCTTTTTTCTTTTGTTAAAAAATTGCCTCAACTGCCTCTTTCAAAAAAATTCATTAGCATATTCTCATTAAGGGGAGTAGTGTTCTCAAACTGTGTGTCATTCTCCTTCATCTTAAATATTTTGTTATGGGTTTATTCTTTCACTTTAAATTATTTACCCCCTTTCTATGTACTTTTTCTTCTTGCCCCCTTTTTTTGGTGTGTTTGTACCAGAGGAAAGAAGCCTTACTGCTCTTTCGTGTCTGAAAAATGCCTGCTATACACTTGCGCTGTATGTAGTCATAGCAACGCACAGCTCGACTCGTCCCTGGGCTTTTGCGGCCAATCTCTCTTCTTTTTTTTAATTTTCTCCTTCTTACATCATCTTTTGACAGGAGGTAGGGGTTGTTGTGCAAATTTGGGTGGGGTCACGAGCGTATCATGACCTCCGCCTCGAAGAAAGAATAGTTTTCTCTCCGGCTGTCTCCGGAGTTCGCAGTGAGTGCTCTGGTGGCTCCGCTGCTCTGTTAAAGCACCGCTCGACCTGGAATTGCAGGCGTGCAGGTTGGGCGGAGACCGTCCATCTCCACGATGCGATGGCTCCGTCAAGGTCGTTTCGTAAGCGGGCCTCCCCGGATTCCTTCAGAAAACGGAGGTGGTTTCACCAAGGGAGTTTTGCCCCTGGGGGGCTGCCTTGGTGGACAGAAGAGTTCAGTGGGAAGACACAGTTTCACCGCAAGGCACCAGGGCCAAAGGTAAAAGCTAAATAGGGAGAAATTAAAATGGAACCCGAGTGTAAATTGGAAGGGTGTTTTAAGGCAAATTAAGTTAAAATCAACTTGCCTGCCAATTATCCCATTTATTCGTTAGACAAGGAACCACAAGGATACCTAGTCTTGGGTTGATCATGGTGTGAACCTACTTACCTTCTTATTATTATTATAAGTTAACATTACTAGAAAAAGATCACAAATCATTAGTGGATAACAGAGTCAAAGACAAATATTCTTAACTGTCCAGGAGCAGTGAATAAAAGAGGATGATACCTTGTTGCCATGACGTTATATGTTGTTCTAATGGGGAGACAGCCTTCACATTGCATGCGTTACATCGCATGCCATTACAACGCGGATGTTACAATGACCGCATTGTTACATCGCATACGATTACAACGCAAGTCGTTACAACGACTTGCTGTAGGGGGTGCACTAAACTAAAGAATAGTATAATTTACTATTCCAACACCTTACCTACTGCTGCACATACTAGATTTGGAATAGTAAATTATACTATTCCTAAGTCCAGTGCGCCCCCTACAGCAAGTTGTTGTAACGACTTGCGTTGTAATCGTATGCGATGTAACAACGTGGTCGTTGTAACGACGGGGTTGTAATGGCATGCGTTGTAAACACATGCAATGTGGAATGCTATATTCATTCTAATGTTCTTATGGAATGTTTTATTTTTAATGTAAAATTTTCTTTAAAGGGCTGCATGTGGGGCAGCAATAAAAGTATTATTGCATAATGGTAGCCTCCGGTCTTGTAATGAAATCCATTTTTCGATTCTTGGGGGAGGCTTCAACGAATGAACTTCTGAAGAGGGGAAGGACAGGTTTGTAGTCCATGTGCACCACAAACGAATGTCTGTACAAGTAGATGTGAAAATGCCTGCAGTCCCAATGGATGACAATGGCCTCTTTTTCTGTGTGGTAGTACCTCTGCTCCATGTCTGTTGGCGCTCTATGGCATAGGCAATTGGGCCCCATTCCCCATTGCCTTGATGCTGGAACAAAACAGCCCCAAGACCAGTGGGGCTGACATCCACGGACAGTTTTGAGTCCTTTGTTGGGTCAAAATATGCCAGCATGCTGTGTTCTGATAGGGTTTTTTTGCTGCTTATAAAGCTTTGTCTTGAGTAGTATCTCACTCCCATTGAGCGTTTGGTTTTGTCCGTTCTTGGTAAGGGTCAGTGAGTGTTCTCAAATTTGGAAGGCCACCCCCTGGAGGCGTAATGCAACTAGTCGGATCGATTCATCAATGGGGAGATAAATCATCCTGTTTTTCAGATAGACACTTTCTTCAAACAGAGGTGCAAAGTCATCAACGAACGATGCTATGTTGGTGGCGTGGAGACTTAATGCAAAAGTCACCAGTTGTAACTGTTCTGCTGTCTATTCGCTAAGTAGCATTCCAGTGCCTCCTTTTGTTCCTTACACCTTGGCTTGTGTCAACTAGATACTGTGGAGAATGTCAGTTGTAAAAACACCAGCTAGCGGAAGAGGTGTTGTTGTCCCGAATGCGAACACCTTAGTGGTTGTTTGGTAAAGTAGTGGTCTTTCCGGAATGGCCTGGAACAGGGGGTGGGCCAGGATATTAATCAAGGGCCCCATGTCAATCAGCGCTAGCAGTGGGTGTCCCGTTGGTAATAGTGCATCGGGGTGCACTTCTGCCATAGAATTGATCCTGCTTGGCTGCTTGTACCACGTAGACCAGGCTTTCAAGTTCGTCCATATCACCATCCTTCTCCAGGGTTGTGGGGTCTTCCACTGTGTTGACTGACTTTGTCTTCTGCCCCCTCCACATTGGTGTTGAACAGCACACCTTGACAAAATAGTATGGCTTACAATATGAGGGGCATGTCTTTCCCTATGGCCAGTTGTTTGGATGGGGACATTGACCTGGACACCAGTGGCAGCTTTTGAGTGTCAGAGGCGGCTGTGTGTTCCGGTGTGGTCTGCCCAGTTGGCCAATTCTGTCTTCACCGAATGCTGAAAGACAGCTTCCATGTGAGCAGCTTATGTCTTTTATAGCTCTTTGGACTGCCCTAGCCGGAAGATGTTTGCCATGGTCATGTTTGGAACCTGGAGTATCTGCATCCTCAGTTTTGCAGATGAGTATCCCTGAAAAAATTGGGCTCGTATTTCTTCGTCAGCATCGGGCAGAGTGCACATGCGTGCGAGATTCTTTAGGTATACATGGAAAGTGCCCACTGATTCTGTCTGGCTTGTCATAGAAGGAAACGCTCGTACTCAGGACCGCAAGTGGTTCAAAATGCTCTGTGAGTGCCGCCTTCAGCGTTGCGTACAAGCAGGATGGCCCCAATTCTGTGACATTTTTTGATATCTTGCAAATAGTGGCACTTGCAAGGTATAGAAGCATGGGACACTATCTGTCCTCCTCCATGTCCACAGTTGTACATTAGGTTTCCACCCTTTCCACCCATGGCTTGCACTTGGTTGCTTGCAAAGACGTAGGGTCTTCAACAACAAATGGTTCTTCTATGGCTGCGACAGATGCCATATTGGGCTGAATGCGGGTGATTTTGAGTAGGTACTTGCGGAGGTGGTGGAACAGTAAGCACCTGGTTAATTGTAGTCGTGAGTCCAAACATTGCACAGCCGTCCTCTGCCGTCCTGCCTTCGGCTGGTGGGTCTGCAACTAGTGATGCATTCAGAGTCCACATCACTGTGAGTCTCTAGGCTTGGTGTGGTGCTAAGATGCATGCGTGGGAGGGAAGCGAATATCACTTCCTTGGTGGTGCAGCTGCTGGTGATCCCCATATGGGCAAAGATACAGGTGCATGTTTATTACTCCTATCGGTGCAGATGGTAGTTGGGGCCAAACAGGTGATAGAGCGGGTTTTCTGTATCTCAATCTTCAGGTGTAATCATTGAATAACCCCCACCACTGATTGTATGGACCTTTGATGGTCGATGAAGAGAAATGGGGAGCAATCATTTACATAATCAATGCATCGTTAAAGACTTATTATTTAATCGATAAAGAGAGTTTGTGTGAGTTAAAGGGTTTTATTTTCAAATTGTTTCTTTTTGGTTTTCATCAACTTATTCATTAGAAACTAATCTTACATTTTAGCATTTGAAGATAACATAATCCATCAATCGATATTTGATGATAAAAAAGAACAGAATATTCATCAATATAACAGTCAAAATAGTAATAATGCAGCAACCGTGTCCCATAAAGGAAACTCCCTATTCTAAATAGGCATGGATTATCAAAGGAAAGGTGTTAGTTCAGAAACCCATAAAGAGTTCTGATTGAATGAGAGATCAATGCGCAAGAATAAAGCTTTTACAAATCAGACTGTGAATTTAATCACAGTCAGACATATATAATTAGGCTAAGTAACCTCTCGTGTAGAAGAGTCTAGGGGACAAATCTTTAGTGAGAATGTCAGAGAAAGGAATTCTGCAAGATTTGCCTGTTGGGTCTGAGGGCTGAAAAAAAATGTAGCTACTGTAAGGACACGCACTATTATAAAACACACAAATTCTACTTTCCAAAATTATTTTATTTCTGAATCTTCATCCACCAATAGAATACCAGCAAACCCCTTGGAACATATTCACTCCCCATGCTCTCGGGAGCATAATAGACTTTCAGGCATTAGTCCTACGAACTGTTCCAATGTTATTTTTTTGAGGTCCAAACTCCTTCCCATGGATCATTCTTCCTGCCGTTATTGTCCTTTGGCAAAGGGAACCTCAGTATCAAGGGTCTAATACAAAACAAGAGGCTATTCACTAACTAGCAGTAGGCTTCCAAAGTGGCAACATCTGCAGCAAAGAGAAGAAAACATATTGCTTAAGCAACCATTCAATATGAAAAACAGGCCTTTCTGTGTTAATACATTAATAGTCATTTTAATATGATATGATATCGACAGTTAAGCTAACTTAGTCCGGCATTTGATTTGCGAGCTGGCCTAAAACATTCAAGTATGATTACCTACTTCAAATTTTGCATTTGGCACGTGTTTTATTTAAACGTGATATTGTGGACATTATTAAAATAGGTCCTCTGATAATTTCTTCCAATTCTACCATGGAGGAAAAATACCATCCTCAAATTGTCCTGTCTCTCCCTGTGCAATTGTTTTTGTGAAGACAATTTGTCTACCTTCTCTCTCAATCATTGAACATTATGGGGTTGATTCCGATTCGGGAAAAACCGCTCCGAATAGCCGTTCGGAGCGTTTTTACCATACAAATCGTACCCTGCAACGTCCCCCATGTGTACGACGAAGTACGATTCGTACCAGGAGCAGGACTCCTTACGAATCGTACAAAGACCGTACGACTCGAATCTCCGCACGAATCTCCCTCCGAACCCGCTGTACGCGACATCTGTACGGTTCGCGGCTGCTTTTTCCGACCCGGCAAGTACGATTTGTGTCGGGTATGCACCGTACGACCCTCTTTCTACGGGAGCTGAAAACAGCCGTAAAAGCAGAGCTCGCCCCGAAACAGGTACGGCACGGCCCCCCCCCCCCGGGTATGGTGCGTACACCCCATGATCGCAGGGGTACGGTGCGTACCCCTGCGATCATGGGGTGTACGCACCGTACCCGGCGATCTTGGGGTGTACGCAACGTACCCCATGTTCGCTGGGTGTACGGTTCGTACACCCTGCGATCGCGGGGTACGGTGCGTACACCCCAAGATCGCAGGGGTACACACCGAACCCCTGCTATCATGGGGTGTACGCACCGCACGGTGTGTAAGTGATTGTGTGCTTTTCCGTATGAATCACCCTTACCTGACGTGGACCGTACGAATCGCTTCCTCATACCCCGGTCCGGATCGTACTCGTCGGGTCGTACGGCATGTGTACGAGTCGTACGGTTCACCGTTTTAGCCTTGCAATACGTACGGATCGCGACGATTCGGACGGATTGGCGGAATATGGATCGTACTACGCGACTCGGACGGACGGGTACGAATCGTACGGCGATGGCTCCGGATGAAAATCGGACGGACGTTTTTTTTCCAGGATCGGAATCGGCCCCCATGTTATGGTGTCTAAGCAACAATCCGTGAATTCTGTGTTGTGGGGATAAACCCTGTTGCAGCTACTCCTCCTATTGATCCTTCAACAACCGTGCTTAAAGCAATCTCTATTGGTGCAGTAGCAATCATCACTGCCAATGTCTGTGCTGTCACATCTTGTGATCCAGAACAGTCACAGTTGAAGTATTAACACCCGGAACAATTACAGTAAGGGTTGCTTCATTAGGTGTAGGAATAATTGGAAGTGCTGGAAGTGGTCTTTTATCTGAATCATGCTTGGTTCAACTGGGGCTGTACCCATCATAGTACTAATTGTTGAAACACAATCTCTATTCATTGGAGGAGCCACATGTGGAGGTGGATGTGAGGACAGCAAAGCATATAAAATATTGTCCCCTGAATCACTATCAGTGTCTGATTTCTTTGCAGCTTCCTCATTATCATTTCCCTGTTTCCAATTCATTTTAGTCATTTCTGTGGTCACAGCTGTATACATTCTAGCTCCCTTAACTATACACTTCCTCCACCTTTGCAGCCCTTTATCCCATTGAGCATCTGGGTAATTTCGCACTGCTCTTCTTGCTCTAGTCTGGTGGTTTTTTTCTCCTTAGCTCTCTTCCAAGTATTTAATGCTTCATATTGTGTGGGTCTAGGAGATGGTTTCATTTCATGTAAGTTTTCTCGTAATTTCATTAATCTTTAAATCAAAAGTACCATTTTGTGGAAATGTAAATTGGCCTTCATTTTCAATGAGCTTGCACCATTGATAGAGCCACAAACAAGTAGGGAGCCCTGCATTTGCCGCCATATTATGAGCTGTCGTACGGTATACACTCAAAATATCGAGTTTTTAATATCGATTTGCATTAACATCGATTAAAAAATATAGAATGGACACAATAGCGACTGGACAGAATATAGACTACAAAAATATCGAATAGGATAGCATTAATATCGAATCAAAAATATAGAATGGACATAATATCGAATGGACAGAATATAGACAACAAAAATATAGAATGGACAGAATATAGACAACAAAAATATAGAATGGACAGAATATAGACTACAAAAATATAGAACGGACAGAACATAGATCACAAAAATATCGAATTTGAGGTACGTAAATTAATATCAATTTTTAAAGTGTTTTTTATATTAGTATATGTTTGAAAAGTGTATATTAATTTTATTATTTATATTAATTACATTTTTTTATGGTATTTAATTTTTGTGTAATATAATTCTGTAGCGGGTTGTGGGTTTATAGGGGAATAGGATGGGAAGTAATTTAATTATAATTAATAAAATATGTTAATTTATTTATTGGTATTTATTTTGAATTAATTGTTAATTAGTTATTAATTGTTAATTAATTAAAATATAATTGGTAATTAATTTCAATTAATTGATTAATTGATAATTATGTTCATTTTAGTAATTTATTTTCTGTAGCGGGTTGTGGGTTTATAGGGGAATAGGGTGGGAAGTAATTTAATTATAATTAATTAAATATATTAATTTATTTATTGGTATTTTTTATTAACTCGTAATTAATTACAATATAAATGGTAATTAATTTTAATTAATTGATTAATTGATAAATATGTTAATTTTAGTTATTTATTTTCTGTAGCGGGTTGTGGGTTTATAGGGGAATAGGGTGGGAAGTACTTTAATTGTAAGTAATTCAATTTTAAAATTCTTTTTTTTAAATCTAATTTTTAATTATTTTTTAATTGTCAATTAATTAATTGTTAATTGGTAAATAATTTGTATTAGTAGGTAATTATTTTTAATAATTAATTTTTATTTGTATTTTTAATTGATTAATCCAGATATTATATAAAAGTGTTAGTTATTTTAATTAATTTGTAATTGGTATTAATATATATTTTTTATTTATATATGAAGTATTTACTTTCCCTACTGTTGCACTCACTGGAGTGGGAATAGTAGTTTTTACCCTCCTGCTATGCAACGCTTTCCCTACTGTTGCACTCACTGGAGTGGGAATAGTATTTTTTACTCCTACGCTATCCAACACTTTCCCTACTGTTGCAGTCTTTGGAGTGGAAATAGTAATTTTTACCCCTACGCTATCTTACGCTTTCCCTACTGTTGCACTCTCTGGAGTGGGAATAGTAATTTTTATCTCTACGCTATCCAACGCTTTCCCTACTGTTGCACTCTCTGGAGTGGGAATAGTAAATGTTATGCCTACGCTATCCAACGCTTTCCCTACTGTTGCACTCTCTGGATTGGGAATAGTAATTTTTACCCATACGCTATCCAACGCTTTCCCTACTGTTGCGCTCTCTGGAGTTGGGATAGTAATTTTTACCCTCCCGCTATCCAACACTTTCCCTACTGTTGCACTCATTGGATTATGAATAGTAATTTTTACTCCTACGCTATCCAACGCTTTCCCTACTGTTGCACTCACTGGAGTGGGAATAGTAATTTCTAACCCTACGCTATCCAACGCTTTCCCTACTGTTGCACTTTCTGGAGTGGGAATAGTAATTTTTACCCTCCCGCTATCCAACGCTTTCCCTACTGTTGCACTCTTTGGAGTGGGAATAGTAATTTTTACCTTCCCGGTATCCAATGCTTTCCCTACTGTTGCACTCACTGGAGTGGGAATAGTAAATTTTATACCTATGCTATCCCACGTTTTCCCTACTGTTGCACTCACTGGAGTTGGAATAGTAATTTTTGCCCATACGCTATCCAACGCTTTCCCTACTGTTGCACTGTCTGGAGTGGGAATAGTAATTTTTACCCTCCCGCTATCCAACGCTTTCCCTACTGTTGCACTCACTGGAGTGGGAATAGTAAGTTTTTACCCCTACGCTATCTAACGCTTTCCCTACTGTTGCACTCACTGGAGTGGGAATAGTAATTTTTACCCCTACGCTATCCAACGCTTTCCCTACTGTTGCACTCTCTGGAGTGGGAATAGTAATTTTTACCCTCCCGCTATCCAACGCTTTCCTTACTGTTGCACTCTCTGGAGTGGGAGTAGTAATTTTTACCCCTACGCTATCCAACGGTTTCCCTACTGTTGCACTCTTTGGAGTGGGAATAGTAATTTTTACCTTCCCGGTATCCAATGCTTTCCCTACTGTTGCACTCACTGGAGTGGGAATAGTAAATTATATACCTATGCTATCCCACGTTTTCCCTACTGTTGCACTCACTGGAGTTGGAATAGTAATTTTTGCCCATACGCTATCCAACGCTTTCCCTACTGTTGCACTGTCTGGAGTGGGAATAGTAATTTTTACCCTCCCGCTATCCAACGCTTTCCCTACTGTTGCACTCACTGGAGTGGGAATAGTAATTTTTACCCCTACGCTATCTAACGCTTTCCCTACTGTTGCACTCACTGGAGTGGGAATAGTAATTTTTACCCCTACGCTATCCAACGCTTTCCCTACTGTTGCACTCTCTGGAGTGGGAATAGTAATTTTTACCCTCCCGCTATCCAACGCTTTCCTTACTGTTGCACTCTCTGGAGTGGGAGTAGTAATTTTTACCCCTACGCTATCCAACGGTTTCCCTACTGTTGCACTCTCTGGAGTGGGAATAGTAATTTTTACCCTTCCGCTATCCAACGCTTTCCCTACTGTTGCACTCTTTGGAGTGGGAATAGTAATTTTTACCTTCCCGGTATCCAATGCTTTCCCTACTGTTGCACTCACTGGAGTGGGAATAGTACATTTTATGCCTACGCTATCCCACGTTTTCCCTACTGTTGCACTCACTGGAGTTGGAATAGTAATTTTTACCCAAAGGCTATCCAACGCTTTCCCTACTGTTGCACTGTCTGGAGTGGGAATAGTAATTTTTACCCTCCCGCTATCCAACGCTTTCCCTACTGTTGCACTCACTGGAGTGGGAATAGTAATTTTTACCCCTACGCTATCCAATGCTTTCCCTACTGTTGCACTCTCTGAAGTGGGAATAGTAATTTTTACCCCTACGCTATCCAACGCTTTCCTTACTGTTGCACTCACTGGAGTGGGAATAGTGATTTTTACCCCTACGCTATCCAACGCTTTCCCTACTGTTGCACTCTCTGGGGTAGTAATAGTACATTTAACCCTCTCACTATCCTATGGTAAATATATTGTATATTTTTTATTAATACTATGTTTACATATTTATATATATATATATATGTATTAAAAAATGTTTTTATTTATATTAATTATTTATTAATTTTAATGTTATTTAAGTATGTTTAAGTTAATTATATGTATTATTTCATTAATTTTAAATTACTTTTAACTATTTAAAAAATTTGATATTTTGACTATCTATAGTTTTTTACAAAGATATTTTTGATTCGATATTTTTGTACTTACCTGTTTGGAGATAGGAAGTCGATATTTTGGCATTCTATATTTTTTACTCGATATTTTTGTAGTTCTATATTTTTGCCATCGATATTGTTTCAGGGATTTCTGTCGTACCTTTCGGTAGTGCCTCCTCATCCTCCAGAACGGGGGGCTTTCATATATCCCCTCATCAAATCTTTAAGAGCTTTAAAGCATTTCATCTTTACCATAATAAACAAATGAGCAGTGATCAAATTCAAATTTCATTATTTTGGTTCTGTCTTAATTCTGTATACGACAATCTTTTCCCAATCCTTTCAGAAACTCTCTTTCATCACCACCCCCCATCTCTGTCTAATACTTAATGACTCGGCAACCAATCTCAGTGCGGCACTTCACAACAACTGACCTATCCCAGTGTAGCCCCCTACGACGTCATCAACCAATAACAGTGCAGCACTAACGTCAACTGTCCAATCGGCACACTGTGATGTACCTCTCACTCTTCGCAGCAGTTTTCACGCTGTTGAAATTTTCTCATACTCAAATTCTACAACTCTAAGCAAGCAGATATACACAAATAACTTTTGTGTGCTCTCTTAAGAAATTCAAAGTAGTTCACTCATACAATAAACAATTGGAAATAAAGTTTTAACACACTCCAACTTCCTTACGCACACACACAAATGAAATCTCGACCAGCAGGAAATCACCCTGACTGATGTAGCTTCCACTTTGCACAAGGGTTCCTCTAACACCAATCAATATTACTACAACCATAACAACTCACTTAAATTCCTATCTCAATTGTGCAGTCAATGGCACCTCACGAATCTGTAACACAAAACATTAGCAGACAAATAACACCACAATTTCAACTGTTTATCCCGGGATCTTAGACTACTTTGAGTATGATAATAACTTCAACTGCTCAATATTTAAGCAAAGACCGCTATTGCCCAAATGCAAAATACATTATCTCAATGTAAAAACGTAATCACTGTAAGACAAAGACAATGCATAACACTATTGATAGTCACACTGCCTCCGCTGCAACCATCTTCAAAACCGCAACTCCTTCAGTCTTCAAGTTCTTGCTTTGGGCTTAAGGCCATGGGTCATTCTAAGTTGGGGTAACTTGTTTCAGCTCCTCTCTCTAGTGACACTAATCGTGGTCTCACTACCACTTGACAGATCAAGGGTTTCTGTACCTTAATATTCTGATGTAATCATTAAATAACCCCTACCACTGGGTTTTATGGACCTTTGATGGTCAACGAAGAGACATGAGGAGCAATCATCTACATAAAGAATGCATTGTTAAAGACTTATTATTGAGCCAGTAAATAGTATGAGTTAAAGGCTTTTATTTTCAAATATTTTCCTTTTAGTTTCATCCATTTATTTATTAGACATTAATCTTAAATTTCAGCATTAGAAGTTAATATAATCAATCAATATTTGATTACAAAATTGAACATAATCGTCAATATAACTTTCAAAATAGTAATAATGCAACAAATTTGTTCCATAAAGGAAACTCTCTATTCTAATCAAAGGAAAAGTGTAGTTCAGAAACCCATAGAGTGCTCTGATTGAGCAAGAGATCAACGAGGAAGCATAAAGCTTTTGCAAATCAGACTGAATGTAATCTCGGTCATAATTTATCAGATATATGGAGATTAGACTAAGTAACCTTTCAAGTGGAGGAGACTAGGAGATCAGAGAGAAATCTCTAGTGAGAATGTCAGGGAGAGGAATTCTGCAAGATCTGCTTGTTGTTTCTGAGATCTGCAAAACAATCCTAGCTACTCTAAGAACACGCATTGTTATAAACACACAAATTCTGCGTTGCAACATTATTGTCTTTTGTCGTCTTCATCCACCGATAGAATACCAGCAAACTCCCAGAAACAGGTTCACTCCCCATGTTCTCACCAGAGCGCAATAGACTTTCAGACATGAGTCCTAGGAGCTGTTACAATATTATTTTCTTGAAGTCCAGACTTCTTCCCATGAATCATTCTTCCTGTCGTTATTGTCCCTTCCCAATGGGAACCTCAGTATCAGGTGTCTGATACAAAACAAGAGTCTATTCACTACTAGCAGTAGGCTTCCGAAGTTGCAACATCTGCAGCAAAGAGACAAAAAACATCTTGCACAAATAACTATTCAATGTGAAAACAGGCCTTTAGTGTCAAAACATTATTATTCAATTTGATATGACATCGACAGTTAAGTTAACTTAGTCCAGCATTTGATTTGAGCGGGCCTAAAACATTCAAGTATGATTACCTACTACACATTTTTCACTTAGTACATGTTTTTATTTAAATATAATATTGTGCACATTATTAATATAAGTATTTTCAATAACAAGTAAGAGTTGCTACAGCACAGGTGAGGCATGCAGAAGAAACGCCCAATGTGTCGAACAGACCGGGTTTTAAAAACCCACCTTTAGGCGGTTTGCAGGCCACAGCATGCAGTTCAAAACCAGTCTGCCTAAGGAGGAGAGAGAGAAACAGGTTTGTCAGCCCTGTCAGAAGGCCTTCTTATGTCTCTGTGTCAGGCCTTGATGGGTGCTGATCCTCCCTGTGCACCCGAGGTCTCTGTGTTCAGTCAGAGCTCGCAGTTCAACAGCAGGAGGAGGCCTTTAGAGTGGCACAGAACATGCAATTATATGTTCTGCACTACACCGCCTTGTCCCCTTCAACACCATAGGAGGTGCGGCGTCACAATTGTAGGGTCAGCGTGGAGCTAGTGAGTGAGAGAAACACCCACAGAGAGGTTCTGGCTGGTGGCGCAGACACAGCCAAAAGGGCATTGCAGAGTGCCCCGTGTCGGTGGGGCATCCCTAATTCTCGTCACCAATTGTTGCATTTTCCCCCGGGACCATGCTATGTAGTAGAGTGCAGTAGCAAACAGATGGTGTAGGGACCCATAAGACTTGGTCCCACGTGAGCGCAGGAATAATCCATTATTTTTATTATGTGAGGGGCAGTTTTTGGGCCACCTCTGCAGGGACTGACGGGTTGTGTCACCCACGACCCTACATCACAGGGACCAACAGAGTTTGTTAATAGTTACACAGCTGTGGAATGGACTTAAATTTGTACGGAGGCTAAAGAAACACTGGCTTAGTTAAATCAGAATTCTGAATAATGTTGGTATGGGCTGATGCAATCTTTATCATTTACTGCTGTTGAGTGCTGAAGGATAATTTAGCATGTTGTTGGTGCTTTTACAAAAATAAATACAATCCAATGCAATTAAGCAAGTTGCCAAGTATTTTTCCAGGCTGTTTTCCATTTTCTTTCTCTTTGTCCTTGTTAATAATCAGGACCTCTTGTTATTCGGTTTGGCTGAAGAGAAGGAGCATGTATAGGGAAGTTGATGTTTGAGTTCACAACCTTAACCATTCATTTTTGAACAGTCTGTACATTTGTATTTTTTACAAATGTACTCCCTCTCACATCCTATACTCTTTTGTCCGCCTCCGACTATAGTGGTTTCATGTCTGATGAGCAGGGTAGACACGCTCCAATTAGCCTCCTCGTGGTACATATATCTATACTCTGAGCCTTGTTATCTGATCTCTCATCCTGAAAGTAACAGGGGATGGAGGTGTGAATTTTGGAATGACAGAGGGGAACTAATCTGTGGAGCGCTCCTCCATCTTGTACTATGTCCTTGAAACTAAGTCATGAGACCAAGGCCTGATTTAACGTTTGGCAGGCGGCACGCCATCCTTCAGGGTGGAGGAGGTCATTACTCACCTACGCACTGAACTTTAAGGTACAGGTGAAGCATTTAACAACTGGCTCTGCAACAATCTTTCTGCATCTTCCTCAGCTGAAAATGAGCACTTGCCCTTTTTCCAAGTGAAACGTTTATGAACTACTGCAGTCCCTTCAGCAAATCTTGTCCTCTTTTAAAGAACTGTGTTACTAAGTGTGAAAACGCCTCTTTTTGCATGGTTATCCCGCACATTTTGCCTGGTTTTGATGTGGTTTCAATTGTACTGCACAGGGTCCCTGCCAACCAGGTCCCCTCTGAAAAGTGTTCCTTCCCCAAATACATGTCCACATTAGGTACTTCTGCCACCTGTAAGTCCCTAGTAAATGATACTCTGGGTACCTAGGGCCTGGGAGCTGGAGAGGGTCCCCTGGGACCTCCTCTCACTGGGACCATGCCACTGCCTTAGAGGCCTGCATGCCCCTGTGAGGGAGAAAACAGATGGCGCCCTGCATGGGAGTCATGCCAGCCAGCACTGCCTGAAGGTATAGGTAAGTCACCCCTCTAGCAGGCCTTACAGCCCTTAGGCAGCATGCACTATACCACAGGTGAGGGCATATCTGCATGAGCAGCTTTGCCCCTACAATATTAGGGTCCATTCCTTAATATTGTAAGTGCTAGGGAAGCCATAGAGAGTACATGGGTTGGAAACTCAACAACTCGATTTTCACAGCATCATGATGGCTTCACTAAACACGGGAGTGTATGGTACCAAACTACTCCTTCAAGTAAATCCACACTAATGCCAGTGTGTGATTTATTGTACCATGTACCCAGAGGGCACCTCAGAGGTGCCTCTTGAAAACCTACCAACCCTGGTGTGGTCTCTGACCAGATGTAGGCAGGCAGCCACCACCAGTCATGTTCCTGAACATCTGGGTAGAGAGTCTCTGCTCTCTGGGACCAGAAACAATGCAAATCCTAGGCAGAGGTGTCACACCTCCTCCTCCAGGATGGGTCACTGCTTGAAAGAGGAAGTTTCAAATGCCTGACACCTTTGCAATGTAACCCCCAGCCACTGCTGCTAGCAGCAGTTGGCAGCCCCTGGTTTCTACCCCTACCTTGGGAGGGAAAACAGGCAGGAAAACTTAGGAGAATAGGAGATGTGCCCACCTCTGCCAACTCCACACCTGAGGGGGGAGAGGCAAGGTGAAGCACATCTTGCAGTCCCCACCATCTTGAAGATGGGGAGACCCCTCCAATCTGGGCTAGGTACATACCCCCCCCACCCCCACACAGGAGGGTTGCATAATAGAGGGTTTAGTAACCCCAGGTAAGGTGCCCATTGGCCAACCTGCTACTCCCTTAAAATGCCCCTAATTGTAGTATTTAGTTGGCTACCCCAGATCTGGAAACTCGATCTACGATGACCTAAGAAGCAAGAAGACATCCCTGCAGAGAAGACTGAAGACGACAACTGCCTTGGCTCCAGCCTTGCAGCCTGTCTCAAGCTTCTGCAAACCTGTGAATTGTCTTGTAGCCAATGACCTCTGAAACCCTGGAAGGACTGCTATCTTCAAAAAAGACTCCAGTTTCCAGTGGATAGCGGACCTGTCCAATCAAGGCAGATACAGGTCTCATGCCCACTCTGCACCCGACACCCATGGCCTAGTCTGAGTGGCCCACTGGTGTACTGAAGTTTCCCCAGCGATCCTGACCTCGTGTCCAGTTTTGGCTGACCTCTCCTGATCTCCACAGCAGTGCATGCAATGTGAATCCAGAGGCTCCCCCTAGCCGCAACTGGCTCCAGTAAGAAGACTCCAAAGTCAAAAGGTTCCCCTGCACTCAAGCTCCTAGGCCTTGGTGAGCTGAATCAATGTTGTCCCGATGACCCCCTACATTTCTACTTACCTCTGCGTCTTGTTGGTCTCCCTCCTGCAACCTCCGGTGCAACTCCTGCAGCCTGTTTGCCAAAAGAAGAATCCCCATTGAAAAGCTGTGGGCACCCGATACTGAAATTGCACCGTGCACCTGGCCGCCCCTGTGCCACTGGTGGTGTATGTTGGGTAATGCTTTGTAGCCGTCCCTGTGCTGGTCCTAACCTGCAAAGCTTGTCCCCTTCAGACGAATTACTTACCTGCAGGCAGTGTTGCTCCAGGCACGCCCAGTCTCCATTGAAAAGCATTGGGCTTAATCTCCGATTTTGACCTCACGACCCAGCTGCCCTTGTACCGCTGGTGGTGCAGTGTTGGTACTCACCTCACCATTGCCCCCTGCTGACCTTTGATACCAAAGTCTGGAATTGTAAGTGTATTAAATACCTGTTTAAGTGCAAAATTGTTTTCCCGTCAGGATAACATTGAACTGTTCTGAAAAGTTACAAAGTGTTTATTTTTCAAATTGAAAAGTATTTTTTATTTAAATTCATACATTATTGCGAAGATCTTGGTCTTAAAATAAAATACAAACAAAGTACATTTTTCTAAAATTTGTCTGGATCTCCTTCTTGAGTCATGTATCCATTATTGGTCAATGTTGTGCAATAAATGTCTTACACTCCTCTGAGTTAGGCCTGAGGCTGCTCTGCCACATTACCTCTAATAGAGCACTTTGGGTTTTGCATTGAGCTCTGTACACTTTTAGCTTCCCACACTAAGGTTTATCAACATTCTCATGTCTTATCTGTAATTGTGTGTAGACTTTAGATTATAACATATTTGCTTTTTAATTCTGCCATTGATATATTTTAAAGGTATGTGACATTTGATTGTAAGTGAGAACTGTTAAGCACAGAAGAGCCACTTTTATGTTTTTTCTGATTCGAGCATGGAGAGTGATTTGGGGAATTTGATTATGTATTGATAGTGTGTCAATCTGTGGAGTGATCAACAGAACTTGCAAAATGTGTGTCTTGGTGATAGCTGCTTGTACATGGAGTCCATCGCTCTCACCAACCTCCAAAAACACCAACATACAAGCAACCTGCTATTCTCTTATAATGGCCCTAGACGCAGTGCTCAAAGACAGTCATAAAACAAGCGAACTATCGTATAGGTTTGGAATTTATTGGTGGGGCAGCTTATACTTGTTTGATTTTGGCTACCATAATGTTAAGTAACTTTTGCCTGTACAGCCGTTCCTTGGGATATTTGTCTCTCCTTGTGATATTCCGGTAAGTGATACTAGCGATAGGACCACTGAAATGATTCAATTCTTTGCCCATGCGTTTTCTGCGTAAATGCCAAATAAATTGCTATCCGTTGCATCATTTGCAATTTCATGTGGTGGTTATCAAGTAATCATACACAAGGCAGAAGTATAGTAAGAAATACAAATATTGTTGACATACATTCTTTAGAATTTGATAGTTGAGAACATTTGCTCTGGCCTAGACATATGGCTCAATGGGTGATTACACTGGCCAAATCCAGGAGACCTTGGGTTTAAGTATGCAGGGGTCCGCATAGTTCTGGGTCAGTGACATTTTCTGGTGTGCCTGAGACATCTCATGTTCGAGAGACACTTTAGATCCACACCTTGTTGGACAACATGTTGTGCATACATCAGTCAATAGGGCTAGCATTGTAGAACAAGGGTAGGGCTGATGGCCTGTTTCAAGATTGCCCGGCGTTAACCGCCTCTATACCACTCTAGTTACCAAACAAAGAGGCAGGCGCTGGAGACCGGAAGGCAGGAAACAGAAGTTTTTATTCCGACGGAGCAGAACACATCAGATAAGACAACAAGGTATCGTCTCGAGGTGCTCTAACAGCCTCTCTGAGGTCTGGCCTCTTATACCCTGGTTTATGACATGTGAGCATTCTTTATTGTAAAAAAACTCTGTGAACTCATAAAAAACATCCCCGTAATCCTCGTGTCAGACCCACCCCCACATGTATCCACAATAGAGGTCCTCACCCTACTGATAATAAGAGGGGGTTATCACGCAGCTGAGTGTTCCGCCGATTCTTAGGATGTGTGCGCCTGATCGTATCCCAGGGGGTGGGGAGGCCAGGATCAATAGTGGGCCCTTTGAAGAGAAGCGACTTCATACAATAGGGGGCAGTAAACTGTATCTCCCGGCTAGGCGATGGCCTCGGACCTGTGTGGACAATCGGACTCCGGGGAAGGGGTCATCAAAGGAGAGGTATTCATGCCGCATGGACATTCAAGCGCGGAGGGAGAGTTTACCAACAGAGGGGTATTCATGAAAGGAAAGGAGGTGTTGGTCAGGCGCGAGCGTGACTCCCAAGGACAGAGTCATGCAGAAGAAGAAGGTTTATGACTTGCCCATGTGAGGGAGGGGGGGGAAAGCCAGGGTGCGCGGAGGATGCTCGCAGGGTCAGGGGAGCACGCTGGCGATCGATCGTGGACAGGGAGACCATGATACCTAAAATGGCTGTCGTGCATGTTGTACGTGGGTGACAAGCTGGCGCAGATGATGTTCAGCTCGTGTACTAAAATTCCACAGTCCTCCCTTTTAACATGTCTCGCCAACTTGTCAGTTCGGATTTATCCCCATAAGGCCGCGTATTTCTACTTCATAGAGGGGACTCATGCTCTCATTTCTGAAGTCCAAAGTCTTTGGGCACATACAGTTAGTAGCGAGTGCACACAAGGATGGCAGGCATTGGATACTTAAGCAACACACACATAGTATCACAATCGGTATCAATAAAAAGGAAAACAACCTCCAACCCCAGTCCTTCAAAGTGTCCCAGAACCAGCTCCCAAGCGACCATCCTTCTTGTTCTTGGTGAACCTCCGAGGAAAGTCTGTGGAGGTGTTCAATTGCTTTGTAGACTGAGGGTGAGTTATCTGGCACGTAGGTGCAACAGCTAGATCCGATGATGCGGCATGCTCCTCCTCGATCGGCTAGAACCACATCTAGAACAAGGCGGTTTTGAAGGGCCACAAGGCGGACCGCCTGAAGCTCAGCCGTGTTGTTAGCGAGGATGCCAGCCGTGATGTTGATCGTTGTTTCTACTGCCTGGGCCAGGTGTCGGATAGCGCGACTGTTCGCCATTGGGCCCCACAGAGGAACAAGTCCCTTTGCTGCATCCAGGAACTGTTCTCCAGTGGAGTTGGCTTGTCCAATGTCATTTGCACGCCTCTGCCGGTGATGGTTAGCAGGGGCTACATATGTGGGAGGGAGAACGAAGGCGATGTAGCAGGTACCCTTCCAACCTTTCGTGAGCCAGGTGTAAGCTTTGGTGCCACAAACAAAGTACATATTTGGAGAAGCAACAAAGGAAGGGGGATCAACTGAGTCCAATGTTCTGGTGATGCGGCAAGAACTGTGACCCACCAGCTGCGTTCCCCGGCCTTCGAGGCACACAAGACCTGTGACATTGATAACGGACAGGGCCACAGTCAGAGTGGCGGCAGTCTGTTTCTGCAGATTAGAGAAGGTGGGTCTAGCTGGATTGTGGAGCACTTGCACTTCAACACGTTCTTTGGCCGGGATGTTCATAAGGAAGGCGGCACCCGAGGGCACAGGACACAGGGGAGCAGAGGTCCTTCCGGTTTTGTTCAGCCAAAACCCATAGTAGAAGTGTGATACTGTCTGGCCGGAAGAGGCGTTGTCCTTGTGGCTCTCTTGCATGAGGATCAGCCAGGCGAGGCAGGAGCCGTGAACTGAGAAAGGAGAAGGGATGAAGGGGATGGAGTGTCCAGTGGCATGCGGGAGCAACCCGCAGATCCAGCAGTTCGTGGCATTTGCAGCAAGGTTGTGTTGGTGCAACAGTTGCACGAACAAATTGTTGCAGAATTCCCTGCGCCTTTCTCGCAGCTGAGGCGACAGGGAGATCAGGTGATGCTCTTTCATGGAGGTCGGTTGTGCAGTGGGCAGCAATGCCTGATGAGCGGGGGTGCTTCCCTCCAGAATCCAGAAGGAGGTCATGAGGAGGAGGCAGAAGAGGAGGACAATGAAGAGGGCGATTGTCTTGGATTTGTGCAAATTGTCAGTCTTTGGGTTTCTATAGTGGGCATTTCCGGTTGCTTCCATCATCTTCTTATCTGGCGCTTCCATCATCTTCTTATCTGGCGCTTCCATCATCTTCAAGGTGCTCGGTAGCGGGCAGAACCACAGACTTTGTTTAGCTTCTCTCCGGGTAACCCTTAGTTGTGCTTAGGTCACCGTTCTGAGATTTAACTTAGTCCGTGGCCTGCTTAGCCGAAGCTCCCTCCTTTTGTCGCAGGAAATACCCTTCTCTGGATGGCACAGTGGGATCAGGGAATTTTGCAAGTTCAAGTGCCTCGGTATCGGGATAACAGTTCAATGCTGGCCGGTCTTTGTTCAGGAGCTCTTCTTGGGTGTTGACGTTTTCTGTCGTGGCCAGGGTCGGGGAGACCTTCCTGCAGTGGTGCGCGTGCAGCCAGTGCCTCTTCCCCCCCACTCGAAGCGCCGTCCGGGTGGTAGTCAGTACTTGCCAGGGGCCCGTCCACCGGGGTTCTAGACTCTTGGCCCGTTGAAAGTTCCGGACTAATACATAGTCCCCCAGTTGGATGTCGTGACCCGGACCCCTGGAAGCATCGGGGATGGCCTGCTGCACCTGTTGATGAATGACAGACAACGTTTTAGTTAACTTGCCCAAATAATCAGACAGTAGGACGTCCGGGACGTCATGAATGGAGGTCGGTTTGGGGGCAGCCCAGAGGTTCATCGGTCGCCCGAATACAACCTCGTAGGGGGTCAAATGGTGTTTGGTGGGAGTGGAGCGCATCGATAGCAATGCCAGTGGGAGGGCATCTGGCCACTTAAGTCCAGTGGTGGCCACTATTTTTGACAGTTTCAGCTTCAATGTGGCATTATGTCGTTCCACCAAACCGGCAGATTGGGGGTGGAAGACTGCATGAAATCTCTGCTTCACCCCCAACCCTTTCAAGATTAGTTGGATGACCTCAGCTATGAAGTGGGGGCCATTGTCGCTCCATAAAATTCGACAAAGGCCATAGCGAGGGAAGAACTCTTTCAGTAGTACTTTGGCAGTAGTCATGGCAGTGTTGTCACGGGTTGGATAGGCCTCTACCCATTTGCTGAAGGCACATACAATGACTAGTACATACTTCAAGCCTTGGCATCTCTCTAGCTGGATGTAATCCATCTGGAGGACCTCAAAGGGGTGATCGGGGATCCCAAACCCTCCCCGGGGCACCACAGTTCCCTTCCCGGGGTTGTGTTGCAAACAGATAAGGCACTGCTGGACCAGGCGTTTGGCTGAGTCGGGGATTTTGTCGTTGTACCAGACTTTGGAAATGAGTTCGATCATGGGTGCAGATCCTATGTGTGCGGGGGAATGGGCCATAGTCAGTATCGGGATCAGGTATGAGTCAGGCAGCAGACATCTGTTTGCATCTTTTGTCCGCCAGCAGCCCTCATCGTCCTTCAAACCCACCCGTGCCCACTCGGTCAGTTCGTGAGGGGTGCTGGCCGACTGGATGTCTCTAATCATTTCCCTAGCGTCAGTCCATTTCTCTGCTTGTGACCTGGTCACATATATGCGTGTCACCGTCTTATTCTCAGCTGTGGTTCGTGCAGTGATGTCGGCCAGTGCGTTCCCTTGTCCGACTAAGTCTATCACCTTCTTGTGTGCCTGGCATTTGATCAATGCTAATCGTTTGGGGAGGAGAACTGCTTCAATCAAAGCAGAAACCAGATCTCCGTGAAGGATGGGTGTGCCGTGGGACGTCAGGAATCCCCTTTCCCTCCACAGGAGCCCAAAATGGTGAACCACCCCAAAGGCATACTGGCTGTCTGTGTATACGTTCGCGGTGGTTCCTGTTGCTATGATGCATGCTCGTGTGAGGGCTATCAGCTCTGCCGCCTGTGCAGATCGTTGTGTGATGCGGGCTGTCTCAACTACTGTTCGGGCTGTCGTTACTGCATAAGCAGCTGAAGTGGTGCCATCTGGGAGTTTGATGCATGAGCCGTCTACCCATAGCTCTCCATCAGGGTCTGTAAAAGCAGTGTCTCGGAGGTCAACTCTACTCCTAGTCTGTTCGTCCGTGAGGGTCACACAGTCGTGTATGGGAGGCACGTCGGGGTCATTTCCAGGCAGGGGCAACAGTGTGGCAGGATTCAAAGTCGTGCATCTCTTTAGTGTGATGTGGGGTGCAAGTAGCGTCAATTCGTACCCTGTCAGTCGTGCGCTAGTCAGGTGTTGAGTCTTGGTTTGGTTCAAAAGGGTGTCGACCGCATGGGGTACTAACACGGTGAGGGAGTTTGAAAGTACGATTCCCTCGCTCTGATGGATAGAGACAGCAGCGGCAGCTACTGCTCGAAGGCAGGCAGGCAAAGCTCTGGCTACAGGGTCAAGAGTGGCAGAGAAGTAGGCACAAGGGCGCTGCTTAGGACCGATAGACTGTGTTAGGACAGACAATGCACACCCCTCCCTTTCGTGGGTGAAGAGGGAAAAGGGCTTGGAGTAATCCGGTGTTCCCAGGACGGGGGCCGAGCAAAGGGCATCCTGTAGCTCCTTAAAGGATGCTTGACACTCAGGGGTCCAAGGAAGCAGGAAGGGGGCATCTTTGGCCAGCAAGGCAAGTAGAGGTTTTACAATGAGGCTGAAATTTGGTAACCATTGTCTGCAAAAAGAGGTAAGGCCAACCAAAGAGCGGACTTGCTTTTGTGTTTTTGGGATGGGGGTGTCTAGGATGGTTTGGATTCGATCGGGCGTAAGTTTCCTCCCTTCTTTGGACAGGAGATGGCCTAGGTATGTCACTTGTGGCTGGCAGAACTGTAATTTCTTTTTGGAGACTTTGTGGCCATTTTCTGCGAGAAAGTGTAGGAGTTGTACAGTGGCTGTGATTGCAAGTGGGGTGGTGTCAGCCGCCAAAAGGATATCATCGACATATTGGATCAACACCACTCCATCTGGTAGCTGGACGGCGTCCAGCTGTCTTTTGAGGGCCTGGCTGTAAATGCTGGGACTTTCAGTGTACCCCTGGGGAGCTCTACACAATCAGTACGAGCGGGATTTTAGGGTGAAGCCGAAGAGATAACGGCTGTCTGGATGGATGGGTATAGAGAAAAACGCATTTTTGAGATCAATAACAGTGAAGGTGGTGGCAGTGGACGGGATGAGGGTCAGAATGGTGGTGATGTCTGAGACTACGGGGTATTGGGGTACAACCACTTTGTTAATTTCTCGCAGGTCGATTATGAAGCGGTACGCTTTCTCATCTCCCTCGCCTTGCTTCTTAACAATGGGTAGGATAGGGCTGTTGCAGACATTGCTAACCACTTCTTCGACCACTCCTGCATCCACCAGAGATTGAATGATCGCTACCAGTGCCTTCTCGCCCTCGGGCGATATCCGATACTGTGGGAGTTTCGGGAGCATGGCGTCCTGTTTTACAGTTATATGAATGGGGTCAATCATCATTCGTCCCACATCAGAGTCATTTTTGGCCCATAGGTACGGGGGCAGGGCGTCGAGCAAGGACAGATCACAGTCAGTCAGGGAGTACATGTGTCGTGTTGGGCAAGATTTAGGCACGCTCGGGTTGTCGTACAGGATGACTCGGACTCCATCTGGGGAACACCTGATAGTAGCTCGAAAATGTTTCAGCAAATCAATGCCCATAATGGCGTCAGGGGAGTTGGAGGAGAGCAAAAATGTTGTGGCAGTGGTGTTGTTATCTAGGTCAAAGGAGATAGGTACGGACAGGGGGTTAGTGGAGGGCGTCCCATCGAAATCTATCGATGTAATGTGTGAGCCAGACAAGGGTGCCCTTGGAATCAGTCGTTTCGATAACACACTACGTGTCGCCCCAGTGTCTACCAAAAATGGAGACTCTGTACCCAGGACCTTAGCAGTGACGTAAGGACCTTGCTGGTCAACACAGAGCTCGACTGGATCCCTCCCTTGCCCCTGGCAGTCCTATGCAAAATCGGGGGCATTCTCACCATCGGACAGTTGATACTGGTTCTGTCGGGGACGGTCAAATGTGTTCGATCTCCCTGGTCTGTCATTGTTGGTGTCGTTTGTGTACCCTCATCCTTGTCCCCTATTTCTCGGCCCACCCTCTACGTCCTTGGGGTCCCTATTTCTGTTCATCTCTAATAGAACCGGACACTGGGATTTCCAATGACCGAATCCTTTGCAGAAGGCACACTGGTCCCCGCTAATGTCTCTACGTCCAATGTGGGGTGTCGGGGTGTGGTCTTTGGGAGGTGGATTTCTGGGGGTGGTCGATTGGTAGTTCCCCCCGTGGGGTTCCCGTCCGACCGCTATACCTTGTATCTGGGCTATCATCACCCTTTCTTTCAAATCTTTCTTCTTTTTCTCGGATGCCCTATCACTCTCATTCTTCTGGTGCTCGTAATACTGAGCCATCTGAAGGATAGCTGCGGTTTTGGAGGCCCCCCAACTACTCTCACTCGTCTGCAGCTTTTGGGAGACCTCTTGCGATAGACCCTTTACATAATTTTGCACAAACAGGTGTTGTCCGGTTGCGGTGGTCATGTCTTGGCCACTGTAGTCGGAGAACACTGTCTCGAATCGGGAGAAGTATTCCGATACATCTTCCTGGGGTTTCTGACAACAGGCCGTGACTACCGACCAATCTACCTTTTTCTCTGGGATCAGTGTCTTTAACTTCTGAACTAATTTGTCTGGGAGTTCTAATATGTCCTTTACTGGTTTCCTTCCGGGCTCTCGCTGTCTATCTAGCTCACTGAGTTGCTTCCAGGTATGTCCGAACAGATCCGTGTGGTCAGCCTTCCGGATTTGCTTCCACACGTCAGCTGGCAGGCATAACCCGAAAAACAAGTCAATGTCCGCTAAAGTCATTATCGTCGAACCCAAGGCTGTGCCTAATTCGGTATAGAATGCTGTCGGGTTCTTTCTTAAATCGGGCAGAGTTTGTCTAAAGGTTAAGATGTCTTGTCGGTCCCATGGTTGGTAAACCCAATTGTACACAACCCTCCCCTTTGCATCTGCATGGTTAATATCGTCGTTTGTTCCCTGGCACGCGGCGGAACCCAGTAAGGGGCCGCCTCTCTGATGGGCATCATAGTGTTGGCTACTTCTACTGAGGACTCGGTTGTTTCAGGGACGGTAACCTTGATTTCTGGTTTCTGTTCCGTGAGGTGGCGGAAGACCTCAAGCATTTGCATGAAGAGGTCCGTCGCATCACGTTCAGTCCCATCTCCAACATCAATCTTTCTATATAGCGCTGTCAGTTTAGCGGGGCCCTTACTCTGATATCTATCCTCATATGCGTTCAGGGTGTGGTAGCTGAATCGTAAAATGAAATGCCGTCTGTGGCTGTCGGCATGTGAATTATACATGTTCATTGTGTATTCTTCGCTCTCCTTCCGTTCTACTAGTGTCTTTGCTATTTTGTCAATCCCATCCCGCTCATCTTTACTCAACCTATTTGGTCTGGCTGGTGGTTGCTTGCTAGCCTCGGGGTCATCTGGCGGTGTTGCTAATGTGGCTGGTGCGGAGGCCGTGAGGGCTGGTGCACTAGCGCTAAGGTCGCCTTCGTTCGCACTCAGGGCTTGCAGGTGTTGTTGGCAGGGGGCATATGGAGGGGGCATGTAGATGATTGGGGGACCTAGCAGTAACTCATCGTTCGCCCGTTGTTTGGAGGGCAATTCAGGGTAGAGCGTAGAGGGGGTCCTAACAGGACATTGACCTGTCAATCCTGATTTTTGTTTTTGTGTAGCTTCCTTTCTTTCTTTTATTTCTTCTTCTAGTTGCTTAGCGGCTAGGTGGGCTGCCTTTCGTAATTCTTTCCCTATTTTTGCTTCTTCTCTTTTTCTTCGTTGTTCTGTTTCTTTGCACCACATGCCGATACTATCGAGCATTGTGGGCGTAGTCTTATTTTTCTGGAGCGCTATTTCTAATGTTTTTATTTTATGATCATCGAAGGAACCTATCAGTGGCCACTGACTTTCGGGGTTCTTCTTTGTATATTTATGCCATAACTTAGTATAAGCTATAGTGACTAGTCCATGCTTAGTGAACATGTCCTTATTAGGGGTGCCCTCCAGTGGAGCTGGATGGTTCATCTCTAATAAGCGGTCCGGGCTAAACAGGCTACCAATCAGTGGGGAGAAGATAGGCATGACGGGTTACAACGGGGACAAAGGTCTGCACTACCTATCTTATCACGGCGTGCAAAGACTAGACAGAATATTTCTATTCTCCGTTGTTTGCAGGCGGTGAATACCTCAAAAGAACCAATACCGAACACTTAATGTACGGTCAATCAAACAATCAGTGGGGAGAATAAGTAGGTACGACGGGTTAAAAGTTTGCGTTACCTACCTTTTCTCTACCTGCAAAGAGAGACCTTGTTCTTCCCTGTTTGCAGACAGAGAATCTCCAGACAACAATCCGCGAACAACAGTTCGGGAAAACAGTGGGGGAGGAAGATAGGCACGACGGATTACAACGGGGACAAAAGTCTGCGTTACCTATCCTTCACTGCTTGCAAAGGGAGAGCCTGTTGTTTCTCCGTTTGCAGACGGTGAATCTCCAGAAGAACCAACAAAAGAGTAATACTAGTATTATCCAAATCAAACAATCATTTCGTAATTTTGTCGCGTTTACACGACCTTACCCGGACCACATGGACAGTTTCCTGTCTTCCGAATCCAGCGCCCGATCGTCCTCTATTCTTCGTGATGTTCGCGGCACTCCTGATGGTTCCCAGTCAGGACCGTAGATCACTCGAGAGAGGTCTGTTCAGAACCAGTGAAGTTCGGATGATCGGCTGTCAGACGAGGGTCTATCGGACAGGAGCTCTCCCGATCGTTGCAGTCGTTCACTCTGTCGTCGGGACCTCTCCCACTGGATCCACGTGTCGCTGATGGGCCCCACGCTTTGGGACGCCAATTGTAGAACAAGGGTAGGGCTGATGGCCTGTTTCAAGATTGCCCGGCGTTAACCGCCTCTATACCACTCTAGTTACCAAACAAAGAGGCAGGCGCTGGAGACCGGAAGGCAGGAAACAGAAGTTTTTATTCCGACGGAGCAGAACACATCAGATCAGACAACAAGGTATCGTCTCGAGGTGCTCTAACAGCCTCTCTGAGGTCTGGCCTCTTATACCCTGGTTTATGACATGTGAGCATTCTTTATTGTAAAAAAACTCTGTGAACTCATAAAAAACATCCCCGTAATCCTCGTGTCAGACCCACCCCCACATGTATCCACAATAGAGGTCCTCACCCTACTGATAATAAGAGGGGGTTATCACGCAGCTGAGTGTTCCGCCGATTCTTAGGATGTGTGCGCCTGATCGTATCCCAGGGGGTGGGGAGGCCAGGATCAATAGTGGGCCCTTTGAAGAGAAGCGACTTCATACAATAGGGGGCAGTAAACTGTATCTCCCGGCTAGGCGATGGCCTCGGGCCTGTGTGGACAATCGGACTCGGGGGAAGGGGTCATCAAAGGAGAGGTATTCATGCCGCGTGGACAATCAAGCGCGGAGGGAGAGTTTACCAACAGAGGGGTATTCATGAAAGGAAAGGAGGTGTTGGTCAGGCGCGAGCGTGACTCCCAAGGACAGAGTCATGCAGAAGAAGAAGGTTTATGACTTGCCCATGTAAGGGAGGGGGGGGAAAGCCAGGGTGCGCGGAGGATGCTCGCAGGGTCAGGGGAGCACGCTGGCGATCGATCGTGGACAGGGAGACCATGATACCTAAAATGGCTGTCGTGCATGTTGTACGTGGGTGACAAGCTGGCGCAGATGATGTTCAGCTCGTGTACTAAAATTCCACAGCATTATTATCTCCTCAGGAAACACCTGGGATGCTGCCTCACCACGAAGTTCCCTTGAGCTCCTGCGGCAAATAGGGGCATGATTCAGGGGCCCCAATAAGCCTATTGATTACATATATACCCCATCCCAGTGGAGTATACGTGTCTTGTCTGCTCCATCCTCCACTCAAGTGTTTGCATTGAACTGCATGAGGGACTCCTTTACAAATATAGACGTCTCTGTGCGTTCCTACTGGCTCCCTCCAGTGTGTCTCACTCACTCTCTGCTAACCTTTGGCTTTAAAAATGTTTGTTACCTACTTATGGTGTGATCCTCAGGTGTTACGCAACCAGCTCGTTCTAGCTCTGAAAACTGCCTGACATGGCTGACTCTTCCCCACCCCTGATGGTCTCTTATTAAATGCAAAGACATCAAACACAATTTGGTCTCAATTAGCTGTCACACCAAGATAGCCGAGTCTCAATGACAAAACTGTGGAGCATTTTGAAGAATCTGCACGAACATCGGCTGGAGGAACAGAGCAGATTGTCCATAGGACATAGTCATAGGCTGCGTAAACCTGCTTGACAGTGCTTTTGATCCTACTGTTTTTTAGGTCTTGCCTGCCAACAACGCATGCGCTGCCCATGGGCACGGGTATTGTTTATGGTTAAGGACTCGGAGGCCACCCATTGCTGACCATTCATCGGCATCATTGTCATTCTGCTTTGTTGCATCCTAATTGGCCAGCACGCACCAAGCCTCACAACCTTTTGTTTGTGTGGAGCATGGACCAAGCACAGATTGATTTATCTTAAGGAGCGTCAATCCGCTGCTAGCTCTGTGATTAAGGTACTATTTCTTTCACTGCTGCCGCCTGGTTCCATCTCTTTTATGCCTAACCTGTACGATGTATGTTCCTCACTTGCACACTAACCCCTCCTGGTCTAAAACACATTTATTTGTAAACAGCAACCCTGCACCAAGAGACCTGCATTTTTCTACCATCTTCATTGTTTAATGGAATGTTGAGAACTTAAGCAAACTAAGAATTCTGAACATGCCCAGAAAAGCAAAAGTCATTACTGAGTGTACATCTCTAAAAAACAAGCTCTAGCATTGCATCAGATGTTTACATAGATTTTAGACCGAGCTAATTGGTAACATAGTGGTATATAGTTGCATTTTTTTAGCATGAGGCATTGAAGTGCAACAGCACAATTCATTGACAACTCGAGGCTCCCGTTGTGAGACATCCCGGGGAAATCTGAGAAGCAGGAACATTGACAAAGGGCGGACAAGCTTGGAAGGGAGACTGGACGCCTCTCCTCCCCCCAAACGAGCAGAACCAGGGTGCGTACGGAGACAACACAAGCACCGACCTAGCGGAAGCACTCCCCCTGCAGAGAGGAGACTTTATAATGTGGAACAGCTTCCTAAAGTCACTAACGTGAGATAATAAGAGATATTAGAGACCCGACCTAGGATTCAAGTGTGAAAAAAATTGACAAGAGCAGCCCGCAACTAACACAGAAACCTGCTTCGCAGAAGAAGACAGAAACAAGTGACAGAGGGAAGCCCAAAGGAGCAAAGCGCCCCACAGATACTTCAGCGGGGAGCGTGCAGATAGTCCTACATCTGGTCCTCGTTCTCTGTGAGGCCACCTCTGCTACATCGCTGCTTCGCGGAGTGGAGGAGCCGCTGTCCATGACTCAGAGGGCGTGTGGATCCAGGACACTATTGCCCAAGTGGGTGGGGGGGATGGGCAGAACAGACAGCAGGCATTCTAAGCTATCCTTCGAGTCATGCAAAATGGTAAGATCCCACTCCAGGAATACATATGGGGAGCTGTTGGAGCAACCACCGGTTGTATCGAACTTCGCAGAGGGGGATATGAGGGCCCTTTTACTGACAATGAAGCAGAGCCTGACTTCCATCGAAACCCAGATGGACTCTGTATGTACGTGTGTTGATTTTCCCGCCCAAAAGCTTGAGAAACATGATCACAGGATACAGGAGGCAGGACATAGAAGCTCAGAACTGGAGGAAACATCTTTTTGGGAGGAAGGAACAGTTATCCCAAATGGAGCGCCTCCTAAATGTCATTGCAGCCAAGAACGAGGATTTGGAGGCACGCTCTCATGGCAATAATGTGCAAATTATGGGAGGGCCAGAAAGCACGAACACTGGACAAATGGAGGATTATGTGGAGTGAATGCTGACAACCCTGCTTGGTGCCACAGCTTTCTCGGCACAGTTGGTAGTCGAAAAGGCGCACCACACTCTGGGCCCCCCAGGCTCCCATGGGTGCCTCCGAAAAGCTGAATGTTGTCCGCATTCTGAATTACTGGGACAGAGATGTGGTCCTTCGACTATCCAGGGAGAAGCACCAACTCAACTTCATGGGGAACAACATGGCCCTCTATCCTGACTTTACAATAGTGGTGCAAAAAGCCAGAAAAACGTTCTTGCTAGTCAAAGAAAAGCTGAGGCAGGCTCAAATAGACTATGCAATGCTATACCCGCACGCCTCTGGATCACTCACCAGGGAAAGCAACATTTCTGTACTAATCCGCAGAAAGTGGAGGACTTTCTGAAATGCACTAGCCAAGCTGCGAAAGATAACAATACTGGATGCTCCTTAGGATGTTCCCGATCGCCGATGTCAGAGCAGGACTGGCAATCCTCCCTGAGGCAGAATTTTGAAGAAGATCCCGGAATCCTGGCAGGGTATATGGAGCAAATGTGACATAAGTGTCCTATAACCTATTCTGTGACAGGTGGTGTCCCGTGGCATGGGGACGGAACAAGCACGGTCTGTTCACACCATAGGCAACTGCACTATTTTTCTTGTTATGGCTCCCTATATTTCTTTCCTCAAACTCTAGGGTTTAAATGGGAAAGAACTGTGACATTACTCGGGCACCCCCCTCCTGTAATGTGGAAGGGTGTTAGCTGTGGTGCCCCCTGGAGATAGCTACCCCTGAAGGAGAACTCTACTGGTTTGTCAGGACCTTTTACTTTTTTCTCCATTTTTTATCCGAGACCTACTTCGGTTGTCCTGGAGTCTAAGTTTACCATTGTCATCACTCGATCTGTGTACTAATCCTGAACTGTAAGTAATAGGAGGTTGTGTGACGTCGGGAGCCGGCCCTGCGACGCCGCGGCCGCTGGCCCCCGGAGGGGCAAGTCCTTCACTCCTGGCCCAGCTCCTGGATTATTGGGAGGCCCTGCGGGGTGCATCTGCTGGCTCAGGCTTGGTCCGGGCCTTCTGCCCCTCCTCCTTCGCTGCGGGCGTTGGGCCCCTGCCCCCTTCTGCTGTGGCTGCTGGCTCCCGGGACCACAAGATGACTACCGGCTGTCCTCGACCTCTGGGCCTTGTGGAGGGTTGAACTGCCACTGGGTGCCCCATCCTCTGATGCTCTACGTGTGGCCGGCTCCCCCGGGGGTGCTGTTGGGGTGCCCAGTTTTGACCGCCTGGCTGGACTCCTGGAGGTAGCGCCGTGCGGTGGAGCGCATTGGCTACCATATCGGGTGGCGCGCGCCGGGCTCCCCCTCCCTCCTGGACCCCCGGGGACCTTGTCACTATCGCAGGAGGCGGCCGGAGACGCTCTGGGGTCTGGTGGGTCACGGCTGTTGGCCAGAGGACTTTCACTGCTCTTGACTGTTGGGCGCCATCAGGAATCTCCTCCATCCTCGGGGCTACGGACGCCCCCCTCTTCCCTGGGTGGTGGTGGCAGTCCGGGGCCCTTCGTTTGCCCCCAGTGACCTGCCTGCTCTCCTGGCACTCTTACTTCGTGGAACCCCGGGGAAGACGCTCACCTGCCCTGCTGGACGTCCCTGCCTCCTTGGCGGCCACCCTGGACGTCTTGGCTGTTGTGACCCCCCCTCTGCTGCCTGACCTGCCTCTGAGGCCTCGTGAGCCGACTGCCATACAGACATTGATGTGCCCCTCATTTGGAATGGCCCATGTGGGCTGAAGACGCCTGTGTCCCTTCCGAGGCTTACCCAGCGACGTGACTTGGAGGTGAGGTGGACGGGCAGGTGCGTGGCAGGAGGTACGGAGGCAGACTGACCTTCTGCGGACTGAGTCCTGGTGGTGGGAGACTTCCATTCTTTGGTGTCGGGGAGTGGGGACCGGCCACTACATCGGGTGGCATGGGGTCTTGGCGGCGGTGCCGGCCTGCCTCCCCCACCCTTCCCCCTTTAGGCGGGCTTGGTCGTCTTCTCCAGGGGCATGGGCAGAACCTGCACCACCCAGACCCGGTATGCACCTGTTACAACGCAATTTTTACTCCGCACTACCACTACAACGCAGGCATTACAACGCATACCGTTACAACGCATTGCGCTGGGGGGCGCTCTAGGATAAGAGGTAAGTTTAATTTACTATCCAACACCTTCCCTAGGGTCCACGGGGACTGGAGTTAGAATAGTAAATTATACTTACCACTATCCAGCACCCCAAAGCGCTATGCGTTGTAGCGGTATGCGTTGTAAATACCGCGTTGTAATGGTATGCGGAGTAAAAGTATGCGTTGTAACGACATACATCCCCCAGACCCCCATTCCTCCAACCCAAACGAAAATGGATCAATTTACTACATCGGACCATGACCCGGGTGGGGGGGCTCCGGCTGCGCCTGGGGTCACCGGGGGAGAACTCTCTACCATCCTGCAGGCGATAAGTACCTCGCAAGCCTCTGTGGAGAGCAAGATAGGGGAGGTGCAGGTGGATGTGGCCCTAATTCGACAGGACCTGCACAACGCCACGGCACGCATCACGGAGACGAAATCCCGAATTTCCACAGTGGAAGACGATGTAGGTACGCTCAAATCCCAGGTGGCCCATCTTTAGACACAGACCGCCAAGCTGCATCGCAGGGCCGAGGACGCCGAAAACAGGGCGTGAAGAAACAACCTGCGCCTCCTGGGATTTCCGGAGGGAGTGGAGGGGGAGGGGCCGACACCTTCATAGAGACCTGGATCCGCTCCTGGATGCCCAAAGAGAAACTTTCCCCCTGGTTTGCGGTGGAGCGAGCCAACCGCTCCCTTGCTCCGCCCATTATTCTCAGACTCTTCAACTTTCGAGACAGGGACGCGAATCTGGGGGCGGCCAGGGAGCTGGGGCTGCTGCAATTCCAGAACTCCAGAATTATGGTCTTTCCGGATTACTCCAGGGAGGTGCAGACTCAGCGCCAATCCTACGACGAAGTTAAACAAAAACTCAGGGTGATGGGCCTTCGCTTTGGTCTCCTCTTCCCGGCTCGGCTCTAGGTGATCTTCCAAGATAAGACATTCTTCTTTGATACCCCCCAGACGGCATGGATCTGGCTCACGGAGGAGCGGCCCCTCCTGCCTGGAGAGACCCTTTCTTCTGCTCGGGGGGCCCAGACGCAGCCTAAACAAGTCACGCCCAAGTCCCAGCGGCGCTGAACCGGGTTCCAGAGGAGGGGAAACCGTCGGGGAGAGGTATCCCGCTCACCGGCTGAGCGGTCCCAGCGCTTGCACAGCCCGCACTCCGAATCAGAGATCCCCCTCCCCAACATGGCTACTACCCTGATTGATATGGGCGGCATCCCAGGGCCCGGTGCGACTTTGCGAGGGGCTGTGTCAGACTCGGACCGGCCCGGAAGGCCTGTGATCCGTGGATCGGGTGAGGAGGAGGGAGTGTGACTGGTACCATGCAATGAACACTCCACAGTACACCCTTTGGGACTCTTTGCAATGTGACTGTTCCTGACCCCATGGGCTGGGGCCGGCCCAGCTCTACTGAATGGTTCCGTGGGGGTCTGGAGCCTCATCGCAGTCCCGAGACTGTTGCCTCTTACGGGCTACATCTCATGTTTTAGGCTGTTAGCAAGTCATCCGAATATATGGAGGGGGTCCAGCTTAGCCATGTCCTTATCTGCTTGTTTGCTAACCGTTTTAGATTAGCGATTCACCTCCGTGTGGGGAAGTTGATGGTTGGGATTTGTTCAGGGCGACAGATGCTTCCACTTTAGAAGTGTAGGGTAGGGGGAGTTGGGGGGGCACGGGAGGGGGGGGAGATCGTTGTCTCCCAATAGTTTGTTGTTTTAGCCGCCTACGGGCCGCTTTGATCTGTTTTCATTGGTAGCCACACATTCCTAGATGTCACTGCTGATGACAGGCAGCTCACTACACCCCTTGCCTTTCTTCCAGGGCCGTGGGCCCGGGTGGGTGTTTCCTGTGCGTGCATTACAGTCCCTGCGCATGCATCCACCCTTCCCCATATTGCTCCTCTAGATGTCCTATACCCTCAATAGACCTCTCCACATCCTCTCCTGGAATGTCAACGGCCTCCTCGGCCGCATGAAGCGCGCAGCTGTCCTCCTCACTGCCCACCGCCATACACCAGACATTCTGTTTCTCCAGGAGACGCACCTCATGGGCTCACAGTGCAATTTCCTAGTCGTTACGGGTTTGACAGAGTCTGGCACTCTGGTTTCGCGTGGGGCTCCTGAGGGGTGGCCATTTTACTCAGGAAAGGACTCCCTTCACCCTGACTAGAGCCGACACTGATGCACAGGGCCTATATGTGACCATGTCAGGGATGATTGAGGGACACCCTCTGAACCTCCTGTGCACTTATGCTCCCCCGCGCTCCTGGCACCCACCCTTCGCCGCCTCACGTTGGTGATTTCATCCTTTCCACAGGGCCTGACAGTTGTTGGAGGGGACTTTAATGCCATCCTGCAGCCTTCCCGTGATGCGACGGGAACTCTGTTGACGCACCGTCTTGCCTCTGCGAAGAGTCTAGCGGATTGGTCGTCGGCCCTGGGCCTTTGCGACGCTTGGAGGGTTTGAAACCCCTGCAAGGCGCAATACACCCACACCTCGGCAGCCCACCATACCCACTCCTGGATAGACCTAATTTTGATGCCCGCAACGGATTGCCAACTGATGTCTGGGGCTACTATATTGCCCAGAGGGATCTCGGACCACTCTCCCGTCTCTCTATGCATTGGTTCTCCCAGTGGTGGCCCACGCACGGCTTGGCGGCTGAACGCGTGGTTCCTGCAGGACTCGGCCCTGGTGGAGTCCCTTGGACAGGAACTGCGGCACTACTTCCTAACCAATACGGGCTCGGTTCCCTCACTGGGGACGCTGTAGTAGGCCGGCAGGGCGGTCGTGCGGGGTGTGGCCAGGCGGCTGGTTCACGCAAAATGTGTGGAGCAGTCTGCCCAGCTTGTGCAGCTGGGGGCACGGGCGGAACGGCTGTAAAGACTCCAATTGTCCGACGATACCGATGGCTCCTATCGCCAACTTGCAATGGTCCGCGAAGAGATTCGGCGGATCTAGCTGGAGTCCGCTAAAATGCTCTGGTGCTCTTCAGTGGCACGTATTTATGGTTGGGGGCGACAAAAACAGCAAGCTTCTCCACAACCTAGTGTCCTATCCCAAAGTTAATCGCATTATTCCCGAAATTCGGTCAGCCGATGGAGTTCATCAGGTGACATCCGCTGCCATTGCACAGACTTTTGCTGGCTACTAGGCAACCCTGTATGACGCTCGCCCTTCAGGTACTCCCTTGGCAGACTTGCTGATGGACACCAGTACTCAGCTGTTGTGTCTCCCCCAGGAGATCGCTGATACCTTGGACCACCCCTTTACCCCGGAAGAAGTACACGGGGCGATCTCAATGTTGCATCCAGGCAAGACGCCCGGGCCTGATGGCTACCCCCAAGAGTACTACGCGGCCTTCCACGATGATTTGGTTCCCCACATAGTGGAACTATTTAATCATGTGGTGGAAGAGGGGTCCTTCCTGCCTGAAACCGTCGTGGTTAACCCCAAAACGCAGCCACCCTCCCTGAATTGCGCGGACTTCCGCCCGATCTCATTGATCAATACAGAGATCAAGTTTTTCGCCACCGTCTTCGCCCACTCCTACAAGATTTGGTCCACCCTGATCAATGCAGGTTCATGCCCGCCAGGGGTACCCGTCATTGCATTCATCGCCTCCATCTGGCTACGGCTCACCGTCATCGCCTAACCCCGTATCTGGGGCTCCTATTCATCGACTTTGAAAAAGCTGTTGATACAGTGGATCGGAGCTACCTTGAGGAAGTGCTGGAGCTGATGGGTTTCGGTCTTCCCTTCCGTAGCTTGATCAGAGTCCTCTACAACAGCCCCAGGGCCCGTGTCCTCATTAACGGCAAACTTTCTAAGGCGTTCCCAATCCGGAGGGGTACCCGTCATGGGGTGCCTACTCTCTCCGCTTTTGTTCGCGCAAGCGATGGAGTCCCTGGCGGCGCTCATCCGCCAAGACCCTCTCATCCGAGGCTGGGCCTGGGACTTTTTCTGGCGGATCCGGACCGTTCTGGGCCCAGATGCTTGGAGGCCCTTTCTGCCTTCGAGTGGGTTTCTGGGTTGCGTCTCAACCCCGCAAAGTCAACCCTGGTCCCATTGCATCCCTCTCGGGCATGCTTTGATTGGCAGACGACTATCGCCCTCCTGAGGCAATCCTTCAAATACCTGGGTGTGAGGGTTACCCTCCTGCCGGAACTTGAGTGGGCCCTGAACATTGCACCCTTGGTCACTAGGAGGAAGGCAGACCTTAAGAAATGGCGGACCCTACCTTTCAACCCCTTGGGCAGGAGTGCGCTTTTTAAAATGATGATCCTCCCCCGCTTTCTCTACATTTTACAAAATGTCACCATTCGCCTCCCAGGTAGCTGGTTCCAAGAACTGGATGGCGTTCCTCCTCCCCGTTCTTGTGGGGAGGAGGAAGGCCATGCATGGCCCTGGCACACTGTCATATTCCCCCCTTCGATGGGGGCATGGGGGTGACCAATCTCCACCTCTACTACCTGGCCACGAAACTTATTGTGATCCACAACTGGTTTGCGTGTGGCTGGTCCGACCCTGCATACCGGGTGGAACTCAGGGCAATGGACTTCACGCAGATCCAGGCATTTCAATATGGTAGCCCGGTGCGGCAGGTACTTCCCCCTGTCACCAGGACTGTGCTCACGGCCTGGCGTACGACCCTTCGTCATGTGCAATGGGACCGTAGGCTTACTAGGCAAACGCCGCTGTGGAGTGTCGCATGGCTGCAAGTGGTCTCGTCCCTACAGGATTTCCGTTGCTGGGACCTAGTTGGGATCTCGCTACTGGGGGGCGTGTGGGTGGGAGACCACATTCGGTCCTTTGTGGACTTACAGCAATGCCACGCCCATCTTCCTTCCCAATTTTACAAGTACCTCCAACTCAGACACACCCTACACACTCACATTCCATCCCCCACCTCTCTCCCGAAATTCAGTCCCTTGGAGGCCCAGGTGATGATGGGGAACCTGGGGAGGGGTGGGGTCTCCCGAATAAAGCGGTTGCTGGTGAATAACGGTCCTGCGTCCCTATACCGGCTCCAGGATCGCTGGGAGGGCTGGGTGGGTCCCCTGGAAGAGGTGGAATGGTGAGATGCCCTTATGGCACCCAAAATCTTGACCACATCCTCCAAGTTACGTCTGGTCCAGCTTTACTTCCTTCATGCAGCATACCTCACTCCGGCGCGCCTTTTCTGGGCACGTATGCGACCCTCCCCAGCCTGCACGCGCTGCGAGTCTGCCCCAGCAGATTTCTATCACATGGTATGGCAGTGCCCAGCCCTGGCGCCGTTCTGGAGAGGAGTGGAACTCGAACTTACACGGGCCCTCGGATGGGACGTTCCTCATGACCCGAAGCGCTTGTTGCTGGGAGTGTTTGATGGCCGTGATGACTCCAAGGCTGACAAGCACTTCCTGGGGAAAGCGGTTGCTGTGGCAAAAAGGGACATAGCAGCGCTCTGGTCTCAGGCTAAGGCCCAGACTGTGCGGAGGTGGAGGAGAGGATTGGACTGGTGTGGGGCGCAGGTGGAGCCTCTCTTTGAAGCCCAGGGATGCCCGGAACTATTTGAGAAGGTTTGGGGTAAATGAATTAATATGCTGCTTGTGTGACGGTCCGACTGCACTTGTATGCTTACAGTGTTTTGAGATTGCCAAGTTCCATTCGAACGGATCGACTGCACCTTGTGTCAAACGTATGTGACCGAATTTCCTTAATTGTAACGCTTGCTTTGCTACCTATGAATTTATTTGTTTTTAAAAAAACAATAAAGCTGATTATCAAAAAAAAAGTAATAGAAGGTATTAAGATAGACCCAAGTATATTGGCTTTAGAAAACTAGTTCATGGGGAGAGAGTGTTTTTTCTCTGACAAGTTGGGGAGGTCGTTGTGGGCGGGAGGAGGTACTTTCTCTTTTGTGCATTTTAGAGACACTAGTTTGTGAGGGGGGAAGGGGGGGACTTGTTATCCGACCAGTTGGGGAGATCGGAGAGGATAGAGGGAGAAGTGGACGGTGCATCCTTTAACTTGACAAGTGCAATGTATTGGCTGGAGACATACACAGAGGGGCTCAGCTGTTGCCCCTGGGGGAGACACCCACTGCCAGGCTATGGAGCAAGTCAAACACCCTTCTTATGGCAAGTAAGCAGGGATTAATGATCTTCAGCCTTGTTACATGGAGCATCAGGGGGCTGGAGAACCCATGAAAATGCAGACAAATCCTAGCTTACTTAGAGAGGCATGACACCCACATTGTCATGCTACAAGAGACACATTTTGGAGAGGGGGCTGGAATGAGGTTTGCATCCCGCTAGGCAGAACATAGATGCCTTTCCGCTTACTCCATGTATGCCAGCGGCACAGCGATACTTATTAAAAAAGGCATTCCTATGTAGATATGGGGTCGTGGCAAGACACACAGTGACAATACAGCATTATGTGAGGGAGGCTAGCCACATACTCTGTCACTTTAGTGGGCTGCTATGGCCCAAACGTGGATAATCCCTTGTTTTACAATACCCTTTGGAGTAAAGTGCTTGATATGGGCTCAACATATGTTGTTCGGGGGGGAGATTTCAATACCACACTGGACCCTCATAAGGATAGATCCAACCCTCAACCTCACCACTACACAGCTATGCAGCAGCAGTTACATAACATAGTCAAGGATTGTAGTCTGATAGACGCGTGAAGACATATTCATCTAGGGTTAGAGGAAGGCGCTCACTAATATGCTTATTTCGAAGAACAGGGGTCCTAAGGAATCAAGATATAACAAGAAAATAGCAATATAGACTACAATAAGTACTATATTTTTGTAACACGTCCAGCCGGGCGTAAGTTTATTCATAAGATAACATGAAGTTGTGTTGGCCCAAGGGGAGGCCAAAAATAGTGGCAAGATAGGGTACAGTCCTGTACCTATCCCGAAAGGTTAAGAAAAGATAAACCAGGAAGAGGGAGATAGAACAAGGAAAAAACTTTTCAGGCAAAACAAGAAGTTTTTGAGCCAATAGGTGACTTGTAGTTACAGTAAATACAGTTACAACAAATTCACCCTGCAGTGCCAACAATTTCAAATAACCATATTAAATAATATGCTACACTGCTTATTGCGTCGACGTTTCGATCCCTAAGGGCTCATAGTACAATGGGATCATCATCAGGACTATTTTTACAGTTATTGCCTGCAATACATAAAGCCTGTAGAAGAAAAGGGGGAGATAAAAGACAATTTTTAGGCCTAGGCCCACAGCAAGGAAAAAACCAGAGAATACTTGACAGGGCACAATTAAAAGTTAAAAACGGCCATTATTTGAGCTCGCCGGTTCTTTGCTGGTGTGTTTGTGATTTAAGAAAATTCATTTTGTACAGGTGAAAAAGTGCTGAAAAAACGGCGCAGTGACATGGGTGTCATTCATCACGACTTGTGCTGTATCGACGGTGACATTGGGGTCGCTTTTGTTACATTGTCGTGCTTTGTGAATAAGTGACATAGTGAGTGAAATAGTGTCTAACAGCAGTCACATTTCAAATCAGAGCAGGATTGACTCATTGGGGGGCCGGGGTTTACTTCCCTGTGCAGCGTGCTGGGTGCTGCCAGGTTAGAGGTTGTCGTGCTGCCAATTGCTGCAAGGACAGGGGTTTCAAAGTGTGCTTCAGTATGCTGGGAGCTGCCAATTAAAAGGTTAAGCATGCTTTAAGGGTTGCGCAATCTAGGTCGTTTACGCACCCACGGGTAATGCTTAGCTGGCGCTATAACTAAACGCCTTTGCATAGAATGGTTTTACACCGGGGGAGCAGAATTTCTACCCGGATTGCAGTATCAATTGCAAGGGAATATTAGAGCCTTTAGACCGATGGTCAGTATAAATTGTTGGCAGCACGCAGGAGGCTTACCTACCATATGGTGTGGGCTTTGGAAACCTGGAGAGATAAACCTGTAGTTAGCCGTGTTAACGAGGTTCCCTCTGATGGATCCTCGTGGTTGCTGGGGGTTAAATTTAAAAGATAAGTGGCGCGGTTCCAAAATTAGGAGTACTACTGATTTCCGTTTTTGCGTTTGGACTGGCTTACCTAGCTACATGTGTTGTAGCAGAGCGTCAGAGGGTTTAGGCGATCTTCGTTTTGGGGAGGCTTGGATTCAGACCGTCCTGTTGCTGGGGATAAAAATTAATAACGTGATAAGGGGTCGGGCTCCGTGAGTGGCGGAGTATTACGGCCATCGGTGTTTGAAGCGTGGGCTTACCTTGCTTCCCAATTGAAAGCAACGGCGGGTTGGGCGAAGCTCGATCGGCTTCTGCCCCCTTCTTGGTTACAGCGCGAGTCCGCTGTGTGTAGACCCTCAAGGGCCAGGCTTATGGGGATGGATGGCTTAGATTCAAAACCGTCCGGTAGCTGAGAATAGAAATTAATAAATTGATAAGGGGTCGGGCTCCGTGGGTGGCGGAGTATTACGATAATCGGCTTTTTTAGCAATGGCTTACCTTGCTTCCAGATGAAAGCAGCGGCGGGTTGGGCGAAGCTCGATCTGCTTCTGCCCCCTTCTCAGTTGCAGCGTGGGTCCGCTGTGTGTGGAACCCACGTTGGCCAGGCTTATGGGGTTGGTAGTTAAAATTGAAAAGGGACTAATTCCGGGAATGTGGTAATGGCAGCCATCTTGAAGTGGTTTAAAAGTCAATGTCGATTGACTGCTGTGTGGCAGACATCTTGTAATGGTTAGGAGGAGCGGGATCCAATACTTACGATTTACCCACTACTTATATCAGAGTTTTGGGGAGTGATATAACCAAATTTTACACATAGGGCATTATGGCATGCAGTGCTGCTAGGAAAGTGGAGTGAATTGAAATAATGAAAGTAGGCGAGTAGTGCTGACCGACCATGCTTTGCATACATACACATCTGAGTTAATATAGTAAAAACATCAATATTCAGGTGTTCAATTCAAAGAGAACACATTATCTGCAATGTAGGGCTGTATACAGTTACTTAGAGAAGTGATGTCCAATCCTCTGTTCGATTAAGTCCCTTGTGAATAGAGTCCAGTAGTATTATACATTTGAGCTCTTCTTTGTTCAATAGGTGGGGCATGCTGCTCGAAGTGTTCCACCAGTGGGGCGTTAGGTGTGCGGCATCTGATGCGGCTTCTGTGTTGGCATATCCTGGTTTTGATTTTCTGAGCAGTCTGTCCTACATAATTTTTCTTACACGGACATTGGATCAGATAAATCACATTGGTGGTGTTACAATTTGTTAATGTATTGCATGTGAAGGTGACATTGTCGAATTTGTATTGACTGCTCAGAAAATCAAAACCAGGATATGCCAACACAGAAGCCGCATCAGATGCCGCACACCTAACGCCCCACTGGTGGAACACTTCGAGGAATTCAACCATAATGAGGATGACATTCGCTGGACTATCCTGAAATCACTAAAGCTCCCACCTAGAGGGGGCAGCATGCCCCACCTATTGAACAAAGAAGAGCTCAAATGTATAATACTACTGGACTCTATTCACAAGGGACTTAATCGAACAGAGGATTGGACATCACTTCTCTAAGTAACTGTATACAGCCCTACATTGCAGATAATGTGTTCTCTTTGAATTGAACACCTGAATATTGATGTTTTTACTATATTAACTCAGATGTGTATGTATGCAAAGCATGGTCGGTCAGCACTACTCGCCTACTTTCATTATTTCAATTCACTCCACTTTCCTAGCAGCACTGCATGCCATAATGCCCTATGTGTAAAATTTGGTTATATCACTCCCCAAAACTCTGATATAAGTAGTGGGTAAATCGTAAGTATTGGATCCCGCTCCTCCTAACCATTACAAGATGTCTGCCACACAGCAGTCAATCGACATTGACTTTTAAACCACTTCAAGATGGCTGCCATTACCACATTCCCGGAATTAGTCCCTTTTCAATTTTAACTACCAACCCCATAAGCCTGGCCAACGTGGGTTCCACACACAGCGGACCCACGCTGCAACTGAGAAGGGGGCAGAAGCAGATCGAGCTTCGCCCAACCCGCCGCTGCTTTCATCTGGAAGCAAGGTAAGCCATTGCTAAAAAAGCCGATTATCGTAATACTCCGCCACCCACGGAGCCCGACCCCTTATCAATTTATTAATTTCTATTCTCAGCTACCGGACGGTTTTGAATCTAAGCCATCCATCCCCATAAGCCTGGCCCTTGAGGGTCTACACACAGCGGACTCGCGCTGTAACCAAGAAGGGGGCAGAAGCCGATCGAGCTTCGCCCAACCCGCCGTTGCTTTCAATTGGGAAGCAAGGTAAGCCCACGCTTCAAACACCGATGGCCGTAATACTCCGCCACTCACGGAGCCCGACCCCTTATCACGTTATTAATTTTTATCCCCAGCAACAGGACGGTCTGAATCCAAGCCTCCCCAAAACGAAGATCGCCTAAACCCTCTGACGCTCTGCTACAACACATGTAGCTAGGTAAGCCAGTCCAAACGCAAAAACGGAAATCAGTAGTACTCCTAATTTTGGAACCGCGCCACTTATCTTTTAAATTTAACCCCCAGCAACCACGAGGATCCATCAGAGGGAACCTCGTTAACACGGCTAACTACAGGTTTATCTCTCCAGGTTTCCAAAGCCCACACCATATGGTAGGTAAGCCTCCTGCGTGCTGCCAACAATTTATACTGACCATCGGTCTAAAGGCTCTAATATTCCCTTGCAATTGATACTGCAATCCGGGTAGAAATTCTGCTCCCCCGGTGTAAAACCATTCTATGCAAAGGCGTTTAGTTATAGCGCCAGCTAAGCATTACCCGTGGGTGCGTAAACGACCTAGATTGCGCAACCCTTAAAGCATGCTTAACCTTTTAATTGGCAGCTCCCAGCATACTGAAGCACACTTTGAAACCCCTGTCCTTGCAGCAATTGGCAGCACGACAACCTCTAACCTGGCAGCACCCAGCACGCTGCACAGGGAAGTAAACCCCGGCCCCCCAATGAGTCAATCCTGCTCTGATTTGAAATGTGACTGCTGTTAGACACTATTTCACTCACTATGTCACTTATTCACAAAGCACGACAATGTAACAAAAGCGACCCCAATGTCACCGTCGATACAGCACAAGTCGTGATGAATGACACCCATGTCACTGCGCCGTTTTTTCAGCACTTTTTCACCTGTACAAAATGAATTTTCTTAAATCACAAACACACCAGCAAAGAACCGGCGAGCTCAAATAATGGCCGTTTTTAAATTTTAATTGTGCCCTGTCAAGTATTCTCTGGTTTTTTCCTTGCTGTGGGCCTAGGCCTAAAAATTGTCTTTTATCTCCCCCTTTTCTTCTACAGGCTTTATGTATTGCAGGCAATAACTGTAAAAATAGTCCTGATGATGATCCCATTGTACTATGAGCCCTTAGGGATCGAAACGTCGAAGCAATAAGCAGTGTAGCATATTATTTAATATGGTTATTTGAAATTGTTGGCACTGCAGGGTGAATTTGTTGTAACTGTATTTACTGTAACTACAAGTCACCTATTGGCTCAAAAACTTCTTGTTTTGCCTGAAAAGTTTTTTCCTTGTTCTATCTCCCTCTTCCTGGTTTATCTTTTCTTAACCTTTCGGGATAGGTACAGGACTGTACCCTATCTTGCCACTATTTTTGGCCTCCCCTTGGGCCAACACAACTTCATGTTATCTTATGAATAAACTTACGCCCGGCTGGACGTGTTACAAAAATATAGTACTTATTGTAGTCTATATTGCTATTTTCTTGTTATATCTTGATTCCTTAGGACCCCTGTTCTTCGAAATAAGTTAAGTAACCCACGGTCCGAAGGTCCCCTACTGGGTTCCCTTGTGTCCTAAAAACGCTCACTAATATGCAGCACACTCCTCATGGACCCGGTTGGATTATTGTTTTGTCTCTATGGGGATGGGCTTCTGGGTGGCACAAGCCAAGCATTTAGCGTGCACCATTTCGGACTACTCCCCTGTGCGTATAACGCCCGTTCCACCTGTAGACTGCATGCCACAGGCTGCTTGGCGACTTCACCCAAAGGCGCTACTTGACGCTGCCTTTAGAGAGGAGGTTGAGCAGGAAATACCCAGTCGGTCAGTCCCTCACATTTCCACAATATGGGAGGCTTTTAAAGAGGCATTTAAAGTCACCACACGTGGAATATGTATTGCAAATGGGGGAGGTGTGTTGAGGGACATACTGAACGCCCTTACCTGCCTGGAAACAGAGTTAACACTACTGTAGGAAAAACTCTCAGGGTCCCCGTCTGGAGAAACGGAAAGGAATATCAGCGATAAATTGACTGAATATGGAGTGGTGGCAGAGAGGGAATCCCTTTTTCGCTGGAAATACTTTTGAGCCAGCAGATAGGGAGAAGGGGAGAGGCCTTCTCCAACTATGTATTAGAGGTACAGGAGGGAAGGGATACCATTCATAAAGACACCCAAAATATCCTATGCGCATTTACTAGATGTTATACTGATCTTTACACAACTAAAGACAATCAACCCGTCCTGCTAGATATGTATTTAGAAGAGGTAGCGCTGGGATGGCTTTGGGACGCAGAGAGGGGTTTCCTCTCCGCCAACTTCAAAGAGGATGAAATCAAAGCTGCGGTGATGCAGTTACACTCTGGTAAAGCCCCCTGGGTCAGACGGCATCCCGGCCGACTTCTATAAGACTTAGGCCCACTTGCATCAACAATGCCATTTGCGATTCCTTATTAGTGAAAAATAAGGATTCGCTAATAAGGAATATCAAAAGTCTATGCATGTAGAAATCGCCAAAAAAATAGCGATTTCTAAACATTCCTTAATTGCGACTCGTAAATTGCGAGTCGCAATTAAGGAATACCTCCCCATTCATTCCTATGGGCCTAGAGGCCAATAGGAATGAATGGGAAGACATTCTCAATTTGCGATTCTCAATTAGAGAATCGCAAATTGAGAATGCAATTTTCAAGGGTGCTAGGGTGTCAAAAGGACACCCCGTTGCACCCCTGAAATCTGCATATGAGTACATCTTGCACACACACATGTGTGTGTGTAAAATGGAACTTTGAAAAATGCACTTTAGTGCCTTTTTCAAAGTTTTTGCAAATTACCATGAAGTTCAACTTCATGGTAATTTGCTCCCCCCATTAGCGAAATCGCTAATTTTTCTACTTTGATGCATTGCATTTAAGGAATCTCAATTTGAGATTCCTTAAATGCAATCGCAATCTAAGTAATCGCAATTTTGTGATTTCTTAAATTGCGATTTTTGCATTTGGGATGATGCATCCCAAATGCAAAAATACTGGTCGCAAAGGGGCAGATTGTCAGAATCTGCCCGTTTGCGACAGTTTTTTCCTTTGATGCATCTACCCCCATGATATATTATTTGACTCTGATACTTAAACAGGTGTACGAGGAAGCTGAGGAAGAGGGTATCCTCCCCCTTACGATGAGAGAGGCAACAATAATACTGGGAGTAAGACCACTCTCCTTGATCAATTGTGATGTTAAAATATTAGCTATGGTGCTTGCTAACAGGTTGAACCTCTTAATGAAGAACCTAGTGCTTCCCGATCAGGCAGGGTTCATTCCCAAGAGATCGACTTCACACAACCTTAGAACTCTCTTCTCGGTGATGCACGATGTGGACCCTGAGTTAGAGGCGTTGGCGTTTTTTTTAGATACCACCAAGGTATTTGACTCAGTGGAATGGGGGTACCTCTTAAGGGTATTGAATGCATGTGGATGCCGCCCGGCTTTCTCTCTTGGGTAAGGCTACTGTATCACAGCCGCAAGTGAAGGTTCTGATCTACTGGGTATGCTCCGACTCCTTTCAAGTGTTGTGAGGAACAAGACAAGGGTGTCCAAACTCACCCCTGCTCTTTGCATTAGCAGAGGAACCACTGTCAGCTAAGCTGCACTAGCTCCATTGAGACTACACAATACGATACCCCAGTAAACATATTCAAGTCTCCCTATATGCCGGCACTCTATGTGCGTGACCCATGAATCAGTTTAAACCTCATGGAGGGATATCTGGAATCAATATTAACTGGGGCAAAACACATATATTCCCCCCTAGCGGAGGTGACCCAGGAATACACCCTAGATTACCCCATTGTTTGGTATCAACAGGAGGTCAAATATTTGGGGATAATGGTCTCCAGGGGTAGGATGGAGCTACTACGGGCCAACTATGGGAAAATCTTAATTTTACTCACGGACATGAAAAGATGGATTGCCATGCTCCTCTCGATGGCAGGAAGCATCTCCTTAATGAAAAATGGCGATACTTCCTAAATTATTATATTTATTCCTTAACATACCACATAATCCGGGCAGGCACTTCTTTAACACACTTCAAACACAACTGATTAGACAGGCATGTGGAGGGAAACCACCCAGACTTAAATGGGAAACACTGATGTGGCCCTTCTTGCAGGGCAGTTTCGAAGCCCCTGACATGAAACTGTATTATTTGTGCGCACAGGCAAACTACGCAATTTATTGGTTCCACCCTCCTCTCTACATGCCTCATCTAGCTATTGAGCAGGATACATTGATCCTGTCCCATTAACTGGTTTTATAGCACATAGGCCCAAAGATAGGGGCCCTGATCCCACTACAGTGGACTGCACCACGGCAGCCTGGAGAGAAATCACCCATGATTACACAATATCCAGACCTCATGGTGACACAAGAGCTAGGATGCCGCAGAATGTTGTGGAGGGTAAAAGTACACACCTGGGGAGACCTTTAGGCTAATGAGATTTTCAAAAGCAGGGAGCAATTCTTCCATGGGACGAACCCACGTCACTGGAACGCTTCCTATATGTGAGGCTTCGTCACAGTGTCCAACATATTACGCTCACATTCCCCCCGAAATCGCCCACTCTTGCCCCGCTTCACACGACATATTGCAGAGCATCTCCCCCCAGCACATGGGGTATCTCTTCTATATCACCTGACACAGACCTCCATGACAGAGGTTCCCACTGACTCATGACAAAGATGGAAGACAGTCGTGGGCGAACCTCTCACAGATAATCAATGGAGGTAATGCTGTGGGCGTGTGGCCGAACCGTGGACCAAGATGGCCACGTAATTTCAGAGCTCCGCCATACTATCCAGAACCAACGGCCATTCCGGAGTCCACACGCCGAAAAACAGCACAGCGTTGATGCGACTGAACTCAGCAGGGCACCCAGACTGCAATGACACCTCTCTGCTGCCAATCGAGTGTCGTGAGCCGCCACGCCATTGAGGTGTGTGCAGTGGCCTGTGTGTTGCCGCCGAGCTGCTGCCTCACTTACGGCTCAGGCACCATCAGGAACAGAGGGCGGCTTTCCCCAGGACTTCGGCGTGTCCGTGACCTGACAGTGAGGAGCGGCAGTGAGGCGCGTGTTGCGCCTTACTGCTGCGGACACCACGGGCATTTCTGGACATCGCAAGCTCCCCGATTTGGCAGAGGGTAAGCCCGCATATCTCTCCCGCGGCCCAGGACATATTGCGCCCCCTCATAGAGGCTCTAAATACTTTAAATGGGCCAGACTGAGGAGTGTCTCCCTGCCCGCTGGTCTTGGCTCTAACCACCGCCTCATTTGCTGCAGCACCCCTCCCGCTATTTCTGATCAGGAAAGCCTGGAGGCGCTTTGTGTGCCTATATTTATTGTGTGCCTAATCACCCATGTTTATTTGCCTGATTGGTGACCTCTGTATGGCCATAACTGCGGAATGAATCCCGAATTGTGGAGGAGACAGCCAGGTGATCTCTGCTAGCAACGGCCGGTCTACCACATTGAGGGCTACCGTACACTAAGGATGAAGGAGGTACATCAGTTGGATTGCTGTATCTGTAACGGTCTGATCCTCAATGGGGCAACTGCAGGACAAGAAGATTGGGTTGTTCCAGCCTCATTGTGACACTGTTACTTGCAGCCTCTTCCCAGGGCCATGGGCAACGGATATCCGAAACTACGGAAACTCACTTTTGAAAAGGCAGGTGGAGGCTTTGATTTAACGACTAACATGACGGCAGAGGGAGGAGATCAGGCTTCAGCCCCACCGCAGCCCCACGTGTAGGGCAATGAGGCACTCATGGCAGAACTCAAGGTGGGCTTTCGAGCTACACTCGCTTTGACGCACTTGACAAACGGCTAGACAAAATGGGGGCCAGACTAGATCAGCACGACAAGAGACTCGACGCAGCTGAGGGTTGAATTTTGGACTTAGATGATGGCTCGGCCCAGCTGCTAAACGGTTGGAGAGGATGGAAGGCCTCTTGAAGAATATTGCCACAAAGAATGAGGACCTTGAAGCCAGGGGGAGACGCAACAACGTTCGTATTAAGGGAGTGCCTAAGTCCACAAACACAGGACGATTGTATGGGTTTGCTGAAAACCTCCTAGCTTACTTATTTGGTCGGGAGTCCTTTACTACTACCTTTGTTGCCGAATGGGCGCACAGATCTCTTGGTCCACGGCCTATCATGGCACAGCTTCTGAACTTTAAAGAAAGAGATACTGCATTGCGGATGGCACGGGAACATGGATCATTGGAAGGGCAGGGCACCTCCATCTCCTTGTACCTAGACTTCAACGCGATGGTTCAGGAGGCATGTCGAACATTTGCACCGATCAAAGCCACGCTACGCAAGGCCGGACTAAAATACGGACTGTTGTACCCTCTGCAACTGAAAATAGATGTGGATGGCAGGACAAGGTTTTTGAAACTCTAGCAGAGGCCCAAGAATTCCTCAGAATCTGAGCAAATGCTGAGCCGCCAAGGAAATCGCTCAAGCCAGAATGTTCGCCCTCGATGCCGAACTCTGGCTCCAGTATGGAACTGAAAGGCTTTAATATTGCAAAACATTGATAAGTATTGAGTGTATTTGTTTCATTCTTCTGTTTCTTCCTCTTCAAGATAGTTCAGGTTTTGGGCTCTGGGCTCTGGCTATACTGAACTATTTTTTATTACATGTTCAAAAGTTCCGGGGATAAGGCGCGGTGTTGCCTCTCCCCCTGTGCGTTTGCACATTCTTGCTATGTATATACTTGGTAATAGTGATAATTGTTTTGAACTACTTTGGGGCTTTTGGATTTCCCCTAGATCGAGAATGAGGGGATGGGTGAGTGGGTAGAGGAGGGGGGTTCTTTAGTTATATGTTATCATTTGGTCCAGACACAACTTGTTTGCCATGAAGTTCCACTCGCTAATATTGACATATTCATATTCTTTGAAGCACTGACCACTTGTGATGATGGCAGGTAGGTTCTCCACTGTCTCTGACGTTAACTACCTTCCAAGTAAGCATGGGCGGAAAATCCGTTACGCTCGCGGATTTTGCGGATTTTTGGTAAATTCGCAATCCGCGAAAGCTCGCGAATTTACCGAAAATCCGCAAATTCGCACGCAGCGGATTTTTTTTCTTGGTGATACAATTTTGCGGTGTGCGGTGTAAGTTCGCAATTGCGAACATGTAGGTGCTGCGGGCAGCAACAATCTCGCACTCGCGAAATTACAAAAATTGCAATTCTGCACAAGAAATCCACTAGCAAGCAGCATAGACCTTCTGAAAATGATGATTTCTATCAGAATAACTCCTCAGGTTGACATTTGCCTGCACTTTTTTGGATTTGAGGCCTTTTGACTTTCTTTGGATCACTTTTGGATTAGAAATCAACTTTCACAAGTAAGCTTGTTTGGGGCATTACAGTTGCTGTAATGCTGTTCTGCAGAAAAACGAGTTTTGCAAAAGTGAAAGCATTCAGCAGGTGCAAAAGTTCAAACTCATCATTAGTAACCATTCCCTGTAGTGCTTCCTGACTGGGGCCCCTCCAGAGTTCAGTTGCTAGTTGCAACAATTGTATGACCCTGCTCTGACCCTGACAGCAGGCTCATAGAATAGCTACAAGTAGGCCACAAAGGTCCTGGAAAAAAAAATTGCACTGCAACAGAAGCAAATTACAGATAAGGAAGCAGGTGCCAGACTGGAATTTTAAAACAGTGACACATTAATAAATCAACCCCAAATTAATTCATGTCAGTTGAAGCAGAGCAGGTGTGCTTGCTTTTTCCCCCCATAATCTACAGTGATGATGAACCAGAGGGTGGCATTGATGTACCAGAGGGTGGCATGGGTGAAACAGAGGGTGGCAGGGGTTAAACAGAGGGTGCTGGGAACCTGTGATGATGAACCAGACGTAGAAGCAACATAATCTCGACCGTTGCGAGCCGACATGTAAGTTCGCAATTGCAAACTGGTACAAAACCCTCGCGAACTGGCAGAAATCCTTAAGAACACAAAAAAAATAAAAATCCGCAAATTCCCAGTTCAGTTGCTAGTTGCAACAATTGTATGACCCTGCTCTGACCCTCATAGCAGGCTCATAGAATAGCTACAAGTAGGCCACAAAGGTCCTAGAAAAAAAAATTGCACTGCAACAGAAAGCAAATTACAGATAAGGAAGCAGGTTCCAGACTGGAATTTTAAAACAGTGACACATTAATAAATCAACCCCAAATTAATTCATGTCAGTTGAAGCAGGGCAGGTGTGCTTGCTTTTTCCCCCCATAATCTACAGTGATGATGAACCAGAGGGTGGCATTGATGTACCAGAGGGTGGCACGGGTGAAACAGAGGGTGGCAGGGGTGAAACAGAGGGTGCTGGGAACCTGTGATGATGAACCAGACGTAGAAACAACATAATCGCGACCGTTGCGAGCCGACATGTAAGTTCGCAATTGCGAACTGGTACAAAACCCTCGCGAACTGGCAAAAATCCTTGCGAACACAAAAAAAAATCTGCAAATTCGCGAGAATTCGCGGATTTTGCGGATTGCGAGTCGCAAATTCGCAAAATTCGCGAACGCCAGATTCGCAAAATTCGGCCATGCTTACTTCCAAGGAATATGCGGGGTTTGAACAATACCAGGAAGGGGAACCATGTGTTAAACTATTTACAGCACCATAAGGCTGACATTGTTTTTTTATAGGAGACACATTTATCACCTACTGCCCCTACAACATTTGCCTCTAGCTGAGGGTGCACTGCTACTTTGCGAACTACAGCACTTATTCCAGGGGAACTGCCATACTTATACACAAACGGCTACCCTTCCAACTATATAAGGTACAAACTGATAGAGCAGGTTGTTTCACTTTGGTAACAGGAAAGCTTAAGGGTTATAACATTGCTTTAATGTGTATTTATGCGCCGAATGTGGATGACTCTGAATTTTTCACTCTTTGCATGCTCTGTTGCTTCCCTTAGGATCTGACTACATTTGCTTACGGGGGGATTTTAACCTTCTTCTGCAGCCTGAAATTGATAGCACAGCAGATTCCCCCGCCATGAAACCCCGTGCCAATAGGGTGCTTGGTGACATTTGTGACTATCGGTCTAGTGGACATATGTCGCATGCGTTTCCCCACGACATTGCATACACTCACCATTCGGCCCCCCACGGTACTTGGACATGTCTAGACTATTGGCTGGTCTCACATACAATGGCCCCCTGGTTCTGGGCTATGACCCATTTGCCTAGAACTTACTCTGACCACTCACCGGTCATCATGCATATCCGACTTACCAGACCAGAGGGTAGTGAAAGACAGTGGAGGTTCCAGGGATAGGCTTTAAAGATACTGTATTCTCTGCAGATATTCAGGAGTCCGTAGCGAAATACTTCGACCTAAATGTGGGCTCCGTCAGTACATGGGCGACTGTGTGGGAGACCTTCAAGGCATATCTTCGGGGAGAATGCATTGCTAAACATGATGGGATACTTAAATCACTGAGGAGTACAATTGCTCGTCTAGAGAACTGTGTAAAGGTCTTGGGCGAAGAACAAGTTAAGCACCCAGACTCAGCTAAGCAGGACAGTCGCTTGCCGTTGCTGACGGAATTCAGGGAAGCCGCTGACAGTGAAACAAATTTTCTGGGAAAATATGCCACCGCCAGACGATATGGAGAAGGGGACAGACCGGGACGCCCCCTGGCGCAACTGTTGAGGCCTTGCGTGGGGAAAGCCTACATTGCATCTATCGCTCTGATGATGGGCAGATTCATACTGACACAGCTGAGATCATGGATGAGATCTGTTGATATTACACAAATTTATATACCACATGTGCAATGCATGGTGACGAAGACTGCAGGACTTACTTAAATGAGATCGCTATGGTATGGTTAGAGGACTACATGCAGACGTTTTTGGCAGAGCCATTTTCTAAGGACGAATTTGCCAGCGCCATAGATGGTCCGGAGTCCGCTAAAATGCTCTTGTGCTCTTCAGTGGCGCGTATTTATGGTTGGGGCAATAAAAACAGCAAGCTTCTCCACAACCTAGTGTCCTATCCCAAAGTTAATCGCATTATTCCTGAAATTCGGTCGGCCGATGGAGTTCATCAGGTGACATCCGCTGCCATTGCACAGACTTTTGCTGGCTACTAGGCAACCCTGTATGACGCTCGCCCTTCAGGTACTCCCCTGGCAGACTTGCTGACGGACACCAGTACTCAGCTGTTGTGTCTCCCCCAGGAGATCGCTGATAACTTGGACCACCCCTTTACCCCGGAAGAAGTACACGGGGCGATCTCAATGTTGCATCCAGGCAAGACGCCCGGGCCTGATGGCTACCCCCAAGAGTACTACGCGGCCTTCCACGATGATTTGGTTCCCCACCTAGTGGAACTATTTAATCATGTGGTGGAAGTGGGGCCCTTCCTGCCTGAAACCGGCGTGGTTAACCCGAAAACGCAGCCGCCCTCCCTGAATTGCGCGGACTTCCGCCCGATCTCATTGATCAATACAGAGATCAAGTTTTTCGCCACCGCCTCCGTCCACTCCTACAAGATTTGGTCCACCCTGATCAATGCAGGTTCATGCCCGCCAGGGGTACCCGTCATTGCATTCATCGCCTCCATCTGGCTATGGCTCACCGTCATCGCCTAACCCCGTATCTGGGGCTCCTATTCATCGACTTTGAAAAAGCCGTTGATACAGTGGATCGGAGCTACCTTGAGGAAGTGCTGGAGCTGATGGGTTTCGATCTTCCCTTCCGTAGCTTGATCAGAGTCCTCTACAACAGCCCCAGGGCCCGTGTCCTCATTAACTGCGAACTTTATGAGGCGTTCCCAATCCGAAGGGGTACCCGTCATGGGGTGCCTACTCTCCCCGCTTTTATTCGCGCAAGCGATGGAGTCCCTGGAGGCGCTCATCCACCAAGACCCTCTCATTCGAGGCTGGGCCTGGGACTTTTTCTGGCGGATCCGGACCGTTCTGGTCCCAGATGCTTAGAGGCCCTTTCTGCCTTCGAGTGGGGTTCTGGGTTGCGTCTCAACCCGGCAAAGTCAACCCTGGTCCCATTGCATCCCTCTCGGGCATGCTTTGATTGGCAGTCGACTATCGCCCTCCTGAGGCAATCCTTCAAATACCTGGGTGTGTGGGTTACCCTCCTGCCGGAACTTGAGTGGGCCCTGAACATTGCACCCTTGGTCACTAGGAGGAAGGCAGACCTTAAGAAATGGCGGACTCTACCCTTCAACCCCTTGGGCAGGAGTGCGCTTTTTAAAATGATGATCCTCCCCCGCTTTCTCTACATTTTACAAAATGTCACCATTCACCTCCCAGGTAGCTGGTTCCAAGAACTGGATGGCGTTCTTACCCCGTTCTTGTGGGGAGGAGGAAGGCCGTGCATGGCCCTGGCACACTGTCATATTTCCCCCTTCGATGGGGGCATGGGGGTGACCAATCTCCACCTCTACTACCTGGCCACGAAACTCATTGTGATCCACACTTGGTTTGCGTGTGGCTGGTCCGACCCTGCATACCGAATGGAACTCAGGGCAATGGACTTCACGCAGATCCAGGCATTTCTATATGGTAGCCTGGTGCGGCAGGTACTTCCCCCTGTCACCAGGACTGTGCTCACGGCCTGGCGTACGACCCTTCGTCATGTGCAAGTAGGCTTACTAGGCAAACGCCGCTGTGGAGTGGTGCATGGCTGCAAGTGGTCTCGTCCCTACAGGATTTCCGTCGCTGGGACCCAGTTGGGATCTCGCTACTGGGGGGCGTGTGGGTGGGAGACCACATTCGGTCCTTTGTGGACTTACAGCAATGCCACGCCCATCTTCCTTCCCAATTTTACAAGTACCTCCAACTCAGACACGCCCTACACACTCACATTCCATCCCCCACCTCTCTCCCGAAATTCAGTCCCTTGGAGGCCCAGGTGATGATGGGGAACCTGGGGAGGGATGGGGTCTCCTGAATAAAGGGGTCGCTGGTGAATAGCGGTCCTGCGTCCCTAGACCGGCTCCAGGATCGCTGGGTGGGCTGGGTGGGTCCCCTGGGAGAGGTAGAATGGTGAGATGCCCTTATGGCACCCAAAATCTTGACCACATCCTCCAAGTTACGTCTGGTCCAGCTTTACTTCCTTCATGCAGCATACCTCACTCCGGCGCGCCTTTTCCGGGCACGTATGCGACCCTCCCCAGCCTGCGCGCGCTGCGAGTCTGCCCCAGCAGATTTCTATCACATGGTATGGCAGTGCCCAGCCCTGGCGCCGTTCTGGAGAGGGGTGGAACTCGAACTTACACGGGCCCTCGGATGGGACGTTCCTCATGACCCGAAGCGCTTGCTGCTGGGAGTGTTTGATGGCCGTGATGACTCCAAGGCTGACAAGCACTTCCTGGGGAAAGCGGTTGCTGTGGCAAAAAGGGACATAGCCGCGCTCTGGTCTCAGGCTAAGGCCCCGACTGTGCGGAGGTGGAGGAGAGGAGTGGACTGGTATGGGGCGCAGGTGGAGCCTCTCTTTGAGGCCCAGGGATGCCCGGAACTATTTGAGAAGGTTTGGGGTAAATGAATTAATATGCTGCTTTTGTGACGGTCCGACTGCACTTGTTCGCTTACAGTGTTTTGAGATTGCCACGTTCCATTCGAACGGATCGACTGCACCTTGTGTCAAACGTATGTGACCGAATTTCCTTAATTGTAACGCTTGCTTTGCTACCAATGAATTTATTTGTTTTTAAAAAAACAATAAAGCTGATTACCCAAAAAAAGTAATAGAAGGTATTAAGATAGACCCAAGTATATTGGCTTTAGAAAAACTAGTTCATGGGGCGAGAGTGTTTTTTTCTCTGGCAAGTTGGGGAGGTCATTGTGGGTGGGGGGGGAGGAGGTACTTTCTCTTTTGTGCATTTTAGAGACACTAGTTTGTGGGGGGGGAGGGGGAGACTTGTTATCCGACCAGTTGGGGAGGTCGGAGAGGATAGAGGGAGAAGAGGATGGTGCATCCTTTAACTTGACAAGTGCAAGGTATTGGATGGAGACATACACAGAGGGGCTCAGCTGTTGCCCCTGGGGGAGACACCCACTGCCAGGCTATGGAGCAAGTCAAACACCCTTCTTTTGGCAAGTAAGCAGGGAATAATGAGCTTCAGCCTTGTTACATGGAGCATCAGGGGGCTGGAGAACCCATGAAAATGCAGACAAATCCTAGCTTACTTAGAGAGGCATGACACCCACATTGTCATGCTACAAGAGACACATTTTGGAGAGGGGGCTGGAATGAGGTTTGCATCCCGCTAGGCAGAACATAGATGCCTTTCCGCTTACTCCATGTATGCCAGCGGCACAGCGATACTTATTAAAAAAGGCATTCCTATGTAGATATGGGGTCGTGGCAAGACACACAGTGACAATACAGCATTATGTGAGGGAGGCTAGCCACATACTCTGTCACTTTAGTGGGCTGCTATGGCCCAAACGTGGATAATCCCTTGTTTTACAATACCCTTTGGAGTAAAGTGCTTGATATGGGCTCAACATATGTTGTTTGGGGGAGAGATTTCAATACCACACTGGACCCTCATAAGGATAGATCCAACCCTCAACCTCAACCTCACCACTACACAGCTATGCAGCACCAGTTACATAACATAGTCAAAGTTTGTGGTCTGATAGATGCGTGAAGACATATTCATCTACGGTTAGAGGAAGGCGCTCACTAATCTGCAGCACACTCCTCAAGGGCTCGGTTGGATTATTGTTTTGTCTCTAGGGGGATGGGCCTCTGGGTGGCACCAGCCAAGCATTTAGCGTGCACCATTTCGGACTACTCCGCTGTGCGTATAACGTCCGTTCCACCTGTAGACTGCATGCCACAGGCTGCTTGGCGACTTCACCCAAAGGCGCTACTTGACGCTGCCTTTAGAGAGGAGGTTGAGCAGGAAATACCCAGTCGGTCAGTCCCTCACACTTCCACAATATGGGAGGCTTTTAAAGAGGCATTTAAAGTCACCACACGTGGAATATGTATTGCAAATGGGGGAGGTGTGTTGAGGGACATACTGAACGCCCTTACCTGCCTGGAAACAGAGTTAACACTACTGTAGGAAAAACTCTCAGGGTCCCCGTCTGGAGAAACGGAAAGGAATATCAGCGATAAATTGACTGAATATGGAGAGGTGGCAGAGAGGGAATCCCTTTTTCGCTGGAAATACTTTTGAGCCAGCAGATAGGGAGAAGGGGAGAGGCCTTCTCCAACTATGTATTAGAGGTACAGGAGGGAAGGGATACCATTCATAAAGACACCCAAAATATCCTATGCGCATTTACTAGATGTTATACTGATCTTTACACAACTAAAGACAATCAACCCGTCCTGCTAGATATGTATTTAGAAGAGGTAGCGCTGGGATGGCTTTGGGACGCAGAGAGGGGTTTCCTCTCCGCCAACTTCAAAGAGGATGAAATCAAAGCTGCGGTGATGCAGTTACACTCTGGTAAAGCCCCCTGGGTCAGACGGCATCCCGGCCGACTTCTATAAGACTTAGGCCCACATGCATCAACAATGCCATTTGCGATTCCTTATTAGTGAAAAATAAGGATTCGCTAATAAGGAATATCAAAAGTCTATGCATGTAGAAATCGCCAAAAAAATAGCGATTTCTAAACATTCCTTAATTGCGACTCGTAAATTGCGAGTCGCAATTAAGGAATACCTTCCCATTCATTCCTATGGGCCTAGAGGCCAATAGGAATGAATGGGAAGACATTCTCAATTTGCGATTATTATTATTATTATTATTATTATTATTATTATTATTATTAAGGAGTTTTATATCGCGCCTGTTTACCCTTGGGCATCCCCGCGCTCATCCAGAGAGAGACGCCATGACACGAGACACAGGAATTAGGCAGGAAACAGGTGGGTTTTTAACAGCTTGCGGAAGCGGAAGAAGCTCGTTTCCGAGCGCAAGTACAGAGGAAGAGAGTTCCATAGGATGGCCACATTGATGGAGAATCTTCTGCCACCCGTTCTTACCTTCCTTACCCTCGTGACCTGCAGCAGATGTTGATGGTCTGAGCGGAGGGAACGGGAGGCCTTATAGGATTGAACCATGTCCCGTAGGATAGGTGGGCCTTTCCCCTGCAAGATTTTGTGGGCCATACAGAGTGCCTTGAATTTAAGGCAGAGAATCGCAAATTGAGAATGCAATTTTCAAGGGTGCTAGGGTGTCAAAAGGACACCCCGTTGCACCCCTGAAATCTGCATATGAGTACATCTTGCACACGCACATGTGTGTGTGTAAAATGGAACTTTGAAAAATGCACTTTAGTGCCTTTTTCAAAGTTTTTGCAAATTACCATGAAGTTCAACTTCATGGTAATTTGCTCCCCCCATTAGCGAAATCGCTAATTTTTCTACTTTGATGCATTGCATTTAAGGAATCTCAATTTGAGATTCCTTAAATGCAATCGCAATCTAAGTAATCGCAATTTTGCGATTTCTTAAATTGCGATTTTTGCATTTGGGATGATGCATCCCAAATGCAAAAATACTGGTCGCAAAGGGGCAGATTGTCAGAATCTGCCCGTTTGCGACCGTTTTTTCCTTTGATGCATCTATCCCCATGATATATAATTTGACTCTGATACTTAAACAGGTGTACGAGGAAGCTGAGGAAGAGGGTATCCTCCCCCTTACGATGAGAGAGGCAACAATAATACTGGGAGTAAGACCACTCTCCTTGATCAATTGTGATGTTAAAATATTAGCTATGGTGCTTGCTAACAGGTTGAACCTCTTAATGAAGAACCTAGTGCTTCCCGATCAGGCAGGGTTCATTCCCAAGAGATCGACTTCACACAACCTTAGAACTCTCTTCTCGGTGATGCACGATGTGGACCCTGAGTTAGAGGCGTTGGCGTTTTTTTTAGATACCACCAAGGTATTTGACTCAGTGGAATGGGGGTACCTCTTAAGGGTATTGAATGCATGTGGATGCCGCCCGGCTTTCTCTCTTGGGTAAGGCTACTGTATCACAGCCGCAAGTGAAGGTTCTGATCTACTGGGTATGCTCCGACTCCTTTCAAGTGTTGTGAGGAACAGGACAAGAGTGTCCAAACTCACCCTTGCTCTTTGCATTAGCAGAGGAACCACTGTCAGCTAAGCTGCACTAGCTCCATTGAGACTACACAATACGATACCCCAGTAAACATATTCAAGTCTCCCTATATGCCGGCGCTCTATGTGCGTGACCCATGAATCAGTTTAAACCTCATGGAGGGATATCTGGAATCAATATTAACTGGGGCAAAACACAGATATTCCCCCTAGCGGAGGTGACCCAGGAATACACCCTAGATTACCCCATTGTTTGGTATCAACAGGAGGTCAAATATTTGGGGATAATGGTCTCCAGGGGTAGGATGGAGCTACTACGGGCCAACTATGGGAAAATCTTAATTTTACTCACGGACATGAAAAGATGGATTGCCATGCTCCTCTCGATGGCAGGAAGCATCTCCTTAATGAAAAATGGCGATACTTCCTAAATTATTATATTTATTCCTTAACATACCACATAATCCGGGCAGGCACTTCTTTAAAACACTTCAAACACAACTGATTAGACAGGCATGTGGAGGGAAACCACCCAGACTTAAATGGGAAACACTGATGTGGCCCTTCTTGCAGGGCAGTTTCGAAGCCCCTGACATGAAACTGTATTATTTGTGCGCACAGGCAAACTACGCAATTTATTGGTTCCACCCTCCTCTCTACATGCCTCATCTAGCTATTGAGCAGGATACATTGATCCTGTCCCATTAACTGGTTTTATAGCACATAGGCCCAAAGATAGGGGCCCTGATCCCACTACAGTGGACTGCACCACGGCAGCCTGGAGAGAAATCACCCATGATTACACAATATCCAGACCTCATGGTGACACAAGAGCTAGGATGCCGCAGAATGTTGTGGAGGGTAAAAGTACACACCTGGGGAGACCTTTAGGCTAATGAGATTTTCAAAAGCAGGGAGCAATTCTTCCATGGGAAGAACCCACGTCACTGGAACGCTTCCTATATGTGAGGCTTCGTCACAGTGTCCAACATATTACGCTCACATTCCCCCCGAAATCGCCCACTCTTGCCCCGCTTCACACGATATATTGCAGAGCATCTCCCCCCAGCACATGGGGTATCTCTTCTATATCACCTGACACAGACCTCCTTGACAGAGGTTCCCACTGACTCATGTCAAAGATGGAAGACAGTCGTGGGCGAACCTCTCACAGATCATCAATGGAGGTAATGCTGTGGGGGTGTGGCCGAACCGTGGACCATGATGGCCACGTAATTTCAGAGCTCCGCCATACTATCCAGAACCAACGGCCATTCCGAAGTCCACACGCCGAAAAACAGCACAGCGTTGATGCGACTGAACTCAGCAGGGCACCCAGACTGCAATGACACCTCTCTGCTGCCAATCGAGTGTCGTGAGCCGCCACGCCATTGAGGTGTGTGCAGTGGCCTGTGTGATGCCGCCGAGCTGCTGCCTCACTTACGGCTCAGGCACCGCCAGGAACAGAGGGCGGCTTTCCCCAGGACTTCGGCGTGTCCGTGACCTGACAGTGAGGAGCGGCAGTGAGGCGCTTGTTTCGCCTTACTGCTGCGGACACCACGGGCATTTCTGGACATCGCAAGCTCCCCGATTTGGCAGAGGGTAAGCCCGCATATCTCTCCCACGGCCCAGGACATATTGCGCCCCCTCATAGAGGCTCTAAATACTTTAAATGGGCCAGACTGAGGAGTGTCTCCCTGCCCGCTGGTCTTGGCTCTAACCACCGCCTCATTTGCTGCAGCACCCCTCCCGCTATTTCTGATCAGGAAAGCCTGGAGGCGCTTCGTGTGCCTATATTTATTGTGTGCCTAATCACCCATGTTTATTTGCCTGATTGGTGACCTCTGTATGGCCATAACTGCGGAATGAATCCCGAATTGTGGAGGAGACAGCCAGGTGATCTCTGCTAGCAACGGCAGGTCTACCACATTGAGGGCTACCGTACACTAAGGATGAAGGAGGTACATCAGTTGGATTGCTGTATCTGTAACCGTCTGATCCTCAATAGGGCAACTGCAGGACAAGAAGATCGGGTTGTTCCAGCCTCATTGTGACACTGTTCCTTGCAGCCTCTTCCCAGGGCCATGGGCAACGGATATCCGAAACTGCGGAAACTCACTTTTGAAAAGGCAGGTGGAGGCTTTGATTTAACGACTAACATGATGGCAGAGGGAGGAGATCAGGCTTCAGCCCCACCGCAGCCCCACGTGTAGGGCAATGAGGCACTCATGGCAGAACTCAAGGCGGGCTTTCGAGCTACACTCGCTTTGACGCACTTGACAAACGGCTAGACAAAATGGGGGCCAGACTAGATCAGCACGACAAGAGACTCGACGCAGCTGAGGGTTGAATTTTGGACTTAGATGATGGCTCGGCCCAGCTGCTAAACGGTTGGAGAGGATGGAAGGCCTCTTGAAGAATATTGCCATAAAGAATGAGGACCGTGAAGCCAGGGGGAGACGCAACAACGTTCGTATTATGGGAGTGCCTAAGTCCACAAACACAGGACGATTGTATGGGTTTGCTGAAAACCTCCTAGCTTACTTATTTGGTCGGGAGTCCTTTACTACTACCTTTGTTGCCGAATGGGCGCACAGATCTCTTGGTCCACGGCCTATCATGGCACAGCTTCTGAACTTTAAAGAAAGAGATACTGCATTGCGGATGGCACGGGAACATGGATCATTGGAAGGGCAGGGCACCTCCATCTCCTTGTACCTAGACTTCAACGCGATAGTTCAGGAGGCATGTCGAACATTTGCACCGATCAAAGCCACGCTACGCAAGGCCGGATTAAAATACGGACTGTTGTACCCTCTGCAACTGAAAATAGATGTGGATGGCAGGACAAGGTTTTTGAAACTCTAGCAGAGGCCCAAGAATTCCTCAGAATCCGAGCAAATGCTGAGCTGCCAAGGAAATCGCTCAAGCCAGAATGTTCGCCCTCGATGCCGAACTCTGGCTCCAGTATGGAACTGTTTTCAGCAAGCTGAAAGGCTTTAATATTGCAGAACATTGATAAGTATTGAGTGTATTTGTTTCATTCTTCTGTTTCTTCCTCTTCAAGATAGTTCAGGTTTTGGGCTCTGGGCTCTGGCTATACTGAACTATTTTTTATTACATGTTCAAACGTTCCGGGGATAAGGCACGGTGTTGCCTCTCCCCCTGTGCGTTTGCACATTCTTGCTATGTATATACTTGGTAATAGTGATAATTGTTTTGAACTACTTTGGGGCTTTTGGATTTCCCCTAGATCGAGAATGAGGGGATGGGTGAGTGGGTGGAGGAGGGGGGTTCTTTAGTTATATGTTATCATTTGGTCCAGACACAACTTGTTTGCCATGAAGTTCCACTCGCTAATATTGACATATTCATATTCTTTGAAGCACTGACCACTTGTGATGATGGCAGGTAGGTTCTCCACTGTCTCTGACATTAACTACCTTCCAAGTAAGCATGGGCGGAAAATCCGTTACGCTCGCGGATTTTGCGGATTTTTGGTAAATTCGCAATCCGCGAACGCTCGCGAATTTACCGAAAATCCGCAAATTCGCACACAGCGGATTTTTTTTTCTTGGTGATACAATTTTGCGGCGTGCGGTGTAAGTTCGCAATTGCGAACATGTAGGTGCGGCGGGCAGCAACAATCTCGCACTCGCAAAATTACAAAAATTGCAATTCTGCACAAGAAATCCACTAGCAAGCAGCATAGACCTTCTGAAAATGATGATTTTTATCAGAATAACTCCTCAGGTTGACATTTGCCTGCACTTTTTTGGATTTGAGGCCTTTTGACTTTCTTTGGATCACTTTTGGATTAGAAATCAACTTTCACAAGTAAGCTTGTTTGGGGCATTACAGTTGCTGTAATGCTGTTCTGCAGAAAAACGAGTTTTGCAAAAGTGAAAGCATTCAGCAGGTGCAAAAGTTCAAACTCATCATTAGTAACCATTCCCTGTAGTGCTTCCTGGCTGGGGCCCCTCCAGAGTTCAGTTGCTAGTTGCAACAATTGTATGACCCTGCTCTGACCCTGACAGCAGGCTCATAGAATAGCTACAAGTAGGCCACAAAGGTCCTGGAAAAAAAAATGCACTGCAATAGAAAGCAAATTACAGATAAAGAAGCAGGTGCCAGACTGGAATTTTAAAACAGTGACACATTAATAAATCAACCCCAAATTAATTCATGTCAGTTGAAGCAGAGCAGGTGTGCTTGCTTTTTCCCCCCATAATCTACAGTGATGATGAACCAGAGGGTGGCATTGATGTACCAGAGGGTGGCATGGGTGAAACAGAGGGTGGCAGGGGTGAAACAGAGGGTGCTGGGAACCTGTGATGATGAACCAGACGTAGAAACAACATAATCTCGACCGTTGCGAGCCGGCATGTAAGTTCCCAATTGCGAACTGGTACAAAACCCTCGCGAACTGGCAGAAATCCTTAAGAACACAAAAAAAATAAAAATCCGCAAATTCCCAGTTCAGTTGCTAGTTGCAACAATTGTATGACCCTGCTCTGACCCTCACAGCAGGCTCATAGAATAGCTACAAGTAGGCCACAAAGGTCCTGGAAAAAAAAATTGCACTGCAACAGAAAGCAAATTACAGATAAGGAAGCAGGTGCCAGACTGGAATTTTAAAACAGTGACACATTAATAAATCAACCCCAAATTAATTCATGTCAGTTGAAGCAGGGCAGGTTTGCTTGCTTTTTCCCCCCATAATCTACAGCAGAGGTCTTCAAACTTTTTGATGCCGAGACCCCCTTGTAAAACCTTTTTAGGCGTAAGGACCCCCTTACGACAAAAGATTCTAGAAACTGGTACTCCTCATCATCAACAACTATCGACAACCATAAATGCGCCTGTTAGACCTCATCACATCCATCCATCCATCATTCATCCACCCACACTTTCACACATCCATCCACCCTTTCATCCTTCCATCCATACGTCCATCCTTTACCTATCCACCCATCTATTCATCCACCCACCTTTTCACACATCCATCCATCCATCATTCATCCATGCAACCTTTTACCCATCCATCCATACATCCATCCTTCATCCATCCACCCTTTCATCCTTCCATCCATACATCCACCATTTCACCTATCCATCCTTCATCCATCCACCCTTTCATTATTCCATCCATACATCCATCCACCCTTTCATCCATACATCCATCCTTCATCCACCCACCCTTTCATCCATCCATCCACCCATCATTCATCCCCCCACCTTTTCACACATCCATCCATGCATCCATCATTCATCCATGCAACCTTTTATCCACCCATACATCCATCCTTCATCCACCTACCTTTTTGTCCTTCCATCCATACATACATCCTTCATCCATCCACCCTTTCATCCATCCATCCTTCATCCATCCACCTACCCTTTCATCCATCCAACCATCCATCCACCCATCATTCATCCCCCACCTTTTCACACATCCATCCATACATACATCCTTCATCCATCCACCCTTTCATCCATCCATCCATCCACCCACCTTTTCACACATCCATCCATCCTTCATCCATCCATCCACCCTTTCATCTTTACATCCATCCACTCATCATTCATCCACCCACCCTTTCATCCATCCATCCACCCACCTTTTCACACATCCATCCATCCTTCATCCATCCATCCACCCTTTCATCTTTACATCCATCCACTCATCATTCACCCACCCACCCTTTCATCCATCCATCCACCCACCTTTTCACACATCCATCCATCCTTCATCCATCCATCCACCCTTTCATCTTTACATCCATCCACTCATCATTCATCCACCCACCTTTTCACACATCCATCCATTCATCCTTCATCCATCCATCTACCCTTTCATCTTTACATCCATCCACTCATCATTCATCCACCCACCTTTTCACACATCCATCTATTCATCCTTACATCCACCCATCCATCCTTCATCCTTCCTTCCATCCATCCATCCATCCACCCACCCTTCATCCTTCCATCCACACATACATTCATCCTTCATCCACCCACCTTTTCTGTGCCTCTCTCATGGGGGTGGGGTCAGTATCTCTCTGTGTCTTCTTCCTTCTTCCTCTCTCATGGGAGGGCATCTCTGTGCTTCCCTGCTTGGGGGGGGGGGGGGGGGGGGGGGAGGCAGACAGGCTGTATAAACACCTCACGGTGAAGAACAGTTTCAGGCACATTTCACCTGCACAGGCGCCAGGTATGTGGGACTTGAACCAATGACTGTAATGTCCTTCTGCTGTTTGCTATGTGTGTTTGTAAAGCGCTCTGATACCTACGGGTTAAGCTAGCGCTATATAAAACGTTAAAAATAAAAATAAACCCCACAGCTAAGTCCATTGATTGAACTCAAAGGGCTACAGCCTCCTCCCCCAGACACCCCCCCACCCCCCCCCAGACACCCCCCCACCCCCCCCCCCACACCCCCCCCCCCACCCCACTCCCCAGCACGTGTAAGTGAGCCCGGCTGAAACAGCTTCGGGACACACAGAAAGGCACACCCGAGTACTTCACAGGTCTTCAGAAGACCTTTACTTGTTAATGTGGCGTGAATTAGGCCTCCACCGTGATCACCCGGCCTCAATCAGCCTGACGCCAGGAACTGCTGCACGCTCCAACAGAATCTGCGACCCCCTTCCCAGGACTCCACGACCCCCCTGGGGGTCGCGCCCCACAGATTGAAGACCTCTGATCTACAGTGATGATGAACCAGAGGGTGGCATTGATGTACCAGAGGGTGGCATGGGTGAAACAGAGGGTGGCAGGGGTGAAACAGAGGGTGCTGGGAACCTGTGATGATGAACCAGACGTAGAAACAACATAATCGCGACCGTTGCGAGCCGACATGTAAGTTCGCAATTGCGAACTGGTACAAAACTCTCGCGAACTGGCAAAAATCCTTGCGAACACAAAAAAAAAATCCGCAAATTCGCGAGAATTCGCGGATTTTGCGGATTGCGAGTTCGCAAATTCGCAAAATTCGCGAACGCCAGATTCGCAAAATTCGCCCATGCTTACTTCCAAGGAATATGCGGGGTTTGAACAATACCAGGAAGGGGAACCATGTGTTAAACTATTTACAGTACCATAAGGCTGACATTGTTTTTTTTATAGGAGACACATTTATCACCTACTGCCCCTACAACATTTGCCTCTAGCTGAGGGTGCACTGCTACTTTGCGAACTACAGCACTTATTCCAGGGGAACTGCCATACTTATACACAAACGGCTACCCTTCCAACTACATAAGGTACAAACTGATAGAGCAGGTTGTTTCACTTTGGTAACAGGAAAGCTTATGGGTTATAACATTGCTTTAATGTGTATTTATGCGCCGAATGTGGATGACTCTGAATTTTTCACTCTTTGCATGCTCTGTTGCTTCCCTTAGGATCTGACTACATTTGCTTACGGGGGGATTTTAACCTTCTTCTGCAGCCTGAAATTGATAGCACAGCAGATTTCCCCGCCATGAAACCCCGTGCCAGTAGGGTGCTTGGTGACATTTGTGACTATCGGTCTAGTGGACATATGTCGCATGCGTTTCCCCACGACATTGCATACACTCACCATTCGGCCCCCCACGGTACTTGGACATGTCTAGACTATTGGCTGGTCTCACATACAATGGCCCCCTGGTTCTGGGCTATGACCCATTTGCCTAGAACTTACTCTGACCACTCACCGGTCATCATGCATATCCGACTTACCAGACCAGAGGGTAGTGAAAGACAGTGGAGATTCCAGGGACAGGCTTTAAAGATACTGTATTCTCTGCAGATATTCAGGAGTCCATAGCGACATACTTTGACCTAAATGTGGGCTCCGTCAGTACATGGGCGACTGTGTGGGAGACCTTCAAGGCATATCTAAGGGGAGAATGCATTGCTAAACATGATGGGATACTTAAATCACTGAGGAGTACAATTGCTCGTCTAGAGAACTGTGTAAAGGTCTTGGGCGAAGAACAAGTTAAGCACCCAGACTCAGCTAAGCAGGACAGTCGCTTGCCGTTGCTGACGGAATTCAGGGAAGCCGCTGACAGTGAAACAAATTTTCTGGGAAAATATGCCACCGCCAGACGATATGGCGAAGGGGACCGACCGGGACGCCCCCTGGCGCAACTGTTGAGGCCTTGCGTGGGGAAAGCCTACATTGCATCTATCGCTCTGATGATGGGCAGATTCATACTGACACAGCTGAGATCATGGATGAGTTCTGTTGATATTACGCAAATTTATATACCACATGTGCAATGCATGGTGACGAAGACTGCAGGACTTACTTAAATGAGATCGCTATGGTATGGTTAGAGGACTACATGCAGACGTTTTTGGCAGAGCCATTTTCTAAGGACGAATTTGCCAGCGCTATAGATGCCTTAAATGGTGCTACAGCGCCAGGGCTCGATGGCTTTACTGGCAAATTTTACAAACATTATAAAGATATTCTAGCCCCGTACCTTCTTGAGGTCTATAATGAAGCCCTGGAAAATAAATCATTGCCCCCATGCTCCGCGAAGCAGTAATTGTCTTGCTCCCTAAACCTGGCAAAGACCCATCGAGCTGCGACTCTTATAGGCCGCTATCACTTTTGAATTTGGACTATAAAATCCTTGCTAAAATGATTGCGTTAAGGCTGGTGTTGCTCTTAGGTGGCATCATATCACCAGTGCAGTCTGGCTTCGTTGCCCATAGATCCACAGCGCTAAACTTGCGTACATTGTTTGCAGTGCTCCACAGAATTGCGTCGGATGTTCTGGTTGTGGCGGTCCTGCTTGATTCAGAAAAGGCGTTCGACTGCTTGGAATGGCATTTCATATGGGCCGTAATGAGGAATTTGAGCATCCCCAAAGGTTTTATAGACCTTACAGCATTGCTTTACGCTTTTCCAACTGCAAGACTCAGCTTGAATGGCACTCTGTGCACCCCGTTCACTCTCACACGTGCCCTTCATCTCCTTTACTTTTTATCCTGGCTCTTGACCCTTTAGTCCGCCACTTTCAGGAGGAACATCTCCATAGAGGTATCCAGTTCAATACAGGCCCTCTCCTCATCTCACTCTATGCGGGTGACATTGAGTTGTATGTCCGTCGACCGCAGGACAATCTGGATCCATTTATTAAAGAGATTCTTCGCTTTAGTGGATATTCAGGATTGGGTATAAACCGGACTAAGTCCGATTTACTCCCTTTAACGATGGGCACCATTGAATTGAAATGCGAATTCCCGCTGAAATGGTGTGATGACTCGGTCCGGTATTTGGGTATCCAGATTCATAGAGAAGCGGGCCAAATGGTGAGACTGAACAACGGTTCGGCTATACACAATCTTGAAGCGTAGGTAGAGCGATGGATAAGGCTCCCGCTTTCTATGTCTAACAGAATTGCACTTCTGAAGATGATAGTTCTTCCGAAGTTTCTATACATGTTTCATAATATTCCCATTCCGCTCCCAGACAGTTTTTTAAGACCCTTCGATCACATCTCATCAGACTTGCGTGGGGCGGCAAAAGAACTAGGATTAGTTGGGAAACCCGTGACTTTGCCATATGAGGGGGAGGGGCTGGGGGTCCCAGACTTCAGAATGTATTACCTAGTGGCACAGAGCAGTTTTCCCCATTCATGGTACCATCCAGATGCACGTATTCCCTACAGTAAGCCTGAATCTGACCTGGTACTCCAGACTCCGCTACATGCAATTCTGCCCCAGGGTTTTCCTCGCGACCCTAGAGACATTCAGACACTGTCCACCTCGAGCTGGGAGTGGTGCAAAGTATTGCGAGTGACTGGGAGCAGATCCCTGTATTCTTCTGAAATTCCCATAGCATACAACCCACGGCTCCCTATCACAGAAGAGAAATTAGTTTTGCGAATGCTTAAATCTCATTCCATGATAAAGTTTGGTGACTTGTTCCCAGATGGGCATGTATTCTCTAGTGCTTTGGGGTGGGGAGCCGGACTGACCTTTATGGATCTGTTTATTTTCAGCAGGGTGCACAGGGCTCTGCATGCTAAAATATCAGAATATCCACTTGGACTTCAGCCCTTGAACCTCTATCCCTTTTAATATCTAATTCTGATTTCTAGGTTATACAAGGCCAACCAGACACTGATCCTAAGCCACGATACTAAGATTCGAAAGTCCTGGAAGCGAGATCTGGGACATCCTTTCCTGGACGACCAGTGGGCTTTCAGTTGTCCGCAGATTAGGGAAATTCCACATACGGGAAGATAGTAAATGTAATAGATGCAGGCAGACGGATGCAGATTTCTTACACCTGGCTTGGGACTGTGATTCGGTAAAGGCATACTGGAAATAGGTTCTGAAGGCGTTAGGAAAACTGATAGGAGCTCCTATTCCGGCATCACCAGTTACCGCACTGCTGGGCTACACTGCAGAAATTGAGGCGGCATATAAGACATTCATAGCATTGGGACTCTTATTAGCTAAAAGAAGGGTTGCCTGTAGATGGGGAAGAGGCAGAGCACCTAAATTTAAGATCTGGTTACAAGACCTAATATTATGCCAGAAGCAAACCATGACTTACGCAGAGTTCCTCCCTCCTCCCTCTAGACCTAAGGATATATGGGATCCCTTGAAAGCATATTTGTTAATGAGACCACCGTGAGCCCACTGCTGGGAGGCAGGCGCGCAACACCCATTGGGCTCACCGGGCTTCAGCCCCCCCCCCCGTCGCCTCCTCTGCCCGGGCTAAGATGACACGCACTGAAAAGGTGCAAGAAGGCTGCGCATCCGATCCGAGAATGTGATTGTTTTAATGATTTCTGAGAGGCCCAGCAGCCCGAGCCAGACAGCCAGCCTCTGAACAGTTTCAGCGAGTGAACCCCCCTCTGACCTCTTGTGTTTCCTTTGGCGCAGAGGTGAAATCCTTGCCTGAAGGCAGGGATTTCACCTAAACACTTGATGGGTTGTGAGAATGGGGTGTGAAGATGTGCACAGCAGGGGGAAGGCATGGCCAGTTAAGGTGATGCTTTTCCTTTGTAAAGGAATTTCTGCTGGCATCTTAACCCAGGGTGTGCTGTCTGTGCACTTGTATAGATGTGTATTTTATACAAGTGCACAGACAGCAAACCCTGTGTTATGACGCCAGCAGGAATTAATTTACAAAGGAAAAGCTTCACCTGCACTGGCAATCCCTTTCCCCCTGCTGTCTGTGCATTTGACCCACATTGATCTACACAGTGAGACCTTCGGGAGGGGCTGGATGCCAGGACACAGTGCTGCTGATCAGCCAGACTCCACAGTATAGTATCAGAAGAGCAGGCAGCAGTTTGTTGTGTGAGTTCCAGTAACTTTAATGCATTTTTCAGCACAGCATTACCTACTGCCTGCATATCTAGGTTACTGTGAATGTTGTTCTTGACTTACATACATAGAAACGTCAAAGAGGGCAGTCCCCTCCAAATATGCAAATGTAGTGTAAGTTTGTAGTGTTTATTTTGGGGTGCTAGTGGGTAATTTTAGAGTTCAGGGTGGGTATGGGTTATGGGGTGCCAGGGGGAATGTATGGTTCAGGGTGGGTATGGGTTATGGGGTGCCGGGGGAATTTATGGTTCAGCATGGGTATGGGTTTTGGGGTGCCAGGGGTAATTTTAGGGTTTAGGGCAGGTGTGGGTTTTAGGATGTCAGGGGGCTATTTTAGGGTTCAGGGTGGGTATGGGGTGCCAGGGGACATTTTAGGGTTCAGCATGGGTATGTGTTTTGGTGTGCCAGGGGTAATTTTAGGTTTCAGGGCAGGTGTGGGTTTTGGGGTGTCAGGGGGCCATTTTAGGGTTCAGGGTGGGTATGGGTTATGGGGTGCCAGCGGGGAATTTATGGTTCAGGGTGGGTATGGGTTATGGGGTGCCGGGGGGGAATTTATGGTTCAGCATGGGTATGGGGTTTGGGGTTCCAGGGGTAATTTTAAGGTACAGGGTGGGTGTGGGTTTTGGGGTGCCATGGGATTAATTTTAGGGTTCAGCGTGGGTATGTGTTTTATAGTGCCAGGGGTAATTTTAGGGTTTAGGGCAGGTGTGGGTTTTGGGATGTCAGGGGGCTACTTTAGGGTTGAGGGTGGGTATGGGTTATGGGGTGCCAGGGGACATTTTAGGGTTCAGCGTGGGTATGTGTTTTGGTGTGCCAGGGGCAATTTTAGGGTTCAGGGTGGGTATGGGTTATGGGGTGCCAGTGGGGAATTTATGGTTCAGGGAGGGTGTGGGTTATGGGTTGCCGGGGGGCATTTATGGTTCAGCATGGGTATGGGGTTTGGGGTGCCAGGGGTAATTTTAAGGTTGATTTTAGGGTTCAGGGTGGTATTGGGTTTTGGGGTGCCAGGGGGTAATTTTAGGGTGTGGGGTGGGTATGGGTTTTGGGGTGCCGGGGAGGGATAATTTTAGGGATATGATGGGTATGGGTTTTGGGGTGCCAGGGGTAATTATAGATTTCAGGGCGAGTATGGGTTTTAGGGTGTGAGGGGGTTAATTTTAGGGTTCAGCGTGGGTATGTGTTTTGGTGTGCCAGGGGTAATTTTACGATTCAGGGTGAGTATGGGTTTTGGGGGGCAATGCATCAAACTAACAAAAATGTGTGCTTTAATTGTTGTCCAGTTTCAAATGCTGAATTCATCACATTTTTTTCTCAGCTTGACCTGAGCATTAACCGATCCAGATTATCTGCCATTTTAGCTCCGCCCCATTGATTTACATTAGCCACGCCCCTTCATCTGCCATGTTAGCCCCCCCCCCCCGAAATTAAGACCTAGTTGCGCCCCTGCTGGGAGGAGACGTGGTTCAAAGTCGGGGAGAGCAGGAGAGGACAACAGAGGGACACAAAAAACACGCATGTGCAAGATATAATGATTTGTGGGTGGGGGATGTGCATACTCTCTGGATGCTGACATGTGAGAATGGACGGGAATAGATGTGAGGGAGGGTGAAATCTGTTGGAGTAACTGATGGGGTAAAACTCCGTCCAGAGTCATTAGACTGAGGATTATGTACTGTATAAGACTTGGGAAATGTAAGATGCTAAGGATGTACCGTTTTGTATTTATATTGTGCAAAGAAAACCTAATAACAAAAAAAATACACTCAACAAAATACGATGACAGTCTATGCCATTCAATGCCACCCCAAGCCACTCAATATAATACAATTCCACTCTATCCACACAATACCACTCCACTGTACACAATGCCACTCCACTTAATGCCACTCCACTCAGTGACATTCTACTCAGTGACACTCCACGCTAATCCACTCAATGCCACCACACTGAACTCCACTTCACACAATACCACTCCACTTAATGCCACACAATTCCACTCCACACAATTCTACTCCACACCACACAATTCCACTCCATGCCACATAATTCCACTCCACGCCACATAATTCCAATTCAGTCTAGGCCACACAATGCCACTCCACTCCACCCAAGCCACTGCAACTCATGCCACACCATGGCACTCAACTACACTCAACAAAACACAATGCCACGCTACGCCACACAATGCCACTTCACTCCACACAATAACACTCCACGTCTCCACTCACAAAACACAATGCCACGCTACACCACACAATGCCACTACACTCTACACAGTGCCACTCCACTTCACTTCACTTACTGCCACACCACTCAGTGACACTCCAGGTCATTCCACTCAATGCCTCTACACTCAACTGCACGCCACACAGTGCCATTACGTGTGTCATAATGCCCCTCCACACCAAGCCACACAATGCCACTCCACTATACACAATGCCACTGAACTCTGCCCCACTCCACAAAATGCAACTCCACTTCACACAATGCCACTTCCCCCAATGCTACACAATGCCACGCCCCACAATCCCATGCTACACAATGTTACTCCAGTCCACTCATTGCTACTTCACTCTAAGCTACATAATGCTACCCCACTCCATGCCACACAATGCCACACAATGCCCCTCCATGCCCACAATTCCACTCCACACCACACAATTCAACACCACTCGATGACACATAATTCAACTCTACTCCACACAATTCCACTCTATGCCATTCCACTCAATTCCATTGCACTCCACACAATTCAACTCCACCTGACACAATTCCACGCCACAAAATTCCATTCCACTCCAGGCCACTTGATACCACACAATTCCACTCTACGCCGCAACATTTTACTCCACATCACATAATTCCATGCCATACAATTCCGCTCCACTGCTCGCCATAGAATTGCACACCGCACAATCCCACACCACTCCACTCCATGCCATACTATTCCACTCCATCCCACTCTATGCCACACAATGCCACCCCACTCGACACCACACAATACCCCCCACACCACACTATGCCAATCTACTCCAAACCACGCAAGGCCACTCCACTCCATACAGCACAATGGCACTCCACACCTAACAATGCCACACAACTCCACTCAATTACACTCCACTGCAAACATTGCCAATCCATGCCACACACTGTCACACCACACAATGCCACTCCACTCAATGCCACTCCACTCTACTCCACACAATGTCACTCCACGCCACACAATTCCACTCCATGTGACACAATTCCCCGCCGCACAATTCCACGCCCCACAAATCCTTTCTACTCCACAGAATTGCACTCCACGCCAGACAATTCCATTCCATTCTACACAATTCCTCTCAATGCCGCTTCACTCAGTGGCCTTGCCTATATATTCAAGTTCTCCTGGCCTCACTCACACAGGTCTGAGACTTCCGGTACATAACACGCCCTATTGCCCCAATGCCTCCTGGCCTCACTCACACAGGTCTGAAACTTCCGGTACATAACACGCCCTATTGCCCCAATGCCATGTGCCTTCCGTTTTGGGAGTGGCTGTTCCCAGAGGGGATGAACGGCACCTGTTCAGACATGAAGGCCTTTCAAGTAAAAGAATGGAACTAAACGGAGAGGCTTTTCGAGGAATTCGAGCCGGGACAGGCAGATTAAATAATAAACCCTGCCTGCTCGTGCGAGGTGCACCGGCTCCGCCCGCTGTGGCGAGGGCAAGCTCGCCCCATCTCAGATGTTCTGCCTTTAACTTTAAGTGTCGGGATGTGGGCTGCGCGCGCCCCTTCCAAGCGTGGGAACGACGTGCCAGGCAGGGCAAGAGAAAAGGAGTATAAAAAGGCATAAATATTTATGCTAAAGGATAAAACGAGCCTGTTCAAGAGATAAGTGCCATCTGTGCAGCTACAACTAAGCGGTGGTGTTGTGACAGAGAGCGAGCATTCGGGAAGGGTTTGAGAGGGAAGCTTGCTCCTTCACCACCAGCCCTTTCCAGAATGTTTCCGAGACAGCTCCCCGACACCGAGGAAACGGTGTTTAAGGTCACGAGATGGTGACTCCATGTCTACGGCGGCCAGTGGGTTCCATGTCACCGGGACACCTCTTTTCTGTTCCCGCGCTTTGCTTTTATAAATCAGTGTAATCTGGGAATTGTAGTATTTGGCCCATCGTAAGTGAAGCAACACACTTACCGACCATGATATGAAAAAGCAAAATGCAGGAAAGGGAAAAGTGGAGTCCTGGTGACATGGAGTCTGTGTCTCTGGTCCTGGCTTTCCTTTGACAGCCCTGTGCATTCTGGGAGCTGTGGGCCTGTTTCACTTCAGTTTGCCCAGTTGGAAAAGGACGGCATTACAGTGACCTGGAACTAGCTTGATATGGTAATTTTATAATTCCCGGGGCTTTGGGGCAATTAATAAACCATTCTGTGAGTGGTCGCCTTAGTTCATTTCAATTTGGTTTATTTGATCTTCTTGTTTTGAAAGAGGGACTGGAGAGAAGGTGTTCTGGTGTCATGCAGTCACCTGATAGTGCATCTCGAAGCCCTTCCAGCAACACAGGCTTCTCTGCCAACGACCCGCCTCCTCGGATACAGGGTCTGCCAGATGTAGGGAAATGAGCAATGCAAAACATGTGACGGTGATGGCAAGAGTGGGCAGGGCACAACTCCTCCTAATGCGACAACTGCAGCCATCGGGACCACCTTTAGCATTTCCGGCATTTTAGCCAACTTTGTGCTAGTACTTGTAGTTTTGCCTTTCAACTGTACTGATGGGAATGCATGTCCCAGCATGCAAAGTGCTGCTGGCTGTAAGCCAGGGCTGGATACAAGTATTGCTGACAATTTAGCACCATTTGTAGATGTGAGGGTGTAAACTAGCCAGAATACCAACTGTATTACTTAAAAACATAGTGATGCAACAAAACCAGATAGACACCATGAATTCGTTTGTTATAGCACCTGCAGATGAAATGTGAGTGTAAAATGGAAGGTTTGAATCCTTCCTGGGCCAAACCACTTGTCATCCTTCCGATGTTAACAAAATGAGTTCTGTTGAATTTAATAAAAATTGTTGCATTTAGCACGATGGAGATTACAAAACCGTCAGCAGGCGCTACATATCAAACTATTTATTATAAAATGTTGAACCATAAAGAAGCATTTCGATTATCTGTACTGTCCTTTAAATATATCCCTTGTCCTAATGTCTAGGAGGCCTGCAATTGTTGCCTCTTGAGTGACCTTTTGTGAATGGCTGACATATGTGAGCTTTCCCTGCGCATCACGCCTGGTACCTTTGAAGACTCTTGAACATTTGTTCACTAACCGAGATTAGTACCTGGACCAGGGCAAGAGCTGGGTCCTCACATTGGCTGCCTTAGTTGTTGAACTTCACACTTCTCTCCTTGAGGTTTGGGATTTTCTGTTCCCTGTCAGCACAGGAAAGATCACGTGGTTTCACCCCTATGTCACAGAATTCCTCCTTCCTTCAGAAACTCTATGGAGATTCCACTGGTAGAGAGTAGCTTTCTTCCCCCAGAGATCTCACACTGGTCCACATCAAGTGTGAGTAGTCCACCTGGCAGTAGATCTTGATACGGCCCATGTCACGTGTGAGTAGCTTTCTTCCTCCAGAGATCTCACACTGGTCCACGTCAAGTGTGAGTAGTCCACCTGGCAGTAGATCTTGATACGGTCCATGTCACGTGTAAGTAGCTTTCCTCCCCCAGAGATCTCACACTGGTCCACATCAAGTGTGAGTAGTCCACCTGGCAGTAGATCTTGATAAGGCCCATGTCACATGTGAGTAGCTTTCTTCCTCCAGAGATCTCACACTGGTCCGTGTCAAGTGTGAGTGTTCCACCTGGCAGTAGATCTAGATACGGGCCATGTCACGTGTGAGTAGCTTTCCTCCCCCAGAGATCTCACACTGGTCCACGTCAAGTGTGAGTAGTCCACCTGGCAGTAGATCTTGATAAGGCCCATGTCACGTGTGAGTAGCTTTCTTCCCCAAGAGATCTCATTGTGATCCACATCAAGTGTGAGTAGTCCACCTGGCAGTTGATCTTGATACGGCCCATGTCACGTGTTAGTAGCTTTCTTCCCCTAGAGATGTCACAATGGTCCACGTCAAGTGTGAGTAGTCCACCTGGCAGTAGATCTTGATACGGCCCATGTCAAGTGTGAGTAGCTTTCTTCCTCCAGAGATCTCACACTGATCCACGTCAAGTGTGAGTAGTCCACCTGGCAGTAGATCTTGATACGGCCCATGTCAAGGGTGAGTAGCTTTCTTCCTCCAGAGATCTCACACTGGTCCACGTCAAGTGTGAGTAGTCCACCTGGCAGTAGATCTTGATACGGCCCATGTCACGTGTGAGTAGCTTTCTTCCCCTAGAGATCTCACACTGGTCCACATCAAGTGTGAGTAGTCCACCTGGCAGTAGATCTTGATAAGGCCCATGTCACGTGTGAGTAGCTTTCTTCCCCTAGAGATCTCACACTGGTCCACGTCAAGTGTGAGTAGTCCACCTGGCAGTAGATCTTGATACGGCCCATGTCACGTGTGAGTAGCTTTCTTCCCCCAGAGATCTCACACTGGTCCACGTCAAGTGTGAGTAGTCCACCTGGCAGTTGATCTTGATACGGCCCATGTCACGTGTGAGTAGCTTTCTTCCCCTAGAGATCTCACACTGGTCCACGTCAAGTGTGAGTAGTCCACCTGGCAGTAGATCTCGATAAGGCCCATGTCACGTGTGAGTAGCTTTCTTCCCCCAGAGATCTCACACTGGTCCACGTCAAGTGTGAGTAGTCCACCTGGCAGTTGATCTTGATACGGCCCATGTCACGTGTGAGTAGCTTTCTTCCTCAAGAGATCTCACACTGGTCCACGTCAAGTGTGAGTAGTCCACCTGGCAGTTTATCTTGATATGGCCCATGTCACGTGTGAGTAGCTTTCTTCCCCTAGAGATCTCACACTGGTCCACGTCAAGTGTGAATTGTCCACCTGTCAGTAGATCTTGATTATGTGTCACGTGAAAGTAGCTCATCTAGTCCAGAGAGCTCAAGCTGGCCCATGTCACTTGTGGGTAGCTCACATGCCCAAGAGATCTGGAGCCGTCTCTAGTCAAAAGTGAGTAGTTTCCATTCCCAAAAACTTTATTTCGTACATTATAGACCATAAAAAGTAGATGATACAAATACAAACAAAACTTGAATTTTAACAATGCTAACATTTCATCAAAGACAGGGTTGATCTAGAAATGGAAAACTTCTACACAACCTTAAGAGACTACCATAGCAATTATCCTAATTAAGGACACAGTCGAAAAGAAAGAAAGTGGTGACCCCACTTCATTTTGTATTAATCGAATATCATTTCATCAATATTTTTAGTTTTTGGAAGGTAAAAAAAGAGTAATTTACCAAATGTGTTAATCTCATGTTCCTTGGCATGTGTAATAGTTCAATCAGCTATTCCTTTTTCGCAGCCATGTACCTGCAAATTCATTGTCCCTGATAGCAATGGTGTTCCTCGAAGGCCGTAATACGAAGGAAAAAGATTGGAGGCACTACTCACACTTGTTAAGGGGGGCCTTGAGATCTGTCTAGGATGTCTGACACGTTGAGTGCATTGCAACAATCTTCGTGGTCCTGAAGTGCTTTCTGAATCTGGCTTCCCTTTATGGTTCTGGGATTCTAATTGATCTGAGTCAAAGAAATCTGGTGATATAGTACTGTTAATGGTTTTTGATATAACACTTAAACGATATGTCCTCCGCCCCCTACCACTGATGTACTTCATTGTGACACAGAACATAGAATTTGCTGACAGATAACGGAGACCTCAAGTTGTCCTATGATCTCAGGTGTAAAGTTTTCTGGCAATGCAGAGATGTCAACTTGTCCTTTGGCGGGTGCAAGAGCCAACCCACAATGTCAGATGTAAATGTAAATTGATACTTGTATAGCGCACTACTCACCCGCAAGGGTCTCAAGGCACTTGTACGAATACCGCTGTGGAACCCATCCTGGCTTTCCCTGTGAGGCGTCCACTCCTGGGCACCCCCAAGGTGGAGGCCAGGCATCCTTAGCGTTGTGGGGGCCGTTGTGGAGATTAAGCAAGCTATTGCCCAGAGTTGCAGAGTGGGACTCCATGATTGGAATAGGCACCGAGGCGAGAATTATCAGGTCCGTGGAATTTTTGAGCCCAAGACCCACCAAGGCAGGGAATTGAACCCTGGTCCCGGGTTAGACCTCTGCATCAGGGTCTACCACTCTAATCATTGAGCCACACTTCTCCATGTAAGATGTTCAGCCAGTTCACAGTTCTCACCTTGCCCCAGGTCAAGGGCAAGTCATCTCACGTGACGTCGTTAGGTGTGAGATGTTCAGAGAGTCCAACGTTTTCAAGTTGCGCCGCATTCTGTGTTAGTTGCTCCTTTATGCCTGTGGTGAGGTGTTCAACCATCCCAGATATCACAAGTTGTCCTGTGTCAGGTATGAGTTGCCCCGCCTCCAGGTATGAGAAGTTCAGCCAGTGAAGAGATCTCAGCCTGCCACCGTCATGCCAGGTGTGAGATCTGCAGCCAGTAGAAACATTTCAACTTGCCCAGTGTCAGATGTGAGGTGTTCCCCAATTTCAGGTGTGAGATGGTCAACGGATCTAAGGTACTTAAGCTGCACTATGTCAGGTGTGAGTTGTGCCTTTATGTTTTTTGTCAGATGTGAGATACTCAACCAGTGCATAGAACTTAACTTGCCCCATGCCTGGAAGTTGATGGGTGTTCAGCTCACAACACTTTGCATACTGGTATTTCGAGTTCTGCATTCATCACTAAGAACGTAAAACTACAAGTACCAGAATGCAAATCGATGTGCAAAAGAAAGCTAAATCAGGCGGACGGTCTCCCATCTGACAGGGACGCTGGAGAAATCTGTAAAACAAGCTGGGCCCATTCACACGTCTCCCTTTCCGATAAGCAACAATCTCTCCTCGGATGCGCGGAGGGCCGAATTTCTCCTTTCTAATGCCAAGTGGGCCACGCCCCTTGAATTCCGTCTCTTTCCCCCACAACCTGTGCGGCGTGTTTGTGAATCCACAACCTTCCCCTTGAAGGCACGCCCTCTATTTCTCTGAAATCGGTCATCTTTTCGGTCTCATAACGTGTTTCCTGGATTCGCCCCCGGCCTGTCTCCGTGAATTATTTTTCCTGTCGAGGTATGTGGAAGTTTCTATGGTTTTCTGTGACGCGAGGTTCTTTTGGAGCGCTTCCGAGCGAGCCATGCATGCCCTGGACTTGAGCTCTGCCAACACCTCGCACCATAACACGCACAATGCTCGCTCTGTTGGCTGCTGTTTGGCCGTGCTTTGTGATTTGTTTGTGTATTGTGTTTTTTTTTTACATTTCTTATGTTTACAGGGAGTCGACCCAGTCTTGTGCCGCCGTGACACTTCGGGCCAGACGTGCATTTTATCTAAGAAAATGTTTTTTCTGGGGGTTGCAATTTCACTTTTAAAACTGCACGTTTAGGCTAAAAGTCCCAGCATACGACGTAGGAAGGGCTGTGGTCGAATTGGCTTCGCATAAAATAGGAGCACTCGGTTGCAATGCAGGGCGCGTGTGTTTATGGAAAGAATTGGGGGTACAGAAGGGCACGCACGCACCTGCGGAAGCCACCACTATCTCTGACCAGGATACGATTGACATTCAACGCACATCAGACCATCTGTGGATGAGGACAGCAAACTAACTTGTCCAAAACAAAGATCTTTATGTTTTGGGTGAAAATCTGAGAAAGTTGCAGGGATTGTAAGAAATAGAGCTGGAAATAGTAAAACTGTGCAGTTGTTTGGGGCGGTGGACAGACGCTTTGGCCATGTACAAGACTCCTTGCTATATACCATAAAGTCCAATGCTAATGCGATAGGCCTTGGTACCTACAACAAGGTAGGTGCCCATGTTGTTGTGTAGGTAGAGTGGCTACCTCACGCATCTTGGAAAGTATTTTTAGACCTGGTCTTTAATGTGGCGACCTAATGCATTATGGGTGCTGTAGTCTGTTTGCCTTCATCGTTAACAGTTTTTTCTTTGAATTCTGGGACTTGTTTTTTCACGTATTACTAAAAGTCCCATACTTCAAAAAAAAAAGACGGGAACAGCTCATCATGCGTGAACCTGGGCTAATTGGCTGCTGTGATAGACTCCAGGACACTTTGCAATACTTGCTTACACGGCAGGAAGCATGTTAGCGTCATTGTGGTTTCCTGTTTACGTCCTCTGAGACGTGAACAGCCAACATCCAATCCCCAACCCACACAGTATCCACGTGGATTAACCATGTCAACGCACATCAACATGCACCTTAGCGTTCATGGACGATTAAGGTTTAAATAAAGTACCCCGCTACACCCCTGTAGCACAAACATGCAACCTTTAGCGTTTTAAGGAACAGGCGGCTTTTTCACGAGACACCCGGGCAGGGTGTGCTGTATGGCCCTAGTTTATGAAACGCATCAGTTTAAGTTGTTATATGATTAATTTTCTCTATTGCTGGTTGATGAGGTCAAACTTGTGAAAAACATATTGTGATGAATTTCTTTAGTTTTTACTTTTGTGACCCGACTAGTCAGATATTGCATGCTTAATTAGCCTAGTAATATTTGCTTCCTTGTAAGGTGGATCATTTTAATTTGGTATTATTTGTGACCCCTGATGAAGGGTTGACCACACGAAATGCAGGGGCATCACATTGTGAACGTACCCGGCCATGACTGGAGTTTTAACAGCCCAAAAATGGTAACTAGTGATTCACTTTGTCAAGAAACTAAACTGAAGGCAGTTGAGCGTTCTTGAAATCCTTTTGGAAAGAATGAGAATGTGCAGTTGACTCCAGTCCTTAAGTTGTGGGGAGGGAGACCGAGACCTCAAATGACCTTGTGCTCCTTGAGAATATCAAAGCCATGAACAGCAAAATATAAGTAATGTATGGGTTGTGGCCTATCCGTCAGGAAGCACCCTTACCACACACTGGATTTCCTTTTAATAAAGGCATTTCAGAAGCCTTCTCCGGTCATCAGAGCTCTGAAGTTTCCTGGTTCCATATGCTGAGTAGCTCATCAGTTTTTTTTATTCCCCTTAGCATTCTGGGATTTTGGGGCACTTGCATTAAGCATTTTTGTCTTCGCAAACAGGCCGATTTGCGAAAGCAAAAAATGCTTTTCAGATGCAGCAAACCCTATTTCGGGATTCGGTAACGTTACCGAATCACAAAATGGGTTTGCAATTCGCTATTAGGAAGGGGAGTGTTGGGCGCCCCTTCTAATACCGAATCGCATTGGTAAGTAGGAATGTTTTTTTTAAACGAAATGCGGTCGCAAAACATTCGCATTTTACCACCTACGTTAAGTAGGTGGTAATCCCTTCACAAATAGGAAGGGGTCCCCAAGGGACCCCTTTCCCTTTGTGAATGCTTGTTACAGCTTTTTTTAAAAGCAGGCAGTGGTCCCACGGACCACTGCCTACTCCTAAAAAAAAAAAAACTTTTCATTTTTGGTTTAGAAACTCATCCTGTTTTACTTTAGGGAAACCGATCTGCATTTCAAAAACAAAAAATGCTTTATTTAAAAGCAATCAGACATGGTGGTCTGCTGACCCCAGCAGGCCTCCATTCTTGTGATTTTTGCGATTCCTAGGGGATCGCAAATTGTGACCTACCTCATTAATATTCATGAGGTAGGTGTTCAAACCACTTTCATGCATGCAATTTCCTAATTGCGAATCGCAAGGATTTGCAATTAGGAAATCAGAAAACGGTTTCTTCATGCATCTGGCCCTTATTATCTTATTTATCCCATTATAAAATAAGGAACAGAAAGTACTGGAATGCAAATTAAAACCTGGACTGGATGAGCTGCTGTAGTTTGGACTTGGGAAACATGAGACCCATGGGTATTGACTTAATTAACCTCCAATCAGCTGATTTTATTAAACTCAGCACAGAGGAACACCGCTTCTAAGAGCTGGCGTGTTGTGAAGCAGTAGGAGTGAGGTTGTGGCATACTGGCTTTCAGGGGAAAAACTGTCAAGTAGGGTTTCGTCGTTTAAACTTTTTAAACTCGTGTGTAGATATGTTGAAGAACCAGGAGTGTTGGTGACTTGTGAGTGCAACTAGGGTAGTAAGCTGATCACACTGTGACTAACCTCCTCGTCCCTCTTGCTTAGATTTCTCACCATATGAGATGTACCCAAGCCAAAGAAAGGCCAGGACAATGGAGCAGACTGCAGAAACCGCACACTTTATTGACAAAAGGTAACCTACGGTTACAGCACTGCAGACAGAACCCTAGATCCCATAAGATCCTCCACTGCCGGACCCTGAACAATCCGATAATGTTTGATAAAGCTAGAGGGGAGCACCCAAGTGGCCGCCCTGTAAATGTCAGACAAAGAAACCACCTGATACTTGGCAAGAGAAGCCCACAAACCTTGCGTAGAGTGACCCTAAACTCTCCAAGGGGAGGGACCACCAAACTGGGAATAGGCCAAAGCAAGCAGCGATTGAATCCATCTGCTCAGTTTTGGTGGCAGGTTTCTGACCTTTCTGGCAGGCTCAAAATTGACCAACAAAGAGGCACTGGCAGAGAAAGCAGCCAAGACCACGTCACTCAGCAGAGGGGATCCGAAGAGTAATTCAGGCAAAACAACTACCCACAATAAGCTCAACAAAGGCAGAGGGGCAGCAGGGTGAGAGACAACTGCACCACCTAGGCTTGTCACCGACAGTAAATAAAGGTCGTATTGCCCACCTCAAATGGTCAGCTGCCACATGACCACAGATAATTAAGATAAAAAAAGGTGATGAGAGGCAACACACAATCAACAGGTTATAGTGTACACAGTATAAAGTTTAGTCTTCAGATGTTGATTGCAAGTTTTGTTATTTTTCAAAAGTCCTTTTTGTACATGTGGAGAATTGCCAATGCATTTCACCCTTCAAAAGTACTTATTCAGGGCAATGTAAGGTAGCCAGAATCACGAATCCGTATGTGGGTACCAGCAATTAATAACATCACAAGGGGTTCCTGTAGAAGGATGTATAGTCCATAGTTGAGGCCTGTGGTCTAGGGCCGGTACCCTTAAGTTCTCAGAACAGATAAAGGCGTATGTTGACTGAGGTGGTGAAGAGATGCCTCATATGGGGCAATTGATAGGCCTCCAGGTCGTCCGTATCAATACTTGAGTATTCTTCCGTGAAGTGAAGAAACGGCCTATGTCCAGCAGTGGCAGCAATAAGCTATGGACATCTTGCTTTCCCCAGCATGCTTACTGAGCAATTCGGGCGCTGTCATACAGAAGCATATAGGAAAATATTCAACATTCCTCAGCTACCCGGCGCACTTTGATCCAACTAGAGTTTGACCTCGTTAAAATGGACTTGAATGCAAAACTGATTTAATAAAGTATCACCATCGCATGGCCAGGGTGGATCAAGGCTCTATGAGAGGTGCTTTGAATGTGATATTTCAGGATAAAAAGAACAGTCGGTCAAAGTGTCTTGGTAGTGCCAGAGGTTTCTTGAATTTGACCTAAGAGTGTGCAGAGGGTGGGTCTACCCAGAACAATAGAACACTTAAAGAGGACTTTGAAAGAGCAAGGCAAGCGGATATCAAGGGAACAGGACATATATAAATCAAATCAGAAACATATTGGGAGCAGTGGGGCTTGATGCGTCACATGAACCCACCTCTAACCAACCATATTTTAAAGCAACCTTGGGAAGACCAGCATTAAAGAACATATTGCTGAATAGGCTCCTAACTCTGCCCGTATGGGAATATAGGTCCCACTGGAAGAACGTTCCCCATGGTCATGGTAGTGCAGACTGTGACAAAATCTCTCTGAATCGGCAGAGAACTTTGTATGTTGTTGCTCAGCACTCCTGCTCCAGAGGCGAGTCAAGTAAGGGCAACTTTTCTGCAAAATGGGATGAGACTATGCAAAGAGGCTTTGTCATATATTTTTTCAACAGTTGTCCCAATGGAACTAGCACCAATTGGCCCTTAATGGATACGGCTTGGCAATCTAGTACTTGGCACTTTGAAAGAAATGATTGGGTATAAGCAGAGCCACAAATATGTTATGTTTAACAAGCTATGTTTATTTCTTAACTCTGAGAATTAGTGTGTGACTCTATAATGATAAAGCTTCCTCGCTCTCCAAGCGGATGCCCCAAGGTGGGCTTTGTCTAGATTCACTTGTCCAGTTTTGACATCAGGGCACTTTGCACTTTGATTGCTACGCATGTTTACAGAGCGCTCTTGCACCGGTATGTGGCACTTTAGTGAACAGTTTTAGAACCTGGCTCCTTCCTAAATATATGCATGTTTTTAAAAAGCTCTTGCATCGGCACATGGCACTTTAGTCAATGGTCCTTCAATTCAGACTATTTAGCACTCTGAACTTGGAATATTATGCTTGCCTGTTACTAAAAACATACCTGAAACGTTTACTTTTATTGGGCTTTTTCTTTCAAGTTGTTCAATTTTATAACTATATGCGTATGTTTAAATCGCTCTTGCACAGGCACGTGGAACTTTAGGGAATGGTCTTTTAATTCTGACTGTTAGGTAGCCCTTTGAATGTTGATATCTATGCCTTCCTGCTACTTAAATTATTCTTGATAATGTTTACTCTCTCACTGTTTTTAAACTTTAGTGATGTTAATTTAAAAAAAAAAATATATATATATATAATGCATTATTTTAGTGAGTCTGTACTCTGGATACTTACTTTGAAAACTGACATTTTGCAGTTGATTTCGTGTCGGCTAAATTCTAAACCACTCGAATATTTCTTTTATTATGTTACACTTTTAATGCTGAACATTACAACAGCCTTCTTATATATCAAAAAAGTTCACCATCAACGGTCTTTTAATCTTTTGTGATGATTAATTTTATAACTTGCTGCACAACGGATCCAAGTCTCAATCGTTGCCAGTCTTTATTAGAATCTCTGGGTCTTAGCTTTTTATTGTATTTTATGTTGGTGTATTTTACTTAAGATATGCTTGTAATGATTTTAAGTAATCGTTCATTCATTCAATAAAGCTATTGACAAATCTCAATCTCCGCAAGAGAAGGCAACAAACCTCGCGCTGAGTGAGCCTGAACCCCCAAAGAGGAGATTACACCAAACTGGGGATAGGCCAAAGCATGGGTTCTCGCAGTTTCCCCGGTGCCGCAAAGTTTGGTCTTTGGTAGGACCGAGGGCTGCACTGATGCCGTGGGGGGGGGGGGGTAGGGGTAATGTCGGTGTAGGGGAAGCAAAGCATGTATATCTTCTCCACTTTACCAAATTGTGTGACCCTGGACAATTGTTTTATTTCAATTTCACTACTGTTTCTTCATTATCGCATATAAAAGGAACTCGAAATACATGACTTCATGTTGCAAGCTGTTCAAAACCGGATTGGTGTCAGTACAACGCGGTTTTTTACAACGCATTCCGTTACATCGGAATTTTTACAACGCAGGATCCATTACATCGGATGCCATTACAACGCATGGCATTACATAGCAAATGCTATTACAACGCATGGCATTACATCGTAAGTATAGGTAAGTATACCTTTTTTTTAAAAATGTAATTAAGGTAATTTTATTAATTTAATTTAATTAATTAAATTAAAATACATTTTGAAATAGTAATTAATTTAATTTAATAAAATAAAATCTATTTATTTAATTTAATTTAAATAAAAATTGTAATTAATTTTATTAAATTAATATAATGAAATTAATTTAATTTAAATATTTTTTAAAATGTAATTTAATTAAAAAATGTAATTAATGTAATATAATTAATTTAATTTAATAAATACATTTTAATTAATTTAAAAATGGTAAATATAATTTAATTAGCCCTAAACAAAAACCTACCCCTACCCCTAAACCCTAAAAACACCCCTGTACCCCAAAACCCAAACCCTGCCCTAAAACCTAAAAACACCCCTGTACCCCAAAACCCAAACCCAGCCCTAAAACCTAAAAACACCCCTATGCCCCAAAACCCAAACCCTGCCCTAAAACCTAAAAATACCCCTGTACCCCAAAACCCAAACCCAGCCCTAAAACCTAAAAACACCCCTGTACCCCAAAACCCAAACCCTGCCCTAAAACCTAAAAACACCCCGGTACCCCAAAACCCAAACCCTGTCCTAAAACCTAAAAACACCCCTGTACCCCAAAACCCAAACCCAGCCCTAAAACCTAAAAACACCCCTGTACCCCAAAACCCAAACCCTGCCCTAAAACCTAAAAACACCCCTGTACCCCAAAACCCAAACCCTGCCCTAAAACCTAAAAATACCCCTGTACCCCAAAACCCAAACCCTGCCCTAAAACCTAAAAACACCCCTGTACCCCAAAACCCAAACCCTGCCCTAAAACCTAAAAACACCCCTGTACCCCAAAACCCAAACCCTGCCCTAAAACCTAAAAACACCCCTGTACCCCAAAACCACATATACTCCTATACTCATACTTATTTAAAAAATTACTTAAATTAATATATTTAATTTATAATATTAAAAAACATAAATAAATTAATTGATTTAAAATTAATAATGATTAAATTAATTATCTAATATAAAAAAAAAAAAAATTATAAACTTACCAATACTTACGATGTAATGGTATGCGTTGTAATAGCATCTGCTATGTAATATCCTGCGTTGTAATGGCATCCGATGTAATGGAACCAGCGTTGTAAAAGCTGCGTTGTAACAGCATTACGACGTAAAAGTTGCGTTGTAACAGTGACATACCTTCAAAACCATTTCTTATGCTTGCATGAACTCAGTAACTGCATTGTTGTCAGGGTGGGTGGGGGAAGCATGAGCGTTTCTGAATTCATGTTTGAAAAACATCACTTTAAGAACATTACTTCTGAATGCACTACTATCATTTGATTTACTAAGGTGAAATAGTTCTACAGGTCAATGAAATACACGTTTTGCATTTTGAAAAGACTATTGTATTTGTACACATTTGCAGTCTTTAAAAATGAAGGTGTTCCTAAAGTTAAGGGCCTGGTTACTTCCTTTCCCTAACTGCAAATAACTTTCAAATAAGTTCTTGATGTATACTTCAAAAAATGTTTTCATGTTAGTGCTGAGTTAACAGCAGCCCAGTGGGTCTCATGTAAAGGTCAGGATAGCCGCATGCGCCCCCGGGCTGTACTTTGAGTATGACGGGGCCAAAGCAAGCAGCGATCTTATCCATCTCCTCAAAGTTTGGGTGGCAGGATTCTGATAGATCTGCAAGCAGTGATCGGATCTATCTGCTCAAAGTTTAGGTGGCAGGATTCTGAACTTTCCAGGCAGGCTCAAAAAGGACAAAGAAAGAGGAGTCCTGCCTGAAGGCCTCCACTCTCTCCAGATAAACCAAAACAGCCCAACAGACGTCCAGGGAATGCATTCTAACTTCCTCAGGAGACTGAGGATCCGGACAGAAAACTGGGAAATTAACCTCCTGTCCGGCATGAAAGGTAGAGTTCACCTTGGGATCAAAACCAGGACTGGGTGCAAAACCACCGTATCCTCAACTACCCTCAGCAATAGGGCCATACCAGAAATGGCACCCAGTTCCGCCAACCTTCTTGCCATGGTAATGGATATCAGAAAGAACATCTTCAATGTGAGAATCTGGAAATTAATGGAATGGAGGCTCAAAGGGGGTTAACGCAATGCCAGCAAAACCATAAGAAGATCCAAGGCTGGACAAACTGGAGACACTGTAGGGTGAAGATTAGAAAACACTTTGAATAACTTAGGCACCAGACCCTGAGGGTCTGCCAAAGTACCCCAAGAAGCCTGAATTTCCAGAATAGCAGTCAATTTGCAATTTCAAGGTCGAAGGACTAAGTCTCAAGGAACACCCCCTTGCAGAAATTGCAATACCTGAGGAAGAGGAGGCAACAACTTCTGTTTCCTGCACCATTTCCCATACAGTACCCAATGACTAGCATAGGAAGCCCTAGTCGACAGCCTATGAGAAGCCTGAATGCACAAGAAGACTGCAACCAAGCAACCCTGAGAGATCAAACCTGCCCATTCAATCTCCAGACAGTCAATTTGAGACTAACCAGGGAATCCTCCAAGAGAATGTGAGAAGGCCAAAAGAAAAGGAACCATGAATAACAGCCCCTCTGGGACCCTTTTCATCGTCCCCATAAGAGAAAACCAGGAGGTGCAGGCCCATGCCTGAACCACTAGAATCACCTGAGCTCCCTCACCCTGATCAGAAGCCTCTGCATTAAAGGGAAAGGCGAGAAAGCAAACCGAAGGCCTGCTGCTGAAGGACTAGCCAGAGCATCTATCCCCCTAGCTGAGGCCTCCCTCATCCTAGCAAAAGTAGGGTAGAAGAGCATTGATTGAAGATGCAAAAATATCCACCACCAGACAACTCCACCTCTGACAGATCTGACTGAACAACAGGGAGAGAGAGACAAAAGTCAAGGGAGGAGGAATTCACCCTGCTTAACAGGTCTGCACGAGTGTTCAAAAGACCCAGAATATAAACCACTGTTAAAGAAAAAAGACTGGTCTGGCAGCTTGAAAAGATCTGATCTGACATGACCGACCGGGTCCAGGCCCTTGTAAACATCCCACCACCCACACCCTGGCGGAGGAGCTTTCGCTGTGGTATTGTCAGTCTGGACTAGGACAGCCTGGTGCAGAATCAGTGGAGAGAAGATCAGGAGAACCAAACAAATCTAAAAGGCCACTAGAGCCAAACAAATCTAAAAGGCCAGGAGAGCCAAACAAATCTCCTCAAGCTCCCTCCAGTTGGCGGACTGAACCCTCTGAGTGGAAGTCCAAAGAGCCTAGACCTGATGGGAAGACATCCGGGCACCCCACCCCTTCTAGCTCGCATCTGTAGTGATTACCAATGGAGGGAGAGGACACAGAGAAACCCCCTTAAAGAGATTCAAAGGGTCCAACCACCATGCCAGTTCCTATCTCATGGCCTCTGACACGAGAAGAGGGAGAGGCGCATCCTGTGTGGCAGGATCCTGGTGATGTAGGAAGTGATTAACTTGTCTAAGTGTATCTGAGCCCATGGAACTAAAAATATAGTGGTAGTCAAGCCACCTTAAACTCTCATCCAATCTGAAACTCTGGGAGGGTAGGCCATCAGGAGGTGCAGAACATGAGTCTGAATCTTCTGCACCCTGCTGCCTGGAAGAGTAACCATCCCTAGGTTTGTGCGAATCTGGCCTGTATAAGAACCCGATCCTACTCTGGAAGCGACTGAGTAAGGAATGTGAGATGTCAACGTGTGGACCACCAGATGAACATGTGCCGCTGCCTGAGGGACAGACTTGGCCAACGCAAGACAATTGTTGAGATGGGGCTGAACACATATACGGTGCTGATGAAGAGCCATCAACAGAGCCACAACCTTTGTGAAAACCCGTGAGGTGGATTTTACCCCGAATGGGAGAACAGGAACCGGAAGTGTGAACCCTCTAACTGGAATAACAGAAACCGCTGATGGCTGTGCCAGATAGGCACATGCAAATATGGGTCCTGCATATCGATGGTTGCCAGAAAGTCTTGTACAGAGACCAGTGGAATTATGCTTTGCAGCATAACCATGAGAAAACAAACCGCTCTGATCCGTTGATTGAGCCTCTTGAGACTGAGCACTGGCCTTTAGCCTCCCGACACCTTCTGGCCCAAAAAACAGGATGGAGTATTCCTCCTTGTCCCTTTCGCCTGGAGGGGCGGGAACAGATGCATTTTTAAACAGTAAGGCCAAGATGCCGTCCCACCAAGCTTCTCTCTTTACAGGGTCCTTTGGGGACGGAAGTAGGGATTCGCCCCATGTCTGGAGGCCGAGAGATGAAGTCTACAGAGTACAGTTCTGAACAATGTCCAGAACCCATTGATCTGTGATAGAGGTTTCCCAAATGTGGACAAAATCCATGAGCCTTCCTCCAATATTGTCCAAGGCCGGAGGGCTGGAATAGTCAGGAGTGCTCATTGGATGGCCCTGCCTTGCTGGAACCATCTTGTGCTGCACAGGATTACGCCTCTGGTACCTGTGATAGGGTGCAGAATACAATTCAGAGTCCTTCCTGGAATAGTCCCTGGTCTCCTGAGTCCAGGACCTGAAATTCCTACCAGATGACGACCAATAGGACAAGGAATGTTTCTTATCCTTGAACTATTTCCTCATCATGTCATCCAACCGATCCTGAAAGAGTTTGTGACCATTAAAATGAAAGCTTCACGAAGCAGAAATCCACCTTCAAATCCCAGAGGCACATATTCCTTCAGGCCATCACCATGGAGCCGGAGGCCCCAGATGCAGCTTAGATGATATTCAAGAAAATGTATGTCAGTAGTTTAGATTGTTGCTCCATCTGAACCAAAATTCCAGACACATCAGTTCCCTCCTGCATCGCTTCAGCCAGAGAGTCAAAATCCTTGACTGAAAAGCGAGAGCCACATAGGACACTTCCCTCAACCCCAGATTCGTACCACCAAAACATTGCTTGAAGCTAGAATCCACTTTTTTCCCCACAGGATCTCTTGGAGAAAAGTAATCCGGTTTCAATGATGACCTGCCAATTATGGGAGCCAAGATCAAGTCCACTTTAATGGATGAGGGAAGAGCATCCACCTCCTCCAAAGCATAGGATTTATGCAGGAATATAAGAATCTGAAATTGATCCGGGTCCTTCCAACCTCAAAAATAGCATCCTTAATCTTTGGGTGAAGAGGAAGAGCCACCACAATAGGCTTGGACTATTGTAGAAATAGCCCCGAACATCATCATCAACAGCAGGTGGCGGATCCAAACCTAGATTGTTCCGGATATGCAATAATTTAGCACCTAACTCCCTATTTGGAAATGAATTTAGCCCCAGACACACTGTATCTCTCAGATAATGAGTCCCAATAAAGCCAGGAAACAGAAAAGGGAACAAATCACACAAAATTATACCTCTGCTATAGATTTATGAAAGCGCCCTTCTAGCCTACAGGACTGCTCAGCAGAGAAGCCCATCGCTGCTCCTCGCCACACCGCAGAAAAATCCCCAGGAGAGGCCTCACACACTCCATTCTAGAACTCGGGAGTGGCCAACCAGGGGCGTAGCTTCAGGCGGAGTATTTGGGGTGTCACACCCCCTAATGTATTTTCTGGTAAATTGTTGGGTACAGGGGCTTTCAGTTGGGTATGGCGAGGTGTCTGTCGGATTTCGCTACTAATTTTTACATGCACACAGACAAAAAAAAACACACACACTCTCTACCTGTCTGTTTTGAAAGTCTTCAAAAATGTTGACACATTTATAAAAATGTTTTCCCTCACTTAGTACCCCTTCCTCTCCCTTTCCACTGTCCCTTCAGCCCTCTCAAGCACCCTGGCCACATATCGTGTATTTTAAAATAAAATGCCAGCGTAATCTTACTGAACAAGCTACAGGCCCTGAGGCCACCATACCTCGCTCATACCCTGTTGCCGAAAAGAGCCAGTCCCACACTGCTTGCGAGGGCAGCGCAGCTGATCCTAAAGTCTCGCGCCCACATTTTCACTCACTGGCCAATGCCGGAACTGCATCGGAACAGCGCACCAGCCCATAGGGAAACGACAAAGAAAACTGGCAATTAAGGAGGGGTGGAGGTGCTTTTATGCTTTGGAAAGGGTCAGAAGAGACATGGAGGCTTCATTGGGGGCAACCGTTATAGCGGAGGAGCATCGCCCCACTGCTGGAACCAGCAGACACATGTAAAATGAAATGATACTAAAGCAGTTAATACAACTGCTTTATAATTGTTTTACTCCAGAGCCCCTGCCTTGTCTTGAGGGCGGGGCCATCAGGAGGAGTGTTGGGCTTGGAGCACTGCCAGTGCTCATGTAGGTTTGGCTGGCCATCTTAGCATCGCCAAACTGACATGCACGCTTGGATATCTCCAGGCTATTGCAACTCCCCCCCCCCCCCCTCCCCCCAACGGCACAGGTACGGATGGGTGCAGGGTGCTGTTTTGGCATCAGGTGCCCTGTTTTCAGTGGGAGTTGCCGATTTTGGCTCCAGGCTGGGTCCAGGAAGACGTACGGGAGGAACCAACAGCTGGGCAGGTGAGTTGGAGGGCTCGGGACGTAGGTGCACCTCGGGGTCTCTCCCGCAGGGTGCTTGGATGCAGGGGTTTCTTTTGTGGTCGGATTTCACTTTACCGGACCACTCGCAGTGGGGGGCTCTCCGTGCAGAGGCTGCAGGCGACGTTGAGGAGTCCTGAAGGGGTCAACCCACGGTGGACTCAGACTCTGGAGCACTGGGGGACCTCGCGGGGACCGGTGGGCCACCCGGATTCGAACAGTAGACGAAGGGTGCAGTGGTGGTTCCGGGTTCTGTTTTCTTTGTCCTCAGCAGGCTCAGAGTCTGTCTTGTGAGTTTCTTTTGAACAGAGCTGCTGTTCACAGGCGATCCAGTCTTTGTTGAGGGTAGTCAGTCATCCCGGGGTTTGTGGCGGTTGCTGGGTGCACGACAAGTCGACTTTTGGCACAGGATCTCTGTAAACTGCAGACGAGCAGGTAGGCTGGGGCCAAGTCTGTTCTTCTCTGCAGTCTCCTCTGCTGGGCATCTTCTTTCGTCCTCCTCCTTCGTAGGTTGTCGGAATCTTGTCTTCTTGGTTCTCCGAGTCAGTAGCCAATGGGCTACTGAACTTAGGGTGACTACACCCCTGGTGTGCTCACCCCACGTGGGGAGTGGGCAGAGTCCCTAATCCTGATTGGAGAGCGCCTGCCATGTGCAAGATGGCGGGCACTGAAGAGTGGGCTTCACCCCGCCTTCCCAACACCGGAGGGGTGGGGTGTACAGAGGTGGGCACACCTTCTGGGCTGTTCTAATTTTTCCAGCCGAAAAGGAGGATAGACCGGAATGAGGCCTGCTCCTGATAGCAGGAGTGGCTGGGGTCGCTTTACAAAAGTGGCTAGGCCTTTGAAGTCCCCCTGCCACAGATGGCGCTTCCTGACCTGGGGGAGGTGTGACCACCTCCACCCAGGAAATGCTTTGTTTCTGGGCTCAGGGAGCAAAGGCTCCCACCCCAGGGGTACAGAAACCTGTCTTGTGGTGGCAGTCTTGTGCTTACCAGTCAGGGAACCCACTAAAGGCTGGTCGTTTTTCAGGGGGCATCTCTTGAAGCCCCCTGAGTGCATGGTATAATAAATCCCACACTGGCATCAGTGTGGGTTTATTATGATGAGAAGTTACCTACCAAGCTTCACAGAATTTAGTAAAGCCATTACGGTGCTGTGGAGTTGGTAATGACAGACTCCCAGACCATGTGCTCTTTATGGCTTTACTGCATTTAAAATGTCTGAGAACAGACTTGGACATGGCAGGAGTACAAGGCGTATGCACCTGTACCCTCACCAGTGGCATAGTGCACCCAGCTAGAGGGGTGGCTGACCTATTCCTTAGGCAGTGGGTTGTAGGCATGGCACATAGGGATGTGTGCCATGTCATCTCTTCACTTTTCTCTGCACCACAACATGCAGCCTGCAATAGCAGTGTGTGTGTGTGTGTGTGTGATAAGGTACAGGACCTCTAAGGGTGGCAGAATATGTGCTGCAGCCCTTAGAGGCCTTCTCTGGTCACAGTGCCCTTGGCACCCATGGTACCTTTTACAAGGGACCTGCATGTAGCCAGAGAGGTGCCAATTGGGGATACAAAGGTACAGTTTTGGGAAAGAACACAGGCCCTGGGAATCTGATTGGCAGGAACCCAGGGCACATCAAGTCAAAGTGCTTCAGAAATCTGTCAAAAAGTGGGTGGTTAATGCAACAGAAACCTAGCTTCCTACACAGCGTGACCATCGTCTGAAGAGGAGGCGGGCGACATGCTGCAGGTGCGCTTTTTTTCCCAGCACCCCCTGTGCAATGCAATGTTCCAATTTCCAGGACCAGAACGGTCGTATCGGGCATCAGGCGTTTTCTCAGGAGGTTAGAAGGGAGTTGGTCACTTGTGCAGCCATGGCTGCCGGTTTTGTTACTGGGGGTTGGTTTTACATCAGTGCTGCAATATCGCCCCTGTAACAAAAGCAGCAGTGCTCCAACCCCTGTGAGGTCCTGGTCCAAAAAAATTGCCAGGGCTGTTTTGGGTTCTCAGTTCAGCCTTGCCAATTTCCCCTGCTAGCGGCCACCACTGGGCCTCATAAAATGAGGAATCTAAGCGAGAGGGATGAGGTAATGATTTTAATTGGTCAACAACGCAAAGTGTTTTTTGTTTTTTTTCCATACTAAGCGCCCTGAAATTTGGTGAGTTGGCACTATAGAAAACACATGGAAAAAGTATAAACAACCCTCTTTCCTCTCCTTAGCTATTTTTTTCCTGCATAAAATCCTGGCTTTTTAGTTAGAGCATGTTCTGGGGTTTGAAGGTCTAAATTTACAATGGAACCATTAAAACGACATGTCCCGTGATGTATATTCCGTGATGTATATTTTGGATGAAAAGCCAATTTGAACACGTGCCACGTCACTAACAAGAGAGCAATCCCATCCTCGGCATTAAGCGGCACTCCATCTGCCTCCCTGCTGGGCAGCGTCCCTTAGAACAGGCTCATATGTCACACTGAAGTGTGTCTGTGGGAATGTTAACACGTAGTACTTTCTGCATGCCAAAAGCTTAGGGTGCTTGGCACCGCCTCTTGGTCATAGGAGCTATGACTGGGTATTCTTTCCATGTTACCCATGCTACCAATGGAGAAGCCAGGTCTCTGAAGCACTGAGTGAGCGATTCAATGAGTCTGACCCCCCCTCCAAGTTTTTGGGAGGGAGCAGTGGTGCTGAGAGGAGGTATATTGCTCCTAAGAACAACCCCACCCCTTTTTTATACCCTTTTCTTTTTGTCTTCTTTGCATGAATTTTTTATATTGACATACTTTGTTGTCCTGTCTCTTTTTCGCTCCCATTGTTACCCAGTTTTTCATATTCACTCTTTTCCTGTCTGTCACTGTTGTTGCTCCAAGCCAGCACTGACCCTGATCTCTGATCACGGTCATGACTTTTAGTGAAACTGTATTTAGAAAGTTGCTCATGAATACCAGACCGAAGGGGAACCATAAAGCTTTAATTATACTGTCACTGTGTCCCAGCCTGCAGTATCATTGGGCCTAGTGCCAGGCCCTGCTGCAGCTGCTTAAGGGGGGTGGAGGCGCGGGGGGGGGGTGGCCTCTTACCTCTGCCTTAGTGGCGGCTGCTCTCTGAGCAGCGCAAAGAAAAAATAAAATGATAATAACAGAGCGTTATTAGCATTATTTTTTTTAGTATGGAGCCAGGTTAGGGCGGGCGGGGTTGGGCTCGAGTCAGATGGAGGAATGGTTTGTGCACCATAAGTGCGCATTACGGTTTGGCCAGCCATCTTGGGCCTTCCAAACCGTCATGCGCACTTAGCATGTTCTCCACCCGGCTGTATTGCACAGCCTGGGTGGAGACCACGCAGAGGCTCCCATTCCCTGTCTGAGCGCCGAACCAGGCTGCTCAGACCAATCATGACACTGCTGTTATAATGGTGACCGCAGCGTTGTGATTGGCTGGAGTCTCGGAGCCTGAGTGCTGCCGGGAGCCAGGAAAACAGGGAGGATGGAGGAGAGGTGTGGGCAGGCGACAAGCAGGTAAGTCGACTTTTTTTTACTTTTTTTTTTTCCTATCCACGCACCTGGCCCCCTCCCCGCCATGTTCCCTACAAACTGCCACTGCCGACTGATTGTCGCCCACTTGGAATTCAGCGTTTTGCTTTTCAAGGGCATGTTGTGAATTCAGACTAGCATGCAGTGCTCAGTCCTTTGCTTTTTAACTTGTACATTCAGGCCTCTAGCTTACTTTGCTGAACAAGCCGGTCTAACCCTATTCACTTACGCAGATGACTCCCAGATCACCTTTTCCCTTTCTAACAGTGATCCCGGCTCCACCTCCCTTCTTCAATCCGGTTTAGGGAAGATCGCCACTTGGATGAATGACAACCTCCTAAAACTAAATGGCGGTAAGACCGAGGTCTTGATTCTCGGGGAAAAAGAGAGAGCTATCGACCCCGTCTCACTGGCCTGCTGAGATGGGTCTCCTCCCGCTGCCCTCCAGACACGTCCGTAATCTGGGAATTACGATTGATGATGCCTTGACCATGCACCAACAGGTAGTCAAGGTCTCAGCAGTCTGCTTTACAATCTTGCGATGGCCCAGGAAAATCATCTGGATGCTGCCTAGTGATACCCAAAAATCTGCAGTCCATGCCCTTCTTACATCCCGTCTGGACGGCGGCAATGTCCTTTACTTGGGCGCTAACAAGGCAGTGACTAGACGACTACAACTGGTACAAAACTCTGCCGCAAGACTACTGTGCAAAATTCCCAAAACCGCCCACATCTCCGGACATCTTCGCAACCTACATTGGCTCCGGGTAGAGAGTCGCATCAAATTCAAAACCCCCTAGCTATATGTTCAAAATCAAAATGGGCACAGCCCCACAATACCTACAATCCCTTGTATGGCCCTACACTCCCTCTCGCCTCTGCCGATCTACATCTCACGGAAACTTTACTGTACCCAGAATTAAACTCTCCAGGATGGGTGGCGGTTCTTTCTCTTACCTTGGCCCCACATTGTGGAATTCTCTCCCCCCTGACATCCGCAGAGAATCCATCTACATACGCTTTTGCAGAGCCCTTAAGACCTGGCTATTCAACCAATAACTCTGTCTATCTGTAGTACCTAGGTTTACCAGTTCTCTGACCGTCCAGCGCCGGGAAACCCTTTGTGGGTAGCTGTCGCGCTCTACAAGCTTAATAATTAAAATAAATAAATGCCAGCAAGTCTTGAGGCTCTGCACAGAGGGCAAGCCCACCCTCTCATCGTGTGGCCCAAGAAGTGTTGGTTACAACATCCAATGCTGGAAGTGCCTTTGTTTCAACTCCTCTCTGTTGCACTCCTGCTTTCCGGAAAATGATCTAAGAGGCACTTGTCGAAATCCCACACACCTTGAGGTTTCGCCCAGACTTAGACTGCCTCTCTGGCTTTGAAATTCCATGTTGTAACCTTTCAAACGTCAGTGGAAACTTTCCAACTTGGTTAAGATTTTTGCCGTGGGCTTTAATGTGAAAGTCCTATGTTTCCAGAACTTGTACTGCATGTATTCTTGTTGAACTTTTTTTAATTAAAAAAAGAAGGGATCTGCGAGAGGTACTGTTCTTTTTCTGTACAATATCACTGTCCAAAGAAAAGCTCCCTAAAAGGTTAACTTGCTGAGAAACAGTGTGCTTACATTTTTCACCATGAAATTATGTTCCAGTTCTGTAAGTGGTATACATTGTACTTTGTGGGTTATATTTGGCTGGGATGGTTTCAAAATGATCTAGTTTTGCAGAAAAAACTTTGTGTGGGGCAATAATCGGATCATGAGACTCCCTCCACGTAGGCAGACAGCGGCAACTCGGCCTCAACTGTTATGGTTGTGGTCCTTTGCCCCCGGTGTCCTGATGTCCGTCCAACATACTGGGCCACATAGAAGCCTTTTTGCATGGGACTCTCGGGGTAGCAAGGGCAATCAGTCAAAGGCTCCTCAAGGAGGTAGTGTCGGGGGACAAGAGCTCAGAACACCACAGTCCACCAAAATTCACAATAAGGTATTGTTCAGCCCAGTGCTTTATCTTTTGAATAAAATGGAAATGGAACATCTTAATGATTTTGGGGGCCCTGAGCCAAACATACTTTGGAGGTCCCTGTTCGGAACAGCTTATAATTTATGACCCAGTTTCAGCTATTTCATGCCATTTTTGCCAGATCACTGCAAAGGCACACTCATCCAAATTCTAATATTCAGGGATCGTGACGTGTGTTTCCAATATTGTAACTAACACTGTAGCAACTCACTAATATCATTGCAAGTAATCTCTGTGACCCCCCCCCCCCCCCACACTATTGCTCATACACAAGGTCCTGTTTTGATCTAAAAGATATTTTTTATGGATGCTGCATAAATTCTAAACGAAAGATTTCTCTGCAAATTGTGATAGACTTTCACACACTACACATAATAAAGTTAATGAATTAAAACGGTATTTAAAACAATATGCTTAAGAATTATTTAGGTCATCGGGGCAAGAATCTCTGCTGAACAGAGCTTGTCCTATCCGAGGGACTCGTGAAAGGCAGGGGCCTTGAGCCAGTGCCCACTTTGCCCATGCCTTAAAACGTCTCTGCATATAGCGTTACTTGATACTATTCAGCAAAACTAAGGGAATGTAGCCAGGGTTAAAAATCCTGATTGGCTCTTGAGGTGCTATACTCTTTGTTACCCACCCCCGCTAATACACTTATCAAGCATCTGTGATCCCTGGCATCTGTTCTGGGTCACAGCACTGGCTAGGAATAGGTGCAGCTCACTTAATCATCCCCAGGGCATATGTGCACCGAACAGTGCAGTTTGTATTTATTTACTTAAGGCAATATTCATGTAAAAACTCTCAGTCCTTGCGACAGGCCTCAGCCCACTAATCAGTATCTTGTTTGCACACAGTTCTCAATCTCCATGGTAACCTGCCTCTTGGATGTGCAGGCTCGGTGGGTGCTACATGGATGTGTGCATTGATCCTGCTTCTGCAAGGGTATTTCCTGGAATGTCAGGGCTGCCATGGCCTCAATGGGGACTGGAGTACTTAAAGGATTTTGCTAACTCTGCCAGCTCTCGTCTTCAACAGTTGTAGCCTCCCAAGGCAAGGTGCAGATCGGATACCCGTGGAGCCTCTGAGCCAATCATGACCCAGTCGATGCCTCAAGCGGTTGTGGCTTCTGCACCAATCAGGGCACACACATCACTGTTCAAATAGTGCTCTGGCACCAAGTTCGGCTGTGGCAGTACTGGACTCTCCGCCACAGTAGACTACAGATACCACTCAATACTTAACTGCATCGCTGCTGCGGTGATTTTTGCGCTACGCAGCTTTTTTCGAAAAGCCGCGTTAGATGACGAGCTCAGCTCATCATCCGCACACGCCCCCCGTGGCTGATGACGAGCTGAGCTTGTCATCAGCATCGAAGGGGTTAATTTCCTGTAGAAGATTTGATGCAGCTTATGACTATAACCATTAAGAGAAACTGGGGATCTCTTTCCACACAAGGGTCACTCCTGGCTCCTCTCTTTGCCAGTCTTCTACTCTCCCCGGCTAACCCCCACTCAGGCAATACAATGGGCTTCGCCTGTGGACAGTCTCTCCTCCTGCAGGACCAGGCACACACATTCCGTCTCTGCGAAAGAAGGCAGATAGACGTCTCCACTCTAGGCAGACCCGCTGCTCCATCAGCCGAAAGTGCAGACTTCAGGAGACTACCGGTCATGTAGGTACCATCCTTGGTCACACAGTAGTCCTTTGAGCACTCTATTCCTTGGTCATGAATAACCTGAAGCTGCAAAAAAGTGGAGTGATTTGGATCCCACTTTTATACACATTTTCCAGACGGGGGAGATGGATCCATTGTCGAAGGATCCAGGAACATTTTGGCTGGTTCTCTTTCAAATGTGGTTTTATACCTACTTCTCAGGCGCAGCCTTTGTGCAAAGTGATAGTTCGCACAGCAAGTGGAATGATGATTGCTCCAAGCTTAAGTATCCCAAACAAAAGGGACAATGAAGTATGAGATCTCCACACCGGACTTTCATCAGCATTCCTGAAGCAGTAATTGGGGGCTGACCAAATGGATAGGTTCTACCTAGAAACGTTCTCACATTGAATAACAGCAACTGCAAATCCACCCCCCTCACCCTTACCATTCACCTAACGGCAGCTTCTCTTTCTTAGTATCCAACCACCAACATGTACCCGCAACGATAGCAATGCAGTCAATGCACTTCCACTGTCCCGCGAAAGCTGTATCCGCTCTCCATCTCGTTCCATGCTAAATCAGTGGCCATCCTAATTGATTCCCACTGGTCCAAGCATTCTGACTCTCACCACACACACTGAGTCCTATAACCAACATGTGTAACTCACATCAAAGATACATTCGCAAGATGTGAAATATAAGCTCAGTTATCTGGCGTTCGCATAACAGCAGAACTTTACACGAGACTGGTCGCAAGACAACACTCTACGTAACAGAGAGAGAGATTTTTTTATCACACTAATAATAATCTAGGTGAGCATGACACAAGTTTAAAGTAAAAAGTCAGAATTCCAGTTTCAGATGCAGCTATGCAAACAGAGCAGGGGTACATACCTGTTCACAAAGCAGGACACATTCCTGCCCTACCAGATCCTGTTTCAACACAGTTACCTCTCAAAACTTGTCAGGTACAAAAAAACTCGGAACACTAAAATAGGCCTTGAAGGTCAATAATTGCATCACTATAGCCCTATGAAGTTGTTTTTCCAAACCTATTGTGAATGTCTGCCTCTGCTTCTCAAAGGCCTTCTCTTCCCTAGAAGCATGTGTGTTCTCTTCAGCCTAAAGATCAGTTAGAAACTCTGAGTCACATGCAGCAGGGACAATCAGATTCCTTATGTTCATGGCATTAGTTTCAAAGGTACTCTCTTCCCAGCCCGCTTCCTGCCCCAATAATCCCACAACCATCTCCTAGATCACCTTATCAAATATCCTTACAGAACCCAAGAACCTACCTCAGTCCCAAATCCAAGGCCCCACAAACTCGGATTATCTACTTCGAGATACCAGTGGCACCGCAGATCACGAAGAGAACTGCCAAGTTCCCGTCCAGATGTACCAGAACCCCCAAAACTCTTCGACTCTCAATTCCCATACATGCAGATCCCCAGATTCCATTCTCCCAGAACTCCTGGCATACACACTGTTCAGCTCTGTATCCAGGGCACAGCTATGTCAGCTAGGCATGCTTGCACCATGTCCATTGCCAGGGAAGCCCTACCACCACCCACCACGCTCACATGACTAATCCTTTTCAAATTCCCAAAAACACAGATTAGCACTCATCTGTCGGGGCAGGCATGCTACATTTAAGGGCTTTGCTCGCTGGCGCGTTGCAGGTCTCCCAGTGCCCAGAAGCCAGGTCCCACGGTGCAGTCGGCGCTATTTTAAGCCGATAAACCTATTAATAGCTGTGTGTTTGTGTATCCCTGCTCCTGGGTGAGCTCCAGAGGCGATGCACCGCCGGTTTGCTGCTTCCTCATTCTCATCACTTCTCCCCCAACAGTCCTGGCCTGATGCTGGAGAAATCCTGCCGGAGGCCATGTCATATGTGAGAATTAAGCCATTGACTGCCTTTAATCTTTGATATGTCTCCATTTTGTATCACTCTTGACACTGAGTGGCGCGTACGCACCTGCACATTAATTAAACAGGTGCTAGATAACAAGCATCAACCTTAGTAAGTAAATACCACTGACACCGACAAGTAACATAACCCTCTGGTAACCTTCAACGAGAGATTACTATACCCGTTGGTACATTAAAAAGCTGCCTACGTGGTTCTTCTCCCCTGTGTCCTGCTCCTGGGATGAAAGAAATTCTTTTTTCCAGTGTTAGGTTACTTCTTCACATTTGTGTTGCACCGACCATAAACTTTGTGGCATTGAAAGTGTATTCTCAAACTGGCCTTCCATTGGTGCACGCTGCAAAGGCTACCAATTGATTGAGTGTCGATTGTTGGATTTTGGTTGTGTGAGGTTAATAGAATATGTTCAAAGTTTTGTTTAGTGGTTTGTCTACATTTGCCAGGCCACTGAAAATATGCAACTTTGTGTCTGCAGTCTTTTTCGCATTATTATTTGCCACATATAATCTATAATCTGCATATTTTCATTAAAAAAAGTTTCTAGTTCAAATGGATAAAAAGTTACTAAAAACGTGGTGACATGGGCACGAGGAGTAGAAGACCATTCCCAAAGGTTAACTGGTCATTTTTCAGTTGCTTATTTCAGTAATTAGTTGTTAAACTGGGACTAACGAGGTGACATTTTTGGCTAGACCGTATCGCGATGAATAAATGTTACAAAATAATAAAGCGATACTATAAAATATGTGCTGTTATGCTTCACAATTTTACTTTTCTTGCCACATAATTTAGTGAACCCTGACGCATAACTTATTGCTCCCCTGCCGCACAATTAAGGTGACCAGTTTTCCGTTTTTACTGATTTTTACAGATAAATGCAGACAGAAAACAATGTGTTTCCTGTCTGTATTTATTTTTACAAGTGGAAAAATACAGAAAATTGTGCTTCTTGTGAGAGACTCTCTATGCCGTCGTTCATGAACTCCAGGCATAAGCAGAGCAGATAGCCAGGATGGAAGTTACAAAACAGGATGAAGTTTCCTTAAATACAGGCATTAGTTAAAGTTAATGTATATTTTCAGTATACCTCTAATATGTACCTGTGGGTGTAGTGTTTCGAGATATATGGCTAGATAATTTGCTAAAATGCCATAAGCATCCACATGTGAGTGCCGTCTTAGAATTAAATAAACCTGGAATATACCATTTAACGACTCCATTTATTTTCAAAACACAAAATCAATATGGATAAATACCAACAATGTGGCCCAAAAATAAATATGGAGAAATACAGACGGAAATGTTTAAAAAAATAAATACCATAAAACCGGGAGCCCTACGCAAAAATCCAGTGGCCCTGACTTTAACATGAAGGTAAATTTGCATTCCATTTTAGGAGCTCTTGATATATTTTCAGCAGCAACTTAGCTCTACAAGAAAGTATAAGAGCCAGGGGCGTAACACAGGCACTTACAGCTCCTGTGGCACAGGGACCCCCATTCAGCCCAAGGCCAACGTATATTCATGAGATATAGGAGTCTCTGGTACCCATCATCGCATTTTGTAGGGAGGCGCCATCATTTTGCGTTACGCCACTGATCAGTCAGTCAGTCAAATTTTGCTTTACTCGAGATAAAAACTCATAAAAGCACAGTAAAACAACTTTGTTTCGAGTTAAGATACATTTGAATGCTCCAATAAAATACCGTTGTTAATGATAGATTTACAAGTTAAAAACGAAGTGGTTTCTAAAATTAACTATACAAAGCATTTTGATAGACTATTTAAGAACATAAAACATCAATAAGTCGGAGGTTAAAATCAGGGGTAAGAGGGAAAAAACAGATTAATCACACTTCATGATACAAATTTCCTTCTAATTGCTCATGCCCACCCCAGAAATTTTGCAGCCGCCACTGAAATGACAGGCAAAGTGCTAGTGCAAATTAATCTTAGGGCCACCTTACTGTCCCTGGTGCCTAGCAGTTTACACATTGCTATTAGCCAAACGCGTCGGGGGGGTTGTGTAGGCCCTACAGACAAATAAAAGATGGGCAATAGTTTCAACACCTTTTTTGCAAGACGGACAAACATTTGAGTTGGCTTCAGCCCCATCTGCCTGTTAATGATCTTACTGAGAGTGACCCTACTCTTGAGCTGGAAATAGAGTTTCCGATCCCCAGGCTTTGTGATCTCATCCCAGTAGGGCTCCAAACTGGGAGAGACTTTCACTTCCAAGTAACGACCCGCCATAGCTGAGGGAGCAGCGTCATTCCATTTCTGGTAGGCAACCATTTCCCAGTACCTAGCTTTTAAAACCTCTTTGGATGGGAACTGGGCTAGCTCAGGATTCTCCCACAATCCCTTCATGCCCATTGTAGATAATACTTTGGATAGTTCTTTAAGCCAGCTTATTTTGTGAAATATGTCTGATTTAATTACATCCAAGAAACCCTGGACATAATGCGCAAGTTCCGGTGTGACCCAGATACGACGCCAGTATAATATAGGTCTCAATCTGGCCATGTCCGAAACTGTTTTCCTACCCAGTTCATAACACAGCGGTTTCATGGGTGTACTTTTGGGGAGACCGATTAGACTTCGCAAAAATGTATTTTCAACAAGTGACAGTGACCCTAGGTTGTCGTAGCCCCAGATTTCGGCACCATAGAGAGCCGAGCTGATGGCTTTGGCCTCGTACACTTGGAGTGCTGGCTGTATCGGCTTTGTCAAAGATTTTCTATGCTCCACAATTATGGTTCCTGTATTGTGACGAAATTTAAGAGCTGCCATTTCTATGTGCTTCCCCCAGTTAGCTACCTTTGCTATGTGGATGCCCAAATAGACAAAGTCCGATACCTTTTCCACTTTTTGACCATCCATAAAAAAGCTCCCTTTAAAACGTGGGTACGGGTTGAATACCATGAGCTTCGTCTTTGTTACAATGACTTCTAGCCCGCGGTCAATGCAAAATCCCTCGAGTCTTCAGAGCATGCTGGAGTCCACTGGGGGTTTTGGAAATGATAAACGTGTCGTCCGCAAATAACAAAGTCGGAGTCTTTACTCCAGCCAAGGATGGGGCATCTACATCTCCTATTAACATTCGTTCTGCTATCCCGTTGATATACAAGGAGAAGAGCGTAGGTGCCATAGCACACCCTTGGCGTACACCCCGCTCGACAGGAAAATCATTGGTAACTTGCCCGTGTCCCCCCCCCCCCCACTGAATTTTTGCGTGATTTCCCTCATGTAGCCTCATCACAAGAGATACAGTTTCTAGCGGCATGCCCATCTGACTTAAAACTTTCCACAGCTTTGACCGGGGAACTAGTCAAATGCTGCACGCAAATCAATAAAGGCTACCTTTCCCTATCAGAACCGTCTTCCAGTGGAGTATGGCGAAACTGAATATCTGGTCTGTGGTGCTGGTTAGCCTGCGGAAGCCTGCTTGAAAAGGGGACAGAATTTTTTCTTCTTCTGCCCAGACCATTATTTTCTCTAGGGTCATTTTCCCAATGACCTTTTGTACTGTGTCTATTAGACTAATAGGCCTATAATTCCCGGGTAATACTTTGCCGCCTTTCTTATACACGGGTATTATTACAGCCCCTTGCCACGACTTCGGTACCGGGGCCCCTAGCGCCACTGCATTTGCCAACTTCACTATATACCTGCCCCATCGGGCTTTATCGTGGAGAAAGACATCTGCTGGGACCCCGTCAGGTCCAGGCGCTTTCCGCTGTGAAACTGAATCAAGGGCCACCACTGCATCACTCATATTAAAGGGAGGAACTAAGTGTACAATAGTCGCTGGGGCTTCTCCGGGCTTATCCTCAGAACGGCATGCTTATTGGGGACCAAAATATTCAATCCACCCGCTCTGTGGTACATCATTAGTTGGCGGTTCAGGGTGACCTCCTCTCCCCCACTTAACTATACTCCAGAAAAGTCTGGAGTCCTTCGCAGCACTGGCACTTTTTAGATCTTTCCAGTGTTGCTCGTCCCATTGCTTATTAGCCCTCAGTATACAGGTCTTATACTCCAGCCTTGCTTCCCTGACAGCAGACGGGTCTCTTTTTTTGATAGCTAGACCTAAGAGTGATCTTGCGGATCTGCAGGCCTTGTTATACCAGCCCTTTCTTTTAGGCATTTTATTGCTACCTGCAGATTTGGATACTACCCTATAGAAGTGGCCCTTTATAAATTCAAAGAGGTTGTCATGCAACCTTGTAATTTCTTTCAGGCCATTTACAATCTCTGTTCTACCCTCCAGTCTGGCATCCAGGGCATTAGTGGTTTTATCTAGTTCCTCGTTAATACTCTCTAGCACCTCACTTTTAACCTTTACTTGGGCCCATCTCACCTGCCTCATGTCTTTTGTTAGAACAATCTCTGCTAGGGCCTTCTCTCTATTGCTTAGCCCCTGTGAGGCTTCACCCCATAAGAGTTGCGTAATACATAAAGGGTTGTGGTCGCTCTCTTGCCTATCCACGACCTTCATGTCCTTAATCAGGTGCCAGATTGCAATACTACAAATAGCATAATCAATCCTGCTCTGTGAGCGACCATTTATCAAAAGTGTCTGCTCCTTGAGCGTCACTCACCGTTCTTCCATTGAGTGCTCTAATCCCTCTTTCGCTACACAAGGCATTGAACTGTATTATGCTAACTGTCCCATTTCTTCACTGGTTTGAGGTCCAGCTTGAGGATCCCCCACTGGGAATCCTCATCATCCCCTGCATGCCAGTCATCTACAATGAGAGGCTCGAAGGTCATATTTAGGTCCCCTACCATTATTATATTGTTCTCTGGGGACTGGGTGTCAATCAACTGATCCAAAACTGCTAGAACCTTAGGCTTCCGCCTAACTGTTCCTCTAACGTATAGAATATAAATATGTAAATGACTCCCTACTGCAGTCATTATCCTAATCAGCTGTATATCACTGCTACCAGTCGGAAGCTCTAGCACTCTAACAAACAGTGCTTGTCGTACCCAAATGGTTAACCCCCCCTTTCGAGCGACCCTTGGGACACTTGAGGGCCGGCACAAAAAAATTCAAGAAACCCAAAAGAAACTGAGGCTCACAAGCCCAGGTCTCTTGAAAAATGCAGATATCACAATCATTTATAAAAGAAACCCACTCTGGTGATTGTAATCTAGTGCTCAGTCCAGCTATGTTCCACGATACTACACTTCCTCCTTTCCTGCTATCTTCACACACCAATGTTGAAATAGCTGGGTTGCATATACTCATACCCTTTGCAATAGGGGATTCCAGGCCCGTATAGGGGAGTGAATCAAAATCACCAGATACCACCCCAACAACATCCAAGGGTGCATCATCATTTATTGGACAGCGCCCCGACAATTTAATTTGGTCCCACTCTTTAACCAAACTGCAATTAAGGCCATGGTCTCCATCACGGGGCCCCACTTGGCCATTCATGACCCCTATTCCATTACTGAGTAGTCAGTCAATAGAGTCCAGCCTGGAATTACCAATCCTATGCCTAGTATCCCCCAAAGACATTGCTTGAGCCAACGAGAACTGGAGAGGGGTCATCTTCCTCAACTGTATGCCTGAATAGGCCGGAGGGCTATATCTAAATTCCATCTGAAATAGGTCCTCGGCTAGATCGTTGGAGGACATGGTTAGTTCAATTACATCATCAATGGCCCCAGGGTGACTTATTCTCCTTGCTTTGACAATATCGTCCCTTATAACCGATCTGCACCCTCTGATGTGCCGAAGCCAATGAATCGCCTTGTTTGTCAGAGAGTCGACCTCTTCCCTGGGGCACCCAGCCCTCCTCTCTTGCTTAGGGACGTTAGTCATAAATATTTTATTTGTGGAGAAATCACCCTTATTGTGTGCCTGACCCCTAGTCAGCTCCATACTAGGATTAGAAGACCATTTGTTTTGGTTTATGGGGGTGTTAGAATGAGTTGCCCCTGCCTTCGATCTTGTCGCATTGGATTGGGGAACCCCTGACCATCCCCTAGCCCCACTAGGTCCCCTCTGCTCACTAGAGCCACGCTGTGTTGCTACCTTTTTTATCCCCTCAGGACCAAATCTCTCTATGTTAGTAGTTGTGGGGATGCTTGCAGGGCAAATCTCTCTCCCTACTACAGAACTTGCCTGGGGTGCTCTACTACCCTGGGGGTCACTTTGTGCCATTGGGTGATGAATACCTCGGTTTAGTTTAGTTGAGTAGGCTGCAACTATCTTCGCCGAACCCCCAATCTGGGACCAAGAATTGTCATGATTTGATGGGATGGCTGTAGTTAGATTAATAATTAATTTTTTCATTGCCACAATCTCGTCCCTGAGTAGAGAAACTAGTTTAACTAGATCCCCAATGTTTTCTGGGCATTCATCAGAACTAATAGTGGCATCTCCCTCGTCAACATCAATACGTGAGGGGGCGTTACTTATACACACAAGGTTAGAGTTTGACTCCCCTGGTAGTGCCTCGCCTAAGACCAAGTATCTATTGGAACAAGGAGTTGAATCAATATCCATAGCAATTGTGGACGAGGTTTTACCAGTCTCCACTTCTCCCTCTATAGTACCCGGTTGGCCTTGTGGTGGGGATCTAGCAGCAGAAGTGAGGGGCTTGATCACAGAAGGTTTAACCAGGGGTCGAAACATTTCCGGGATTATTATAGGTGGGCCTTCCGTCGCATGCAAATTAGGTGTCTGGGCCCCCGCCCCTGTCGTTAAACCTTGCACCTCCACTTTCCCCCAAATCAGCAGACAAAATTTCCTGTCAGTCATTCACAATAGCATCAATAGCATCAATACGGTCCATAACACAGTTCGTGGCCGCATGTTTTGGCATTCCCTTAGATTTTTTGATTTTGGACTGTTTTGAGCGCTTGGCTGTCTCGATAGCCCCCCTCCCTCCTTCCATAATCTTGCATTTCCCCATTCCGTAAGCCGTTTTTTTTGTGTACCAGAAGGACTTAATGTCACAAAAGTGGGGTTTGGGGGGCAGCCGAGCCGCGAGGTCTGCCCCCCGGGCAGATTTGGGAGGGGGAAGGGGGGAGAACAAGCGAGCGGCCATTTTGACGCGTTGGGCTGGCAGGGGATAGCCCAAAAACAACCAAAAAAGGAGCCCTGCAGCCCAATGTATAAATTGCGTTCCCGAGGGGTTCCCAGCCACCATTTTAGATACTGAGACCTGGTGGCTGGGAACGTGTCAGGCAGGAGCTTTTTGTCTTTCTTGTTAGCGCTATGGTTATTGTTCTGTCTGCGGCAGCTTTCGCTAGTTTTAAAGGGCTTGGCGAGGGATGCAGAGCAGTTGTTAAAGGGGCAGTTCACAGCCTCTACGAGTGCTTTAAGGGAGCCCTCGAGGCACTACCGGGCTGGGTGAGGCGGGGGGCTCTGCGCGGTGTGTCTTCACGGCGCGGCGGCGGCCACCGCCTTCGCGCCGCCACAGAAAGTTTGCGCGTTCACTGGTAGGGTCACAGGGCTGCGCGGATGTCGGGAGCGCGGCCCTGTTTGTGACAGGAGGGCGGACGAGGCGCGCTGCCAGCGGCGCCTCGCCGCCTTTAGGAATGGCTTCGGCGGGGAGGGCGGGCAGCGGGAGATCGAGGGCGGGCAGCGAGGCGGAGGGGTGTTGCGGCCGCCCTGGCGCGGCTGGCGAGGTCGGGAAGGCTCGGCTGGTGAGCGGGGCCTCCCGGGCGTTTGGGGCACCGGGCGGGAAAGGGGGCGGGAGGGGTAGGCGCGCACGCCTCAGGAACGGGGGGGAGGGGGGCGGGGGGAGAGCGTGCAGGGAACTGGGGGCGGGTTGGGGGACGAAGGGGGATGTCGACGGGGGAGGGGGGGAGACAGCCCACCACATGTAGGGGAGTCAAGGAGTCCCTCACCGGCCTGGCAAGCGAGGGGGACAGTGAGGCTGGCAGAGAGGGTGCATAAGGGGGTGCAAGGTGGGATGGTCCTGGGGGGCCGGGAAAGAGAGGGGGGTTGGTCCCCCGTGGTCGGGGGAGGGGGAGGGGAACCGTGGGTTGGCCAGGGGGGGTCTCCCCAGCATTGAGGCGTGGATAAGGATCAGGAGGGCAGGGAAAGGGAGCGGGAAGGGTTTAGAGGTTTCGAGCCCTGGGGTGCCGGTGGAAGGGATGGATAGGCGGGGGGGGAGCTCACCGAGGGAGGGGTCCGGGGATAGGGGGGTTAATATAGAGAGGGTACGATGGGGTCGGGGGGATGAAGGGGGGCGGGTGGGGGGGGCGCGCGGTTCAGGGTACCAGTACACCAGCAGTACCTTTTCTTTGGCAGGGGGGCGGCCGGCGTGGGGCTCCAGACTTGGTATGGCTTGGGGCGGCCCGGCGGCACCAAGGAGAAGGGAGGGCTGTGCTTCCTGCAGCAGGCCCGGAGTACGCGAGGGTCTCGACGCGGCTGGCTACGAAGGCCCCAGGCGGGCTCGCCAGTGCCTCCACCCACAGGGCCCCCAGCGGCTTGGGGAGTGTGAAGGCCCCAGGCAGGCTCGGCAGTCACTCACACCCACAGGGCCCCCTGCGGCCTGGGGATCGTCAGCAGCCATGGAGCAACTATTTTTACAGAGGAATGCTTGACTAGTCTTGGTATCAAGGGTAAAATAGTGGTCCACAAATGCAAGCTTGGCACATTTCCTAGTCAACTCGGCTGGGGACTTGGTGAGGGCTTCGCCTCTTTTTATAAGACAATACAGATGACATTGGGGGTTACAATTGTGGAATGCTCGCGTGCAAGCTTTACATGTCCTTGGGGCCACGGATATGCATGTCATTGTCATGTGCTTTTCTTTCTACATGCTTAAACACACTTGTACTGTATCTAGCACGTTGGGGGGGCTACACTTGTGGAATGCTGGGTGCAAGCTTTACATGTCCTTGGGGGGCCGAGGATATTCATCTCATTGTCATGTGCTTTTCCTTAGACACGCTTAAACACACTTGTACTGTATCTAGCATAGGAGTTCGTCATTACCACATCAGGCTTTCTGGGCGCCTAACGTATGCGGCCAGTAGGGTAAGATAGAGGGGCAATCTGCTACGTTCAGTCGACCGGGAGGATTGGGTGGTCCTTACGCAGGCATCAGGGTAAGCCTAAGTCGCTCTTAAATAGAACGAGGTGGGGGTGTTAGCGGAGACAATATTTTGTATATTTGTGAGAATCGTGGTGGAGGCCTGTGGTTATGCACAGCTAGGGGTGGATGTGAACTACATTGGGCAAGAAGTTGTGGTATATTTATTTTCCGACACATTAGTTCCAATATATACGAGAATAAGCTATCGCGAGATTTACAGATGGAGGCGGCGGTATGGTTCGTGTTCCCTTTTTCGACAAGCGACATTAAAGGACGGTAACCGGGGCTTTTTGGGGATCATGGGTACCCCTGAGTGGGTAGCAGTGGGTAGGTTTTATACCGAGGTTGTGGCTCGCAGAGCGGGCAGGAGTGTGTGTTAATCGCCGGGGCGAGGTTTGGTCATGCAGCCATAGGAGATCTATTGCGGTGGGAATAGAGACATTAGACGGGGTACAAGGCAACAGTAATGCTATGCCTTTACGGTGGTCCTAAGTTGTCGCAGAGAAGTTGGGGATATTGGGGCTATTAGCCACGTGCCCGTTTGTTAGAGGCAAAGTCAGACATGGGACTCCTTAACATTATGGCCGACACGTTTGCCATGCAGTAGGGTCAAGTACTTGCAGGAGCGTACGTAGCCTAGCTGCACCGCACTAGCGAAGCAATCGACTGTTGGAAAAGTGAGTTTCTTGAGAGGAGGACTGTTTCGGCAACCATGTGTCAGTAAGTTTATACCATGGCTTGGGTTGTTGTTGGGTTGTACAGCCCTATGCACGGAACTCGGTCATACTTTGGTTTGTCACGTTATGTTTCATTGCAAGGTTGCACGGGCAAAGTACAGGGGATGTAAGTACAGTTGGATTCGTTCATGGGGGCGCTAATGTATCATAACACAAGAAAATATCGTACTTGGAGGCATGTGTTCAATTTTAGTTTCTGCTCCAAAAGAGGCGAGGATAAGATATACGGAGTGGTGCATGGTTACACAGCTGTGGGAGGTGACGTGAATTTCATGTGGTGCGGTGACAGATTTTTGGTTCCTTTTTAGGAACAGACGTTTAGGTCTTGGTGCCGGTCGTGTGGGTGGGTACTGAAGAGCAAGCATGGTGTTAGGGGAGTGTGCATTTCGCCTATTAGTATGGTGCCGCACCACGGGTTAGACAGCCGGGCGGGACCTGGGTTACGGTTGACTCCACGAATCTGTGATGGGGTAGTGGTGTTCGGACACGTGGGGAGTGGAAGAGGTGCAGGGACATTATGGATGTGCGCTTGGGGGCATTCCGTGTGGGGTGGGCAGACAATACGTATACATGTTCTTAGGAGATGGGCCGTAAATAGGTGGTTGTTGGTACATGGGTGCTTTTACAATAGAGTCATGGTGCAACACTTGTCCTGGGAGGGTATCGGGGATAATGGTGTGAGACCAAACGGCGACGCTATGACTCTCTTCCGGGTATAAGTCTACTGAGCATGGTATTGGGTGTAGGTAATAAGGGAGGAATAATGTGATATGGGAATGTGCACATATTGACCATATAGTGTGGGGGACAGGGTCGAACAACACCGCACGTGGTGAACCTGAGTAGATTGGATATTGGAGTCGCCAGAGATGCATGAAATAGGGCTGCCCTTGGTGATGTACGTACGATATGCTCTTAGGTAGCTTAGGAACACTGCAACATTTTGATTGGACAATAATCCCTGGAGCGTTATGGAAGGTTGTTCAATATGGTGGCACTGTGGGAGTTATATGGGGGAAGAAAAAAAAAAAAAAAAAAAAAAAACTTTAAAATAATTCCCTAAGGACCACCTTTTTATTATGGTCTTTGACTAGGCCCAGTTCATGGGGAATACTGTTTTGCCAATTGTATGTTCATTAGGTAGGGGGACACGGCATGGCCGATGGGCTGCGCGAGGTCTTGCGCGGGGTTGTAGGTTTCGTAGGTTCCAGCAATGGTCTTATGGACCGAACGGGTCACTGGGGAGTTTCAGCCCTACCTGGATGACTCTTTTTCGTGGCGGGGCCCCGGACTCCACGAACTGCCAGGTGGCGCTGGACAGGTTTCAGGAGATCACGGAGGTCCTTGGGGTGCCATGGGCACCGGTAAGGCAGTGGGGCCACGCACGGCGCTGTCACATTTGTGTAAGGAGCTGGTCTCGTTGTTGCTGGAGGCACGGTTGCCGGCAAGCGAGCAGCGAGGGATGTTGAGGCGGCTCGAGGTGATGGAGCAAACCACAAAGTGCCAGTGTGGGGAAATGCAGGAGACAAGTGGGGGCCAGGCGCACGGCGCTGTCAATTTTGGGAATGGGCTGGGCTCGGGGTGGCTGGACACACGTTTGCTGGTGGACAAGCAGCGGAAGATGTGGAAGCTTATAGGGGTGAGGGAAGCAAGGAGCAAGGTGCCAGTGTTGGAATTTAAAATGACAAGTGGGGCCAGGCACGGCGCTGTCAATTTTGGATTTGAGCGGGTCTCAGTGCTTACTGGAGGTGATGGGCAAGGCACACAGTGCCAGAGTGGAAAGTAAAAGGACAGTGGGGACGGCGTGGCACGTCGAATTTGGGTATGGAGCGGGGTTGGTGTTGCTGGAGACACAGTTGCTGGCAGACAAGCGGCGGCGGAGGTCGAGGGTCTCGGGGGGGATGGAGAAAGACACGAGGGCAAATGTTGGTACGTCAAAAGACAGTGGGGCCGGGCACGGCGCTGTCACTTCTGGGTATTGAGCTGGTATTGGTGTTTACTGGAAGCACGGTCTCCGGCAGGTAAGCAGCGGCAGGTTTGAGGCGGCTCGAAGTGATTGAGGCAAGTCACAAAGTGCCGGTGTGGGAAATTCAAAGACAGTGGGGCCGGCATGGGAGGTCAACATTTGGGTTGGTTGGACGGGGTTTGCTGGAGGCATGGCAAACGAGCGGCAGCGATATCGGGCTGATAGAGTGTCTGGGGGCCAAGCAGATGGGGGTGGTGTAGGAAATTCATGTGCTGGGGGGACACCGCGGTGTTGCGGGTAGGGTGGGATGTGTCGGGGAGGTTAGCGGTTTGGAAGCATTAGGCATGGGTTTCGGAGTTGTGCGGCGTCGGAAGCGTATGGTCGGTGGTGCGGCCGGGGGGACATTACGCGTCGGTGGCAATGATCCGCAGTGGTATCGGCGTTGTGCGCAGCGGAGTTCTTTTGAACGTGCAAGGGGATGTTGAGGGGGCATAGTTATTGACAATGGTTGCTCGTACAGGTCGGGAATGGCTTCTTAGCCGGGGTGTGTTGTTTTGGATGGCGGAGCTTGCGTTGGTGAAGAAAGCCAGGTGGCGAACACGGGATAGCTTATTTGGCGATAAGCTGAGTCTCAATCCTGAATGGTTGCAGGTGGCATGGGTCAGGGAGGCCCGTTTATTGGGGGGTGCGCCTTGAGTTGGGGGCAGGCGTTTGGCGTCTCCATTTCTGCATCAAAAAAGGGGGGGTGGGGGGCAGGAAAAGGGGGAGGCGGTGTAAGCACCTAACCTCCGCCTTTCCCTGGGTGGCGGAGTTGTTTTTGATGTTGGACAAGTTTGGCTGGATTTCGGTACTTTCTCGTGAAGTTTGGGGAGTTGGGAATCGGGAGCGGGGAAAGCGTAACCAGTTTGGGAGTTGACATTAGAGGGTAGTTAGTTACAGTTGCAAGAAGGCAAATAGGACTGTAGGTCTTGGGAGGTTTTGGAGTTAGGAGGTAGGGGATAAAACTGGATAGTATTATGATGTAATTGAGTTATATGTTTGTATATTGCAGGGTGGGGGATTTTATCATGTGGGGATCGTAGGGGTGGGGGGAGTAAAACAAAAAGGGGTCAGGTAACTCGATGTTTAGAGAGGTTTCAGCTTTGTAAGGCAGTTTGCCAGTTTAATAAATGTGATGTGCACCTGTTTCAATAAAGCGGCCTTTTACACACACAAAATGGTAGTCGGTGTGCTTGCCCCCCTTCTTCCCTCCCAATGTCCATAATTTCAGCGAATATGAGTAAGCTGCAAAGTTTAAAAGAATAATAGAACTCAGAGGGCACCAAACTGACCGTTGATAAAGTCGAGAAGTAGATAATGTGGCCCGGCCCGTCCTCCGTGGTCCACGGAGGGCCACAGAGGGCCCGCCCTTTGCCCGGGCTCAGCCCGGCACAGATCCGCGTGCGGTCCCGCACTTGGGGCTTTATCGCGCCTCCGGGCGCACAGGTGACATTGCGGCGAGGGAGAGCCTGGGTATTGTAGTTTCCCGGTCCCTCCTCGGCGGCTTGCGGGATGCGGCGGCGAGGGACCAGGGGTGAAGCAGCACAGGCAAGAACCAGGAGTTGAAAAACAGCAGTGGGTCCGGCGACCGTGTGGTCGGTCTGTAAAGCAACATAGGTTCTGATCAGAACATAGGGCGTTAAACAGGCCCCTGCAGCTCCTGTGACGTAGAGGGGTGGCTCCAACCCTGCAGTGGCCTTAAAATCCTTCAGAAGCCCCAAACCCTTCAGAGAGGCCCCATTTCACCAAAAGCCAAGAATTATTTGCAAGATATGAGATACTCGTGAGCCCCTCATCACATTCTGGAGGGCAGACCGTCATTTTACCTTGCGCCACTGATAACAGCATCTCTCTGGTCAACAACATAAAATACAAAAATGCTTCCCAAGCATGTCACCTGTAATTTAACACTCATACAATCAAGCACTCCCTCTTCGTGTAGCATGCTGCCGCCCATTAATGCACTTTGTCGTCTCATCAGGGATATGATGCTCTATACAAACCCAATTACTACTCGACTACTCCTGAAACGTTTACTAGGGCTCATCAGTCATGCCCTCACTCCTCACCTTGAGTAAATTCTTAAACATACTGCAATAGAAGCCTATAGTTAATTCATGCTGAATAGTTAAGAGTTCCAGAAAGCGAGCACATCTACTTTGCCAAAGCACTCTCAAACCAAAATGGTGGCCTGACCCCTGTATTCTACTGTCCTTAGAGAAAGACCCGGAAATGCACGGTTGGGAGATAGACGTCCACTCTTGCAACCTTCTGAGATTAAGTTGAGGTGCATTGGTAGATATGGATACTGAGGGCGATGCTGACTTTGTCTCGGTTTATATTATTTCTTCACTGTGGATACAGGGTGGTCTTTAGAAATGATCTGTTTTATGTTAGGCACTCAAACATATTGTATTTAAAATCTGTTATTTTATGATGGTTGTCTTTTATATTACTGGATTTTGTAAAGCACGGCATTCGCTACTTACTTGGCATCTTTGTGCTTTGTATAAACATCAGTGCATGGTTGTGATTCATCCTGGTCAGGGTCTCATGTGGGGATTCCATTCCTAAACTGCAATAGTATGGCTTGATCGTTTGAAGGGTGTAAATTATCCTTGTGAAGGTGTTCCATATTGAAGCGTGGGTGAGTTCTGCTATCTTCAACCCAGTCTGTGTGAATTCCAAGTTTGTACTGTATTGGGTTGTCTATGCTTGGCAGTTCGCATTGGGGTAAAGGTTTGGGCCTTCTGCCAAACCTGTTTCTTCCATGGAAGTGTTGTGCAGGGGCAGTGGGTATGGTGCCCTTCTAAATGATCCAGGTGGTTGGTTGTGTGTCGGCATTTGTAGGGCAGTGCCTGGGAATGTTCTGTGTCTCGTCTGTGGTGCATTGTTCCTGATCAAGAGCCACCCTGGGGTCTGGTTTCCTGTGTCCTTGTAATTGGTACATCTCTGTCTCCATTTTGCATGCTTTCTGTTGTTCTTGGGTAAAATATCCCTAGGCTGCTGTGTCTGAGGTTTCCAGTTCCAGTATTGCTCAGGTGTTAGTCCTGTTGCCTTGAGTCCCTGTCCCACCGGAGTTGTCTTAGATGCTATATCCCCCAAGTCTCCTCTGCCCTGATACCCTGTTCCACAAGAGTCCTTAGGAGTTGGTGTATCCATCTTCCTGGGATAGGTCGATGGGCATGGGCAGCGAGGACATGCAAGTAAACAAAGGTGAAGAGCCTCTCTGCTCTTTAGGACAAGTGAGGGATAGTTGTGTAGCAAAGGTGCCATGCGCCATGATGTAAGAAGGGAAAAGGACTGACCCTCTCACTCTTTCAGTCCTTATTAGCTGTGACCAATGTACTTTTTGGTGGTTAGGAGGAAGGGGCTGCACAGCAGAAGGGGCTCTGCACAATACAGCTTTCGGAATACGTTCAGCTATTGTGACTCAAATCCCACCATTTGCAGACAAAGACCATGCTAGGTGGGTGTCCTTGCTTTTTCTCCTGTTAATCTTATTTCAGAGCGCTGACAAATTGTAAAATCATTAAACTGACACACAGGGAGTATATGATTTGCCTAGGATCAACAGTTGGTTAGAGAAGTGAGCCTGAGACTGCAGCACACTACTACTGGATTAAGAGGCTACAAATTTATCACAATATTGCATTTTGGTGAATATGCCATGAGAATTGGCACTTCTCCCCCTCCACCCGGTTACTATCCAGGCAAGGTTAAAACCACAGACCTACTAACAGCTGTTAAATTAAAGCTACATGTTCCTAATCTTGCCAAAAGGGAGCACGGAAATTTTAAAAAATGCTCAAGAGAACACAATGTGGCTAAATGGGAGGCTGGGATTAAAAACTCTGTCTGCTGGTACTATGTTTCCATGTAGTCTATAAGTGTACAACTGGAGTGGCCGTGATCATGGCGCCAAGGATGAGGGTAGGCATTCTAAAGATAATGTCACTGTTATAGACCCTGCCTATCTCTACGATGTTGTTTATTTTTGGCAAATTCAGCTGAAAAGGTAAAGCGAGATTTATTTATAAAGTTTTATAGATAGATGTCAAGTATTCTTGTTCCATGGCTAAAATATACCCACTGACAGGGTGGCGGTGAATGATCACTGTGCAGTATTTTTGGTAAATACTCAGGGCTTTAACTGGGGTGGGTCCCTCTGGATCTCAGAACTGCAGCAATTAAAATTGACTTGGAACCAGGCCCATATGGACCATGTATTGATGTCCATCTGCTAAACTTGTTTCTCAAAAGTCGTAACAGTGAGCCAGCAAGGCTTACTCCAGGGTTTGGAAAAAGGATTAGTTAGAACTAAAATGCAGTATATCACATACCATAAAGTCAGTTTCTGGCCGAGGTACCTTTTTAAGATGGCCTGCTCTGGAGGAGTGGGATTTAGAATGACATTCCAAAAGTGAACTATGCAACTCTTACTTCCTTCCCCACACCTCAACAAACGTCCCTACTCGCGCTTGCGCAAATTGTACTGTAGCATGCTAATGGAAAGTTGGCCACACTAGACCAGACAGCGAAACGCACCTCGGACCTACAAGTAACTCCCACTTCTCTATTGGTACAGAAAACAACAGGTCCTAGACAATATTAGTAAATGTTAGAATCAATATTGATAATTTTTCTTCAAAAAACGATTAAATCCTGCAATCTTTTCTATTGCAGGAATTAATGAAGAAAAATGAGCAATATTGATTCTAACATTTACTAATATTGTCTAGGACCTATTGTTTTCTGTACCAATTGATACCCAGGTCCTTTGACGTTTTTCTGGGTCACCCCATTTATATTAATGGCCCACTTCTCTATAGCATGTGCATTGACACACTGAGCTATTCCTGTCTCTGCCTGCTTTCGAATCCCTCTGTTTCTTCTTTATATTTGACGTCACGAGGCCTCTCCCATTTCCAGGGATGCGTCGCGTGGACAGCGCGTGCTGGTGTTTATTTGCGACCTTTTATGGGCTGCGCATTGTCCGGGTCCAGGCAGCAGCACGTGCAGAGCAGTCGAGTAATTCTAGAGCGTCCGTCTATTCTCGAAAGGATGCACTTAATCCCTCGCGCATTGTGACGAGGACGAGTCGACCCCATTCCATGAGACTGGAGCAGGCCGGTCAGCGCCGGCCCTCTGGTTGTGTTGTGGGCGTTTGTTTGTCCCTCGGATCACACGGTCTGCGGAATGAAAATTAAATGCATGTTTTCACAGTGACTTTCACAGCCTGTGCACAGCGCCGCGTGTCATTCTGCGGGGCACCGCGAGAACCGCGCTGCCATTGGTGGCAGCGAGAGGCATTAATCAGACTCTGAGGAGCGCCACGTGCAGTCTCGTCTTCTAATGCAGCCCAATTATTTAGGCGAGAAGGGAAAGAAATGTGCGAGTTCGGGGGAGGGAGGTGTCGAGGAGATGTAACCTTCAGTAGGCGACTTCTTCTAGTGCCTCTGCCCTTGTCATGCTTTCTGGAAGAGGTGGATGTAGTGGTCGAAGTGTGTGTGTGTGTGTGTGTGGGGTGGGGGTGGGGGGGTTGGAGGAGATCTGAAGGGCACGGCGTGCCCTTACTTTTTAAATTTTAAAATTTTAGGGGAACAGTTCCCTTACTTCTTGTCAAAAGTTAGCTGTCCTGGGACGAAAAGCTTCAGCTAAAGTGCCATTCAGGTAGCTTCGTGAGCTGTGAAATCGAGGGAGGGGAGGGAGGGGAGGACAGAAAGAACGTGTCTTCTTGGCAGGGTGCCTGATTACGTGAAAGAAGTGTAAATGAGCCAAATGAATCTGCAAATGTAAAGGGCGCCTGGAAGCCGGTATTGGCTTTAACTGACGGAATCCCATGAAACTTCCTGGTACACATTTATTCATTTTGAGCGGGTCTGTAAGGGAGCTAAGATGTAAAGTGTGCTTTCTTAAAAGACAGTAACCATAAAAAATTGCTTTCTGGTGACACCCATTTATTGTTTTTTAGGGGTATAATAGAGTTACATTCTAGGCTGCAAATTGTGTGCTTTTAATAGACTGTTTTAAAAAATAACAAAAATGCACTATGTACACCCTGCAAAAAATCTATATTTTGGACACACTTTTTATCTTAAACCTTTTTGCGCAGTCTGTAGCAGCCTATCTTATACTGTGTGTAAAGCAAGTTTGAAACAATGTCTTGCATGTTCGCAGTGCTTTCTGTGACAGATTGGGAACCTGTAGCAATAACCATACACAAGTCGATATTCTCCATCGCATTAACCAGGATTTGGTGCAGTGCATTACCAAATAGGTTTCATATTGTAAGATAGTGTATTACCCACTGATTAACATATTAATTATCATGTAAGCCGTGTGTTATTTTATATGTAGTTACCAGAAGGTGAAAGGCTGAAAAAACGTAAAGAATATTTGTTTTTTTTTTAGCCACGCCCACACTCACTCACCCCACCCCTTGCCCCGCCCCCTTACACACAGCATCACAGTTCCCATACTTTTTTTTCTGCACTTCGACTACTGGGTGGATGCGATCAATGAATTGTTCAGTCCTCAGGATATGGGGCTTTGAATGGATTGCCAGTTTCAGTTTGGCACAGGAGTGGTGCTCTTTTGATCTAGGTGTTGCCAGTTAACATTTAGTTGAGACCTCGGCTCGAGCCGTTCTTGTGTGGGAACCTGCCCTGGTGGTGATTTGCTCGATTACGTGTCTTTTTTTGGCCTCAGTTCAGCCATCGCGGGGGCAAAGGCATCCACCCTCATTGGTGCATTATAGTTCAACTCAGTCGAGAGACCAGAATTTGAATAAGCTTGGAGTCTGTCATAAGGCTCTGGTGGTGAACTAGTCTACAGAGTGATTGGAAAATATTCCATAAGTCACATTTTTTAGGTCTCGCCAAGACAGCACATGCGCACTCTCTTCAAGACCTTTTGTTTTCTAACACTGGGTTTAGAAACCGACCATTGATTGGCTTCATTGTCACTCACATTTGCTTGCTTCTTATTTGTTAGCTGCCGTAGGCTTCCTTCCTCTTCGAGTTTGCTCTTCCCTGGAGCATGGACGCATTACTTGTCTACTTCCACTGCTTGTATTGTTTGTGTGTGTGTGTGTGTGTGTGTGTGTGTGTGTGTGTGTGTTTTTAAAATTATTACTAACTTACCCGTCGTGCGTTGCTGCGATCTCAGAAGAAAGGAAATTTAAGGAGACTTGTTATGATAACATTCAATTTACATTGTCATTTTTATTGAAACTTATTCATTTTAATATGGAAAACATTTTAAAGTGTTGTTTTAATTCTGTTTATGTATTCGAGTGCTTGTGGATACACGTTTTTTTTTTGTTTTTCCGTCTTGTGCGTACACTAATAAATCAGAAGGTTTTCCCACGCTGGAGCTGGCCACATACAGCTGTCCATGTGAGAAGCACGGATTCTCCAAATCTAGTCCACACACTTGACACGATTGTCCTTGTGCTTTGTTAATGGTCATTGCAAAAGCGAGTCGCACCGTAAATTGTAAACGTTCAGTATTGGAAAGATTATGAGGGCCCTGGGGGGCCGATATTTAACAATTTTTTATGTATGTATTTATTTATTTATTGCCAGAAACCTTCGCTGGAGTGTACTCGACAACTTCCCAAAGTTTCAAGGCGATCAGATGAATGGTGTAGTAATGCATAAAGGACAAACAGACATACTTTCGTTTATATATATATATATATATATATATATATATATATATATATATATATATATATATATATACATTTTAGGCTTTACCTTTTTCGTTGAGTTAAGCTCTCTACTAGAGTACAACTTTTTTAGCAGGCTCCCTCGTGTACTTCTCCACACGCTCTGTATTCTTCCTGATATCCCTGGTGTTGATTGTCGCCTCTTGCCCTCCCTGCAATGTATTGTTTACGTCCACCCTCCCGCCTTCCCTCCCTTGTCTGTGTTGCCTACAAACAGCCGTCCTCACTCGCCCGTGGCTTGCCCCCACACACACTCATCTGTTGCTATCCCTCCTCACACTCTCATCCATGTTGCTGCTTGTCCCCTCCATTTATCCATCCCCTCGTCTGTGTTGCTTCTTGTCCTCCAATCTGCCTCCCTCTTCCATGTTGCTGCTTGCCCCCAACCTACCTTGCCAGTATTGCTCCTTGCCTGTCCCACCGTCCATACCTAAAACGCCATGATGCACTTTTTGCCCCATACCCTCTGTTATCCATGTTGCCACACCCACCCTCAGAGTTGCTTCCTACCTTCCTCCATGCTGCCTGCCACCTTGCTCTCCTTCTTGGCAGCAATAAAAAACATAAGGAGGGACGTGGCCAAGATTGCGGCAGAGTAGGACGTGTCTTCAGTCCCCTCCGGCGCTGCAAATTGCATAGCCTTGGATAGCGCCCGACTCTGTATCCATCCAAGCAAAATAAAGTGGTGCCTGGACTTCGGATGTTATCTGGCAGTGTCCGGTGCCTGAATTTCGAAGTTCTGAGCCCGCGGACGGTGGAGCTGCGAGGTGAGGCCTAGCGAGTGGCGTGCCCAAGGGAACCCCGTGATCGGCAGCGTGAGGTGGGCACCCGATCCCAGAGAGGTGTAACCTGCCCGGCGGGGGCACGGAGGACTCAAGCTCGGCGTCCCAGGGCCGCGAGACAACGAGCAGCTCCAGCACGGAGGAGGGGTCTGCTGAGACTCAGAGGTGCAGGTGACGCTGCGACTGGGCCCGCCGAGAATGTGCTGGTGCGAGGGGGATCCCTACTGCTCGGAGAGGGCGCCGCTGCAGCAGAGGACTCCGGCGGGAGCGTGGAGCCTGGGGGGCCTGCCGGAGGCGCTTGAATTCGATCCACGGTCGGCGGATGCCTCTGACAGCTCGAAATGGAGTGAAGGTGAGTAGCGGCGCCCCGGGTTAGCAGATGGCGGAGTGGCTGGCCTATCTACGTGGCCCCCCAGCGACAGCGGCCCAGAACTGCCCTAGGCCTGAGGTCTGGTGGAAAGGCCAGCGCGGGAGGGGAGGCCTCGCCCCACCCCCCCCCCCTCCCCATACAGCTAACCATATTGCAGGGTGAAGGCCCGGTGGAACCCGGGACTGTTATTCCCCACCCCCACTGGCTGGACTAGGGCGGGGTGCCGGCCGAGCCCCGAGAGTTTTCGGACTGGAGGGCCTGAGCGGAGGATTGATAGTCCTCTGAGGGCCTTGCTTGGCCAGGGCAGTAGCAGTACACGTGAGGAGGTGCCCGACTGGCTCCGGACTGGGCCGCCCCCCGCCACGGAGGTCGTATGGAGAGAGTGCTCGAGGTGAGCTACTCTCAACTTACCCCTGCGCTTTGGTGGGCCCTTCAAGCGGAGTGGCAACCCGGGGCGGGAGCGGCCGCTGGGGCCCTGTTTGCAGCTGACTTGATCGATATTCAAGGGGTTTCGCCCTAGCACTGCTCCTTCCGGGTGCCTACCGCTTGGGGTCGGTGGAAGAATGGCTGCAGGGAGCACAGAAGTGGTGGAACTGTCGCCCAGTGAAGCTGGGCCTGGACTCTGGACCGCGCAGCCAGGGTGGGGAACACAGAGCACCCCATATCAGTTGTGGCGACACCCCTCAGGACCAGCTTCGAGGCCCCTCAAGTAAGGAGCGGAGGGGAGCAGGGAAGCACAACGGGCGGTCCGCATTGTCGGCAGTCTGGGCAGGGTCGCTTCTGGAGAGAGCGGGAGTTGGCCGGATGTGGTGACCTCCCTCAAGAGCTAGCACTGGGGTGAGTGCCGGCAGAAATGGCATCCACCAGACTGAAAAAAGATAAACCGGGGAAGGATGAGATGCCGAAGGGAGCGGCGCAGTCCACCTCCCCAATCCCCGAAAAATCCCAGAGAAGGGGTGAGAACGAAGAACCCGCGACCAAGGCCTTCATGATTGAACTTTTTGCGGCCATTAAAGAGGACATATCGGAGCTGCGCTCCCAACTGGCCTCAGACCTGCATGAAGTGAGGCGAGATGTGGATGGAGTGGGGGAACGGGTCGCTACGCTAGAAGAGCGCAATGTGGAAACAGCGGAGGACATTCACCGACTTCAACAAGACGTAATTCGCCTGACGGAGCAAAACCTTGATCTGCAAGCCCAACACGAGGACTTTGAGAATAGATTGCTTCGCAACAACATCCAAATACGCTCAGTGCCTTGGAAAGGAGAGGGGGCGGATTTGCAGGAGGACGTGGAGACATTATTCAAGCACATTCTGGAGAAGGAGGACCTTCAGACCATGCGAATGGACCGAGTGCACCGCCTAGGATTGCCGCGGGATCCCCAAGCACCTCCCCGACATTCTGGTGTGTGCGCATGACTTCCAGCTGAAGGAACGGATCCTTAGGAAAGCACGCGACTTAGCTCCCCTCCAATTCCGGGATCAACGCCCTTGCTGTACCAGGACTTAGCGGCCTCTACTCTGCAAAAACGGAGGCAATTCAAACCTGTTACTACATACCTACAGGAGCAAAAAGTGCCCTACTCCTGGGGGCACCCATTCAGTCTCATCTTCCGATGGCAGAACAAGCTGGTACAAGTGCGTTCTCTGGAGGTGGCATTGGATCTTCAGGGCTTGGAGCGCCAGGATTCGGCATCCAGGGACAGCAGCTCAACTGGCAGGCGACGACAGCGCTCTGCAGAGTGGCAGAAAGTGGGCAAGCTCGTGTCGTGGGGAGGCCTGACCTGTCAGCAAGGATGCAGGAGCGGGGTGCAGCGGTCGCCTCTGTGGCCCAGGTCACCAATGCAACAACAGACCACGGTGAGGCGGCTTCATGAAACAGAGAGGGCCATCTGCAGGCGCCAGAGGGGGCTACCACTACAAGGTAACAATTGTGCTTTCTCTCCATGCTCGTGAGGGTGATCGACGAACCGAACTGGAAGAAAATCGACTGGTGCCATGTCCCCCTGTCCTTAAGACTTCTCTTCTTTTGTTCTGAGTACTGTGTTATTCCTTTGGGGGTGTTGGGGGGTTAGCGGGGGTGGGTTAGGGGGAGGTTGTGGTGGTAGCAGGGGTTTGCTTGAAGATCTGCATCCAGGGTGCCCACGAGTGGGGTGCGTCGGATAGGGGGAGAGTACAGGGCGGAAGGGTTCCGCGAAGTGGGTTGGTCTTGGCAAGAACGGGTGGTTGCATGCTACGCTCGGCTCCTGGCGGGGGTTTGAGGGTGGGGGAGTCGTTCACTCGACCACTCAACATGGAGGGCTGGAGCGGGCGGATTTTGTGGGGCTGTATCAAAGGAACTCCCCATGATGCCTCTAACCTTAGGGACGTGGAATGTTAAAGGACTGAATTCTCCCCAGAAGCGCCAAAAGATCTGGAAATATGTAATTGATCATCAATTAGATATAGTGGGCCTACAGGACCCACCTGGCCAAGTCGGACGACTCACGCCTTAAGCACAAATTGTTCCCACTAATATACAGATCCTCCGCCGCCACGAAGCAGAGCGGGGAGGCCCTAATGTTCCGCTCAACCACACAATTCCAATCTCTGGGTCTACAGAGTGACAGGGAGGGACCCTGGATCATGGTTAAGGGGTAGACTCTGCACCTTCCTTGTACTGTATGCACCTAACACTGGGCAAAATGTCTTTTTACATACCCTGCTGAGGAACGTCGTGGATTTTGCTGAGGGGCCGCTGTTCGTCATGGGGGACTTCAATTTGGTGTGGCAGAAGGACCTAGATAGCACGCACTCACAGAGGTCAGACATGGGCACGTTCTCCCCCGACACGCAACAACAAATTTCTGACTTGGGCCTTTTTGATGCTTGGCGCTTCCTATACCCCCGATCTAGAGACTTCACCTTCTTCTCCAACATTCACCGCTCCTATTCTCGAATTGACCACTTCTTCCTGAGCCAGTCCCTTCGGGGGGATATCCGGGAGGCCAAGATATTCCCGCTATCTGTTTCTGATCATAGCCTGCTCGCAGTGGGTCTCCAGTGGGGCGTGAGGGGTAAGGTCAGTCCTAGGTGGTATTTCCCAGCTTCCCTGGTCCGGGACAAACCCTGCTGTACCAAGTTGCGAGGACTTATAACTGAGTTTTTCGCACTCAATGACCCTGGGGACACCACGGTCTTCACCACATGGGAGGACTTTAAGGCATGTTTTCGTGGGCATTGCATGGCACTGAACGCTGCTCTTAATCGGCAGCGCGGTCGGGAAAGAGGGCAACTAGAGGAGGAACTATCCACGTTAGAGAAGGCGCACAAGGAGAACCCCTCCAGATTGGGACTGCGGCAGCTAACGGCCGTCAGAGGTAATCTCCGGGCCCACTATAATAATAGGGCCGAATACACCCTGCTAAAACTACGGCGCCACTCCTACTCCCAGGGCAACAAGTGGGGAGACACCTTGCCAGGCAACTTCGGGACAAGAGGGAGCGGGAGTACGTTGGGGAAATTCATGACGCACAGGGGGAGTGACACATCAGGACGAGGCGAAGCCTGAGCTATTTGGGGCCTTTTACAATACAGGGGATAACCTTGACGCTAATGCTCAAACCGAATACCTACAGGGATTAGCGCTGGCCCAGGTTTCAACGGAATGGAACGAGGCGCTCTCTGCCCCCTTCACCAGGGAAGACTTGCTGGCTGCCATTAAAGCCCTAAAGCCCGACAAGGCCCCGGGGGCAGATGGGTACACGGCCATTTTCTATAAAACTTTCGCCTCTGAACTCTGCCCATACCTAGTCCAGCTGTTTAACGGCATGTCAGAAAAGGGCGAGACCTCTCGCACAATGGCAGAGGCACTAATATCTATCATTCCCAAACCCGGTAAGGACCCTAGTAAATGCGCCTCCTATAGGCTAATTGCCCTCTTAAATTTGGATGCAAAGCTTTACTCCTCTATCATCGCCCAGCGGCTCAATGACCTGATGCCAGCACTCATAGATCCGGACCAGTCCGGGTTCATCAAAGGGCCCCAGACCCATGATAACACACGAAGGGTGATGCACCTGATTGAAAAAGCCAATAAGTTTAAAATCCCGGTGGTTCTGGTGGGCTTGGACGCCGAGAAAGCGTTTGACAGGGTGGACTGGGGATTAATGTTCCGTACGCTGGCCACCTTCGGCTTCTCATCTAAATTTTTAACAATGATTCGGGCGAATTACCTCTTCCCCCCGTTCCCGAGTGGTGGTGAATGGTCACCTGTCTCCCTTCTTAGAGCATTCTCGGGGCACAAGGCAGGGGTGTCCTCTGTCGCCGCTGCTTTTTGCCCTTAGCATTGAACCGCTGGCAGTAGCGGTGAGAGCCAATCCCGACATTCGGGGACTGCCCTTCACTGGGGAGTCCCATAAGATTACTCTCTTTGTCATCCTCTCCCTCTCTGATCCGGCCCACTCTCTTCCTTATGTGCAGGCCACACTGGAGCGTTTTGAAGCGGTGGCGGGGTTCAAAATTAATTACGACAAATCTTACGTCCTTAACATCATAATCCCCCAGTCTGAAGTCCCCCATCTCAAGTCGCTAACACCTCTTCCGTGGACTGATTCCTCTATTCAATACCTGGGGGTCCACTTGACCCCGACGCTGGGGAAACTGTACTCTGCTAACTTCCCTCCGCTCCTGTAATGGCCGGATTTTCCGATTAGATGGGATCAGCCCCTAGGGGCCCCTATAACCCAGCCAAAACGTACTCACCTCCCTCCTTAGAACGTATTCACAATGGATATATATATATATATATATATATATATATATATATATATATATATATATATATATATATATATATATATATATATATATATATATATATATATATATATATATATATATATATATATATATATACAAGTCGTACCTAAGGATGGGGAAATAGCAATAAACATGCATAAGTTTTCTACTATATCTTATTCACATCAGTTAGTCTCGCGGCCACTCCGACCCAGACTGATCTACCCCAGGGCAGACATGACACACAATCCGGTGCGTATACACATGGGCCTGCAGAACCCAATGCTCTCTTTTCCAAACGGTTTACAATCCAGCAAACCTACACGCCAGTAATCCCCCCTGGCGCTCTCACTTACACAAGCCACAATCCTGTGGGTATACACGCTGGTAATCCACCCCAGCGCTCTCACTAACGCCGTATATCAACGACGACCACATTCCTATGAGTACCTATCGGAACAATTTCTCCTTTGTCTACTTGGGATAAAACTATAATAATAGAGTTTAGTACGGTTTCCAAATAGTATAATGTGCCCCTTATCCTTGGCATCAGAGGTCCACTTCGCTCCCTATATATGTGATCACCACTTACCTGATTGGGGTTACTCATCCATTCACGTAAACACCGACCACCTAGAAGCCACGTTTACCAAGATTGAACAAGAATACTCGGCACACATCCGTTCACTAAGAACTAGGGTATTTATTGTCAATAACATATAACACAATACTATGCAACACGAATTATGCGAAGAAAAGGAAAAGGTAAGGAATAGAATGCGCGCTTATTATAAAGAGGGCGGATGTCACCTTATTAATGTGAAGTCGGGACTCGGCAGTCATCTAGGTTCCCTTCTCGTCTCTGTGTCCTGGCTCGTCTCGCAGTCACACCCCAGCCGTCACAAGTACACGTCTGCACCGCTAGGCTCAACCTCGTCTGCTTCCCTCCAGGCCACTGGAACCTTGCTGATTATTAGCTACCGTCTCTCTTTCTCTCTCTGTTTCAGTGCGCTCCGCGCTAATTCTCCTTCAGTCTTTCTCAGAGAGTTTTGGTCTTAAATCTTTCTCGGACTTCAAAGATGGCGACTGTCCGCCATGAAATAATTAATGGCAGAGATGCTAACGGCTAGATGCCGCCTACGGACTGACTGACGACTAACTAACTCCTTCGCTAATATCAAAGCCTGTTCCTTCATGGAAAGCTACGGCCAGCAACCTGCCGCCCACCAAATTCTTGTACCTCCCCGTACCAAGGACACGTTCCCAGCCGGCCGGCCTGAAGTTGTGTCTTCGGAGTGGAGAAAAATACATTCCTTCGATAAGGGCCAGCCCGAGCCGGTTCTCTCCAAGCGAACAGCTTGAAACTAAAACATTACACTTGACCTAGAAGGCCTCTCGAGCTACCAGGCAGAGAGCAAGATGGAGTCTGTCTCGTTTAAGGCCTACAGGGCCCGCAATATGCGTAACTCCATGGAAAATATCCTAACACGTTAGCAAATGGGCAAATCATGATTAATACTTATGTATCTATCCCCTAACTTAAATTCATAAGCCCTACTCTAAGGAAAGGGACACGAAAATACTCTACTATATGAAAGGCAGGGATCCTGTCTATAGTCCTAATCCCTATACTATGGGGGTGATAGGCTGGAGTCACTCTCCACCATTCTCCCTCTTAAAGGAGCCAGAAAAGGGCAGCCATTACATTACACCCCTTGACTCCAGTCTATTTAACCACATACTAAATAGAACTCACATCAGTAGAAGAATAATAGGAAACAAAATTAACTGACCTATGTCTCTTGCTAAGTCTACAAACTTGGAGCAGGGAAGGAATGCACTGAATAAAGCAACAAATAGCTATTAAAACACAAATGGCAACGATAACTCCCCCTAAAATCTGTCGTAAAGAGTGCAAGTCAGGTAACCAATTAAAGAGCCAGTCAAAGAAACCCTGATCTATGTGTTGTCTAATTTCTGCAGTCAAGTCGTGGAGTTTGTCAATATGGGCCTGGATTGATTTAGAATGGTCGAACAAATTAAAACAGCATAGGCCTTCAAAATCAGAACATTCATGTCCATGTTTTAACAAAAGATAATCAATAGCAGCGCGATTCTGTAAAATAGCTCTACGTTCGCCTTGGGCATCTAATAACAGATCAGATAAAACAGTAGAGGTTTGATTGATGGACTTAACCATCCAGCAGGCCATCTTGCCGATTGTTTTGGCATTGTAAACGGCCAACGCAGGGACTCCAATAATAGAAAAAGCTAAACCAAGATATTCCGATTTAGAGTAAAGATGGACAGAGGAATCACAGTCCTCATGCAATGACATTGAATCACGTACCATACGGGAATGTGAATTAGGATGTGAGGAAAACATTAATAAACTCAATCTAGTGATGGCACATGGACCACCAGAAATATTTGCAGGAATATAAGGCCAGGATGAATTCCCGCAAGAAAAGAGCCAGCCAGATGGCAATAACATGGAACGATAATAACTAGGGGCAACCAATAAACGTTTACATGTCATATTATTCTTAACAGAGAGACACGAATTCGGAAGTCTCTTCAAACACAGCAATCGTTGATGAGCTGAAAAAGAAGTTGCAGCTTGTATCTTCAGCCTAATACATTCGGTGATAGCTTTAGGATCACATGTCATCACAAAACACAGATTTCCAGGGGTAATATTAAAAGTAGTAATCCGGGAATGAATAGGGATATCGAGGTCTGGAAGAGCAGTACATAAGGGACAAAATTCGTGGGCCGCAAAATCGCCCAGAATAACATTTGGTCGGGCATTCGAGATATTAAAAATATGTCGTAAAGTCTCGGTAGAAGCAGGGACGGCAACCAAGCAGGTCACCAAAATGTCAGTCACAGACCTCATCGGTGTAAGAAATGTGGAGAGTTCGTCACTCTCTTTGCGAGTGTTATCCAGAAATTAGATGACGTAGTCCACGCGGAACGCGGAACTCGGATTTTCCCATCAGCCGACGTCGGTGGATCCTCTCCTCTCCCGGCGCAGCAGGCCAAAAGGAGTCCAACGCCGACACATCCTGCAGCAGCAGTCCGGAGAATGATCTGAAAAAATACAAATACAGGCCTTAATCATTCTCGTAAGTAACATTTATCAGCTGGGACAGCTTCCCAGCCATCTTTCCCTGGCTTCATCACCAAAACGGTGTTGTCATGACCGGTCGCAATAATATCAGCCTGTTCAGGAGGATTTCTAGGCGATTGCACCCATATTTTAGCTCCAGGAAGATCAGATGATCCGAAGCCTTTTTGTCCTCGCACAGTTAGCAACGTTGGGGCAGAGCCTTTCTTGATCTCACCACTGAAGACAGGCATAATCAATAACTGAGCAACACGGTCAGACTTTTTGATCAATAAATCAGTCTCACTGCTATTAAGCAGGAGAACCTTGATCTCTCCCTGATAGTCACTGTCAATTACTCCTCCGAGCACTTGAATACCTTTCAGGGCAAGGCCTGATCTGGGGGCAATTAATCCAAAACTACCGGCAGGTATACAGACACCAATGCCAGTTTCAACAATGATTCGGTCTTTTCCTAGTAAGTTTGCATCATTTAAAGCATGCAGGTCTAGGCCTGCGGAACCTGGGGTCGCTCTACATGGAGCCAAAGCACCGGGGGTAATTTCCCAATACATGACAGTGTTGGACAGAGAATTAGGCTTTACATCCACATTTGGAGGAAACAAACGCGTCAAAGGGGATTCAGCATGTAACAAAGGGCGATTATTTAAAATCAATAATGCTTGAAACAAAACATCTTTCCAATTCTTCTATCGATCATCTGTCAATTTACGTAATTGTTCTTTTAGCAAACCGTTCATTCTCTCAATCAATCCCGAAGCTTGTGGATAATATGGAATGTGAAACACCCAATCAATGTTATTTTCCACACAGAATTCCTGTACTAATCTTCCACGAAAGTGGGATGCATTGTCTGATTGAATTTGGAATGGGACACCATAGTACAGAATAAGCAGCTCCAGGGTTTTAATGGTATTCACTTGGGTAGCGTTCTTGCAAGGGAAAGCGACCAGAAGGCCACTATAAGTGTCAACACTGTACAAATATACTGACAATTCCTGCTCATAGGGAGCGGACCAATGTAGTCGATTTGCCAAATCTGAGCGGGCAATTTACCTCGATGTAACTGGCCCCGAACAATTTGAGGCACTTCCTTCTTTCTAGAATGCTGGCAAATGGGACAATGCAGAATGACATCTTTAATTAAATAAAAAGGAATATGAATTCCCCTATCGGCAGCCCACCTGCTAGTGGCCTTTTCTCCAAAATGTCCCGCTTTCTGGTGGGCCCATTTCGCCAATCCCGCCAAATCAGAATCTTGCATGTCCACCACTGCCTCAGCAATTTTAGATTTCTCATCTGCAATGTTATGAAAGAATTTATCAAGGGAGTCTATCGGAGTATGAGCATCCACGTGAAAGACTGTTACAGTACTCTGCGGGAGCAGCTCCCAAATTTCTTGCCATAATTCCTTTCCCCACAATTCTTTTGAATGCAATTTCCAATTATGAGAATGCCATGTTGGTAACGATACCGCCAGTCCATTAGCAGTGGACCAGGAATCAGTAAAAATATGACATGTGCCGGGCAATTCTTGTTTCAAAACTTGGTAAACTGCATAGAGTTCAGCATATTGACTACTCTTACCATCACCAGTTGTACTCAATAATTTTTGCGTGATTGGATTATAGGAGACAGCTTTCCAATGTCTTTTCTCACCGATGAATTTTGCTGAACCATCCGTAAACCACACATGTTTTCTATCCTCCGCGGACAGATCATCAAATGATTTACCCCATTTAACGGGAGATTCCTGCACAACAGGTACGGAACAATCACTTCCAGTCTCATTGGAGGGCGCCTGCGCCACTCGCTCATGTAAAACTGCCACACCTTTCCGACCCACACGTGCCCTGTCCTGAATGTACCATTTCCATTTAATCACGCTCGCCTCTTGAGCATGTCCAATTCGATGAGATTTCGGCGAACTCAAAACCCACTGCATAATGGGAATTTCAGGCCTCAAAACCACAGCATGGCCTAGGGTCAATTGCTCGGTATCCACCAGAGCCCAGTAACAAGCAAGTAGTTGTTTCTCAAAAGGTGAGTAACGCTCACCAGCCTCAGGTAACTTTTTAGCCCAAAAACCTAATGGCACTTTTTGTCTGCCCTGCTTTTGCCACAGACTCCAATTGGCATACAGACCTTCCACGGACACATTCAAGTCCACATCACCTTCACCCACCGGCCACAAATCCAAAGCATATTGAATAGCTTCTTTTGCCAAATTAAAAGCATTCTGTTGAGACTCACCCCATTCAAACGCATTCTTCTTACGAGTGACTCGATATAATGGAGCCAAAATCTGACTTAGATGGGGAATATGCTGACGCCAAAAGCCAAACAAACCAATGAAACATTGAGCCTCTTTCCTGTTCCTTGGGACTGCAAAATCAAGGATTTTTCGCTTCACCTGTGGGATCACCTCTCTGTGACCTTCATGCCAATTGATTCCTAAAAATTTCACATTTTGGGATGGACCGTGTAATTTATCAGGATTAATTTCCCAACCCTTTGCTCGCAAACAGTCAAGGATCTGATCTAAATGGGACTGTACCTGGTCTTGCGATTCACCTTGAATCAAAATGTCGTCAATATAATGACACACCTGTATTTGTGGATTAGCGGGCACTTCAGACAAATGCTCTGCCACCAGCCGGTGACAGATCGTGGGACTATGTACATAACCTTGAGGAAGACTCCGGAACGTCATTTGACGTCCATTCCATGTAAAACTGAATTGTTCCTGACAATCGGAATTGAAAAGAAAGCATTAGCAATATCAATAGAAGCATACCATGTACCTGGATGCTTTTGAATTCTCTGAATCAAAGTGACAATGTCTGGTACTGCAACAGCCAATTTAGGTGTATGTTTATTCAACTCTCGATAATCAACAGTCATGCGCCAAGAATTATCACTTTTGCGCACGGGCCAGACAGGGTTATTCCAAGCAGACGTGACCGGAGTAATAACTCCCGCGTCAACCAAATCCTGAATTGTAGCATTAATTTCTTCATGACCACCTGGGATACGATACTGCTTCTGCGAAACCACCTTCGTGGCTAAAGGAATTTTAATAGGGGGCATCCGTAAACGGCCAACCCGTACGGGTCTGGTCGAAATGTATTGTCTAGTTCCAAATTGATAACAACCATCATCCAGATGCAAAGTCATTCCTTTTAAAATATCAATTCCAATTATATACTCCAAAAGTGGTACAACTAACACAGAGTATTCTCTACGAGGAATCCTACCAATTTTAATTTCAAGTGTAGTTTGTACTGCGGGGGTCTCTTTCCCACCTAAACCAGTAATCGTGAAAAACTGTCCTTTGAATTTCTTTGATTTTCCATGAATTAAAGTGGCCTCCGCTCCTGTATCAACTAGTGCTCGGGCCCTTTGGATATTACGATGTTTCCAAAAAATCTCAATATCTACATAGGGTCTGTTGTCTCTGTGAGCCCACTTGTGTACTGGAGCTTGACCTATTTCCTAGTCATTTTTCCTGCGTTCTGTCAACCAGGACAAATCAGGGTAAATGCTCTCTGTCTTCTTAGGTATCAAAATGTCATGCTCATATCCGTCTCCATTACGAAACGGATTTTTGTCATTTTCAAAATACTGTGAATTACGGTCAGAAAGTCTGTTACGATCCTCCCTTCTTTTCATTTCAGGGGAATAACTCCTCTCCTCTCTATGTCGGTTGGAAGCACGATCATCTCTCCCCCTTTCTTTTTCCCCCTCTCTCCCTCTCTGGTAATCACGATGAGGGGACACATCACGTTCATAACGCCGATCATCACGGCGATCAGAATCCACACGGCGTCTCTCATCACCACTGTCATCAGAACCACGATCATACTCATTCTTCCTCACACGACAGGCACCCTCCTTCCGACCCAAACCCCGCTTACGAAACATATCCCATAAGCGATTGTTATGCTCACCATCAATGTCCTCCCTTTTGACACCATCAGCAATAAGAGCAAGAAACATGTCACGTCTAGAGAACTTATAGTCCCCAGCAGTACGACCCTCAGGTCGAGATTGTCTTTCAGGTGTAAACCACTCACCCAGCTCACCAAGCTGACGAACAGATTCAAGCACAGTAGACAAAGGATTGCCAGTTTGATTAATCAACAAAGTCATCATGACCTGCTTATAAGCAACAGGCGAAGAACGGATAATGCGATTACGCACAGAAGATGTTAAAAGACCATCCAGCAATCTGTCAGAAGTACTAAGAAAGATAGCAGTTTTCATGACTTCCTCCTTCAAACGTTGCGACGCATCGCGCAAAGTGTACCATGGCTTGTCATTAACAGGCCAATCCGATTCAGTAGGATATTTATGATTACAGCCGTCAGACGCAAGCTGGAGCAAAGTAATTTGACCAGCACCATTATAGTTCTGAAAATGATCTTGAATAGTGGAATCAAAACTCAAAGAGCAAAAGCGTAAGCAATCAACAGCATCAAGCATAATACCGGCAGCGCCGAGTTCATAAAGGCGCACCATCCAAGTAAGCAAGGCCTCACCAGGCCGTTGACGAAATCGTTGTAAAATGTCACTAACCTCCTGTTGAGTAAAGTCTTCAATACTATCCAGAGCAACACCACCCGGATTACCAGGAGCTTGTTGTAATTTACGACGAAACACGGGATGAGCAGAAACCTCAGGAACAGCTTCCGAGGAAGCCCGCATCTTAGATTTAGCAGAACAATCGGGGCAAGATACGTCATCCGAATGGGAAGAACGAGCACGGTCGCTATGAGTAACCGTATCAGTATAAGAAGTAGACTTACAATCACGTCCGGAGCGAGAAGATTCACGCTTATCACCCTCCTCAGCCGAGGAGTCTGAAGCATTTGAATCCCAGATATTACCATCCCACTCATCAGGGTTCCAATCCATTCCGGCTTTTGCTGCAACCAGATGCACTTTCCGTGTAGACACACGACCACGGCGATGTTTGTACTTATATCGTGCAATGCGGACCGCAGCTCTTTCGGCTATGGTCTGATATGTTTCAAGTTTGTCGGCAAGCAATTTATTCTGACAGCGCAAAAGAGTATGCGCATTTTGCAACTCAACACACTGTCCTTCCATGTCCTTGAACTGCTTTTGCAGCTGAACAAACTTCTCATGAAGAATTCTGTATGCATTAAGAACAATCCAACCTCTGCGTCCTAAAATAGGAAGCTCATCACCTTTCACTACTGGCGCTTTCTGCAAGCACGAAACTACATCAGCAGGCTCCGCCTGCTCCAAACAAGAAGACCAATTCTCACTCAAACCAGTAGAATCGGCCCACTCACGGGCCAAAGCCTCGTAAGGCGTAGACTCCCAGCCGGGAATCTGAATAGGCAGTTTAAAAACCGACGGAGATTTTTTCGCAAACATATTGACACACAAAAATTATATACACAATTATACACAAAATATTATACGTACGAGCCGAGCGCAAATCAACAAGATCAAAACAATACAGCGCACACAGGCTTCGTAAACAGTTCGTGACGCCAGATGTAATGGCCGGATTTTCCGATTAGATGGGATCAGCCCCTAGGGGCCCCTATAACCCAGCCAAAACGTACTCACCTCCCTCCTTAGAACGTATTCACAATGGATATATATATATATATATATATATATATATGTATGTACAAGTCGTACCTAAGGATGGGGAAATAGCAATAAACATGCATAAGTTTTCTACTATATCTTATTCACATCAGTTAGTCTCGCGGCCACTCCGACCCAGACTGATCTACCCCAGGGCAGACATGACACACAATCCGGTGCGTATACACATGGGCCTGCAGAACCCAATGCTCTCTTTTCCAAACGGTTTACAATCCGGCAAACCTACACGCCAGTAATCCCCCCTGGCGCTCTCACTTACACAAGCCACAATCCTGTGGGTATACACGCTGGTAATCCACCCCAGCGCTCTCACTAACGCCGTATATCAACGACGACCACATTCCTTGAGTACCTATCGGAACAATTTCTCCTTTGTCTACTTGGGATAAAACTATAATAATAGAATTTAGTACGGTTTCCAAATAGTATAATGTGCCCCTTATCCTTGGCATCAGAGGTCCACTTCGCTCCCTATTTATGTGATCACCACTTACCTGATTGGGGTTACTCATCCATTCACATAAACACCGACCACCTAGAAGCCACGTTTACCAAGATTGAACAAGAATACTCGGCACACATCCGTTCACTAAGAACTAGGGTATTTATTGTCAATAACATATAACACAATACTATGCAACACGAATTATGCAAAGAAAAGGAAAAGGTAAGGATTAGAATGCGCGCTTATTATAAAGAGGGCGGATGTCACCTTATTAATGTGAAGTCGGGACTCGGCAGTCATCTAGGTTCCCTTCTCGTCTCTGTGTCCTGGCTCGTCTCGCAGTCACACCCCAGCCGTCACAAGTACACGTCTGCACCGCTAGGCTCAACCTTGTCTGCTTCCCTCCAGGCCACTGGAACCTTGCTGATTATTAGCTACCGTCTCTCTTTCTCTCTCTGTTTCAGTGCGCTCCGCGCTAATTCTCCTTCAGTCTTTCTCAGAGAGTTTCGGTCTTAAATCTTTCTCGGACTTCAAAGATGGCGACTGTCCGCCATGAAATAATTAATGGCAGAGATGCTAACGGCTAGATGCCGCCTACGGACTGACTGAGGACTAACTAACTCCTTCGCTAATATCAAAGCCTGTTCCTTCATGGAAAGCTACGGCCAGCAACCTGCCGCCCACCAAATTCTTGTACCTCCCCGTACCAAGGACACGTTCCCAGCCGGCCGGCCTGAAGTTGTGTCTTCGGAGTGGAGAAAAATACATTCCTTCGATAAGGGCCAGCCCGAGCCGGTTCTCTCCAAGCGAACAACAGCTTGAAACTAAAACATTACACTTGACCTAGAAGGCCTCTCGAGCTACCAGGCAGAGAGCAAGATGGAGTCTGTCTCGTTTAAGGCCTACAGGGCCCGCAATATGCGTAACTCCATGGAAAATATCCTAACACGTTAGCAAATGGGCAAATCATGATTAATACTTATGTATCTATCCCCTAACTTAAATTCATAAGCCCTACTCTAAGGAAAGGGACACGAAAATACTCTACTATATAAAAGGCAGGGATCCTGTCTATAGTCCTAATCCCTATACTATGGGGGTGATAGGCTGGAGTCGCTCTCCACCATTCTCCCTCTTAAAGGAGCCAGAAAAGGGCAGCCATTACAGCTCCTGGCTAAGATCCAGTCCGACCTGGCCCGATGGAAACCCATGTTCATTTCCTGGCTAGGGAGGATTCACGCGATCAAAATGACCCTTCTCCCCAAGCTCCTGAACCCAGGCGCGCAACACCCATTGGACTCACTGGGCTTCAGCCCCCCCTCCCCCCCCCCCCCCCCCCATCGTGTGTGGCAGCCCGGGATGAGACCGATCCCGGGCACACACAGAGCCGCACCCGAACGTTTTACAGGTCTTTAAAAGACCATTTGAATGTTAATTAGGCCTTGCAGTTGTTTCACCCCTTCTAAGAGCCCCTGCAGCTCCACTCTGCCTACTGATTAAAGGTTCAGCCCCCCCCCCCCCCGAAATTGTTTCTTAGCCCCCCCCGCCGAAATTTGGCTCTAGTTGCGCCTCTGCCTGTACCTATTCCAGGCCCTTCCTATAGACCTCGACGGGGAATTCTTCAGCCGAGTGAAGTCTATGATGCTGCTTTTTATCTGGCAGGGAGGTCGGGCGCGCTTCTCCTTCGCCATCCTACACAGATCGAGGAAAGAGGGAGGCGTGGGGCTGCCCGATATTCACTTGTACTATAAAGCTGCACAACTCTGTATACTAGTTGAGTGGTCACAACAAGAATCAGAAAAACACTGGCTGCACATGATTAGGAGTGTTGTTCATATTTTATGTTCGTTATGACGTCTCTCATACTGCTCACTTATATTAATGCATGCCAAGTCACGTGCCCGCAGAAGGGTCTGGTAGCACTACTGTAAGCTGATTGTGGTCAACTTTCCGGGAGGCATAGAAGTTAGTTTGCAATGTTATGAGCTTGTACAACCGAGACTCTTAGCTAGCCTCTACTTCCAATGCATGCCGCATGGTGGCTCGCATGTTGGTTGGTCGGCACTCCCTAGGAAACCACGCTATCTATAGGAGGCTTGATCACAAGGACCTTTCTCCAGCCCATCATGCTGCCCCCGGGCGGCTGCTCTTGCTACCCCCTGCGTGGGAAGATATGCGGGATTGTCGCATGTTTCTTTTTTTTACTGTTTCTCACTAAAATGTCAATAAAAATACCTTTGACAAAAAAAAACATAACAAACAAAAAAAAACTTTTAGCCATGTTGCACAGCAGCCACTCTTTCTATAAAAAAGCCAGAATGTTTGTGGCAGAGGAAATGCTCCTGTTCATTAGGAGGGGAGTCTGTGCACTGTATACCAAATGTTTATTTTTTCTCCCCCATGGTGGTACTCCTTTCATCTACAGGAGATTGAAGGGCTGAGTCAAACTGCCGGAATTCAAACCAGTAATTATGGTGCGTGGTGTTTGTAAAGCACTGCAGTTCACGCATTAGCCTGAGTCATGAGAACCATCACTTATAAGGTATTGATCCTGCCTTAACCGTTCCAGCCTTTCAGAGGCCTCTCCTGACTTCCATGTAGATAATCTGTCTGTGGGAATGTCAAGCAATAAAATGAACTATGAAATCAGTAATGAACATTGGTAATTAAAATGGCTCAATATCCACAAGCACACCCTAGAAAAGAAAGGGGAACATTTGTACCTTGTTTATCTGAAATGTGCTAGAGGGTCATAAGTTGAGTTTGTTGGGTTTTAGATCTGACCAATAGACCTCTTTAGCTGCCTCTCCAGCCTAATTTTCTGCAAAAATATGTAATTAAACTACATACATATAAACTTGCATACAGGGGCTTCCGGTCCACCCTCTTATTCTGTTAGTCCGTTTACGTGTTGTTCACAGTTTGCGATCGCCCACAACAGCTTACAGAAGAGGGCAATGGGTCAATTTATGTGGCACTCTAAGCTTGAAAGGGTATTACGTTGACACATTTCAGGTGCCCGTTGTGTCTGGACAATGCTATATCTCTCTGACTAGATCTAATAAGCGAGAAAGACATGACATGGGACTATGCTAATACTATGCTTAAACACTCTGCTGGAAAACCAGAGATTTGAGATGAGCAGAATTGGAGTGTTGATGTTGGAGTGTAGAGTGTTCCATATGAAGGAGTTGCTCCCCACCTAAAACTTGGGAGATACCCCATGTGTATACATATGTAACGGGGGGGGTGTATATATATATATATATATATATATATATATATATTTATTTAGCTCAGCTGTTTCATAGAAAAGGCTTTTTTGTGCTAATAACTTTGGTCCCGTTTGACGAATCGCCACAAAACTTTGCAAAAAGGTGATATTTTTTTAACTAGTTTTTGCATGGAAAGTTTCAGGACAAATCAATCAAGTGGGGGCCAGAAAGGGAGTTCCAAAACGCAAAATACCTATGCATTTTTCCATAGACTTCATTAGACGAGGCTGCAGCAAAAACTGTTGAGCGGAATAACACTACTTGTGACAGGAAGCTAGCTCTTGGCACGCAAATTTTGCTTTTGGTGTAAATCCGTTCAGTAGTTTTTGAGATATTAAGGTTGAAAAATAATTGCACATCTTGACAGTTAGGTCCACGGGAGCGCCAATTTTAAAAATAGAGCTTTCTGATTGGCCCAGGGAGCTTTATATCCCTTCGGCCATCTGCTCCGGATGGAGTCAGACTCTTGCTGGAGCGAGCGCTCTGATTGACTGTCCGCAACATGAGAAAAATGTTGATGGCAGCCATTGCAGGACTCTGGGAAAAGTAAAAAGAAAAAAATGAAAAAATGTGTATACAGGGGAATAGTAGGGATACCCTGACCCCCTAGGCCCTATGGGGTGTGGGGTGGAGATCCAGAGGACCCCACCACCCCAGAGCCAAAATGAATATAAAAAAATGCAGGATCGGAAAATAAAATAGCAACTGGGCCGCATTCATTTGTTATAGGCCCTGGGGAGCCTACCTCCAGGCTGAAATCATAGAAAAGGTGCGGGCAGCAGCACACAGCCCCCTCCCCAAGCCTCTAAAGGCCTTGGGGAGCCCACCCCAGGGATGAAATTACTGTAAATAGGAAGGGGGAGCGTGCTTCCCCCTTTTCTGAGCCTTTAATGTCCCTGGAAACACCAGCACCAGGGACCAGCTCAGTAGCTATGTCCCGGGGAGCGCATCCCTGGGAAATAGCGGTTTCCCTGCTTGCACCAGTGCGGGCAGAGAAATCTGTGTTTGCTCTCACTTGCTGGGAGCACCTTTTTAATTTTCAAGCCAAGCGTGAGCAAACACTAAGTCCGCTGCAGTGGGATGGAGCTTTGAAAATACTCTCGCCTGCTGGCTACGGACATTTGATCGGTTTTGCGGGCAGGGAAACATCAGAATATTGCTTCCTGCTGAGGGAACAGCATTAGGAGGTGCTCTCTGGGTGGGAGAAATGCCAGCTTACGCTGCGGCCTCGTGGGCCTTGGTGTTCCCCTTTGTCCCAGAGCAACTATATGATGGATATTATGGGTGGACACCAGGGCTCACACCTTTAAATGTTCAGGGCCCTGGGGGATGGAGTCCTGGGGCTGACAATAGCTCGGGGGTTAGGAGGGGGGGGAGGTATGCAGCCCCCCATCCCCTTTTATTTAAAAAAAGTGGCCCTGGAGTGTGGGGTGCCCAGGGCCTAACACAGCTTGGAAGTGGGTCAACGCTCCTTTATTTTTAGAAATGGCACTAGGGGTTGTGGTCCTAAAGGCCTAACAAGGCTCGGGGAGGGGGCCATACAGCCCCCTCCCCTTTTAACACATATGTACGGCCCTGGGAGATGGGGTCCCCAGGGCTTGACGGGCACAGAACCCCCTTCACTGTTCATAAAAATAAAGGCCTTAGGGAATGGGGTCCCTGGGGCCTAATCAGACTCTGGGAGGCAGGCCATGCACCTCCCCCTTTTATTTAAAATTTTTAAATATACCCTAGAGATGGAGTCCCAAGGGCCTAATAAGGCTCGGGAGGGGGGCTGCTTGGCCCCTTCCCTTTAAAAAAAACCCACTTAAGACCTTGGGGTCCCCAGGGCTAAAGGGCTTAATTAGGCGTGAGGAGGGGGCCATGTGACCCCCTCTCCCCTTTAAAATGCATCCTTGTGGCCAAACCCCTGCCGCGTGTGGCCTTTGGTCGTGCACTGCAGAGAGTTAGCTTTTTGTATGGTTATAAAGTATTACTTTAGGTTAAAAAAACTAGAAATTCACTGAAAAAAGAAGATAGAAAATCAGTTACTCTACAAAACCAGAGTTGCATGTGTACATTGTTGTAATTTTGGGTGATGCCTTCTGAGGGTGAGTTGTCCCCTCTTTTTATTCTGCAGGAGAAAACCACAAGAAGAAAAACACACCAGGCAAAGCTATTTCCCTAGTCACTAGAGAAATCATAAAGGCAAGACTCAACACACCAACATACAAGGAACAAGGAAATAACATATCATTGGGTGCTGTTCCTGTTGACCATGGTACTTTAAAAGTAAGAAAACCCGACAATGAGAACATCCTGCTGGGCAGGGCTGACCAAGACCCCTGCCATCTGTCGCAGCATACTGTTGCACCTGCTGGAGATTTGCAGTCTGTAATTCATTGCTTTGCCAAGCTTCCAATTGCCTTGGTTGGCGTGTTGAACCTTGGTGATGAAGAGCACCACAAACCACATGAATAAAAAATAAAAAAATATGTAAATCAGTATTTGTAAAGCGCAAACTACTCACCCTTACGGGTCTCAAGGCGCTGGGGGCCGTTGTGGAAATTAAGTGATCTATTGCCCTGAGTCGTAGGGTGCTGAGCTGCTGCCGGAGCCGGGGATCGAACTGTGAACCCTGTGTCTAAAGTCAGCTGTCCTGGCCGCTGTACCACACCTCTCATTGTCGGGTTTTCTTACTGTGAAAGAACCATGGTCAACAGGAACAGCACCCAATGATATGTTATTTCCTTGTTCCTTGTATGTTGGTGTGTTGAGTCTTGCCACAGACCCACCACCTGCTTTGTACCTATCCTAAAAGCAAGAAATCTGTGGTTAGAAGTATGTCAGAAGAGCAAGTTAGTTTCCTTTGGCAATGGCCTTTCTGACAGCATCTTCTGTGGAATAGTAGCTTTCTGCATCTGAAAGGGTCCCAACTTAGAGATCTGCACACTGGTAGATTATTGATGGGGTCCATGTCCAAGGGCGGGTACAGAGTCAAGAAAGAAAATGGCTATGTCTAGGGGTGGCGCTCATATGCAGTTTCACCATCGCTTCCGGGGGAGAGCAAAAGTCAATGTGGAGCTGCATGGTGTTACCTATTGGCACATGGGTGCAGAGCTGTTTAAATGATCTAGATCTAGTTTAGGCGTGGGAATATTCTAAAGTTGAGGAGTCTGTGGTTGGATGGAGAATCCACCAGAAAGAGCATTACAAAAGGTACGTAACTTGTTTATCAGGTTCGCTCTTTTGCCTGTCCCGACGGCTGTTTCAGAGAGGCTGATGACAGCCAGGTGAAGAAACCTCATTTGCTCTTGCAATTCATTGCACTCATGTTGGGGGGTGCTTCCATTTGGTACAGCCTCATTAGAGCCTGCTGTGAGAAGCATTACTACACACAAAGTCAATTAACTTTGTGTATGGTGTCCCTATACTGCTCTATTTGGCCCCAGTGTACCCTGATTGGGCTCGCTATGGTACTTGCTTTTCTCTCCCTACTGTCTCATGGAGTAGCCAAGTGCTGCTACAGTCTGGTGGTCGGGATTCGTGAGAGCCTGTGGGGCAGGGGGACAACGTGGAGGAGTCCATATTTGCAGGAAGGACATGTGCTTATGTGCAGTCTTGAAAGCCATTTTTATTTTATAACCATTATTGGAATGGGGTAACCCAAAAAGGTTCAGGGACCTGGGTAGATAACGTTATATTGGAAACAGTGGTCCCAACCAAATTTTTTATCAACAGACAAATCTGCACAAAAATGAATTAGTTTAGTGAGCTTCCTAAGTCAAACGCTCAGTTGAATCAATCATGATTACCACTCAGGTAACCTGTACACAACATAGTTCTTATGAAAATACCTGACACAAACCAAGGATTTATTTTGAAAAAACGCAGGAGTTTAATGATTTACTCCATTTCGATATGCTGTTTTTATATACATTTATACAGTTATATACAATTGCAAACTAACGGTAAAAAGGAGAGCAAACAGCTTCTAAAGTAGTGCAAGAAAATGAAAGAAAAGAACGTGATTGTGGTGAGAAGGGTGTAAGCCTCGAAAAGAATAGTGACAAGTGAAAAGGGGAATTTTTACAAATTCAAAAATGTTACAGCTGTACTTAGTATTCAGCTGATATCACAGAAAATGCCACAATTAGTTGTTGTTATATTTCATACATTTATACAGTCAAATAATGACATGTATAATGGTTTTCAAAGGTGGTCCTATCTGTACATAAAAAGAAAGGCGTCGACGTTTCGACCCGTCTTTTGGTACATGGGCAAGTTGGAGCCTCGACCTGCGGGTCTTCCTCAGGACGAAGATTGCACACACGTTTTTTACCGTAGACAATTCACAGAATTGGCCTAAAATGAAAGTTATAAAATTGGTGGTCAGGTTATTATGTTATCAGAAGTGGGTAGGTGACATTATCCCACGTTCTATGATTCGCTTACCCACTAGTTGTTAATGGGCTGCCTCCGTCCTCCTGTACTGGGATAGACGGGTGGTCTGGTGGACCGAGATGGGACACCTGTAATTAATAAGGTATCGGAGGTATTTTAAACTTATTCAATCCATTGTTGCACATACAATTGAGTTCAAAATTTCGAAAAAGTGGGCTTACCATGAACTAGATGGTGCAGCGTCTGTAATAGGTATTCAGGCGTTAAGGTCAAGGACACTCAATTGATATATTTGACCGAGGTGAACCACCTGTAATTAATAAGGCAGGTACATTCTGCTTTACTAAACTTTTTGTGGAAAATGGTCCAATGTGGCTAATGGAATCGTGTTACAGAAATGGGCTTACCCTGGACTTGGTGGTGTGGCGTCCGTATTGGGTATTCAGGCTTTGGGTGACAGACACTCGCGCAAAAGCGCCCCCAAACACTACATAGGAGACAGCAATTGGAGGGAAACAATGAATCCCAAGGACCCCAATTTGGAATTAATTGTGGACATTAGTACGCCACACTACGATTTCCATACCTTTTAAACTGTTGTGTATCACGAATGTCACCCAGGCAGAGCATGCACGTATTCCTGGTCAATTTCCTCCGCAGTATAGCGATAGCAAATCGCGCTGCAAAGACAGATATATTTATTTATTTATAGCGTAAAATCTCACACACGGATCTAGAGATTTCCCTAATTCGATTACGATGCTTTTTTAGTCTATTTTCCTACCTTTGTTATTCCGCGTTGGCCGCCTTCAAACACCAAGCTGCCATGTTAGGATCAGGCAAGGACGCGGTAGCGTCAATCGCGTGTATTGTAGCCTTCCGGTAGAAAGGGACAAAAGACTACCTAGAAGGATCGGCGAAAAAAGCCGGAAGTTCGTGTTTTTTATTATTACAATGGGGATATTATTAATAGCACAGACATGCCCTGCCAGGTTGGGATTAGCGAAAAAAATGTATTATTAGAATTCTCCCAAGGCGCAAGTTTTTAACATTAGACAAGGGCTGCCTAGATGGATCGGCGAAAAAGGTTCGTGTTACATTACAGTAGAGATATTATTGATGGCAAATACTTGCCCTACCAGGTGTTGATGGCGAAAACATTATAATTCAACCAGGGCGCAAGTTTTAACGGGGGTGTCAATAATTAGTCACATACAGCAACCATAGGGGACTAGCCATTATTCAAAATGGACACTTGTCTGTTTATCTCCTCATATTCATTTTCGCCGATCCTTCTAGGTAGTCTTTTGTCCCTTTCTACCGGAAGGCTACAATACACGCGATTGACGCTACCGCGTCCTTGCCTGATCCTAACATGGCAGCTTGGTGTTTGAAGGCGGCCAACGCGGAATAACAAAGGTAGGAAAATAGACTAAAAAAGCATCGTAATCGAATTAGGGAAATCTCTAGATCCGTGTGTGAGATTTTACGCTATAAATAAATAAATATATCTGTCTTTGCAGCGCGATTTGCTATCGCTATACTGCGGAGGAAATTGACCAGGAATACGTGCATGCTCTGCCTGGGTGACATTCGTGATACACAACAGTTTAAAAGGTATGGAAATCGTAGTGTGGCGTACTAATGTCCACAATTAATTCCAAATTGGGGTCCTTGGGATTCATTGTTTCCCTCCAATTGCTGTCTCCTATGTAGTGTTTGGGGGCGCTTTTGCGCGAGTGTCTGTCACCCAAAGCCTGAATACCCAATACGGTCGCCACACCACCAAGTCCAGGGTAAGCCCATTTCTGTAACACGATTCCATTAGCCACATTGGACCATTTTCCACAAAAAGTTTAGTAAAGCAGAATGTACCTGCCTTATTAATTACAGGTGGTTCACCTCGGTCAAATATATCAATTGAGTGTCCTTGACCTTAACGCCTGAATACCTATTACAGACGCTGCACCATCTAGTTCATGGTAAGCCCACTTTTTCGAAATTTTGAACTCAATTGTATGTGCAACAATGGATTGAATAAGTTTAAAATACCTCCGATACCTTATTAATTACAGGTGTCCCATCTCGGTCCACCAGACCACCCGTCTATCCCAGTACAGGAGGACGGAGGCAGCCCATTAACAACTAGTGGGTAAGCGAATCATAGAACGTGGGATAATGTCACCTACCCACTTCTGATAACATAATAACCTGACCACCAATTTTATAACTTTCATTTTAGGCCAATTCTGTGAATTGTCTACGGTAAAAAACGTGTGTGCAATCTTCGTCCTGAGGAAGACCCGCAGGTCGAGGCTCCAACTTGCCCATGTACCAAAAGACGGGTCGAAACGTCGACGCCTTTCTTTTTATGTACAGATAGGACCACCTTTGAAAACCATTATACATGTCATTATTTGACTGTATAAATGTATGAAATATAACAACAACTAATTGTGGCATTTTCTGTGATATCAGCTGAATACTAAGTACAGCTGTAACATTTTTGAATTTGTAAAAATTCCCCTTTTCACTTGTCACTATTCTTTTCGAGGCTTACACCCTTCTCACCACAATCACGTTCTTTTCTTTCATTTTCTTGCACTACTTTAGAAGCTGTTTGCTCTCCTTTTTACCGTTAGTTTGCAATTGTATATAACTGTATAAATGTATATAAAAACAGCATATCGAAATGGAGTAAATCATTAAACTCCTGCGTTTTTTCAAAATAAATCCTTGGTTTGTGTCAGGTATTTTCATAAGAACTATGTTGTGTACAGGTTACCTGAGTGGTAATCATGATTGATTCAACTGAGCGTTTGACTTAGGAAGCTCACTAAATTTTTATTTTATAAGCAGGTGTTTGTTGCTCTTTTTAATATGGTATACCATTTATACACAAGAATAGTAGACCGGTTTAAGACAAAGCGCTACGTTACTAAGACATTAGCAAATCGGGTATCCAAACGGTAGCAATAGGAAAGTGTCCCTTTAAACTAAAAAGGAAAAGGAGGACTTGAGAATCTTCTGTGTAGGAACCTTGGGCTCTGGTGAGGAGTGGGGGGATCCCATTTGTAGGGGTTTCTAGTGTTTATACCACATTAGTCATTGGGCATGCAAGCCTTCTAATTTTACTCATCAAGTCAACGCCTGGCTCACTCCAACTGCAGGTGGAGGCCTGCAGTGATCTTCTGTAGTTTAATGCGGTGCCTGGGAAGCTGGGTGCAGCATAGTCTGTTTCGAGCACGGCTAAGGTCGTTTTTCCGATGTTGGTCAGCATGCCCCCGGCACCACTGTGCAGATGCTTATCATGACAGTCACAATCCATTTTGGACCGGTGAGTATGTCGAGCCAGTTGCAGCCCCAATTGGGCTGATCAGTGCTCTAAGGCAGGTGCAACTTTAACCATGTCGATCAGTACATTGAGGTCATTGTAGCCTGACCATGTCAGTCAGTGGAAGCACATAGCCTTTCACGGTTTTCGTTGGTAATTCCAGAGCGACCAGGAAACCCTGTGCAACATGGGTTGCTCCCGACTTTGCTCTCAGGCAGTCTGCTCTCTCTTGGTTGGAGAAACAGCACAGACTCCCTGAGCGCAGCGGAGCATCGATGCAGCCCACTCAGGCCAATCCCCACGCTGCTCTCATGCAGCATGAGCAGTGCCGGGATTGGATAGGGAGTCTGCTGCTGTCCCAGTGTCTGCTGTGACCAGGAAGCAGAAGTGGCATGAGGTTCGTTTATTTTTTTATTTTTGCTCCCCCGCTTCACCAGTATGTCTCGGCTGCCACTACTTGCGTTCCAGTTCAGAGAGGACCTGGCCTGGCAGTTCGAGCTGGACTGTTCCTATTGAGCAGGACCAAAGCTGATACTCACATGACCGGGTCTACTCTGAGGTGGCATGGTGGGCAAAACAAATGATGGACTAACGTGGCTCTGAGTAATCATGAGTGGCTGAGAGTAATTCCCTCCATTGTTTGTATTCTTTACTGTAACATTCAGTATTGGAGTATGGTCAACCCACTTACCATTGGCTAACTTCACTGTGAGTGACTGCATTCTGTTCTTTTGCAAGAGGCAAATACACCCACCCACAAAGCAGTTCCCTATAGTGACAGAGACTACAATGGCAATGTGTGCTTTTTGAGATCCAAAATATTTTTGGTTTTAGCCAATTTTTTTATTTGTTTAACTGCTAAGGGATCAGCTGCTCTTCCAACAACACCGTTTTACAAAATACATGACAAAGCAAGCATTAATCGAGCCAAAAGGTTCACAATCAATGTATGTTGTATCAATGAAATGGCATTCCAGTGAAGGGAATAAAGTTTAGGTTTTGTATTTCAGTGAAGGGAATAAAGTTTAGGGGTTTTTTTGTGTTTTTTTTAGAGCTTGTGGTCTCTGCTGTTTTCAGTGGTAATATGGGTGGTGAGAGCTTTACACATTTTAATGACACCCTGGTGATGAGTAAGAATGTGTGGACAGATTAGGGTTTTGTTTTCATAACAGTTTACGTACTCGCTTCATTCATCCGCTAGCTTCGGGCTGAGGCAACGCCGTGGGAGCTTGGATTAGGCCTCGCAATCTGAAATGCGTGTTTGTGGTACGCTCCCATACTGAGACATCTTCGTTAAATACTGTTTATCCTTGTGTTTTTTACTTTTGACAGAATGCTCCCATTATGAGCAACTTATTATTTTTCTGTGGCTCTCAAATTGATCTTGTGGTATTGACCCTGACCACTTTGGGCTTTGGCAACCAGGCTCTCACGCTCGCTTTAATTCCAGGGCTAGCTGTGAGTCTACCTACCTCTCAAGGCCCGCCGCAGATTGTATCGTTGTGTTGAAGTATTTATGTACCTCTTTCCATAGCCCATGCAAGCCCTACTATACCTTCTGGCTTGTTGAGTACGAAGCTACTCCGGATTGCTTATAGTGCTTTCTAACCCTGAAAGTGTCACTGGGTGCTTTCATTTTTATCGGTTACCTGGGTACCGTTCTGGTGTGTGATTGAAAGAGAGCTGGTTGTAGGTTGTTTTGCATGGGAGAAAAAATATGTGCAGTAGGCGAAGTTAGGAGGCAGGGCAGAAGTGGTGCTAAGAGCTTCATAGCACAGAAGCATAGGTGTTATGGACAGTGTACGAAGAGCAGCAGCTTCACATTAGAGTCTTGGTATTTCTTTTTTTTTTGTTTTCTTGTAAGAGCACCAAAGGTGGAAGCTTAATTTTTGCTGGTGGGCATCCGCATTCATTTTTGGGGACCTGCACTTACCCTTTCATCGTTTGAGTTTGCCTTGGAACGAGCGAGAGAAAGACATCAAAAGGACGAAGAGAAAGATGGGAACCAATGAAGAAAGCATGGGAGAAAGACAGGAAGTGTAGTGTGGTGGAAGACACTGGCATGGGTTTGAATCGAGACTCTGGAATCGTTGTATTTGGCAAATCCCGGATTCAACAGTGTTCTTCGTAAATTAAGTACTACAATTTGAACTGATCTCTCACCCTCCTGCCCCCCAGAGAAGTGTTGATTTGGAGTGCAGAGGCTAATTGAAATAAGCAGATGGTACTGTTTCTTGTGCTATTCATGTTCCATTTGTGAGGAGGAAGCTTGCATTACTGCTGACGGTGCTGCACTTGTGAGTGAGAGAAGCTTGCACTACTATGGCATACGCTCCACCCCTTCTGTGTATAAGCAACGCCTCCTTTTCTGCTGCACATGTTGTACCCGTTGAGTGTATCTGTGAGGGAAACTTTGCTTCTGGTAGTACTTCATGTGATGAGTGAGTGAGGACACTTGTGCTCTTGCTCTCTGCACTGTAAACCCCCCCTCCCCCTCTACCCCAGCAAGGCAAGCCTCCCTTGGGCCCTCTAGCCATCCCCAACCTATTGACTACCCACAAAGGGCACACCAGACCTTTTGGAGTTCTATATAGCTCACACTTGACCCGGTACCGGTTATCAAATCACTTTACATAGCACCAGTTGTGTTACATGAGCACACATACATTTTTTTTAGGCACAGGGAGATTAGGTAATTTGCCCAGAATCATAGGATGTTCAGCGTCATTGCCGAGACTCGAACTTTGTTCCCCAGATTCAAGGTCGACTGCCCTAGGCGTTGGGCCAATCCCTCTCCACATTATTCACAATCATGAGACCTCATTATGCTTCAGGACATGCAGCTATCTTAAACGTCATCAGGTAATTTGTTGATAAGCCACCTGTTTACAGTCGTAACAATCTGTATCATGGCCAGCCATAAATCATCTTATAGTCCTAATCCTTATTGGTTGGCCATATCTCACTTAGTCCATCGCCCGAGCTCTACTGTGACTGCTCTTTCTGCTGCCTCCTTGGTACAGCAGGTCGTGGCTTCGAGGACTCTGCTTGCTACCAATGTCTGGCATTCACGGCCCTGTGGCTGTGCCTGGGCAGCAAGCGCCGTGTCCGTCGATGCTGACCATCACCTGGCCCTTTGCTTGCCTACCTGGGCCCCTTGCCATGAGGCATCCCTCTAATCCTGTTTTGGGCATACTTCTCTTTGTCATTGTGTGATGTAATGTCTTTAGCCATCCTGGTAGCTGTCCCCTCCCAAGCTGCTGGTGGTTGTATGACCACCGTCCACTCGCCCCATCCCTTATTTCTTGGGAGAATCAAACTACTAGCTACCCTAAAAAAAAAAAACTAACCGGTCAACGCCCCCTCAATATTCAAAACAAGCATGTACTTCCCTGTCCTGGATAAGTGAACCTTGTCGTCAGAGTAGTAGCCTGCCTGGCATCCTGAGGTTAATGAGGTCATGCCTAACCTCTTCCCATCCCATGCCCTTGTGAAATGTACTCTTTGAAATTTTAAGCTACCTGGACCTCTCTACCGTGCCAAGGTTAAGTGCCCCCCTCCATTCAAACCTTGATGTCATCTCTGACCAGAGCACGTCCATGGTGCGTAGCGGTCGGGAGACCGGTACCAGGCCAGCCTTCACAGTTTCCAACAGTTGCTTGCAGCCTAGCCCGGTGTGGTCATTGCCACCAAGGTGCACCACAATGGTGTCCGGTTGTTGCACGGGTCCGCAGGGCTTCATGCACTCTAGGCAACAAAAGAGACCACTTCATGCCTGGCTTGCCCATCCAAACCACTGTGGTGTTGCGCAGCCATATGCCACCGTAAAGTTTTGGAATACTGGTCCAATGCTGGGCCCTTGTAACTTAGGAGTGGCCCTCTATCTAAACCATCCGTCTTCGAAATCCAACCTCTGTATAAACAAAATTAAGCCCTTCATTAGTTCTGCTGTAAGCTGTGAAGGCACATGATTTCCACCTGCCAAACCGCATGATCCCACCCCCTTCTCCCAAGCCGTAGGAAGCAGCGGTCATGGCTGCACCAATGTGAAAGGAATGTGACCTAAAGGGCCCGGTTGTGAGGCCGGCTTGTACTAAAGCCATACACAGCACAGCCAAGATCTGGCGCTGGGTGAGGTAAACGCTGTTGAGGTGAATGAACAGTAGCGGGTCTCTCTGCAGTCTATCCCACAGGTAACTACGCATAAGGAATATGGGGCAGTGATCAGAGAAAGCAAGGCACACTGAGTAGAGTAACTTTGCCTTTTCCTTCCTAGTGGGTCTTGGACCACTGAAGGTTTAGTGCCATATTTTTCACCCCCCCCCCCCCCCACCCTCAAGTACAGGTCATAAAGCCAAAGGCACGTGTTCCCTGGGTCCATTCTGGAGGGAGCCACCAGCTCATTGACTCTGTAAGCCCCAAAGAATGCTAGGCTGAAGACTACCAATATCCTCTGGTGTTCTGCCAACGTCAGGTAGAATGTCCAGTAACTTCCTTAAACTGGTGAAGTCGATGGGCTGCCTGCCGTCTCCTTGCTTCTTGCCTGAATTCGGCCCCATCCCTGCATCACTGTGAGGCAATAGAAGGAATTGGTTGGGTCCTTCCCTCTGTTCCATTTGCAATTATAAGGCATGATGCTTAGGTGGGTCTGCGTCCAGGCTTTCAACCCCCCTCTGGTGAATGCCCAGTGTATAACCTTTTCCACCTCACTATTGCTGTATGCTCCCCATCTGCCGCTCCCCCGTCACTCTTTGGAAGCACCCCTGGCACTTATGATAAATGGTGGCAGTTTTGGGCATGAGGGCCGTGTCAATGAGGATTGCTAAGTCTGCCCCACCACATCCCACAGATCACCAAGGAATGGCATCACCTTCAAGTCTGCCTAAGGTACCAGTTGTCGGAACTGAGCTCATAAACAACAAAAGAGAGCATCTGCAATTGAGTTATCGCACCTGGAAACATGTGTGGCTTTTATTGGTATGCTTTAGCTAAGCTGGCAGCTCACCAAGCATTGCAGCAGGCCAAACGATATTTCAGTGCTCTCGATGCAACTGGAATAAAGCTATCCTGGCTGATGACGGCTGATTGCCAGAAACCGGTCCTAGGATGCTTGATTCCGGTCCAGGGAAGACATGGCTTGGCAGTTCGGGCTGGACTGTTCCCATGAGGCACAGGGTCAAGACTGATTTGCATATGGCCATGTCTGAAATGAAGTGGCTTGGTGAGCAAAATAACGATGGATTAAACCCAGATCTGTGACTGGGGGTGAATGTTTTGCCATTGTGCAACATTCCGTCCTACAATTGTTGTTTTTGTACTTATTATATCCACAGCATCATTCAATGTGGTGTAGGATACTGAACAGTGGTCGTGTTCAAGACCATCGTTAACTGATGCACCCTGCAGGTAAATAGGTGCTAGATTAGCCTAATCTGACCAAGCTCTTTCTTGGGCACAACACCTATTGGGGAGACTATGAAATTCTCAAAACGGTGGCTCCTGAAATGGGCGGGCAAAGCGGCCCAGTCAAAACTCTGTGGCTTGACTACTTTTCACCTTGCCACCTTGATATTTTCCTCCACAGGCTTGAGATTGTTACAGAAGCCTCGTATCTGTGGGTCCTCATAGGGAATTGGAAAGCTTTTTGGAAACCTTCTGCCAGAAATAACACATCCTCCTGTTTGGGAAGCAATTAAGTAAATGGATGAGAGAACTAATTTGAATGGGGGTAGGAGTTAACTCTATTTCACAGTGTATGTGCACATTACCCCCAAATTAGCTCCTATGTTACTTCTTGTGGTGGTCTTTTCCTGTCATTGTTCCTTTTCCTCTTTTTTTGCATTCACTGAAGGGGTGGGAACCTCCCACAGGTGCTACATATGTGTCTGAATTTGCAGGCTTGTCCTCAATGGCATTCTCTTTTGTTGAATTTCCAGGAGGTCGTCAGCCCCACCCCCACCCCCACCCCGCCTCAGAGTTCTGCTTGCCCTTACTCCCCTGCTGGCACCACTGAGCTTTTTTCTTGCTCCCATTGGACGGAAATGTTAGTTCGCTCAGAGCAACTCCCTCCCACTCAGCAACCATATCTTTGTGAAGCCTACGACTTCCTGGTGGTTCCAATCTATGATTGTCCATATTTGCATTTTTGCCCTGAACACCTCATTATAGTTCAACCAGGTTTAACCTTGGTATTTGCTTTGCTCCACGTGGATTTTATGCTCCTACAGTAACAGTGCTGCAGCGCTATGGGGGAATTATTTTATCAAAGACCCAAGCCAGTGTGCGAATTGGGTGCTGCCTATTGTCTATGGTCCTCTCAAGCCTTGGCCTGCACCAGTCTCTCCTTTCCTCTTCCTCATTTTCCTGAGCGACTAGTTCTAAATATCTCCTTGGCTCCCAGCTATAAAAAATGTTTAAGAACTCTTCTCCAAATCCTCTCCTTTACAGCTAGTAGCACAAGGCTGGAAATCCTGTCTCACGCATGATTATGAGCGGGTCCCCTGGTGATGGTCTAAGGTAGTCATTAGCAGGCTTGCCATTAGTGGGGTCCTGAAGAGTACTGCCCTACAAGCGGCCGCTGGCTTTGACACTACTGTCTGCATGTTAGTTGCTACTGCCCGGCTATCCCTATCCTGCCCCACTTCTTGCCCCGCAGTTGCAGTCTCATTGCCCCCCTTATTCCACGACCTGGCTGCGCCTGCCCTATGTTAGCAAACATGCCACTCGTGCTAGCTATGCTCGCTTAGGCCGTGGATGCGCATCAGTCGCTCTCAGGTACACCCCATTGTGACAGCTCACGTGTTGGCACGGTTTGGGCCATTAGTAAGACCTTAGCCATGAGTATGCTTGTATCGCCCCTAGGGATCCGCTGCTGGTCCATGGCTATCATGCGTGAGGCGGGGAAGGGGTACTGTTTGCCTTGAAGACTGGCATGCCTTCACTACTTGGACCAATCCCATGCCTGCTGGGCAGTGGCCCGTTGCACTGTCCATATGATACCATTCTTTGGTCCACTTCTGCATTCTGATACGGGGGGGGGCAATCGAATTAACTACCCCTACCTGCATGATGTAGTTGGATATCTATGCCGGTAGGGTGCAGTAAACGATGACATTCGTGGCGAACACTAAAGCTTTCTCAACCCCCTGCTTTCCAAACTACTTCAAATAAGCTAGTTACTGAAGTATTGACAGATCTGACACCTACCATACCTTTCTTTAGTGACAAAGACATTAACGCTTGTTTCAAAGCATCTAGCACAATTTGGCAAAGTGAATATATAGACTCGGGGGTCCGTGAAATGCTCAAAAACAATGTTTCTTTTAAGGACAGACCCTGCATGTGTATAATGTGGAAATAAAATACACCTTCACTCCAAGTGTTTGTGTGGTAGTTAACAAGTCTTTGTGTTGCTTCAGATAATCACACCAGGAATGGCAATTACGATAAAAACTGAGAAAGTGCACACAGATAGTGTCTTAAACACTGACTAAAAACAAAGTCCTACTGTTCGGTGGTGGGGGGAGGGGTCTAGAACGAATGTTATCAAGGGCACTGGATCATAAATTAAGTAAGAATCCTTTATTCAAGTTGAAGAGTGTGTGACACACATTACATCACCTGAAATGCATTAAAGAATGAGGACACATCAACGAACGAGCTCAGATACTTCCTCAGTTTGTCTTCTGATCTCTACACTGTACTTAACGCAAACTTCTTGTGATTTCTTCTTGTGGTTTATTGTTGTGAGACCGTGTGTGTCTGGACCTTCTGAGATCCTCTTGGAGAGAAGTTTGTGTATAGTAGCGTCTGCTTGACGCGACATAGGGTCGTACCTCAGGAAAGATCCTTGTCTATTGCTAATTCAGACCTTGCTCTATTACATTTTCCGAAGCATAACTTTCATATGCTATCTCTATACACCACCTTCTTATACTATGCTTGCAGCAGGTTAACTGTAGGCTATTTCATCTCTCCTTATCCTCGAGTTCTCGATTGTCCGTCGTCCATGTTGGTTAATGGACTGAGTAGAAGTGGTAAATTTAATCATGCCGTTTTCGCTATGAAAGCACACATCTGCAAAGGTGCAACAACTACTCACTCCTTGCATTTTTGAGGACACTCTTATAGGCTTCACTCTCGTGCCACCTTTTTTTACACCCAGTATTTCTCAGAGAAACCTCAATATCGACAACCTGGAGGAGCGCTCTCCACTTAGGTTTGGCTGTTTTGAGCAGACGGCACATGCATTTCCATAGTGCCAATATCGGCCCAGACCCAAACCATTCTTCATACAACATACCCCTCCACCAATAACCGACACAACACAAGTTGATGGAGAAAGTTGTTGCAGCTTTATTAGCACATACATTATGCCAACATGTTGGGTTATCTTACGGGCGATCCAAGAGCAGGCCGCCCCTCGCGACCTGCCCACCTGATGAGCCATAACCCCCCGGGGTGTTAACCGCGGGGCGTTGTCAGTTCTGAGGGAAGGTCTAACCCCTCCCCTCGGCGGACCTCTATTCCGCCCCTTGCTCACCCCCCCCCCCCCTCGGGGGGCGGAGCGTTGTGGCAACCCCCGGTTGCTCAGGTCTACAACCGCCCGAAGGACTAACGGGGCGCCGTCGGTCCTCCAGGATCCATCACAGCGTGGATCTCCCTGGAGGATAATTCTGCTCTCGCACCCGCCGGTGCTCCTGTAGAGGGTACCCCTCTGTACCTTTTTGGATCGCCCTATAACTCCGCCTGCAACACAAAAGACAGTAATATTAATTACAACCCCCCCCCACTTACTGCCCGAAAGCAGGGTAAGCGGATGGGAGGGAAAAACAGCAACGGGCAGCACCCGCTCGAAGTCCGGGCAGGGCGAGGGTCACGCGAGCAGCAGCCAGAGACAAAGAGGACGCTTGACCCTCGCCCCCAGGACTATATAGCCCTGCAGCCCCTCCCCCCCCCCCTTGACCGGAAGTGACCTCACAGGGGGACCACTGGTCCCCTCAACCACTAGACCGCTCAGGGTCTGTGCCATCCTATGGCACTAAGGGTGGCCGCCCTCGTAGGTGGCCACCTTTGGTGTCCCGGGGCAGCCTATCATAGTGCCAATATCGGCCCAGACCCAAACCTTTCTTCATACAACATACCCCTCCACCAATAACCGACACAACACAAGTTGATGGAGAAAGTTGTTGCAGCTTTATTAGCACATACATTATGCCAACATGTTGGGTTATCTTACGGGCGATCCAAGAGCAGGCCGCCCCTCGCGACCTGCCCACCTGATGAGCCATAACCCCCCGGTGTGTTAACCGCGGGGGCGTGGTCAGTTCTGAGGGAAGGTCTAACCCCTCCCCTCGGCGGACCTCTATTCCGCCCCTTGCTCACGCCCCCCCCTCGGGGGGGCGGAGCGTTGTGGCAACCCCCGGTTGCTCAGGTCTACAACCGCCCGAAGGACTAACGGGGCGCCGTCGGTCCTCCAGGATCCATCACAGCATGGATCTCCCTGGAGGATAATTCTGCTCTCGCACCCGCCGGTGCTCCTGTAGAGGGTACCCCTCTGTACCTTTCTGCATTGGATCGCCCTGTAACTCCGCCATGGCTCTGGGTGTGGCCGCCGCCGCCCCAGAGTCCCCCCACCTACTAGCTTCCTATTAGTACAACCTGCTGCTCCTAGTGCTTTCCGCTATATCAACCCAAGATCGTCATATTAACTTCGGGTAATTGAACCAAGTCTACATCCAAGCACACAGTGCATTTGGCGAGTAGCAACCCGAGCCTGATGAAACAAGTTCTCCTATGCTTCAGGCGACTCCCAAGTTGTCAGGCGACACTACCACCTCACATTGGCGCCATGGACCTTTTGCACTACAATTGCAATCACCGGCCTCCTTCAGCTCAGGCAAGGACAGGTCTGCTCCCTTCCTCAACACCGCCAAGCTGGCATGCAACCAAACTTCCTTCTCACTTCCGCCGGACAGGGAACTGAGACAGTGACGTCCAAGAACTTCACATCTAACTGCCAACTGTGCTTTGCAGTTGTCCATCAAGTGTGCCATCCCCAAGATTCTTCCTATTCTGTACCGCTGACTGACTAGCAACCAACAGCACCTATTGGGTAACACCACTGCCACTGGCATGGTGTCCACTGTCTAGCATGTGGCCTTACACCCCTACCTAGACCTGCTGGGGACATATTCACCATCAAGGTCCGCCAGACAGCTCACACCCCTGACGCCGCCCCTACCGTAGGCTAACCAAATCCTCGCATGTTTAGCCTCACTGGAAAGACACGTAATTTCCAAACCCATGAGAACTTAATTGTAAGACCATCCCTCTCAATTTTTTCTGCCAACTGCGTTCTGTTGCCGGCTTAAACACTGTGTAGAGGATCCCCTCATGTTTGACACTTGTACAAGACGTCCCCCTGTGCCTGGCCTTCAGTGGACCCTATGAAACTTCTAACAGGCCGCCTATACAACTGTATATATAAGTTGCGCAACTAAGAGAACTAATCCTTGCTCACGCTTACTTCCTGGCATGTGCACATTGCCAAAGGAAACCTTACTTTGGTACCTGAAAACAACTAAGTAGATACTATCTAGGTGAAAGCTTACCCGAACATCTAGTCCCGAGCCCTCCACTGCATGACAACCCCTGTGCTGATTTTAAGCTGTAAAAATTGCCTGGCCCCTAACGAACCTTTCCCGTAAAACCAGCCAAACCAAATGCTTACATGGCCAACTAAGTGCCAACCTCTCCGCCCACACCTCTCCGGCGCTACCCGGCCTGCCCATTCACCGGGAGATAGGAGCAATCCCCTGATAAACTACTGATTGCACTCATACCACCCCCGTGCCGATAACACCGAGTGGCCGAGAGCACCAAGAATTAATGCCATGATGTCAAAACCGCAGACGCCGGAAAGAACCCAGGTCCCCGGGGCCGGAGGCGAGCGCGCAAATGCAAAAGCCAAACCCACTGCCCAGAAAGAGAATATCATACGTAGACCCGCCCCGCAGGATGGAAACTATGAAATGCGCTTGAATAAGACCTCGACTGCACATAGTCTCGACAATGAAATGTCCCAACATCCGCGGCCGATAGTAAGCAGACCGCCCGGCCCATCTCCAGTGGAAAGGGCCTCTCACCTTTGAACTGAAGTTCCTGGGCACCAACATCAAAAACAGCAACGGGCAGCACCCGCTCGAAGTCCGGGCACGCGAGCAGCAGCCAGAGACAAAGAGGACGCTTGACCCTCACCCCAGGACTATATAGCCCTGCAGCCCCTCCCCCCCCCCCCCCTTGACCGGAAGTGACCTCACAGGGGGACCACTGGTCCCCTCAACCACTAGACCGCTCAGGGTCTGTGCCATCCTATGGCACTAAGGGTGGCCGCCCTCGTAGGTGGCCACCTTTGGTGTCCCGGGGCAGCCTATCAGGGTACACATAAGCAATGGCTATACAACCGATGCTGTTCCTAAATGTTCTGAAAAATCTTTGTTTATATCGACTGACCTACTTCCAATAGGACATACTCTAGTCATACCTCAGATGTATATTTTACTACAAAGAAGTGGTGCTCGTCATTATATGATTACCCTCAAGGCTATTTGCATGACCTCAAAAGATAGTTGCCGTAGGGCGAGATATAGGTAAAAGCAGTTTAGCGAGTCCTTAATGGTGATTATTATGGAATCGCTATTAAGGATTTGCAAAATGCCATGTAGGTAGGAATCGCAATATTTTTTGCGAATTCCATAATATTCCTTAATTGTGAATTGCAAATTACAATTCGCAATCAAGGAATACCTTCCCATTCATTCCTCATGTGCCTGGAGGCCCATAGGAATTGTGCATGCAATTTGGGAGTACCCAATAGGTACTCGCAAATTGCGTGCGCAACTTCAAGGGTGCAAGGGTTCCAAAAGGACACCCTGTTGCACCACTGAAATGTGCATGTGTGCACATGTGACGCACACACATGCCCTAAGGGCATGAATGTGTGCCACATCCACATGGCACTTGTAAAAAAGCAAAAAAGTGCTTTTTTAAAGGAAATCGCAAATTACCACCAACTTGAAGTTGGTGGTAATTTGCGATTCCTTAAGGCAATATCGCAATTTGCGATACCTACTAGCATAGCATTTAGGGAATCGCAAATTGCGATTATCTAAATGCTTGTGCAAAATAAGGAATCACAATTTTTGCGATTCCTTATTTTGTGCGTAGGTAATTGCCTTCCTACATTGCACACAGCTGAATTGCGATCGCAAACGCTGAAATTCGCAGAATCTCAGCGTTTGCGATCCCAATTTGGCTTGCTACGTCTAGCCCATAGAGATTTACACCCATTGTTTTAAGTGTTGCTAACGCATTGAATTCAGAACCGGGCACTGATTGGACATTACTGGGACACACTTCCCCCCACAATATCTCATTACATTTCCTGCTGTTTGCTGCATTTGTCCTAAACGTTCAACCCGGTACATGTGAAATACATGCTCGAGAAGCAATAAATGTTCTTTCCAGGAGTAGCTGTACAGGGTTTTATGTTCCATCACCTGGCAAAGAACTCGTTTCCTGAGTAATCTCCAGCAACAGCCTCCGAAATAGGCCAGGGAATGTATTCGTTCTAAAGACATAACTGTGTATCAAGGGGCACTGAAAGTAAACTTCTCTTTAGCCGGGTCCTTGCGGGTCAGCTGGCAATGTTCATTGGTCCGAGTAACCATGGTTAGAAATTTCAAAAGACAAGACTGGTTAAAAAGAACTCTCCGGTCACATGTTTTGCTTCCAATTTTGCAAATAAAATGGTTATCTTAAGTCAAAGCAAAAACAAAATGCGTGTTCTGCTTTTGGAAAAAGCACAAAAAGAAAGACCAGAATCAGGAACAGTGAGAGTGGTCCCTCCAAAGATAGAACCTCCTGGGCCTCATTGGTGAAAGGGGGAGCTCTGTATAAGTGGCCCATTTTGGGGCAAGCTTTCTATCCTGTAGATCATACACACAAAAACATGCATTTGTTTTTGTAAAGAAACTTTCTTCGAAGTTTGTGATGGCCCCAGGACTAAGTTGTTCCCTTGTTATAGCTCAACGTTAGATAAAAACAAATTTGTTGTCCCCATATAAACTCGGAAAAACGCATTGGGCACAAACCTGTATTTAAACAGTAACCACAAGTATTGCATTTTAAATACTGAAATATCCTAAATTACATCCACAAATTACAGCAGTGATCATCTTCTTGGAAAAGCACAATGACACAAGAAGAGACCAAAATGCTTAACCATCCAATTGTCCTTTTTAAATTGATGGCAGCTCATGAAACAATTCAGCCAAGATATCCGACTGTATTATTGCTGGTTGGCTTAGGGATTTCTCAAGAATGAAATTATACATAATAACCCGTCATTTTAAATGCTGGTCAAACAATTATGGTCTACATTCAAGAAGTGGCATGTGGGTGCAGCACTGTAAAGTGAAACATACCACGGTATTAAATCAGTAAAGTGAGGGCTCTGTGACAAAGCGTAAAGGCCATATATGATACATGGTAGTTGTCTTTTAATAAAAAAGGCAAGGAGCAGACCACCTTCTCCTTAGATTCCTCATTGAAGGTGACTTCCTCACATAGATAAAATGCCCCTGTAATGCTATGTAGTCATAAGTAGATAAAATGCTTACATTTCGTATCTATAGATGGTGAAAGTAATATAAAAAGAAGCAAAGCGCTAGGGCTCTAATTGCAACGAGGGGGCTTTCCATAAATAATTTGTACAGTTCTGTTGTGGCAGCATACTTGTATGCAGTCTGCAGAGGTCTGCATTGGTAGTTTCCTTATTGTGGTCTGTACGTTGAAGGCTACTGGCACTTTAGTTATAAACTCAATATGAAGCTGGAATGTGGCATTTTCTGTTCCATACATCTAGTGACGTCATAGTCTGGTAGTCTAACCGTAGACCTAGTCGCTGGGCAAAATTAGTTTACGAAGCCATCACATAATTAGTGATGAGATCTCACTAACACATTTTGGTCTCAGAAAGAAGACCTCTTAAGAAGTGTATTGTTACAGTGCCACAGAGTAAAAATGTCATAAGCGAGAACCTAAGATTCTGAAATAGTAATGGCCTCCATGCTGTAATGTCCTGATCAAAAAGTGGTCAATAGTTATAAAGACTCTAACAGAGTATGCCGAAGATACCACAGAACTTCAGCAATGGATTCCAGTACATTAAAATGAGAATATTTGGTCCATCAACTTTGTGACTGCTTTGTCCTAATTTACCTAGAAGAATAAACATATACACAAGGTATAAAAAATTTGACGATTTGAAAACTAGTCTTTATCAATTTAATTTTAAACTAATTTAGAAAAGAGAAAACAATTTTTTGACCGATGCATATTAAATAATTAGCAAAGAATAGTCTATTCTAAGCAAATTTTCCTTCTGCGCTAAAGATGTACAGAATTCTAAGGATGGTCTACTCCATTTTTACTACATTAGATGCATTCAGTCTGTTCTATGGTTTATAATATCAGATTAAAAACTGAATAAAACTGCAAGGCATTATTCTGCATTGCTTTATTTAGAGAACAGTTAAACATATGATTCTGCCATGCTTCCTTTATATAATGGCAAGCCGCATAATTAAGCCAACGTTTTATCATTGAAAGTAGACGTGATCCAGATTCGGCATTTCCAGATTGAGTGTACCTGATTTATTGCATTTTCTTATACCTCTAGTTTTCTTATTAACACCTTCGACGCTCATGACGAGCTCAGCTCATCTCTCGTACACTCATGCCGAGCTGAGCTCGTCATGAACAATGGGAAACTCAATAAATCAGCACAGGGGGGGAAAAGCCTTAGCAGCCATGGTGTTAACAACTGCTGAGTAATTGAGCATTGGATTTATATACAGACGTGCCTGATGATGAATTGCTGATCATGAATGTAGAAAGTCTGCTTTAGCATGATATTAACCATCTGCTATAAGGGGAGGTGTTAAGCTGCTAGAATTTTTTAAAGTGTGCTTTTAGTACTATAGGTCATCAATGCCTGTACTTCATTTCAGCCTCTTTATTCAGGCCATTTCTGATTGTGTCCAGATGGAGTATCTGTAACTCATGTTCGTAACACTGTGATGTGTTGTTTGCGGTCAAAACGACATGAGTCCAATTGGACATTACAAAACTGTCCCTGAATCCTTAGGTATTAGAGGTGCTATAAGACCTATGAAAGTAAATATCCACGAACGCTTTCACAATGTCATTAAATTGAACCTTTCAATGCCACTATCAAATGATTTCCCCCAACTTCCCAAAAAAGAGATCTTTCATCTTTTTGGCATAGATCACTCACAACAAATGCAATGCGGAGTCCACCAGTGCGAATTCAAAGAAAAAAGAAAGCGGAGGAGATTATCAATCTAAATTGAGTCAAACATGGCTTGAATGAAGAGGCTGACCTGCATTGTTGGCTTTGATTACTTTGAACTGCTCATCGCTGCTTGATAGTACAAGTGCATCCCATCTGTGTCAGCAAACCACCTCTTATGGTCAAGGAGATGGTGGTCTGATCCACACCTTTTTCTTAGAAGCCTATTACCATGCATCATATATGTTCTCTTGTCTTTGCCACAAAGAACTCACCCTTATTACTTAATCCCTGGAGTATTCCACTTTGCAGTGCTATACCCATATGCTTTTGTGATCCCTTGGGATTTAATTAGACAAAAATTGAACTCTATTGAAGTGATTTCTTGGGCAGGGAGATTTACTGTGGATAATACAGAGGAATGGGTTGTGAGAGCTGGGAAACTTTACAGGAAGAGGTTAATAGTGAAAGGGCTGGTCACAATGAAACCTACAAAGGCAGTAGGGGCACAAAGGAGTGGCAGAGCTGCTGTTAGAGGAAGGGATGAGTCCGAGCAGTGAAAGTGGGAACTCTTCAGGTGTTGTCTAGCATAGCGTTCCCGCCCCTGTGAAAAGCCCAGACATCACCCTTGAGGCTCAGGATCTGCTGTTGAGGTTTATGCCTTTACATGAGTCACTTCATGCCACTCACACTTCATGCAAGCAAAATAAAATACTTTGAGACACAATCATTCAAGATAGTTTTTCCCCAATGGATGGATACAGAGTGCACTGAGCAGCCATCTCCATGATGACCCTTAACTATACCCACAGATTTAGTGTCTCTCTAGCAGTGCCTTAATCCGGGATATCCATCGTAGATCCTGCAGGGCGGATCCAGACTAAAATTACAGACTATCCACAGAAAATAGATTTACATAGAGTGCATCTAAATGGAGCCCATATTTAGTGTGCGACATCAGGATAAAGTTACCCACTGCTGCAACTGGAGATTACTGGGCGCCATTTGTGACAATTAGGATTGTTTATTTCTTTATCGCTTTTTTTTTTGCAGAGTTTTTTATAAAGCCCAAACTTGACCCGAACTGAATCGGGTATCAGAGCTCTTTACATAGCACCAGTTACATTACATGAGGAGACACATTCATTTTTGTTAGGCACGGGGAGATTAAGTGATTTGCCCAGAATCACAGGATGTTTGGCGTCGTTACCGAGACTCGAACCCAGATTCCCAGGTCCGAGGTCGATGCCCTAGCCTTTAGGCCAACTCGCCCAAAAAAAAGGCTAAGACACTCAGAAATAATGTCTCTGCATATGATGGCTTCTGGGTTATTCCAAATACTGACCCACAGAAATCTGGTAGTCTGATGCACCTTATCAGAGATAAATTCCTGGTTGAAATCTGAATGAGTGATAAAGCTAGAAGTAGTTGGCAGTAAGTAAATCAACCGATGGAAGATGCGATTTTTCTCTGACTGAAGAGAGGCGGTATTAAAATCCTGCAGCCCCGATCCATAAATAGCAGCACTAACACACGGAGAGTTACACACTTTCCATACGGGTGAGATATTCCCTCTACCACCCGGTTGGATAAGATTACATACTGACCCTGCAGATCTACTTAATTTGAGACTGGAGTTGTTTAGCTGAGAACACCAAGACCGTGATGAACTAAAAGTCATGCCCAAATAACAAAAGTTGCTAACACTAGTGAGTGGATGCCTGTTGGTAATCATTTTATTTAACCTAGATCTGCCAGGCCCACAAGACATGATGTACGATTTACCATAGTTGGTTGTTAAATCAAGGTCTTGCATACAAGAGGCAAAACGGTCCACCAGCTGCCTTAAAGCATTGGGAATGCGAGCTAAGAGAACTGCATTATCAGCATAGAGTACTGCAAGCACCTGGGTGACTGCAATTCTTGGACTGTCTACTTGGGTGGAGATGAAATGAGTAGTTAAACTATTAATATATGAAATAAAAAGAAGGGGTGCCAACATGCACCCTTGCCGCACTCCCCTCTTAAATGGGAATTATGGTGACAATTCACCACAAACATTAAGGCGTCCTCTGGCTGAGAGGTCTGCATGTAAGGAATACAGAAAATTCACGGGGGGAATTCACCCCTTGATCCAACATCAGCCATAATTTGGTCCTGTTCACTGAATCAAACGCAGTGGGCAGGTCCATAAAGGCTCTGTAAATTGGGGAGGGTCTAGCATGGGTATATTTGTTTACTATCGAAGCTCAGACACTGCTCAGTTGTGCCCAAGTTTAGACGAAATCTGAACTGATGGGGAGAAAAAATACTTTTGTCACTAGCCCATCTAACTATGCGATCGTAAATCACTCTTCCAATGATTTTAATTGTGCTGTTGATGGGAGAAATCGGTCGATGGCATTTGGGGGACGAACAGGTCACCCTGTTTGAATATGGGAACGATAGTAGACGTGGTCAGGAGTGCGGGATATTGGTTGTTAGTCAGCAGTTGAAAACATTAGAAATAGGGATCCCCATAGTTCAGGAATACCTTTCACCAGTTCAATGGGTAACCCATCTGGACCTGGCGCTTTCCCACCGGTACTGAGCTGAATGCCCAATTGTATTTCCTGCAGAGATATTAAGAGAGGTGGTAATTCTCCAGTATTAGGGGTGTCTTTCATAGATTCACATGCCTGAATCATTCCCCGTCGTCGGAGTGGGAGCCCACGGTACATAAGAAAGTAGTAAAATATACCCTTAGTACATAAGAAATAACAATATACCCAACCAGGAAGTAAAGTAGCCCCAGCTACAGTAAATAAAACTTCCACATTAGAACCTGTCCAGGTCATTATGTATGGACCAAACTGCAGCCAATCAGGCCACAGCTCCCACCAGAATGCTCTCCCCAGAGACCCAGGCTCTCAGATTTTTTACCGCACGTCGTGTGATAGGGAGTCCCTCTGAGCTCTGCTCATTTCTTCTCTTGGATCGAGTTTATTTCTTCTACAATGTCTACTTCTAAGTCCCTTTTCAGGGCCTGTGACTCGTGTGGAAAAGCGAGACTGTTTAAAGAAGATCCACACACTCGCTGCATCTACTGTTTGTACCCTGACCATCAGGTTAAGGAGTGTAGCATCTGTCGTACATTTTCTCCTAAAACCCTCGGGGACAGAGAGGGTCGCCTGCTGCTGTGGCTGCAGAGGATAAAGAACAAGGATGAGCCACTTTCTGAGGTAGGAAGTTTTGCCTCAGGGTCTACTAAGGGGTCTAAGAAAAGGAGAGCTGAGAGTGCTGTGCCTACTCCGAAAGCTAAGGTGGCGAAACACCAGATCGCCTCACAGACTGGGGAGCCTTCTACTTCGAAAGCTCAGAAATCCTCTGAGAAGTCTGTTAAGCTTCCAAGCTCAAAAAGAACGGAGTCTTTGGTGTCTCCTGTGAGACCTGTGACTAAGGCACCAACAACGTTGCCGATTTCCAGTCAGGCTGCCTCTGCCATGACTTCTACATTGACTTTCTCCTCACCAAAATCGACTATGGTGATGTCCTCAGCCTCCTCTCCAACTTTTGTTCATGTTCAGATTCGTCCCATCTCGTCGACGAAGGTTATCACACCTCTCGTCGACGATCAGACATCGACGACACTGAAACAGTCGACGAAGAAATCCTCGTCGTCGTCGACGGAGCTTGCTGTCGTCGACACCATCGTCGACGAAGATATCGTCGTCGGACCCATCGACGACGAAAAAGACCCCGTCGACGGACGTGTCGACGAGAGCGGCGTCGACGAAGGTGAAGATTGTCTCGTCGACGGCCCCGTCGACGATGAAAACTGCTCCGTCGACGGTTCCCTCGTCGACGGCGAGATCCAACACGTCGACGAAGGTAACACCACCTCTGAAATCGAGAGAGCCATCGTCTTCAACGTCCAAGGCGACGACACAGAGCTCGGATTTGCCAGACAATCCACCTACACCAAAATTGTCGTCTTGTACAGACCTGCAAGTATGGTCAGCAAAAAGCACTGCCATACCTCTTCCATCTCCAACCACAACTGCGGCTTTATTGCAAAAAAGGTCATCTCAATCCACGCCATTGTCGCCACTCCAAATGCCAGACAGGCTATTGGATTCTGAAGCAGAATCTGGTGATGACATGTTCCAAGCGGCTGAAAGTCCTTCTGACTTACTGATACAGGTTAAGGATCAAGAGGAAGAGGAACAGCAAATTCAGGCACCTACATTGGTGAACACTTCTGCGCCAGGAATGCAGATGCCAATGGAACTTTACGAGAATCTGCAATATATGCTGAGCGATTATTATCGCCGCTTCCCGCCTTCGGAGTCGGGCGACTCTCATATTACCTCCCCACAGTCTCAAGTGAGTAAAGGTCCAAGGGCTAGTAGGTCGGAAGAGGCACAGAATACCCGACCTACCACGCCATTATCTCCCCACCAACAGGATGATGACAATTCTGATGAGGACACCCATGAAGAAGGGGAATTGAATAAGTCGGACTCGTCGGAGTATGAAGACTATCAGGCAGAGACGCCATCCCCAGAGGAACAACCAAAGGCTGAGTCACCACCGGTGGATATAGCGAACTTCCATAGAATTATGGACAAGGCCACTAAAAGATTTCTAGTTTCAATGGAAGCAAAGCAAGATGAGTGCTTTCTTTATGATTTTAAGACTTTATCTCAGAAGCAAAGTTGGTCTATTCCCATTATAGACTTTATCTGGAAGGAGGGGCTTAAGATAATGGCCACGCCAAATTCTTCTCCTGCGGTATTGCCGCGAGTCAACAAGAAATATAGGGCGCCAGCCTCTTCACCTGCTTGTCTCATCGGCCAGGCAAAGACGGACTCAGTCATTGCGCAAGCAGCACAAAAGAGGGCTAGGAACCCCTCAACTCAGATCTCCATTCCAACGGACAGAGACGGAAGACGCCTCGATACCATTGGTAAAAAGGTATCTACTATCGCGGCCACCACTGTTAGAGCTGCTAATTCGTTAGCAATTCTCGGTAGATATGACAGACAAATGTGGTCTGACATATCCCCATACATCCAGAAATTGCCTGAGCCAGACCGCTCTGAGGCCACCAAGATTCTACAAGAAGGCGAATGTGCTTCGTCTGAAATTATCGACGCAGCAGTGGACGTAGCGGCCACAGGTTTTAGACAATTGGCAGGAGCTGCAGTGCTCAGAAGAGAGGGATGGTTAAAATCTACGTCCTTTCGACAAGAAGTACAAGCCAAAGTTTTAAATATGGCTTATGACGGCGAGTTCCTTTTTGGCACACATGTGGACGAAGCCTTACAGTCCATTAAGAAGGATACAGAAACCGCACGTTCATTAGGTACTCTGCAGTACCGTAAATCTTCCTTTCGTGGTGCAAAAGGAAGGGGTAACTTCTCCAGCAGAGGAGGTTATTACCAGCAATGCCCATATTCGAACAACCAAAGCAACCAAAGGTACCAGCCTTACAAACAACAACCTTATGGCCAAAGACGGAGTAATTATACACATTCCCGAGGTAAAACTACCTATCGGGGTAGAGACAACGCCAACAAGAAGTGAAAAGAGCGTCCTGCCGCCACTTTGCCTACGCCAGCCACAAATTGGAGGAAGAATATCCCTGCATTACTCTCAATGGTCCAATATTACAACAGACAGATGGGTCTTGGATGTAATCTCAAAAGGTCACATATTGGAATTTGTAAAGACCCCTCCAAATTCACCCCCAAAAGGACCACCCCCAGCACATCTCAAAGAGCTGTTCGTCCAAATCAATGCAATGATTCGGAAAGGGGCAATCGAGAAAGTACCTCAACATCAGAGAGGAAAAGGGTTTTACTCTCGTTTTTTCTTGATACGCAAAAAATCGGGGGAGTGGCGCCCCATCCTCGATTTTGCGTGCCCTCAACAAATTTATCAAGCAGTTGACTTTCAGAATGTTGTCACTCCAAGAGATCCTCCAGTTTCTGACGGAAGGCGACCACATGGCAACCCTGGACCTTCAGGATGCTTACTTTTACGTACCCATCTTCCCCAGGCACAGGAAGTTCCTAAGATTCAGAGTGGCTGGCAGGGACTTTCAGTTCAAGGTCCTTCCCTTCGGGCTACGTTCAGCCCCGAGGGTATTCACAAAGATGTTGGCACCGGTGGCGGCCCACTTACGGTTGCAGGGTGTCCAGATTTACCCATATCTGGACGACTGCCTTATCAAGGCCAATTCCTATGCCACCGCAAGCAGTCATATCCAGACATGCCTTTCCCTATTTCAAAAGTTGGGTTTTTCAATAAACTTCAAAAAATTGGACCTAACACCGTCTCAGAGGACGTCTTTCCTGGGAGCGACTCTGGATTCCAAAAAAGCTCAAGTCTTCATTTCAAACGAAAGACAAGCAAAGATCCAGGAACTGGCGAGGGCACTCCTCAGAAAAAAGTGTGTTTCAGTTCGAAGATTCAAGTCTTTCCTAGGGATGTTGTCATCATGCATCCTCCTATCTCCGAACTGTCGTCTGAGGATGAGACCACTACAAGAAGAACTCGGCCACCAATGGGTGCAAATATCCAGTTCCTTCGAAGATGTCATCGTCTTAACGCCTCGAATGAAACAAGCAATTCTCTGGTGGACTCAAGCACGCAACCTGCAAGTAGGCTGCGCCTTTCTAGCAGAAGTCCCCAGTTTCATCGTAACCACGGATGCCTCGCTGGAAGGTTGGGGTGCTCACCTTCAAGGGATGACAATCAGTGGCAAATGGAACACACAGCAAAATACATGGCACATCAATTTATTGGAGTTGAGGGCCATTTTCCTCGCACTCAAATCATTTCAAGCGACTCTGTCAAACTCGTCCGTGTTGATCCGAACAGACAACACGACGAGCATGCATTACCTGAACAAACCGGGGGGCACAAGATCAGCCCGTTTGTCTCAGCAAGCTCAAGAAATATGGAATTGGGCCCTGGCACACAACATCAACCTGACAGCAGTTCATGTCCCGGGAGTAGCCAATGTACTAGCAGATTCCCTAAGCAGATCCAAATGCAGCACTCACGAGTGGGAACTGCATCAGCCGGCACTGGATCAAATTTTTCAGAGATGGGGTCGCCCCGATCTAGATCTATTTGTGACCTACCACAACAAGAAATGCATCCATTTCGCGAGCTGGATTCCTCACAAGGAATCTTGTGGGGACGCTCTCTCTATGAACTGGGAACAAATCTTTGCCTACGCCTTCCCTCCGATTCCTCTAATTCCCAAGGTCATCAAGAAAATGAGGAGACAACCGTGTCGTCTGATTCTAATTGCGCCACGGTGGCCCAGACAATACTGGTTCACACAGCTTCTTCTCCTCTCAGAGTGCGAACCAGTTCAGCTGCCTCAAATTCCGGATCTTCTGACAATTCAGGACGGCAAAATATATCATCCAGACCCTCATTCTCTAAAATTGTCAGCTTGGCTCCTCAACACCATGAGTTCGCACATTTGAACATTCCTCAGGACTGTCAGGAAGTCCTGAACAATGCTAGGGCACCTTCTACGAATAGAACTTACAGGCTTAAATGGAAGCGTTTTTGTGCTTGGTGCAAGACTATGGGTTTACATCCTATACATGCTGAACCAGACAAGATTTTGCCCTTCTTTTTACATCTTGCTAAATCGGGCTTGGCGCACTCTACACTCAAAGTGTTTTTAGCGGCAATATCCAGATACCGACAGGACGGTAAAAATTCACTATATTCCTCAAGAATTATCCAGCAATTCTTTAAAGGTTTATTCCGCATGTTTCCACCAGTCCGTAGGCCACCTCCATCCTGGCACTTGAATATTGTATTAGCTCAACTCATGCGCCATCCTTTTGAGCCAATTCATAAAGCTGATCTAAAATTCATCACCTGGAAAGTTGCTTTACTACTGGCATTGACATCTGCCAGAAGGGTCAGTGACATACAGGCGTTTACATCTAAACCACCTTTCTTGCAATTCACAAATGATTCGGTGATACTGCGCACCAACCCGAAGTACATGCCCAAAGTACCATCGGATTTCCACCTGAATGAGCCAGTCATACTTAAAACGTTTTTTCCAAATCCGCAGACACCAGCGGAACGAACTCTACACTCGCTGGATATCAAGCGGTGTCTCAAATTCTATCTCTCCAGGACAGCTGCCATCAGGAAGACTGATCAATTATTTGTTGCACATGGCAAACCACGTCAAGGCAGTGCAGTGACAAAACAAACTATCGCTAGATGGGTCTCTTCAGCGATAGGGCTCTGCCATCAACAGGCAGGTAAACCCTTACAGACCTTGCCCAGAGCACATTCTACGAGAGCAGTTGCTTCTTCGACTGCTTTGTTTGCTGGTGTGCCTCTCCTGCATATCTGCAGAGCTGCAACTTGGTCCAGCAGGCACACATTCACGAGGCATTACTGTCTGGAATCTTCGAGCGATACCGATGCCTCGGTGGGAAGAGCAGTCCTGCGTAATCTTTTCCAATAAGGTGAGCCTCTGCTATTTCTCTCCCACCTCCTCTTGCTCTTTTGACGCCTATTGTGTTATTGCTTTGCACTGTGTTTTTCTTGCATTACTGCTATGTGCCTTGGCGTCCAAGAGCTATGTATATGTTATTGCTATTACTGCTCACTACTCTGATTCAGGCATGTGAATCTATGAAAGACACCCCTAATACTGGAGAAGAACAATAGTTACTTACCTGTAATCTGTGGTTCTCCAGTATTGGTGTCTTTCATAGATTCACATGCACCCACCCACCTCCCCTCAGAGGCTCACTCAGGCTGTTTTATCTATACTTTACTCCGGTACACTCCGGTGCTACAAAATCTGAGAGCCTGGGTCTCTGGGGAGAGCATTCTGGTGGGAGCTGTGGCCTGATTGGCTGCAGTTTGGTCCATACATAATGACCTGGACAGGTTCTAATGTGGAAGTTTTATTTACTGTAGCTGGGGCTACTTTACTTCCTGGTTGGGTATATTGTTATTTCTTATGTACTAAGGGTATATTTTACTACTTTTTTATGTACCGTGGGCTCCCACTCCGACGACGGGGAATGATTCAGGCATGTGAATCTATGAAAGACACCAATACTGGAGAACCACAGATTACAGGTAAGTAACTATTGTTCATACTGCAGTCCATTATGTAGGCTGGTAGCCTTGTCTGATCCGCAATGTGGCAAATAGCTGTAAAATGTGTGACCCAATCTTGAAATATTACTTTGAAAAAGTGAGTTTACAGGAGAATTCCTGAATCTGATATGATTTACGAGGCCCCAGAAAGACTTACTGTCCTTCCCTATTGCTGCACTTTCCATAGCTCCCACACCCTATTATATAGCTCCTTCTTCCTGAGTGACAAAGCAGATTGATGCTCTCGACGTGCCTACCGAACCTAAGGCCATACCCATGAGAATGCATTTGAGGCCTTTCTCAATCGACAAATTACCATTGACCTGTCGAACCAACATGGGCCCTCATTGAAGAAGCGAATTGCTTCAGCATAGACTCTTTAATATTAGATATTAACCGGTTGTAATGCGGGCCATCATCTCATATCCACTATCAGCAGTTGAAAAACAAACCCAAATGTGACTTGCGGAAAGAAAACAAAGAATCAATAGAATTTTTAAGGAGCTATATTAGTCTTAAACCCTAGTTGGAATGTTGCATAATAGAAACTAAATTAGTGTTACACAAATGTCTTTTAATCTGTATTTGAACAAAAGCGCAAAGGGCGCTGTGGTCACCCGACTCAGTAGGTAATGTCTCTCGCTGGAAAATGATGGTATAAAATTGGAGTTTACAAACATATAGTTAATGACCACCTCCTCTAAAGGAGGGAAATGTTGTTACTCCCCCTCCTAATATCTCAAGTAAATCCACCAAACCATGTACTGCGAGATGGTTGTGCAGCTCAGCCTCCCTAGCGCCATGTGGGATAACGTTCCCTTCCACAGGCTCTCCCAGGTACTCTTTCAGCTTAGCAATGAAATCACAGCACAGAAAATAAGATTTCTTGTTTATTTGCTTCTTGGGCATGTAATTTAGGCAGAAATGTAAATAAATAAAGTAAATGCATACAGTGTTAACAAAGTCATTATTATAAAAATGTATTAAAAAAACATTTGTCAAAGAGTCGAATTTTTAGACCTAAGAAGGACGGGGAGTCAGATTTAATTAATTCTCATCTACCTGGAGGTTTAGGCTAACCCAAGTAACTAGGCCACCCATAGCTCCTCTGGCAGAGGGGGTGGCTGGATTAGAATGGCAGGCATCTCCTCCAGAATACACCGTATTAGTAAGCCAGGTTTCTTGTAAGACTATTATATCATACCTAGAGACAAATGCCTGCCAGTCTGGATTATCAATTGTTCCCTTGAGACCTGCTACATTCCAGCTAAGTATGGAAATAAATCTACTCTGACTAACATTAGGGAGGGAAGATTTATTATGATGCCGTTTGCCACTTGTGGGGGTAGATAATGCACGCTTCTTCTCCCTCTCAAGTCAGTCCAAGTCAGAAAGTGCATCATATCTGTTGGTTATAGGAAGAGTGTAAAAATTACTGGAACTATCCAGCAGGTCAGGGGAACCATGCGCAACAGCAATAACGTGGGTTCTAGCTCGGCATACCACTTTGGAGTGAGTGAGAGACAAATACTCCATCTGCCTCTGAAGGGAGAGAGCAGATGCCTAAGATGCCCTCCCTCTGGCCTGAAAGGAAATGGGTGGATGGCTCCTCTGGGAAGAAGGGGGTTTATGCAAAATACCCTAAAGGGACCAGAGTACTAGAGCTGCTAGGTATGGGAAAACATCTAGGGTTAAACAGCAGTTGAAGTACCAAACAAGTGGATCTAAAATTTACCACAATAGTCTCCCTGGACTCGGACTAATTGAGCCCAATCCATGCACATCTGTGTACAAACAAAATGTCTGCTCGCGTAGAGGAATGAAAAGCCTCTGTGTCAAACTAGCCAATCTAGAGTTTTATTTTATAGTTCAACATAAGATTCATGCTGGTCTTTCCTTAAAGAAGGTACACCAGTCAACACAGTCACATAAGTGCAAGCAGCAGGGGGAAGGCTGATGACTGGTAAAGAATTGAAAGTCTGTGATATCTGATAATTTCTCCTGAAGTCCTTCAAATATTGGCCTTTTGTTGGAGTTGAAGTATGTGGCAGGTCTACGACCGTCCTGCTCAATGGTCGAACTTGACGAGACTGATCCAAGAAGACCAATCTACCAGAGTGAACAGATGACACATGTGAAAAACTGCCTTCTGCGGTAAAACCACCACTTTTAGTCGTCATGTGATGGGCTGTGTAGATTTAATGTTAGGATTGCCTGTGTAGGGAGACAATTGACCAACACCAGATTGAAGAGATGCCAATTTCACAGTGAGGGGGCGCAGCATAGCCACGTCCAGCCACAGACTGGCGCAGATAGGCCTGCTCTTGAGACAGGCTTTTCCCACGTGACCCCACACTGTGGAAGCCTCACTCTCCTTACCAGCGCCTCCGGGGACAGAAATGATGTAGCTAATACACAGGGGCAATATGGGGATTGCAGTCCAACCCCCTTCTCCACAGCTGCACATCCCACACTGCGGGAGCCCCTCTCTCCAGTGCCTCTGTGTGTGGAAATGATGTGGCCAAGACACAGGGGGCAATCTGGGGCTTGCAGGCCTCGCACCACTTCCTAGCTCCATGTCCCACGCTACGGGAACCCTGCTCTCCTTATTAGCGCCTCTGGGTGCGGAAATGGTGTGGCCAAGACACAGGGGCAATCTCGGGCATGCAGTCAGTCGTGGTCGGCATGACTCGCGGGTTGGGTCGCACTGGGGGGCTTTAATTAAAAAAAATAATAATAATACACATACATTCCTGGGCCCCGCGCCGTCGCAGCTCCTGGCCAGGTCCTGTGGTAAGGAACAGGAAGCAAGCAGCCTCACTCCCCTCCACTAAGCCAATCACAACACTGCAATGGCAGCGTTGTGATTGTTGTGGAAAGCGCCCAGCCGGGTGCATATGGTGAGGCCATTTTCTCTATGTAGGCTGCATGCAGCCTACATAGAGAAAAGAGAGAGTGCTCATGACTGGTTTGGTCAGCCCCAAAGGGTCGACCAAACAGTCAGGGCCCACAGCATTGGGCTAGCAACTCCTCCCCTGATTTCCAGCAGACCCGCCACCACCAATCAAACACTTCTGCTTTCTCGCAGTGCGAGAAGCAGAAACCTACAATGGTAGTTTTACCATCTTATGTTTCTGCTTCTCCCACTGCGAGAAAGCAGTGGGTAGACGCTCCTCCGCCCTAATGGAGGAGCCGCCCCAGCTTGCAGTCCTCACCCTGCTCCACTGCTTCCTAGCTGCGCTCTATAGTACTTTCCTGGCCTGAGATTGGACTCAAAGGCTAATATAGTGCATATGCTCTAAGTGAAAGTAATTTGATGTGGAGGACTGGGGTCAGGGTTCTCCTAAAGAACAGTTATTTCTTTCACATTCTGGTCACACAGGTGCTGACCACTTGACACGATGGTCACCGGTGATCTAAATTGGGATGCTTTCACTGTGTTCGCAAGAATTGGCCTGGCAGTCAAGTCAGGGCTGAATTGGAAACAATGTATGCAGCACCTCCAGCTTACCCTCCAATCAGATGGATACACTTCAGAGGCACTGTTGTTTTTGTGGTTACCTTGCGGTGATCACAGCTGAAAGTTTCAAACTTTTGTAAGTTTAATAAGGTTGCTTACCAGTGTGCTTAAGCCACTACAGTGCATAATGTTTCCACTGCAGACCCACAGCTAAACACTCATTGGAGTGCCCACACAAACACTGCTACCAGTGCCTAGTCCTTCAATGGTGTGATGGTAGGAGGGCTGTGTCAGGCGCTGGGGTCAAGTGCACAATCCACTGGAGGCCACAAGCCCAAGAGGGATTTAGTGAGGGACAACAACTGAAACTAATGCTGAACAGAATGCACTTTGCAGTGTTATATCCCCGAAACCACTGGTCACTGTTGAAATGATAAGGTTTAATGGGGGTGTCCACAAGGATGAGGGCACAGATCTAGAACACAGCAACAGGTCCAGCTAACTCAGAGGATGAGACCGCGACTATACGTTCAAAACAGGATATCGACCATTCAAGAAAATTTGATGCCGTTTGTCGTTACAGTAAATGGAATTAAGAGAGACACCCAGGTTTCCAGAAGCTGTTAGGGACACACACAGGATTCTCGCACACTGTTTCAATCGGAGACAAAGCAGCAATGAAGCAGGTGAAGAATCTCCCCTGGGTCCCAGGTGATACAGACAGTCATTAAAGTGCTTCTCCATCACAGCGGGTAAATTACCTTGTTGTGTAGCGGCTCAGCCCCCCTAGAGGCTGTGTCAGGTTCTCAGGCAGCTGAGCCGAGGAATTTTTCATCCCAATTAGGCTCTTGCTCTTCTGTGCAGTTTGAGGTCGAAGAAGCCCCTCTTTCACTGGAGGCAGGACTCTTCTGCTTGTAAGGCCGCACAGCAATGCTTCCAGGGTCAGTCCTGAGTCCAGCAGAATTGCAGCAGTTGGGTAGATTTTACCCCAGAGTCACAGTCTTTCACAGCTGTACATGTGTACAGTCCCTTCCTGGATCAATGACCATTTCTGTGACCAATAATTGATTAAGTTGACCACTATTTATTTTCAGAGCTGGATAGTCCCTTCTTTCCCTTAGTTCAAAATTAGGGAGTTGGTGGGCTCATCCAATCACATACTGCATGATTCGCTCAAGCAAGATCATCATCAGTAGACACCTCTCCTGCTTTGAACTGGCACAGGTAGACCTGTCTATAGGACATAGCTCTTGTAGATGCAGATTCGGCAGGAAGCGGGCAGCTGGGCTGGGAGAACTCTCACTGTGGTATGGCAGAAAACTTCAAAGAGGATCTGACACTTTTACAGACAGGACACTGTATCCCACTAGATTCTAATCACACCAGGGGTGGGGGTATGAGCATGGGGTCTATGGCAGCCTCACACAAAGCCCTCCACAATTTCAGGTTGACTCGTGCACGTGGAATCCAAAATGGATCAACCCTGCATTCTGGTACATACACTTAAAGACTGAGACTTGACCTGTATTGCACATTAAAAGTGTAAAGAACCTTCCACACATGTCCCAGTCATATGTAATTGAAAACCCTGGTTAAGGGTAAAGCCTATATGCAAGGGAATCTTTTAGGCATCTGCCCCTTGAAGAAGAGGGTTAAAAAAGCATGTTACTTCACTAGGAGTCGCCACCACCCACAGTTCCTTAGACCAAGGTCAGAGGTACAGGAGTCACTCCCTAAAAGAGAGAGCACGTTGGTGTCCCACCCGACCCTTAAAGCTCTAATCTGAGGAGTTGTTAGACCTGGCATCCTTGTTGTGGTTTCCCCCCTAACTTTTTGCATTTAAACCTCCTATTTGCTGTTTAAGTTTTGCTGACTTTTGGAATCTGCGCACCTTACACTGCTAACCAGTACAAAAATGCTTGGGTATATGCCAATTCCACCATGTTTTAAGATGTTTAAACCTAGTGGAATTGGCATATACCCAATTGGAATAATTAATTCACTTGTAAGTCCCTAGTAAAGTGGCACTACCTGGGCCCAGTGCCTGTAAATTAAATGTTACTAGTGGGTCTGCAGCAGCACTAATTGTGCTACCCACTTAAGTAGCACGTTAAACATCTCAGGTCTTTAACTGCAGCCTATGTGTGCAGTTTTTAACCTGTCATTTCAAATTGGCAAAATAAGCCTTTTGCCAGGCCCAAACATCCCTTTACATGTAAGTAACCCATAGGGTAGGCCACAGACTGCCCAGAGGACAGTGCACAGTGCATTTAAAAAGTGGGAAATGTACTATTTAGTTTTACATGTCCTGGTAGCGAAAAACTATTAAATTTGCTTTTCACTACTGCAAGGACTACCTCTCCCATAAGCTAACATTGGAGTTACCTAATTACATTTAGTAAGTGATGAATTCCAAGTAGGAGCAGGTAACCAGTTCATTTTTGGTGCATTTGGAATTGTAATGAAAAATCCTCTCAAATGGTGGAGTCTGATTTTAAATTGTGAAAATGACACGTTTAGAAAGTTATTTTCCCACGTTAGCCATTTAGTGCCTGTAACCTGTCTCTAGGTCACTATGCTGGGTGTAGCTGACAGTCCAGCTTTGTGCATTCCTCCTAGACAGCCACACACAATAGAGAGCTTAGGTATGCCTGCATGGCCCAGCACTGGCAAGATGAGGGGGCAGAGCTGGCCAGAGCCCTACATAATCTAGAATAGGGTGTGCCCAGCCTCCACACAAAGTGCTGTGTACCCCCTGTAGTTAGTCTGGATCCAGGACAGAGAAGACAGGATGCCTGGGGACTTCAAATGAAAACTCTGAGAAGCTTCTCCCACTTCAAAGGAAGGCACATGTATAAATATTGGATCCCACGCACACCAACTCTTCATTACACTTCATGGCATGTGGATACCCTGCCAGGAAGAAGCACTGGTGTGCTGCTGAAAGGACTGCCACTCTGCTGGACTGCTGCTTTGTAGGACTGCTGTCCTGCTGTACTGACCTGCTTCCCTCTTGTCTAGGTGAGAAGGACTGGACCTGCTTCAGTTGAACCCAGGACCCCAAAGTGACTTTAAGGACTAGTTGGCTGGCCTTCTGACTACAGCCTCGGGGACAGAAGGCTTTAACCACCTTGAACCCAGCACCTGGGCTCTGCCATCTGAGAGTCCTACCCGGCCAAGTGGTGCCACTCCAGTCATGGATCCTTGAAAGTGGGCCTGAAGGTGCTCTGCCAGACCATCTACGGATCCAGCAGAACAGATGCATCACCTCTGTTGCTAGGGTTCTCCTAGCACAAGGACTTCGCATTGACCTCGCAGCCCGCATATCAACGGCTGTTGTGCAAAGCTTAACTGACGCAGGCCGATGCATTGCAAATCTCTTGTATATGGCCGCCTCGACGGCGATGCAGGTTCTTGCATAGCAACCTTGCAGATCTTCGGAACGAACATATCTCATCGACTGGGCAACGCATTTCGACTCCAGACTTTTGCATCTCAAGCCCTCATCGACTGGATCCTTGACAACGATGCAGGGCCTCGCATCGTAGCTTCACAGCTCAATGGAACCAACACATCGGATTGGCTGTTCGACGCATCCTTGGCGTGGGACCTCGCAATCCTCTGCAACCAGGATTTAAGTTATTCTTGTTCAGTGGGCCTAATTGGGTCCCTGTAGCCAACCCATGAGCCATCGCGATCGCCTTGAACTAGTGACTTTATCCTGGTCTGGTGCAACCAGATAGCCAAATTTGGCACTTCCTGAAACATTTAAACTTGCATATCTTTTGTTCTACGGATTGGAGTTTTGTGTGATTTTTCTTGTTGTGTTTTCACTTTACTACTGTGTGTAGTGCTGCAAAAATACTGCCTCCAAGTTAAGTCTGACTGCTCTGTGCCAAGCTAACAGAGGGTCCAGCACAGATTAATTTGGGGTTTGCTTGTGCTTTGCCCTGACAAGGATTGTGGTGTGATGCTTGAGTAGGGTTTCACTCCCCTCAACCAGTAACTTCATTTGTCACAGGTGTCCGTACATATTACAGGAATGTAAATGTATTTGAGCTTATATAGCGCACAGCTACCCACAAAGGGTTTCCCGGCGCTTGCTTAGGGAACCCGTCCTGGTATTCCCCTGTGAGATAACCCCGGCAGGGTATCCACAAGGTGAAAGCCAGGCATCCCGCCGCGAGGGGCCATTGTGGAGATTAAGCAAGCTATTGCCCAGAGTCGCAGAGTGTGAACCCGTGAGTCGAGAAGGCACCGGAGCGAGAATTATCGAGTCCGTGGAATTTTTGAGCCCAAGACCCGCCGAGGCGGGGAATTGAACCCTGGTCCAGGGCTGATCTCGGCTTCCGGGTCTGCCGCCTCTAACCCCTAGGCCGCACTGTAAGCTTGCGTGACTGTGCGGCTCGCCGGGGGAGATGATAACCAAACACCACAGCGACTGAAGGGGGGGGGGGGTTCAAGGTCAAAGCCATGTAGTTCTGCCAGTGGTTATCTGTGTTTATCCTGAAACTCTGGTGTGGATCCAGCCCTTATGAACCCCCGCACTTTCCACCATTCCTTGGAGTGATTCAAGTAGAAGGAAGAAGATGGAAGGGGATGCTCCTTAGTCAGTGGAGTGAGTCAGCTGGAAGAGAGATACATGCATGGCTGGAGATGACACAGTAAGGTGTTTACGGATGTTTATTCCTTGAACTGCTACCCTCAGATAAAATATAAAAGCCTTCCCTATCATTTTCAGTGCAATGATAAAATGCCACAGGATGTTCTTGGCCGCTGTCTCTGCGATGGAGCTCTGAATGGCAGTCTGCTGTGTTTATTTTTTTATTTAATTCAACGCATCGACTCTGTGAGCTAGGCGACTAGAAAGGCCAGGTGGTCTATATTCCCTGCGGTGACGCACCGACGGAGAGCGATTATTCTTGCTTGGGTAGGTGCTATGTTCACTGGCATCACGCCTCCCTGAGAGCTTTCAGTCTGCATTAAGCTTCCAAACAGTCCTTCCCCAGTGTGACAATTATGCTCTTCATGCATTTCCGCTCTTTTAATCTGTTTTCGATCAAGCCTGCATTGTCTTTCCCTTTCTAGCTCCCTTTCATTTTCTTCCCCGGCCTCCTCCTTCCGTCTCTTCTCTCTCCCCTCACGTTCGACCCCTCTTCATTGCCGTGGCCCCGTGTGCGCACCTCTCCCGCTGCGGCAGCTTTACTGCTGCAGTGGGGGCTTTCCGTCCGTACTCTTCAATCTCGCTCACATGACTCATGCCTCCGGGCTGCAGTGGGCCCGCTTCCCTGGTTCTCCTACTGTACCGGTGACGTCACCGCGGCGCTGACCTTGCGAAGCCTCCATTGAAGAACTTGGCGGCATTTCAAGATGAACAGGCCTCGACTTGCACAAAGCCAGCATTTAGCCTCTGCTGCCGGCCGGCGTCCTCTCGAGGCCCCGCTCTCGCCAGACCCCCGTCCACTTGCTCAAGTCCTCTCTTCTCATGGCTGTCTGCTGCCACCTTTTATTGCATGCAGCTCTTCACACCTCTACTCCCCTCCTCTTATGGAACTGTGGTTTCTCCCTGACGAGCGAGCCCCACTTTCGTACTATGATGGTCTCTCCGCTGCTTCTTTTCCTCCCCACAAGGGCCGCCAATTCTATCCCTTCTCCTGATAAAACTCTTACTGCCTTTATCATCCCTCAAAGTTTCCAGTTGGGCACCAAAATACAAGTGGCCCCCATAAAGTGAATCGGATGGCTACAAAAAGTGGTCTTTGGCTGCAAGTTGGGGCAGTTTTGAACTTGTGAGGAAACGCTGTATAAGTGTTTGTGGAGGGATGGCAGACTACATGGGTTTGAGCTTGCTGGAGGCAATGTTTGTTTTTAGTATCTGGGATATCAATAGTAAAAACCGGCCTAGCAGGTCAACATAGCCCACACACTGGCTTTTCAGACCAGCTCCCCGGGCACTGTACAATTGCCAGATAGGCCAGTCCGACCCTGATCCTGTGAATTGTAGGCCCATATTTGAGAACTGGGACTGGCTGAGAGTTAATGCCACGGCAACCATACTTCCGAATCCACCCATTCTCTGCCTTTTCATTGCCAGGCTCTTCTTCCTGTGAAACTCCATCACCGGCCAACACATCTCGAGCCAGACTCTCTCCTCCTAAGCATCCCCTTTGTCAACCATTTCTACATCCAGCTGCTCCCTCTCCTGTTAGCGAATCAACACCCGTCCATCCTGCCCCACTTTCCTGCCAGTCCACCATCTCTTCTCTCATACAAATGACTTGAGTCAAGCTCCACGCTGACTGCCACTTTTCAGGTTTGGGGAAGGATGTGGGGGACAGGACAGGTTGTTTGTGTTCAGGTGGCAAGACACATGGAATCTTAGTCAAAACCCCTTTGAAATAAGGGGGGCGTTGGTGGTAGCCACCCACCACTCTCCTCACATCCCCATCAACCCAATTCTCAACTCCATGAAACTTTGGAACTTTAGGGGTGAAAAAGGGGGAGAAACGGGGCTGACAGTTGGACAAAATGTTTTTTTTTTTTAAAAAGTGAGAATTAATTTTATGTGCAAGCAACATAAAAAAATAAGGCTGAATGATGAAAAAAGCTGAATGATACAAAGGTGGATTAAATGATTAGCTGTGTGATCCGTGTCAGTAACTTGCACTCTTAACTCAAGCCTCACTTTTCGATGTCAACTAAAGGGTAGCGAGGTTCTTACTTGGATACCCCTGGCACATTCGTTTGTAGTATCCTTGGCCTTTAAGGGCACAGTGGTCAGGAGTAGAAAATAAAGCAGGCAGTCACCGCATTATTGAACTTTTCTGGTTTCTTCTCCATTCTCTTTGGGACAAAGGGTGGGACAAAGCTTTGATGTAATAGTGGGTCAAAGTGTTCACAATGTCAAATCTTCTACTCATGCCATTTTGGTGAATCAACATCCATAGCCTTTAGACTGTAAACTTCCATACGCAGAACTATTTAATTTACAAACAAGAAAGGGGGCGGAAGAGTTTAAAAGAATGCTAGACATCCAGGTGAAGATCTGCAAAATGCTTGACTTTTTTTCTGTTTTTGTGGCTTGAATTCACTTCTCTAAGAGGAGCAGTCACAGAATGATTTAGAAAGTAAGCTCTACTTGCTTGACAAGTTACTTCCTGTGTTGCTTAAGTTAACTTGTGACATAACAAATGGAAACAACAGTAGTAGGAGCTACTTTGCAACTCTTCTGTTTTGAAAACCTTTCTGTTTTGGGTATGCATGTTTGATATTACATTTCATGTCTAATCTGGCAGCAGGACAGAGCACGCCTGCCACTTACTATATTTAACTGCCTAGGATGATGCAAAGTGCTCTTCTCCTTCCTGCCTTAGGAAGCGTTCATCCCTTCTCTCCTCCATATAGCGCCTCTCTTAGTGCTGTACCTTGGACAGTGCAGTAGAAAGTCTCTCTTAATTTCGAGTCTTCTAGTGAAACCCTGAGTTAAGAGACCAGTCTGTCTCAGTTTCCACTTCTTTGTGTCGACATGTTTCAGTCTAAAGTTTGTGGTCACTAACTCTGCAAAGCACCTGTCATTTTTAAAAATAACTTTACTTATGCATTTTTGATGGTACAGAGTAAAATGATGCGCAGTAGGCAAAACGTATATTAATTGGTGAAGGAGGCAGCTGTCTTTCTAGTGCATTTCTTACATACTTGGGATATTAAGGTGGTCTGTAGTTCTTCTACAGGCATCCATTGCAGTCCTGCTTGATTATCTCTAGATCTCCTTCCCAGTAGGCAATGCATTGAGTTGTTATGGCTTGCTTTTGTTTAATGCACCTGCTCCTAGGTTGACACTTGGCTGGCACCTGGCTAGGTCATGACCTGGCAACTTTACCACATGTCTTTGGGGGGTATAGATTTTTTTTGCGTGGTTTCTGTTTTTGCTTATTGAATATCTAGCTGCGTTATGAGGTTGTATCACTTTTATTCTGTTCAGATGGAGCCTACAGCAATCTATTTCTGAATGCTTAACAATAGTGGGAACCTTCCTAGTTCTGTTCTACACCGGTTGTTAACTTTCGTTCACACACAATCCTTTTGCAGAACTGTAGGCGAAGAGATTGCACACATTTCACCCTACTCAGCTTGGTTTTGGGACCATAGCAACTTTAGACTTCCTTAGGGATGAAAGTCTGCAGCTCTTGGTACACGCTATCCCATCTTGCAGGTTTTCCCATGCAAATTTGATTCCACTACTCATTGTACAGGGTGAACTTTAACCTCAGTTATCATTCAGACTCCAACTCCAGTGCCCCTCAGCAGAATCCGAGAGACCAGCTGGGAAAAATGGGAAACCCCAAAAATGTTACCCAAAATTCTCCTTAAGGGAATATTACCTTCAACTGCATTACACCCAGAGACGAGGTTTCTGTTTGGTAGCCGCGGATTATAGTGCTTGTGGGCACAGCATTGTAGCACCACCAGGGAGAGTTCTAGTGGCCCACACCTAAATTCAAATGGCTTCTGTCCCCCATAAATGGGACATTCTTCCTTCCTGCACCTAGTGCATTGGGAGTGCATGTGTTGTGAGTAAAAACCAGCACTTAATGTATGCAACGGTGGATGTGCGTCAATCAGCACAGCAACATGGTCATCCTCGCCACATATCATTGCAGCTCTTAACTTCTCCCCTCTCTGGGGTTAGTGTAAGCGACGTTCACCAGGGCAGCCCTGAGTGAAAAGTGTGAGATGAGGCCTGCATACAAGCACTGCCAATCGGACGAAGGATGCCTTACAAAGAGATGTTTTCTCTATCTGCCAAAGGGGCTGGAATACAGAACCAGGCCAGGTCCACAATAGTTTCTTGACATCAGAATGTGAAATGAGCCCAGACACTTTTTTCGTTTTCTCTCACAGGCCGGATCCCAAAAGTTGTATCTCTGCAAATGAACTGATTTCCACTAGACTGGTGCCCATCTGCCTGGACTACGAATACAAAATATAATCTGGTTCAATCAAGAAGGCTCCAGCCAAGTGTTCCGTGGTGGATCTATAGAGCTTCTTAGATGCCTCAGAGGCATGCTGCCCATCTTCCCTTGCCCGGGACTAACATTAATCTGTGGCCCTGATGCTGGTGTCCTGCCAGGGGGGCAGCCGAAAAGGAGCTCCTAACTGTCATCAGATGCCCCGTGGAAACCCACTCAAATCACCTCAAAGCCTTCCAAAGATCATTCCAGCAGGAATTAAGTAAAGCGCTTCAAGCAATGATCCACAGCTCCATCCATTGCAACATGAGGCGACTGGAGAACGTGTTTTGTCTGTGAGTGTCCTTTAAATCCATAATCCGTGAATATTATTTTAGATTTGTGCCTGCTGGCACAGCGACTCGGACGTTCCATCACTTCAGACTGCATCTTCCTCCTTCTTTTTTTACTTTCCAAACAACTTCAACATCCACCTCCCATCTCCTCAAAGTGCAGGAAGAAACCTGGAAAGGTGAACTGTCAAATGGGAGTAGAAACTCCGTGTAAGAAGGTGTCTTTCCTAGTGATGTCAGGAGCTAGAATGGATGTTTGTCTTGGCAGGAAAAACTAAATTTGTAAAACTACTACAGTGAAAAGGCATTACAACAAAAAGAATTTTTAGATTGCTTCAGTTAAAAAAAAAAGTTAAGTATTTCATCTTTAGATTTCTTTAAAAAAATCTTTGAATAAAATAGGAAACATTAAATTGAGGTGTTATAGTGGGTAAAAGTGGTAGGTTGGGTGTTACAACATAGGATATGTTCAGAGTCTACGGTTAGAGTAAGCATCTGGGTTAGAGTAAGGGTGGCTTTATGGTTCGGTTGTGGTAAGAGAAATGGTTAGTGCTAAAGTTCAGTATAGTGTTAATGTCAGTTTGGTGGGGGGAGGGCAAAATAATTTTTTATACTAATGACATTCAATCAATCATGGTATTTGTAAAGCGCACTACACACCTGCGTGGGTCTCAAGGCGCTAGGGGGAGGGAGGGGGAAAGCTGCTACTGTTCGAAGAGCCAGGTATTGAGAAGTCTTCTGAAGGTCAAAAGGTCTTTGGTCTGCCGCAGGCGGATGGGGAGGGTGTTCCATGGCGAGGTGGGAGAATGATCTGCCGCTGGCGGTCACTCTTCGGATACCGGGACGGTGGCAAGGGAGTGGTCTGCGGAGCAGAGCTGACGGGTGCGGGTGTAGAGGCTGAGACGGATGTTGAGGTATGTTGGTCCAGTGTTGTGGAGTGCCTAGCGTGCGTGGGTGAGGAGTTTGAAGGTTATCCTCTTGTTGATGGGGAGCCAGTGTAGGTCTCTCAGGTGGGGTGTGATGTGTCTGCGGTGACGGATGTAGAGGATCAGGTGTGCGGAGGCGTTCTGGATGCGTTGAAGCAGTTTCAGGAGTTTGGCTGGGGCTCCTGCGTAGAGTGTGTTTCCGTAGTCCAGTCTACTGCTGACTAGGGCCTGGGTGACTGTCCTTCTTGTTTCGGTGGGGAGCCACTTAAAGATCCTGCGAAGCATGTGGAGGGTGTTGAAGCAGGAGTAGGAGACGGCGTTGACCTGTTTCGTCATGAAGAGGGTAGAGTCGAGGATGACCCCTAGGTTGCGTGCGTGGTCGGTAGGTGTTGGGGGTGTTCCTAGTGCAGTCAGCCACCAGGAGTCGTCCCAGGCTGAGTGGATGGATCAGAGGATGAGGACCTCCGTCTTGTCCGAGTTCAGCTTCAGTCGGCTGTTCCTCATCCAGTCGGCGACGGCCTTCATTCCTTCGTGGAGGTTGGTTTTGGCGGTGTGGAGGTCCTTGGTGAGGGAGAGGATCAGGCGTTCATTTAATGTAGGTTAACCTCTATGTTCAGATTTCATGTTAAACATTTATCTGTACTGGTATTTTGAGGTAGAGATCCCTTTAAATATACACCCAGCCCTGCTCCAAACCAATTTCATGATATCAGACTGCGGAGAACCTACATAGGTTGGCTCTCTCCACTAATAGCCTAGATCCCAAAGTTTAAACTATGATACTAAATTAACTTATGTGGTGTCTGACCCACACAATATGAAGACTGTAGTCTGTTTTAACCTATCCTGTCAGATCAGAAAGCAAAGAGAGGGACCCCTTATCAATGAAAGGAATAGGGTTCTATTTACAGGTAAAAACAAGTCATCCTTTGGTCTGCCTAACAATGAACACCTATCACAATCATCCACCGAACTGCTCAATGCAGAAACTAACATACACAAAGGAGTCTAGTTGTCAACTCAAAGCCAGCAAACCAGAAATATGTCAGTGGTAGAAATTATACAAATCTTTTATTAAAATCATTAAAAACATATATGACGATTAAAAGCAGGAATCGCAAGGAATCAAATCACGTATATTTCATGTACATTTAGTAAAGAACCAATGTTTTAGCAGAATGTAGCAAGGAAACTTGCCACCAAGCACAAAATCAACAAATCAAGCAAATAACATAAAAAGATGAGATTAAAACAAGACCATGCCCTTTGTCATCAAGAAAATCACATCAGTGTATATCAGGCGTTAGGACTGGAATCCGATATCTTGACAATCGTTGAATATCTTTGGTACCAGCCTCCAACACGGATTGTGTATCAAGGTGTCTGTGTTTCGATGGTGTTGTCCTGATTAGACCATCGTTATCAAGACCGTGATTAAACTTTCATAACATATACGTGAAATCAGTCATTGTAGTGCACCTTTCAAGTTATGCACTGTTGCCTGTGGGAACACTGGGACAAATGGTTCTTCTAGGATATAGAAGTACCGTCTTGGTCTTTCCAGAACTACTTGAATAGACCAATCTTGTAGGTGTCGGTCTTGAAACACTGCAGGTATGTACTTTTATATTGTTTTTAAAAATATTTTCAGGACACCGGACCAAGTTGTGTCACGTAAAAGTGATCACAACATTTTCATCTGAGTTTGACAAACCAATCAGATGAAAATGTTGTGATCGCTTTTACGTGACACAACTTTGTCCTGTGTCCTGAAAATATTATCATCAAATACACCTGGACTCCATTTAGATACTTCTCCAACTCCACAAGGAGTTGATGAACAGCCTAGTTCAATGTTGTAATACCTCAGTGATGCCTAAATTGGAGTAAAGGAGAGCATTTTCACACAAGGCACCCAGAGGTGGTCTGTATTCATTTTGAGTACCCTGAGTTCTTAGGGGGGTCAAGAGATCCAAGCATTGTATTGGATAATGAACTGACATTTGAATGGCAATTCAGTGCTGCTGCAGAGGACCCCTAAATAAAATAACCTGCTCTTTCTCCAGATTCAGCACAGGGTGCCTTTAGTCCAAACACTGATAACATCTAGCCTTCAGTACTACAACGTAACGCACATTGGCTATTGTGGAAATATTGGGGCAAACTTGAACTAAGGTAGAGAAATAGGAGTAATACTTAACCCTGCGAGCTACCACTGTTTCATGAATGCACAAAGTTATCTAGTTTGGCTAACTATTCAGGAAAAGGAGAAGATTAGAGTCCTTTGTTTGATTTGAAACCCCAAATGTGATTGGACTGAGATACTGGACTAAATTAACAAAATAATATCTGCCTAGCAGGAAGCAGGAACGTACATTCTTTTGCTTGCCGTCCCCCTGAAGTCTGTTTGTATAAGAATACAGGTTGCAAATTGGGAGGGTGGATAGTTTGGAGATGTATTTGACAATCGGGCATACATTTTGTAGATCAGCTAGAAACATCACATTATTCAAACTGTTTGGAAAGATGCCCGGGCTATCCTGGTTCTAAAGCTCCTCTCCATCGTTATAGGCCCTCACCTGAGTTCAGGCCTATAACTCTGTTTCGGAGTCTTTAACAATCGGTGTAGCTCTTGTATGTGGTCTAAAAGGATATAAAGTGCCTGATAGGCCAACCATTCTCTCTTATCAGCTCTACCAATGGCAGCCTTCCTCTCTAAAACCCACCTAGTGGTAAGAAAGCTACACCACTGCTTCACGCAGAGGAGATGCTGCTTTTCTATGGGCTAGTTCAGAATGCTATAGTCCACTAGTGCATGGGGTCCACCAACATTGTGAGTGGTAAATTTGGAGTTCTCTGCAGAGGTCCAGATGAAGCAATATGTTCCTTTTCATGGACACGCTCGCTAGCAGCAGACAATTTAAGAGCTTGGAGTTTTAGGTTTCCCCACTGGTTTAAAATAAAATTCTTCACTCTCCATTACAGTGTCCTGTCTAGTCAACCATGGACAATCTCAGCGACCTTAAATTTACTTGGTCGTGTCCTGTTTGCCATTAAACCGCCGGGGGTCTGGACTGGGTCCTGCCCACTGAAAGACTGAGTCAAACAGCTTCAAAGCCTTTTTCACCTCTCCATGTCGGGGCCAAACGGGCCTTTTATTCCACTGGGCATATCTGCAGCAGACTGAAGCCATAGAAGGCTCCTTTCGAAATGGCAGGGCCACTCCTGGAGCCTCTGTCACTTTCTCCAACTCCTTAAGGTTAATTGCAGCAGGCATGGGGAGGCTCCAAGAGAAAGAGAGATTTGGAAGGTAGAGAAAAAGTGATCAGCGAGGGAGAAGGGGAGAAGATGGCTGGATGGATAGATAGGGTGAGTGAGGAGACGAAGGGGGCTGCCGGGTTTGACCATTTTTACAATGGATGCTTTTGCTTCCTCAGTCTGACCTCAACTAACTACTGCTGGTCATGTGGTTTTCCGCAAGAGTATTGAGGAAAAAATATTGTGCGACCAAAATATCGAGAGCAAAAATATTGTGAAGGTAAGTAAACCTTAAGTAGAGGTAAGTATAGGTTTATGATGCCTACCATATATGTACTTTGACTCGGCGTGTTTGTGTCACTATTGAGATATAGAGCAAAAAAGATAGCTATAGAGATAGATATAGATAGCTAGATGTGGAGTTAGGAATAGTAAATCTATATTTACCTATAGGCCCTTAAGTTCCCGAAATTTGTGGTCTCGATATTTAGGCCTCAATATTTTTGCCTTGATATTTTGACCTACAATCAATCATGTGGCGGAAATAAATTGGTTTTATACGGTAGTGAGCCCGAACCACATTGAACTTTTTTCGTATTTCCCCGCGATTCTGTCACTGGGGTACTTTAATTCCAGCTTTGTATGGGTCATCGCAGGAGTGAGTGAGCCCTAGATCTTTGGCTTGGCTGGAAGAACAGATTTGCGATCTGCTTTACGTGGTAGGAACATTTAATTGTTCTGCCTGTGTGATTTGGCTGACATAAGAATTTCGCAATTTGTATAAAATTGAGAAGTCGTTCTAAGTTTGTTCTGCTTTGGACTCTTCCATGCGAGTGGTTTTCCTTCTAGAAAAGCAGACCAAGGTGTTTAGTGGACAGCTATGGGTGTATGAAAGGGTATATCTGAATTTGTCACTGGGGCCTGCTCATTCATATATCAACACCAAAACAAAAAATGATCACTCGTGGAGGTTCAATTACTGCCCTCACGATGCTCGGTGTGCAGATAATTGCACCCTGCAATCAGCTCCCAGACTGTTGGTGTTCATCATGAGGCGTGCATGCGCATATGAACCAACTGCCTCTCCCTCCCCCAATCCCCCCCCCCCCTCCCGCCATGAAGGTCACCTTAAGCCATTGTTTTAAGTAAAATGGTACAATGCATACTGGTACTTACTTGTAGGTCCATACATCTGAAGGAAGTTGCAAAACTTCAAGTCCTAGATTCGGAAGTGCTGTTTATTTATTTATTTATGCGATTTTATATAGCGCGAACTTTACCCGAAGGTTTCAAAGCGCTTTACATAAGAACTAGTTGAGAAACATAAGGATTTAGGATTACATGCGTTACATAAAGGATACAAACAGAAAAAATTGCACATGTACAAGATGTAAAGTCACACAAGGAGGAGATACAAATTGATATACTCTAAGAGTCACATAGGAATGGTAGATAGTACAAAGGTCTACTGCATATACTATTGATTAGAGTTATTTCTATATACAGAAAAGCAGAGTTCCATTAAGTGGGGTCGGAGGGGGGATGCAGTCACAGCACCAAGGGAACCTGTTGACCAAAAAGCCACGTCTGGCTGCAAGTGAGCCTTAAGCCCCATGATCAGATGACTCCATGTTAACGGAACACCAGGTTTACTTGACAGCTCAACGAGTTCTGGATGCTGTAATCCTAGTTCAAGTCGATTGAAATAATTTGACATGTGATTTGTACCAAGCATTGGCAATACAAATCTATCTGGTGTTCGTTGTCCCCTTTTGAACCTTGTCAATGCTTGTTTTGATTTGCATACATTGCAATACTAGTGGCGCAGATGGGACTGGCACTGAAGGGAACTACATTGTGTGCGGACGTGCTCATTGTGAAAGAAGAAAAAGACCTCACTCACAGTGAAGTTAGCCAATGGTGTAAGTGGGATGACCCGTTTCTGCATGCTGTAGTGGGCAGAAGAAAAATGTGTACAGACCATGGATGAACATCGAAATAGAATGGTCTTGGCCACCACCGACCTAAAAAAAAAAAATCACAACCCAGTGATGTAAAGTGATGTCTCTTTGCATTAAGCCACGTGGGCACCCTACCTTCATAGCATGGAGGATCGTTTTGACCTAAGCGCATGCACTTGTGGATACTACATCATGTATAATAAAATCAGAGGGAGGCGCTGCAGGAAATGCGCTGGCTGTAGAGTTTGAGGTCACAGCTGCATTTGATTTTTCTTCTTTGGTAAAACATTGGCTAAGAGTTGTATTCGTGGGTGCTAGGTTACCTAACCATGCAGCGCCGGGGGGTAGGGGGTGCAACTCTTCAGGTGGCCCAAACCCTTCAGAGGGGCCCCATTCTACCGAAAGCCAATGAATATCTGCGAGAGATGAGACTATGGGGCCGCTCTTCGCATTGTACAGGGGGTCCATCGTTTCACATTAGCCACTGACTTCAATGCAAGGGCAACGTGCATGCCATAAGGGAGCACACAGCTCATTCAGTGGAGTCCCTGAGGAATTTTTGATACATGTGGAAGACGGGGAAGAGTGCCACCTAGTGCCTGCCCTTGGAGCGCAGAAAAAAGGGTAGGGTGAAGCTTGGAAGTATCTGAATGCAACAACTCCACTGAGCCCATCCGTATCTTCTACAGTGAGGAAAGTATAGGCAGGTGTGGCCATCACAGGTAATAGCGGTGGGGCAGGGCGGGGGAGGAATAAACAGATGACGGGATAGTTGACATTATTATTATTTTTTAAATCACTTACCTTGCGCTCACTGCATCACCGACTCAGCGAAACAGCGAGTGCAAGGTAAGTCGTTTTTTAATTTTTTTATTTAATTTAACCTGTCCGGTCTGTCGACCCCCACCTCTCCACTGCTCTTACCTGTGTCGGCCGCGCTTCAGTTTTGTGCACCACAGAATCTGAAGACTGATGTTTAAGGCTCCCATACGACTTCCTTAAGCCATAAGAATCTATAGACTAGGGGAGTAGTTCAGGCCTCATATTGGACCCCCATAACCCATGGTCTCTAGAGACGGAGATGTCCCAGGCTCCCAATAGACCTCCATAAGCCATAGAATCTAAAGGCAGGGGGGGGGGTTCAGGGCTCATACTGCATCTCCACATGCCATACCAACTAAACGCAGGTGCAGTTAAAGGCTCTCACTGGACGGGTCCACGGAGGCAAGAGTGGGGGGAGTTCAAGGGTTCCTGTTGCCACAGAAACCAAAGCCGGTGGAGGGCGGAAGGATACAAGGATTTTACCAGAGATGTTCTAGGGAGAATCAACGTTCCAGCGTGACACATACCACTTAAATCTGGAGCCGCGTGGGTAAAGTGCAACACTTCGCATATCCGCAGGCCAACATCCCGAACTACATGAGCGGCGCTCAGGGCTCACAGTGTCTGGACTGGGCACATGACAAGTGACCCGGATTAGTGAAGCCGCGGCAAAGGGTGACCATGCCAAGGCCTGACCCTGCACAGGGGTCAGCACTGAGGTCAGCGACAATCCTTTCATTGGGAACGTTTCCCAGCAGCTCAAGCTGGCAGGTATTCACTCCGACTGACCTCCAGACCTTTCATCTCTTGTCTCTTTCAAAACCCCTTCGCCCAGTGCTTTCCCATTAGCGAGCAGCACACATTGTCATGTTAGTGGCAGCACATCACATCTATTTTTGGTTTTTTGTGTGGTTATTGTTTAATGCGTTTAGCTTAAAGGAGCAATGCAGATCTTAAAATATAAGAACAGAATGTAAATAAGTATTGGTATAGCAAATGGACCTGGCCTTAGCAAGCTGGCGCATTTAAAAAAAAACTCTTTTGTATTGCATGCATATGACACACACATTTTAAATAAAACATGTGGTCACCTAAACGTGGCTGCCATATGCTTGCAACTTAAATGTAAACACATTTACTGTTGAGCTGTTTAACTAGTGGGTTTTTAAAGAAGTTTTTTCAGTCGTGCCCTGCATGTTTTTTCTTACTTTTGAAGAAGACCTAATTCACCACCTAAGCAAGCACTGAAACCAGACAGCTAAAAATGCGACAAGGTGACTTAAACACTCATAACAAACTTTAAAAAGGATTGAAGAAAACATAAATAGCTGGTATTAAATGTCGATAGAAAAATAAATAAAAGCACTCTTTGATCCAGCTTTGCAACTCGAGAAATGAACTATTTAGGCATAGGGGAACAATGTGCACCGGCTTTTTGAAGCCACTAAAAGTGAAGGGAGCCTGTAGGTAAAGTGGGTTGACCCGTTGACCGTTGATGTATGCTATGGAGGATGGTAGCAAAATCCGATTGACCATTTCACAGACCAGTAGATGAAGTTTGCTGACAAAAATCCTTTCTATGTATGTATATTGTGTACCATTGTTTTCAGAAAACAATAGTCTGGCAAGACGGGTAAAGCTGTCTCAACTGCCAGACCTAAAAAAGGAACTGGCAAATTCGATCCATGAAATTGCAAACAACTAACTACGGGCAGCTATTATGTTCCTCACTCCTGCATGTTTCCTACCACTGCGCTGCCCCTCTCTCTTTTTAGGTCTGGCTTGACGGTTCATCTATCGCCAGACGGAATGTGTTTAGCCTAAAAAAAAAAAAAAAAAAGCTTTCAGGAGTACTACAGAGAGCAGCTATGGCTCCGCCCTCATGTTGCTAGCCATGAGTATATGTTTTGGTGGCAGAAGTAGTTTTCTTTCTCTGAAAAAAATGCTCCCCATCCATGCACCTGTGATTATCCAGCTCCCTGAGCAAGCAACTGGAGTTCTGTCTGACCTTTAATTATCGGGGCACACATGTGACATTCTAATGCTGTATACCTGTTTTAGATAACTAGATAATTTTCTGTGTTTTGTTTTCTCTGGCAGTAGCACGGATGGGAGGTTGACAGTCATGAGAAGTCTATCACAGACCCAGGTCCATCCCCTTCCATCTTTAACTTCAGAGTGCAGTTTTGTGTTTGGGAGCAGTATGGGATGTCCAAGGCTATACTAGTTTGCATGGATTTTTAGATCTGGCTTGACAGTGCAACTGTCGCTTACCTTATGTGAACTATAAAAATAGCTTTCAGAGTACCACAGAGAGGGACTTAGGCTCCACCCACACAGTGATTTCTATGAGTAAAGGATTTGACGTGTGTGCTTCCACTGAAAACACTGGTTGCATTGCACTTTTTGTCCTGTGGTAAAGCTTGTATCCCCTATATCTGATAAAGCAGGGCTGTGTTGGTTACAGTGACAAGCCAATGATCATGGCAATAGCCCGGTCTGTCTATTATGAAATGTTATGATACAGGCACTAGGCCTGACATATGTATTGTGAAAAACATATGTCTAAGTACTTGAACATTTACATGTGGATTGTCTTTAATCTATATTTAAGCATATAAACCGCTATTTCGATGCATTGAATCTCCCAGATTTTCATAGTAGGCAATGGTTTGGGTTTTTGTTACCCGATGTGACAAACTTTGGATACTGAAGGTTTGCTCTGTGAGAATCCTTGTCAGGCCCTCTTAAGAGAGATAGTCTTTTACGTGGCCAAATGTAATTTTATATGTTTTTAGGTCTCGCGACCTATCAATGTGCGCAAGCGCATCGAGCGGAGCGAGAATTCAAGTGGCGAAAACATCGTGAAACCAAAGGGCTTTCAGCCCCGCGGTTTTCATGCAGTTCCCGTGTACATGCACGCGCATCGCATGCAAGCCCAGCCTCTCGCATTCCCAGGCTCTCCCGCCCCCATCCGGCATCAGGCTTCTCCTCCCCTAGCAGCACTCCTCCCACACCAGCAACTCCCCCCTCCCACACCAGCACCTCCCCTCTCTCTCCCCGCAAACACAGCCTTGCCGTAGCAGCACTCCTCCCACACCAGCACCTCCCCCCTCCCACACCAGCACCTCCCCTCTCTCTCCCCGCAAACACAGCCTTGCCCTAGCAGCACTCCTCCCACACCAGCACCTCCCCTCTCTCTCCCCGCAACAGCACTCCTCCCACAACACAGCCTTTCCCTAGCAGCACTCCTCCCACACCAGCACCTCCCCCCTCCCACACCAGCACCTCCCCTCTCTCTCCCCGCAACAGCACTCCTCCCACACCACACGGAGGATTCAGCAGCCGCTCTCACCAGCTTGTGGCTCTTGCAGGCAGTCTCCTCTAATCAGGCCCGGCCGATGCACCACGCTCCTGATTCAACCGTATTGCAGGCCTCACCCGGGCCTCATGTCTGCCGCAGAGAGCTATCGGCACTTTGCAGGCAGTCTCCTCTAATCAGGCCCGGCCGATGCACCACGCTCCTGATTCAGCCGTATTGCAGGCCTCACCCGGGCCTCATGTTGTCTGCCGCAGAGAGCTATCGGCACTCCGCATGTTCCACCCAATGCAGGGCGGCAGCAGATCCAGATCACCAGGGCGAGCCAGTCATCTCATCCCCAGTTGCCAGCAAACCGGTGGAGTTTCCGGGGTGCCGCACCAGGGGGCGCCCTCTCAGCCAGGCACTCAGAGTGAAGGCCAAGAGCCGGGTCGGCACTCCCAGGTTTGTGTGTGACCCCAGCCGCCGCCTCCCAAGCCACACCACACCGAGGATACAGCAGCCGCTCTCACCAGCTTGTGGCTGTTGCAGGCAGTCTCCTCTAATCAGGCCCGGCCGATGCACCACGCTCCTGATTCAGCCGTATTGCAGGCCTCACCCGGGCCTCATGTTGTCTGCCGCAGAGAGCTATCGGCACTTTGCAGGCAGTCTCCTCTAATCAGGCCCGGCCGATGCACCACGCTCCTGATTCAGCCGTAATATGTACAGTATCAAATCCCACTTTATCCAGGGTATGAATGCGCTGGTGAAATACACTGGATTTACAAGTGAAGATGCAATCACATGAGGTATCAGCTAGTAAAATGCAACTTTTCTTTACACTGACACGCCTAAAAGTAGACCGCAATCAGCTTTCACTAGAATAGTAAATTTAAAAACAAGTATGCATGATGTTATGCAAAGCAACAGAAGCAAGCACTCCGGTAGCAGTGTGCTATCCCTGGGCCTTTGCAGCAATATTAATAAAAATTAAGCAAGTGTGGGAAGCGGACATGCGGGGATCATGACGAGTGGCGAAGCAAGTGACCCAGTAATAGTCTTTCAGACACGCAACGCCACTCACACCCACGCAAGCCCACTATCACCCACGCAACGCCACTCACCCAAGCAACACCACTCACACACGCAACACAACTCACCCACGCAACCCCACTCACACGCAACGCCACTCATCCACGCAGCGCCACTCATCCACGCAGCGCCACTCATCCACGCAGCACCACTCATCCACGCAGCACCACTCATCCACGCAGCACCACTCATCCACGCAGCGCCACTCATCCACGCAGCGCCACTCATCCACGCAGCGCCACTCATCCACGCAACGCCACTCACCCACGCAACGCCACTCACACACGCAACGCCACTCACACACGCAACGCCACTCACACACGCAACGCCACTCACACACGCAACGCCACTCACACACGCAACGCCACTCACACACGCAACGCCAATCACACACGCAACGCCACTCACAATAGGACTTATTGGTGAACTGGGAAACATTATGCCTGAATCCGAAGGTCTGGTGTGCTTATTACACAAGTTTATGACCAGAGCAGGTGGTCTAGCTTATTAACTGAAAAAAAGCATTTGTTAAAGCCCATAAGCCTTTAGCAGCTGTTTGTCACATTGTGTTACAAACTAGAGACAGGTTCACAGATTACCATAGTAGAAAATCATTTTGATTGTGGCTACCCACTCTGACAAACCCTTGGGGTTTTATTGTGTTGATTTTAGGTAAGGCCTGTTGAGAGGGGTTGTACATTTCTTTTTGCAAGTTGTATTCTTCATATTTGTCAGTTTATGTGCACTTGAATAGTCCGGTGTTGGGTAAGGTAAATGTACAGTGGCTAAGGGTATAGGGCTTTTCGGTTCACTGGGAAAAACCATGCCAGATTTCATAGGTTTGATCTGTTTATTATGGAATATTATAACAGTCAGTAGGTCAGACCACCTTGTTGTGAAAGGTATGTGTTAAAAACAATAGGATGTTAAGGATTGGTTGTTATTACACGGTGCTAGAGCCTGTAGGCAGGTCTTTTGTATCATGGAATTTCACAGATTACCATAGTATGCCAGGGTTTTGGCACTGGTGAACTACCCAAACAAACTGTGTGGACAGAAGATATGTACTACAATAATAATAGTTAAACTCCATTAGGAGGGACAGTATTTTGCTCTGCCAACTGTAATTTTGTACACATTTGTGTTTTTATGACTGTATGCCCGGTGGTTGCCTTGTGAAAAGCTTATGTGCTGTACAGTAGGCTTTAGTTGGTTATGAGCCAATGATAAAGACCATAGGCCTGATTGTTTATTATTAAATGTTGCAATAAAGACAGTGGGCGTGGAATATCGATTGTGAAAGGCATATGTAAAGGTCAATAGGCATTTCTGGGTAGATCGTGACTACTCTGAATTAAATCCTACACATAACGTTTTTGTTCATAGACTCTTACAGATTACCTTTGTAGGTAAGTAATTTGGTGTTGGTTACCACCTCAGACAAACTCGAAGGGTTATAGATTTTCACTGTAATAATTCTCGCTAGACTCTCTTCAAAAGGCCTGACCGGCTTAGCAGTCTGACAGAATCTTGTAATAAACAATTAACGGATTTTGGTGTTGGTTACCTCTGACAAACCAGGAAAATAGATTTGCACTGTCAGAATCCTTGTTAAACCCTGTTAGTAGTGAAAGTGTTTTGCTTTGCCAACTGTATTTTGGTATACATTTCCAATTTATTTTATGTATGCCTGGTGGTTGCCTTGTGGGAAAGCTTGGTTTCAGTGCAGTTGGCCTGAATTTGGAATATTATGTTTTGCTACGTGTATCTGTATAGCGCACGACTCACCCAGGAGGGTATCTTGGTGCAGACAATGGTTGTGGTGGCCAGTCAATGATGTCGGCTACAGGCTTGATTGCTGTGCAGGGAAATGTGATGTCTGATGCAATTGGTCTGCCTGTTTAGTATGAAAAGTTATTACAAAGGCAGTGGGGCTGGCTTATTATTTGGGGAAGCATGTGGTAAAGAAAAGAGGCCTGTAACAGCAGATGGTTACCACATTATGCTACCAACTGTAGAAAAGTATTTGGTTACCTGTAATCTCATACAATGCCATAGTAGGCAGGGGTTTTGATGTTGGTCACACACTCCTACAAACCCTGGGAGTAGATTTTTACTATGGAGATTCTTGTTAGGCCCTGTTGAGATGGTATGTATATTGTTTTGCTAGCTGTAATTTTGTACATATTTGTCACTTTATAAATGTATGCTTAATGGTTGCCAGGTTATGCACACTTTGGCCTTTTTTATATAGTGTCAAGCTATTCGTAAAGGCTAGTGGCTATATAAGTTAACTGGGGACAGTTATAATATATTCCTTAGGTAATATATTTATAATGGAAAGTGACCGTTCTGATTCTCTCAGACGCGGTCGCTTCCTCCTCACGCTGCCTACCTGACCTGACTCCAGACTGGTATCATTATTACTAGCCCACCGCCTGCATTGTAGACGCAATAATTATATTGTAATCAGCATCGTACGCCAGAGCGCGTCACAGCGCCTTTAAACCTGCTCTGTTACATATTACTAATTAGCATATCACCGCAAGTCGCCCATAGCACGCTGCAACGCTCTTGTATTGTACGCTGCCTTTGTCACTGTGTGCCTGACTGTATCATTATTTCAGCGTTTCACCATCTTTGTGTCCCAACCCTGCATCGCCTTTGGCTGACTGCCATTTTTGTTTGCTTGTTGTTGTTTTGCCTTCCCTCCACGGCTCTCCACCCCGCCTCCTGCCTCCCAGCTGCTCCTCCCTCGCCCCTCCCCTATCCGCATATGACAGATGCATTTGTGCGCAGCGTCCACGCGCAGCGGTCCCGCCCCATGCGTGCCAAAGGTGCGCCAAAGGTAAGCCCATCTACGCCCGTCCGCGCCTGGACCGCAACCAGTGCCAGACCCCCTGGTCCACGCAAACCCCACTCCACCCGCATAACGAATGAGGCCGCCACCCTCCTAGCCCTTAACCCCGGACACACACCACAATGCTACGAAGCTGTCCCAGGACGTACCCACGGTCCCTTCGCCTGCCGCTCCTGCAAATATACCAGCATCAAGACCCATACCACATCCACTAACCCCAAACACAGCTCCGACTCTAACCACCTGAAGTGCATCCTGCTGAACACCCGCTCGATCCACAGACACGCCACCGAACTCTGGGATCTACTCGACACTACATCACCGGACGTCGCCTTCCTTACTGAAACATGGATGAACGCATCATCAACACCCGACATCGCCATAGCCATCCCGGACAATTACAAGATCATCCGAAAAGACCGCACCGTCCAAACAGGAGGAGGAATCGCCATTGTCCATAAGAACACCATCAAAATCACGACCAGCTCCGACGATAACCATACAACCGCCGAACACCTCCACTTCCAGATCCACACCGACCCTAGGACCACACTCAGAGGCACCCTCATCTACAGGCCTCCAGGAACCCGTAAACAATTCAGCGAAGACATCACTGACTTCATCAGTCCACATGCCCTCGCCTCCGAGAACTACATTCTACTAGGAGACCTCAACTTCCACCTGGAAAAGAAAAACGACAGCAACACCTCCACCCTTCTTGACAACCTGGCCAATCTCGGCCTCAAACAACTTGTTGACACCCCCACCCATGTAGCCGGACATACGCTCGACCCAATCTTCACCTCGAGCAAACACATCTCCTTCGATCGCACCACAGCTCTCCATTGGACGGACCACAGTTGTGTTCACTTCAGCTACAAAACCACCTCAACCCACAACCCCACAACCTATTCCCCGAAGAAAATGGAACAAAATCACCACGGACCAACTCCTCACATCGCTCAACCAAAACACACCCGCCCTCTCATCGGACCCAAACCAAGCTGCCATCAAATTCAAACAATGGATCAATCACAGCGCTGACGAATTAGCACCCTTGAAAAACCATCACACCAAACAAGACAACAAAAAGGCCCCCTGGTTCAATGATGACCTTAAGAAATCCAAGAAGCTATGCCGTACTCTCGAGAAAACATGGAGAAAAAACCCAACCACCGACAACATGACCACCTTCAAGGCAGCCACCCGCAAACACCACCAGCTGATTCGATCCACCAAGAAATCAGCATTCAAGAATCGACTCGACAACAACCCCCATAACAGCAAGGAACTATTCAACATCGTCAAAGAATTCACCAACCCCATCGCAGCCTCAAACGACATCACTCCCTCCCAAGACCTCTGCGACTCATTATCCTCCTTCTTCTACAACAAATTTGCCGACATACATAACCGCTTCGAAAACAGTTCCAACGAACAATCCTCTCCACCCCCCTCAGAACCTAAACCGCCCTCTAACAACCTCAGCACCTGGAACCCAATCACCACTGACGACACTATCCGCCTAATGAATTCCATCCACTCCGGCTCGCCAACCGACCCCTGTCCCCACCACATTTTCAACAAAGCAGACTCCATCATCGCACTCCATCTCCGTGATGTCATCAACTGCTCCTTCAACTCTGTTATCTTCCCAGAAAGCTGGAAACATGCCGAAGTCAGCGCCCTCCTGAAGAAACCCACAGCAGACCCCTCTGAACTTAAAAACTACCGCCCCATATCCCTCCTCCCATTCCCGGCCAAAGTCATCGAGAAAGCCGTTAATAGCCAACTCGCCGCCTTCCTCGAATCCAACAACTCCCTCGATCCCTCACAGTCCGGCTTTCGAGCTAAACACAGCACCGAAACTACCCTCATCGCAGCAACAGACGACATCCGAACACTACTGGACAGCGGAGAAACAGTGGCCCTCATTCTACTCGACCTCTCCACCACCTTCGACACGGTCTGTCACAGCACCCTCATACAACGCCTCAGCAGCATCGGCATAAAAGGAAAAGTCTTGGACTGGATCATCTCGTTCCTAGCTGGGAGCACTCAGAGAGTCTGACTTCCCCCATTCAAATCAGAGGCCACCGAAGTCATCTGCGTTGTACCACAAGGATCATCACTCAGTCCCACCCTCTTCAACGTTTACATGAGTCCACTCGCTTCCATCACGCGTCAACACAACCTTAACATCATCTCCTACGCTGACGACACCCAGCTGATCCTTTCCCTCACCAAAGACCCCAACACTGCCAAAACCAATCTTCATGAAGGCATGAAAGAAGTAGCCGTATGGATGAAAAACAGCCGCCTAAAACTTAACTCAGACAAAACCGAAGTGCTCATCCTAGGATCATCCCCCTCTGCCTGGGACGACTCATGGTGGCCTTTGGATCTGGGCTCAGCACCCATACCCACAGACCACGCATGTAACCTTGGCTTCATCCTAGACTCCTCACTCTCGATGACCAAACAAGTCAACGCCGTCTCATCCTCCTGCTTCAACGTACTTCGTATGCTCAAAAAAATCTTCCACTGGATACCCGCCAAGACAAGAAAGACTGTCACCCACGCACTGGTTACGAGTCGACTAGACTACGGAAACACCCTCTACGCCGGAATTACAGCCGGAATTACAGCCAAATTACAGAAAAAACTCCAACGCATCCAAAACGCATCAGCGAGACTCATTTTGGACATCCCTCGCCAAGATCACATTACCGGCCACCTGAAAGACCTCCACTGGCTCCCCGTCAACAAGAGAATAACATTCCGTCTCCTCACCCACGCACACAAGGCCCTCTACAAACTAGGGCCCGAATGCCTCAACACTCGACTATCCTTCTACACACCCACCCGCCAACTAAGATCCTCCAATCAAGGCCTCGGCGCAGTTCCGCGTATCCAAAGATCCACCATGGGAGGTAGATCCTTCTCCTACTTGGCAGCCAAGACCTGGAACTCACTCCCCACTCACCTCCGCCTTACACAGAACCACATCTCCTTCAGAAAAGAACTTAAAACCTGGCTATTCAATAAATAATGAACCCCCTCCCCAAGCGCCTTGAGACCCTCTGGGTGAGTAGTGCGCTATATAAATTCTTGAACTTGAACTTAAAGTTATGACAAAGCAAACAGGCCTTACTTTTTGTAAAAAGCATGTGTTATAGGCAATATGCTGTTAAAGGTGGATTGTTATTACACTGTGCTAAAGCCTGTAGGTAGGTATTATTTTGGAGATTACTGTTGTAAGCAAGGGTTTTGGTATTGGTGACCCATCCTAACAAACAGTAATTCTTATTAGGTTCTTTTAGTAATGATTTTATAGTGTATTGACAACTACATTTTGTACATATTTGTGATTTTATTATATTATACCTGTTGCTTACCTTGTTGGGAGGCTTATGACCAACACAGTAGGTCTTATTTGGTTATGGTAACAGGTCAATGGTAAAGATAATACCTTATAATGAAAAGTTACAATAAAGGCAGTAGGTTTGACCTATTGATTGTGAAAAGCTTGTTAGTCATTGGCATTGAAGGGTAAGTTGTTATTACTCTTCATTAAAGCCTATGGATAGGTATTTTCTTTCAGAGAATCTCAAATTACCCTAGTAGGCAAGGGATTTCGTGCTGGTTACCTCCTCTATGTAACCATGGGTATAGAAGATTTGCATTGTCAGAATCTTTGTTAGTCCCTCTTTGGAGATATAGTATTTTGCTTTGCCAAGTGTAATTCTGTATACTATGTATTTTATGGCTGTATGCCTGATGTTAGCCTTGTGGGAAAGTTTAAGCTCCGTACAGGAGGCCTCAGTTGGTGATAAGCCAATAACCGCTCGAGGCCCGATTGGTTCAGTAGCAAAAAAAAATTCGGATCCCACAAGTGTGATCTGCTTATTATGAAAAGTTATGATAAACAGTAGGCCTGACATTGATTGTAAAAAGCTAGTTTTAAAGTCAATAGGCATTTAAGGGTGAATTGTTGGTTCTCTCTATTAAAGGCTACATATGGGTATTTTGTTACATGTAATATTGCAGATTTTCTTTGTAGCGAAGGCTTTTGGTGTTAGTAACCAGCTTTGAAAAACCTCCTTTGGGGCAACGATTTGCATTGTAACACTTGTTGCTAGAATCTCTTCTTCCCTGCATGCCAGGCTTTTGTAATAATTGTGTTTATATAAAATAGATTCAATAGATTCTTACATGGCCTTTGAGTCAGACCTGTTCTACCATTGTCCTGTCTGAGTGTCACTTCTGCTCTACTTAATACCATGAAAACCTACTGCATGGAGCAGTGGGTCAGTCATCATCAGCTGTTGGCTCTGTTGCCTTCGAATGACCGCATGATCACATGTGTACATCACCTGAAAATGAGCACACTTGAATGTCGGGGAAGGCTGGTCAGCCTTTTAGTTTTCAGTTTTCTCCTTCAATAATTCAATTTTCCTTTCTTTGCTTCTCCTTTTTTTTATTTTAATGTTTTTAAGAAGATGATACAGCTTTCCAGGCAGTGCTAACGGGTAGCTTGCTTTCCGCTCTTTTTTGTCTTCAGTGCACCGTTCCCTCTATACCAGGATACCATTCTGGAATGCTGTTATACATAGTGTTTCATTGTTTTCCCAGTCCAAGATGGGCAACACATAGGTTCTTGAATTGATACCTATGCTGGAACTTTAAAACAACAAGACTATTCACAATATCTCAGCAAGATGTACGCCCGTTGATATGTTTAGTATCGCTACTGTAAGCATATGCCTCCTGCCGTGTTTAGACAGAAGCATGCTTTTTCTACTTGTATTCTTTCAATTTATTGTGTGTATGCTGTTGAATCTGTTTGAATTTTATTGTGGTAGTGTCAAAGGATGAATACAAGAAGGAGTCAGCAGATGGATGGATGCAGGCGTGCAAAGATGAGTGGCAGAATTCAGGTATTGTGACTCACTAACTACCTAAACTCATCAATGACACAAAAAGCACTTGTGTTAATAAGCCAGACCTCTTGGAATTGTCCATGCTAATTTGTTGTTATATCTTCTAATTTCCCTTTACTGTCTTGCCCTCCCATTCTTGGCATGAACTTGGCTACTGATTGTGTTTCCCCAGTCCAACCAGCCTTGTGGAGGCAGGGATTGTGATTGTGGTTAGTCAAACCAGCTGAAGGATGCAGAGTGATCCGAGAGTACCAATGCTGCCTCCTCATGCCCCTTTATCCGGCGAGGCTCCTGTCACACTTATCTTACCTATAGGGGCGCCTGTCCTTTACACCAGCCATGTCCCTGCATCCAACGCATGTCTTATTCACCTGCAGAGCGGCTCCAGGGCTCTTTGCTTGTAGGCCTCCTATGGTGGCACCATTCATCTGCAGGTCTCCATCACTCTCCACGTGCCGGGATCCGTTGCCTACTCCCCTGCTGCCCCCTCACCTGCATGGCTGCTGCCCCTCAATCTGCGGAACTTTTGCTATCCTCCACTCCGCCGGTCCTGATCCTACTGGCACCGACGCTGCCCTCTTAACCTGCTGCACGACTGTTGCACCTCACACTTGAAGGACCAATGTCTCCTCTGCTACAGGATTTCTGTATATAATGCACTCTTGAGTGACCTTTGACTGGCCAGCTCTGAGTAAGACGGGAATGCACCTAAGCCGTATGTTGATTTTCCATATATTGCTCACCACCCAACCCGTAAAGGTCAGGTCAGCTCTCCACCATACATTTTTATTAAAAACTGTAGAAACTTCTTTCTTTCAAAGGGAGAATTTACCCAGCTCTTAAAACGTTTACAATGACACCCTGCCTTTGCTTGTTAAAGGCGGCCATTAAGGTGGCCTAGTATACGAACATATATACAATGTAGGCCGCTAAAGGCAGCAAGACCCATTCTGAGCCAGTACCTGCCTTCTTTTCGCAAAAAGACCGTAGCATTACATATTTATTTTTCATATTACGGTTCCCTTAATAATGTAGCAATCCACCAGAGTCTCATTAAAAACAGATACCACAAGTATGTGTGGTGTTGGGGGGATAAAGTCCACTGCATGTCTTTGTACAACTAGTTGGCCTGCCCTGTACCCTCTTTGGTCAGTCATATGCACCCCCTCCCCCAGTGAACCCGACAATCATGAGCCCTCTGGAGGTGCTCCCATTTTCCCCACCTGAGACATCCTAGTTGGGACCCAAAGTGGAGAGGTCACCACTGTGCTCCCCTCTTTAAGAGTGACCAGGGCTTTAAGTGGGATGAAAAAACTGGGGGGGGGGTCTCAAAGGGGCGTGACCAATGTAATTAAGGGTGTGGCTTATAACACATAAGTTAAAAATCTGTTCTTAGCATAGTGTGCTGCCCAACTTGTATTTTGCGGTTTCTGTCATTGCATCCAGATATATGATATAACCAGTAACATCATACCTACAACAAGACAGGACTATTGGCTTTGTCAATGGGTGTTAGTTGCATAAGACAAATAAGCAGCAACTATTGCTTGTATATAATATTGAAAAAGCTTCCACTTAAAGCCCTGCTGACACCAGGACAATGTTGCTGCTTCTGAGTTTCAAAAAGAGAAGGGAAATCTAGAGACAAAGTGACTCCTCATAGGATTTCCCTTCCCCTACAATGCTCACCTGACATGACGTCATGCTGTAACTTCTCCATTAGTGAGCAGTGTGCGCAGTGCACATCATGTGCCTGCTGTCACTGCAGTCTGGAAAAAAACAGACCGCCTGAGGCAGGGCACAAAACAGAGCCCGATAGAAACCCAGTTGCTATTATAAATATATTAATATACTGTGTTTAGTATCAGATGAATAAGTTAGCAGGTTAGCAATGACTTCAGAAGTAGCAGAATAGTAATGCAGCAGTTTTACTAGTAAAGCAGTAAGCATGAGCAATAGAGTAGTGATAGCAGTTAAGTTACCAGGAGAGCAGTGATAAAAGTTAGCAAGAGAGCATTAATAGTAGTGTTAGTAAAACAGCAGTGATAGTAGTGTGAGAAGTACAACAGTAACAGAAGTGTGAGTAGGACAGCAGTAACAGAAGTGCCAGGAATAGCAAATACAGCAGTAGGCACTCACAGCAGTATTAGCAGTTAACAGGATAGCAGTGGCAGTAATAAAGGAGAAGAACAGAATAGCAGCAGGAGAGCAGTAATAGGGGCGTGAGTAGCTTTGTGACAGCAGCATTAGTACATTAGTAGTAACAGTATAATTTGTAAAAAAGTAGTAAGAGCAGTAACATAACATTAGTGTTAGTAGTATGAGAAGCAACAGAGTAATCACAGCAGTGACTGCAGAGCTAGGAGGATAGCAGTGATGAACTCCAAACCAAGCAGCAGGCACAAGATCGGCAGCGGTTCAACTCCATCAATAACGCACTTCCAACGCTGCTCAAGAAGTAGTTTGTGACGTATTTTACACATTACCAAACACATACCATGAGGAGAGGATGTATGATATAAAGATATCATTGGGAAGTAGAATGCAGACGTTTGTGTGCAATTATCTAAGACCACCGCTTTGCTCTCCCAAAATAGCGACTTCCAACATTTGGCTGTACTTTTTTGAAGAAAAGGCTTACATTTGGGTGAAAGTATATGCAAGTGTGTCTGTGTGTGTGTGTGTGTGTGTAGGGTGTGTTTGTCTGTGTTAGGGTATGTGAATGTGTGTGTGTGGGTAGGGTGTGTTTGTGTGTGTGTGTGTGTCGTGGAGTGAGGTGTGTGTAGGTGAATGTGTGTGTGTGTGAATGTATGTGTGTATTTATGTGTGGGGGGTTAGGGTATGTGTGTGTGTGTGTGTGTGTGTGTATCTTTTTCAAAGTCTAACTCCATTACCTACTTCTCTCATACAAACAACATAGGAGAGATGCACACTTCTGTGCCACACCCCATCAACTCCTGTAAATCTTTACGCTGCCAGCTGACCACAGTTACTACCCTACACTTCTTAATTCTATCACATCAAATTTGTGTGTTATTTTCTGAGACCCAAAGAACCTTATGTGCCCTTTAAGTGCCTCAAATAGTGTGCTACCCCACACAGAACAGAAGTGCTAGGACTGCAGCGAGCGGCGTGCACGTGCCTGGCCCCGTATACCCATACAGAGTGGAAATAGCGAGGAATAACTCCCGGTTTAACTCCATAACATGGTCGCTGCGACACAAGCCCTCTTATGTTGCCATCGCATCCCCTGCTGGCGCAGCCGGTCTTGCATTGATGCTGCGGGTCTTGGGGCATCCACGAGAGGCGGGGTGGTCCTGCTGGCCTGCTGCGGAGGCACAGACGACGGGAGAGGGAGAAAGAACATGAAACTAAGACCAGCCCTAGATAGCTGTCTCAGGCTCCATGTAAATAAAGGCTTCCGGGGCAACCGAGAGTTATTTTCCGGTGCCGGGGCCTGCCTCTAAATGAATGCGCACTGCTGCAAAAAACACCAAATAACTATTTCCAGCAACAAAAGCGAGATCTGCCTACAGAAGGCATAGATAGAACGTATAAAGAGAGATTAATGACAAACTCAGGGCCAGACTATTAATGGACTTCAAATCCAACAGACATTAAAGATCCTGGTAAAATGTGAACAATCTATTCCACCCTCGGCCAGCTCCCCCGGACTGCCATTTTGACAGCTGCCTCTACCCGGCCATGCCACTCCTTTACCTTCTCCAGCAACTACCGGCACACGGCGCTGTACCAGCGCCAGCACCTTTCAGCTCCTGGCAGCACAGCACGCAGTTCCGCTCGGGAGCCAGGTCCGGAGGGGTGGATGGGGACAGAGGGCTGCCAGCCAGGGACAGTGAGGTGGGAGGCCAGTGAAACTTCCGGGATGAGACTCCGGGCCCATGCGGGCTCTGCGGTGCGGTCCGGGGCCCGCTGACATCTCGGCCCTTGACGATGTTTTGCCTGTTTACCCCATCCGATGTGGAGCGGTGGCCACTGGTGCTGCAGGCCGAGGGAGAGCTGCGGCAGGCTCACGCTGGTATAGAGCGACTGTGGCTGAGGGGCGGGTGCAGGCGCTGCGGGCTACGCCACGGTTTTGTCCTGCATGCGTATGATGGCATCGTGCGCATGCAACAAAGAGTGGAAATCCATGGACCAATCACAAGACAACCAAGCACTGAAAATGCAATAGGACTCGTATTTACGAGGGACCTATTGCATTTTCAACAGAATCGCGTGTGTGAAAGAAGGCATAGACGGAAGGGGGTGGTGTGGGTGGTGATGGTCCAAGAAGTTACGGACTACGGGAGGGAACGGGGGAAGGCTGGGCAACCAAACTGTTGTGGAAGTAAAGGAGCATTTAGATTTGCGGCCAATCAAAATGATAGCTTGAAAGTGGGCGGAGCTTTCCCCACTATACTGAATACATCATCTCTCTGACGATACAGCGCATGCGCTGCCTAGACCGAGACCTAAAAATGGACAAGTGCAGAGAGACCCGGCACAAATAGCAAATTCCCTTTTCTGTATGCCAATTTACATGCGTTAGCACATCATTGGCTTTGACAAGGCTTGCATAGTGCAACCGTGCACGTCCTTTGCACAACATCCTCATTTTCTATTGGTCTACTAGTATTTTTACCAAAATCCTTTAAACAGTTTGGCTCATGGGGTGCGTACCACTTTTTCCCTGGTGAGCTATAGTAATAGCTTCATTGCTGCTGTGCAACAAAGCCTTTTATTAAATATTCCCAACTGTCAAATTATTATATTAGCTGGTGGCCATTTAAGCCGACATCTGATCACCCTGGTTTGTCCAAACTCATAATCTCTGGTATTGACAACTGGTCCAGAGCACTAAATGATGTGAAGAAATGTAATTAGTAACAATCAAAAAGTGCACCAACCTAACATAACTAATGCACAAGAAAAAAAAATGGACTAAACGACTAATCTTAGGATCCGGAGTACCGCGCTACTCACTGAAAAAGCCTCGTCGGGATCATAAGCGCAATATAAATACATTTACAATTAACAATTCACAATTACAGTTTACAGTCAAGGCTCAAAGTACTTGCTGTGCGTGCGCTGGGGACAGAATAGAGCCTGTTGACAATAACATTGTGATTTTTAAAAGCAATCATTCGTTGAATCTGAATCGAGCAGTATGGATAACATAAAGTGCAGATTTGTAAAGCACACGTCACTCCTTTTGGTGTCAGCGCTAAACACAGTTGTTTTTTTGTTACCCAAGGAGCCCATATTGACCTCAGAAGGATGAAAGGCTGAGGGCCCATTGGGGTTCAATACTGTGACCACCGTTCTGTGGGCCCGTCTCCAGTCGTAGGTCTGCAGCTCGTTCTATGCAGTCCTAAATCCCCAAAACTATAGGGGCGCAACGCCGTGCTGTCCCAAAACCTGTGTTAGGTCAGCCTACTCTACTCTACATATTTTACAGTGCTTAATTTGTAAAATATGAAGTCCAGGTGCTCAAATGCTTGTCGGAGGCCACACCCACTTCTCCCAGCTCTGTCCACTTATTCTATTGGCCCCACCCACATCCTCAACTGGCACTGCTGAAAGCCAGAGGTAATACCCAATCTGAATTTCAGCAAGGGAGCCTGCCTCAAGTAAGGTTTTGATAGGAGGTACCCCCGCCTGTGAACATTTTGAAAAGGATGAAATCAAAAGTGCATTTAAAACAAACTTTGGGAATAAATTAGCTAAAATTACTGATGCATTGAAAAGGGACATGACTCTCGAAGTAAGGACTTGAGACAGTGATCAGAAAAGCGGACGATGAAGTTATCTTCATGCACAGACTGACTAGTCTGTGTGAATAGGGCTAAAGGGGGATTTAATTCATATCTCTGTGCTTCAGTTTCCTGGTCTGCTGAAACTTGAAGCACTTCCATACAGGCTGACCCCAGCATTTACAATGTCTTCACTTGCATAATGTGAATGCAGCTCTAGCGTAAGGATTTTCAGAGCCCTGTGGACTATTACATGTTACCAAACAGGCCCCATTTACCCTGGTAACAAGGCTTAATATGACTGTTCAGTTTGCCGCCATCTTGTTTGTAGAGGGGCACTAACAAAACGGATGTAAGGTAGCACCCTCCGGATGTGCAGATTGTTAGTGGGAGATATCTCTATTAATTTAATTGGATGCTGACCAAAACTACCCACTTTACTGTGCCTGTTCCAGATTAATGAAGAGATCAGGTTGCTCTCTCTTCAGAGAAGGGAGACACAGTGGAGATCGTCTGCCCTAGCAGCATTACCAAAGGTATCTGGAAAGCTCACGTTTTTTCAGAAACTCCAAAACGACCACTACAAAAGCACGGGAGAACCCAGCCCACCTGTGGGTGGATAACCCAGAGAAGAATCACTTAAATATACAGTACCTGGGATACTGGGCAAATCAAGTACCAACCCGGCCTATGTTGGAGTGTCATCAGGGGAGGATGTGAGAAATGTCTGTCACCAGACGTGCAAATATTGCAAAACCCAGTCAAGTTCCTCTTAAACATGCATCTTATGAAAGTTTTAACATTAAGTTAAGTAAATATCATCGTTCTGTATTATTTGTACAATATCTTCTTGTGAGGGAGTACAGCGGTGACCTTCCTCACAGAGATCACGGTGATGACATGAACGCTTGGGGTGCTCTTTCATTCCTGCACTCAGTCCCGCATGTGACTACTTTAAGGGTTAAAGTTTCTGTGAGGACCACCTTTCTGGCCTTCGTGTTTTCTCCTACTGGAAAGGGTATACGTTTTCTACACTATTCCTATTTTTGCTAATTCACCACAAAAATAATACCTCTATGCAGAACTGGAATTTTATTGTGAAGTCCAAGATATTTAATTGCACATAGTGCATATTTATGCATGTGTCAGTACCAAAAAATCGTGCAATTGCACATTTAAAAGGTTTGATTTCTCCATATGAAAAATAGCTTTCCTCTCAGCACCCCTCACCAAGATACCAAACAATAATTCCATTAATAAAACTAGTCACTTCTACAAGCACGATTTAACAATCCGCCTGGGTGTGTATCAGATTGTGACCAGTGGCGTCACTAGGGTTGGTGTCACCCGGTGCGGGTAACTCATGGTGTCACCCCCTCACAACTTACCGGATAGACCAACTCACCCTCTGCCTGCATCATGTCCCCTCTGCCTGCACCATCTCTCCCTCTGCCTGCACCATCTCCCCCTCTGCCTGCACCATCTCCCCCTCTGCCTGCACCATCTCCCCCTCTGCCTGCACCATCTCCCCCTTCTGCCTGCACCATCTCCCCCTCTGCCTGCACCATCTCCCCCTCTGCCTGCACCATCTCTCCCTCTGCCTGCTCCATCTCTCCCTCTGCCTGCACCATCTTCCCCTCTGTCTGCACCATCTCCCCTCCGCCTGCACCATCTCACCCCCTGCCTGCACCATCTCTCCCTCTGTCTGCACCATCTCACCCTCTGTCTGCACCATCTCACCCTCTGCCTGCATCATCTCCCTTCCGCCTGCACCATCTCTCCCTCTGCCTGCACCATCTCTCCCTCTGCCTGCACCATCTCTCCCTCTGCCTGCACCATCTCTCCCACTGCCTGCACCATCTCTCCTCCACCTACACCATCTCACCCCCTGCCTGCCCCATCTCTCCCTCTGCCTGCACCATCTCCCCCTCTGCCTGCACCATCTCCCCCTCTGCCTGCACCATCTCTCCCTCTGCCTGCACCATCTCTCCCTCTGCCTGCACCATCTCTCCCTCTGCCTGCACCATCTTCCCTCTGTCTGCACCATCTCCCCTCCACCTACACCATCTCTCCCTCTGCCTGCACCATCTCTCCCTCTGTCTGCACATCTCACCCTCTGTCTGCACCATCTCACCCTCTGTCTGCACCATCTCACCCTCTGCCTGCACCATCTCTCCCTCTGCCTGCACCATTTTCCCCTCTGTCTGCACCATCTCCCCTCTGTCTGCACCATCTCACCCCCTGCCTGCACCATCTCTCCCTCTGTCTGCACCATCTCACCCTCTGTCTGCACCATCTCACCCTCTGCCTGCATCATCTCCCCCTCTGCCTGCACCATCTCTCCCTCTGCCTGCACCATCTCACCCCCTGCCTGCGCCATCTCACCCCCTGCCTGCACCATCTCTCCCCTCTGCCTGCACCATCTCTCCCCTCTGCCTGCACCATCTCCCCCTCTGCCTGCACCATCTCCCCTCCGCCTGCACCATCTCTCCCTCTGACTGCACCATCTCCCCTCCGCCTGCACCATCTCCCCCTCCGCTTGCACCATCTCTCCCCCGCCTGCTGCTCTTTTAACCCTTTCCTCGTCGCCTTCTCCACCCCCATGGTTTCTCCCTCACAGTTCTCGGCTCTTCTTAAAGTGACTGAAATAAACTCATGAAAAGCGCTTTGAATTCGTGCGCGCGTCACTGAGGATAAGTTTAAATAGACACAGAAGACACACTCGCCCTCAAGAGCGCAGCAGGGAAAGGGGGGGGGGGGGTGGAGGGGGGCCTGGATGGGGGCAGATCATTGCCTTGTGAATGTAATATATTTTGGACCGATGTCATACTTAACCTCTGCTAAAGAAGGACTCCATTTTCTAGCCAACTATAAAGTAACCTCTTTGGTTGAATACTTCTGCTCAATAGGATTTACTTTTAAGATGTATTCCCCATAATGTCTGTCTTTAGAGCTCTGACTCATTACATACATCTGTGTTAGACCAGTTCTTCAAATGCCGATCTCATCTGTCTACTTGACCTTTCATCCTTTTGAGGTCGATAAAATGAGTGCTAGTGAGTTGGGTAACAAGAAGTCTGTTTTTCAGCGCCACGATACCCACAGATAAGTGTTGCCTTTACAAACACACTTTGCTAAAGTTATACACTGAAACCGAAAAATATCTAGATAGTATACTTTCCTGTAAAAAAAAGTTCAGATGCATTTTCTAATCTTCCCCGATATATCTATATAATTATTTCTTATTAAATTATGAATATCCTGTTATAAATGTGTACGTAATCATTTCCTATCCACATTTAAAATTCCACTTATTCTTCAGAATCAACCATTTGATTCCATAAAAGCCCGTCTTTTATCCAGTATTAATTTCATATGCTAAAAAGCTGTTAGATACCTCATTAATTTCAAAGAACGATTCAAAAGATTGTCCGTTAAAACTGACATCGCATTATCCAAGTGAAGACATTATTTAAATGCTCACATTAGCCTCTGCTTGTCAGAGAGGCACAATGTTTTATTAGGCTCAGGGTTCATCCTCCTGATAAGCAAAGCAGAGCAGAGCGGTGAGGCTGCAGAGCTGTGTTACATACACAGCATACCCAGATGGTGTCACCCCATGTGAAAGGTGTCACCCGGTGCGGTCCGCACCCCCCGCACCCCCCTAGTGACGTACAAACAAATCCATGTTAAAAGTGAAACACCATCCAGTATTCATCTTTCTCCTTCATTTTCTAATATTTGCCTGGCCTTCAGCGCTCCTATTTTTATTTTTTTTGTTTTCTACCAAGGTCCCATGACGTCCATAAATACCTGCTAATTAATTTACACCAGCCAGCCCTTGTCAGTAAAAGTGGCAGGAATGCCTAACTGAGGCCTGCTGCTTCAAATAGGAGTGCCGGACTGCCAGTGCTGCCGGTAATGGAGTGCCTCTTAATGTGGTTCTCGGTGTTGAGCCTGGTTGAACCCTGCTCAACCATGATTCCAGCCTCAACCAGCCAGATGCGGCTGCATGCCACAGTCACTTAAGGGGTGCCAAGTAGTGTGTCTATGACCTGCACAAAAAAAACGAATTGCTACAAAATGTTCAGGAGTGTGCCTGGAGTCCTGTGGCTCTTGCAGCTTCACAGACCTATGTCTTGAATATTTTATTAATTCTAGAAAGTCATAAATGTGTATCCATTTGGATATGGAAGAAATGCCTACCTGAGGCCTGCTGCGGCACACGACATGCTGCTGCTTCAAACTATACTGTGCCCGTGCGTCGTTCGTGTGTGCCTCCTAATGATAAGGTGGGCTGGCAGCAAGGAATTTTCAAAAGGTTATGCGCGTTCGTAAACACGCTGCTGCCATGGCTGCTGCAGCCACACAGAATCAAAATCACCCCAATCAGTGGCCCACCCACCGGTAACACTGAATGAAGGCATGGTGCTATAAGCGGCACTCCTCTCAGGCTCAGCTCTTCACCGGAGAGACAGAGTGAGAGTGTGCAACTTGTGAACCTGTGTACTCCATATAATTTTTTTTGTCACACATGTTGTGGTGTAGACATGTAACAACAAATTATTGGGACACTCCACTCTCCTTTACCCCTCTAACTTTTTGTGATGCTGAACAGTAGCCACACTGGTGTTCAATATGGCTAAAATATATTGGTACAGTGAATAACTTGTGTATAAGCGAGTCCTATTGGCTATGCCAATGCTTGTTTTTAGGGACTGGCACTTATATTTCCGTATCAAGTATTAACTGCGAGGGGGGGCGCTAGTGGGCGCACACACGGAATGGCCGCCTAGCTGAGTGGCTCCCGTTCCTTGGAACAGTAATCCTATAATTATCCTACATTACTGGAGAGTAATTTCCCACTAAAGCTGCTTAATCGACGCCGAGAGAGACCCTCTACGATCGATCCAATCCTCAGAATGCTGGCGGTGACTGGGACCGAGAAATCAGCCTAACAAAGTTGGCCGACAGCGCCCTCGGAACTAGCGAGGCGAGGAGATCGGCCACTGACGAGCATGCGAGGCCGGTGCTTACCACGAGGCGGTGGGCCCTGTACGCGAATTTGGCTGTGGCACCCGATGTGATCTCGGCGCTCGGCCCGGCGATCGGCCCCTGGCCCTGCATCCTGGACAACACTGCCGGCCTTCCACGCTTGCTTGTCCCTAACTGCGGCCATACACCTGGCGGAAACAGCAGAGCCGAACGAAGGGGTGTGCTTCTGATCCCCGTGTGGTTCTGTCCGTGGAGTGGCCTTCGGGTGAGACACCGTCACCGTTGCCCCTACCCTCATCGACTTCACGAGATAGCGGACACCTGCTGGGGGCAGCGGTATCACTATTGCAGCCGACCGAGGGGAGGCGGAGTGTACTTCCCGCTGCTTGCGGCCGTGTCCTGGGGCCCTGCCGGGAGACGTGTGAGGTGGAGAACGCTGTGCCCTTCGCCCTGCTGTGAGTCACGCTGCGATAGGGGTGCGCACGAAATCCTCGTACCCCCAGCTTCATATTGGGACTTATTGGCTTTTGGCAGGTGAGAGTACCGAGGGGACGACTCTGGGCACCGCTCCGCCCTGGTGAACTGCCATCACTTTGCTGTCTGGGTTGACGGCTTCACCGACCACGTCCCAACGCTGTTGAGGCGACGGAGCCTCCCGCAGGACATTCTACGTGGTGTTGCCGGTGTCTACAGCCACATAACACCTGATCGGAGGTGGTAATTACGCATAGCGCCACTGGTAGCACGCTGTTCAGGAAGAGCCTGCACCGGTTGCCAATGGGCTCCGGTCACCATTGACAGCAATCTGTGAGTACCCCCTGCTCATTATCGCCTTCCTGGCGCTTGCTGCCAATTTGGACATCTCGCTGTGCATACTTTTCTTGAATTGAGGGGACTTCTCAGCATAGAGGGACACGGAGAGTGGCGCGTTGGGGACGCCCGGCTTGGGGTGTGCCTACTGTCATTGCGGCGCCTTAACCGGCTCAGATACGCTCACAATTGCATCAGTGGACCCTGTGGCAGCGGGAAGCGGGAGGCGCAAAAGCACGATGGTGCGCCCCGAAAACCGCCAGGCAAAAATTAACTTTGAAGGCGCAAAAAGGGGATTGTTCCCGCCGAGCCGGGGCCTAGCGACGCGAACCTTACTGCTGCAACTGCTGCAACATCTCCCTCTAAGGAACTGGACCTGCACCACCTATTTCAAGAGATGAGGCAGGGCTTTGCCACTGTGGTGGTGAAGGTGGACAGGATGTCCTCCAGGACGGATGCCCTAGTACATAAGGTGGACCAGCATGAAGAGCGGATCACGACAACGGAACAACGGATCTCAGACAATGATGACGTTACCGCATCCCATACACCTCAACTTGCCCGCATGGATAACCTACTACGAATCATAGCAGCTAAGAATGAGGACTTGGAAGCCCGTAGTCGGCGCAACAACATACGCGTCATGGGAATTCCGGAGTCCACAGACACGGGCAAGATGGAACTATACGTGGAGAAGCTCCTCAGGGGATCGCTAGGAGAGGATGCATTCTCACCTCAATTCATCGTCGAGCGAGCGCATAGATCACTGGCCCCTATCCCCAAACCCGGCATTCCGCCTAGGCCAATCATCGCTCGATTATTTAATTATCGCGATTGCGATGTGGCATTAAGAGCAGCTGGGACTCAACAGAACCTGCACCACAATGGTGTCACATTTTCCATCTATCCTGATTTCACTCCTCTAGTGCAGGAGGAAAGACGCAAATTCATGGCTGTCAAAAAAGTTGCGGGAAGCCCAGTTGGACTATGCTCTGCTCTACCCGGCGAAGCTAAGGGTGACACACCAGGGAAAGCATCGATTTTTCACAAATCCGCAAAAGGCTGAGGACTACTTGAAGATGATCCGCAAAGCACAGAGGAATGGTCGGGATGGCGAGGCAAACCCCGAAGATGACCCATCCTCGGCAGCCGACTAACATTGACATGATGCGGCCCGCATGATCAGATCTGCCATAACCCTGAACTGATGGGCTAAACCCTTACTACACGGTCCCAGAGGGCTCGGATATTATACTACAGAACGGGACTAATTAACTTCTTCAGTGGTAACTTATTCCAGGGACCACTATCCCTGCCCTGGCCTCCACCGAGGGTGGTACAGTTCGGGAGGCTATCGGTGGGAGAAGTGGCTGTGTGCCCTTGATGTTGTTTCCCTTACGGGTATACCCCATACATGGGACTGAGTTGTGGAAGTTGTGGGGGTAGGGTCAGGGGCGGGATGGGCGGCTGCTGGCATGATTCAATCAATCAACCAATCAAAGACATTTATAGAGCGCACTACTTACCCGGAGGGTCTCAAGGCGCTGATTGGGATGCAGTAGTGGGAGGGGGGCTGAGTTCTTCTGGGGAGGGAAGTTTAATACATGGAAAGGACGGACAAGAGACAGAGTGTCATGATAATCTGTATCATTTGAGCGAGAAAGGTTTTACTGCATTCATAGTAGCAAGCTTTAATAGTATGATGTGTCTTAAATTATGGGGGATCCGAGATCTGATGCACATTTGAATTGTATGTCATGGAATATCAGGGGGCTTAACAATACTAAAAAGTGTCGAAATGTGATTGCCTACTTAAACCGCCATCAAGTTCAAATTGCCATGTTACAGGAAACTCACTTATCACCGCAGACGCGCACTACCTTTGCTAGTAAATGGGCTGGTACCCGAATCCTCTCCTCTTATTCTACCTATGCGAGGGGAGTTGCTATCCTCATTAGGCGCACTGTACCATTCCAAACATGCGGTGAATTAATAGATACGGAGGGACGCTTCGCCCTGTTGTGGGGGTGGTTGGGCCGCGACACTGTTACCTTAGTGAATTGCTATGCACCTAACATTGATATGCCCTTCTTTTTCACTACACTCTGGGGCAAAATTATGGACGTAGGATCTCAACACATTATCTGGGGGGGAGACTTTAACCTAGCACTGGTGAAACAACTGGATAGAGCAGATGGTGTGATGCATTACAAGCCCAGATCCAGAGAGGCACTAGACGGCGTGATCTCGGAGGGCGGATTGGTGGACGTATGGAGATGTCTGCATCTCTCCCGGAGGGAGGGCACACATTTCACTTCGCAGACAGGCACATGGGCACGACTGGATTATTTTCTTATGACTAGGGAGATCTCTGCGGGGGTGGCAGGAGTGACACACTTACCGAGGACATACTCTGATCACAGCCCGGTTCTGATGCACCTGCGAGTGCCTGGATGGGACAACCCTAGGCCACAATGGAGGTTGCAGCCGACGGCCCTGTTAGACACTATGTTTCGCACTGAACTCGGTGAAGAAATTGCTGCTTTTTTTCCTAGAAACAAGGGGTCTGTTGATTCGGTTGAACACATTTGGGAGGCATTCAAAGTAACGATCAGGGGGTATTGCATATCCAAAAGCTTCGGGGTCCTACGTGACATTCAGCGCACTATCCACACACTTGATGGTGAGCTGAAGACCTTAGAAATTCGGATGGTGGAAGACAACAGTGCTGCCCATGCAGAGTTTAGAGACAAGCTGACACAATACGAGGAAGAAGCCAACAGGGAAGCAAAATTTAGGGGGAAACACTGGCAGGCTAGGAAATACTGTGAAGGAGACAGACCGGGTAGGGCCCTGCCGGCGATGACACGCACCCCACATGATCACAATACAATTTTGGAAATCACAGACGACCTGGGACACACAGTCAGAAATTCGGACGAACTGCTCACTGCTTTTGTTTCTCATTATCATGCGCTTTACGCCACCGCCACGACCGCTGATGTACCATATAATGACTTTCTGGGCGATGTAGCTCTCTGCTGGCTTAGCGATGGCGATAGGGCCTTCCTAGCTGCCCCTTTTGAATAAGATGAAATCCGTGAAGCCATTATGTCCCTCAAGAGCAGGAAGGCGCCCGGCTCAGACAGGATCCCGGCCGAGTTTTATAAAGCATATATAGACTTCATGGCCCCTGTCCTTCGCGAGGTCTTCGAGGAATCGCTAACTGATGGCATCCTCCCCTGTTCCATGCGTGAGGTCGTTATTACCTCGCTACTGAAACCCGGCAAGAACCCTAGCGCCTGTGACTCTTATCGCCCACTTTCTCTCTTAAATTGTGATGTTAAAATACTTGCGAAGGTACTAGCTACCAGACTGTCCCTCTTAATGACTAGGATTGTCTTACCTGATCAATCCGGATTTGTCTCGGGTCGATCCACCTCTCATAATCTGCGCACTCTGTTTTCCCTGCTTCGCACGGTGCACCCTGACCTCCCAGTTGCAGCAGTTTTCCCAGATGCCACGAAGGCCTTTGATTCGGTCGAGTGGCCGTACCTGTTTACCGTCCTGGCAAGCATGGGATTCCCTAAATTATTTATCTCCTGGGATCAACTGCTCTATACACAACCAACGGCGAAGGTCCTCATTAACGGTCGCCTTTCGCCCTCTATTGCCATTTCCAGGAGCACCCGACAGGGGTGTCCGCTACCCCCACTTTTATTCGCAATTGCCGTCAAGCCACTTGCCTGTAGGCTCCGACAGCTGCATCGCGACGGTGCGATACGATGCTTTCAGCGTCGGATTGACATGTCATTATATGCTGACGACATGACACTTTTTGTCAAATACCCAGCCCTGAACCTCAATCCCTTACTTAGAGAGTTTGTTGTATTCGGCAGGATGTCTGGTGTGCACATAAATTGGGCCTAGTCGCAATTTTATCCACTCACGGATGCGGTTGCGGACTTTCCCCTCGACTACCCCCTGGAGTGGTGTCGTTCGGACCTACGATACCTTGGAATACAGATTTCACGTGACAAAGACGAAATGCTACGCTCCAATTACGGATTGGCAGTCACGAAATTTACCGCATCGGTGGACCGCTGGATCGCCCTACCGCTCTCCATGGCTGGTAGAGCATCCCTTATCAAAATGATAGTGCTACCCCAATTTCTTTACCTCTTCTTTAACATCCCTTACTATCCAGGAGCCTTCTTCTTTAAAACATTGAAGTCGGAACTATGTGGATTATTTTGGGGGGGTAAGAGCCCACGGCTGAAATGGTCCACGCTGATTCAGCCATATGATAAATGAGGCTTCGATGTTCCTGACTTTTAGGCTTATTATCTGTGTGCACAAGCGCATTATGCCTATCATTGGATGGTTCCCACCCCCTTCATGCCTCAATTGGCAGTGGAAGACTGGATTATACATCCCCTCCCCCTCAATGGACTCCTCCATTGTCCGGAATCATCTATAATGACACCGTATACCTCCGTCTCATGTACTTTAGATGCTTGGCGCCGCATAGCTAAGAGACTGTCCTGCGGCCTACTACACTCCCCTCGGCTACCACTGGCATATCATCCTAAACTTGCACTCCTACAGGAACGTGGCTTCCAACTGCTCTGCGAGAGCGTGCAAATCACCTTTTGGGGTGACCTCTTCTCGGATGGTCAGTTCAAATCTGCGGATTTGTTATTCACTTCTCACGCCCGCACTCCGCTCGATGTGTTTTACTATCTGCGACTGCGCCAAGGGATGAAAGACATCCTGCCTGAGTTTCCCAGTGAACCTGAAGTCCTGTCTCCACTTCAATTTATGATGTGCTCACAGGATGGTTCACACCTAGTATCTGGCATGTATCGTCATCTCAGGACGAGCGGCCCGATGCCTGAGGCCAGGGCTCGGTCGTACTGGGCTACTGACCTAGCAACCGATGAACAATGGCAATATTGTTGCAACCTCACAGCCCTAATATTGGCCAGTAGTAGACTTAAGATAATACACTACAAATTCCTGCAGCGAATGTACTACACCCCGGTTAAGAAACATAGGTTCCGACTGACTGATAACGACAGATGTGAGCGTTGCCACGCGGAACATGCCGGTTTCCTGCATCTTGCTTGGGAATGCCCTCCTATACGCCTCTACTGGCAGCAGGTACACAACGCCCTCGTATCAATGACTGGAGAATCTATACCTATCGATCCATTACTTATGCTCCTGGGGTACACACCACATATCCCCAAGACCTGCAGGAACTTCTTTGATATTGCATTGCTCTTGGCAAAACGGCGAGTGGCATGTCGATGGAGTCGGGGCAGAGCCCCTAAATTTAAAGACTGGCTAGCAGACATGACTTATTGTCAGGAGCAACATGTAACTTTCACTGAGCTGCTACCAATTTCGAATCAACCTAAAGACATTTGGGGACCTTTGGTTAGCTATCTACTAGCCCAGACAGATGGAGATGACAACCCAGTGGGAGATATCACCTGTAATTCTACTGACGTTTGAGGATATGGGATTTTGCCCTCCATTACATTCACCACTGGCTCACCTCAGATTAAGTCCAAAAGCCCCATTCATTATTCTGTGCCCCACCAAACAGCATAATCCGCCTCTACTCGATGTCCGTGTGCACCGCATCAATAGATGCTCACGTCATGCATTTCTATACCATGTGTTATGCTGTGCCACCCATACTATGCATACTCATTCTTTGACAATACCCCTAACCACCGTACAATGTGCTAACCCTGAAGACAAATTGACGATGCTACTTATGATACCGAACTGCTATATACTGTCACTGCTCATTGTTGTGAATTCTACTTTAATAACTCTAGGTTCTAACCCCATGTATGCTTGTAGTTCTTATCTGTTTTGTGTGTTGAAAAATCAATAAACAGAATAAAAATTAAAAAAAAGTATTAACTGCGAGAAAAGGGGAAAAGTACCCAAATAGGAAAGAAGGGGAAAGAGAGACAGAAAAGGGCGCAGCAGAGACCAGCAAGAGTGCGATAACTGGGCACAGCAAGAGTGAAATAACTGGGCAGCAGTTTCTGGCAGTGGATTAAAGAGGCTGAAGGTGAATTCAAGACAACACAGCCTTGGTATTTGGTGCACAAATGTTTAATTACACTGCCCGCTGGCTTTTAGTAGAGCTTTGGACACACAATTGATGGATGGAATGCAGAACAAATCAAAACATTCACCCCCAGTCGAGATCTGGGTTCAATCCATCATTCTTTTGCTCACCATGCCACCCCAGTTTGGACCTGGCCATATGCAAATCAGTCTTGATGCTGTGCCTCATGGGAACAGTCCAGCCCAAACTGCCAAGCCAGGTCCTCCATGGACCAGAAACAAGCATCCTAGGACCGGTTTTGGGGTTTCACCCCTCTTCAGCCAGGATAGCTCGATTCCAGTGGCACAGTGAGCCCAGGACCCACGTCTGGGCATACCTGGCACACTGGTGGCGTAGTGGGCCAAAGAACGATGGAATTAACCCAGATCTTTTGACTTGGGGAGAATGTTTGTATTGCCAGCATTCCGTCCATCATTTGTTTGATGTAACACTTGAGTAGAGCTTTGACACCAGCACTCAATATTTACATGTAAAGCACTGTCAGACGTACTCCCTGTCAGTAAAAAAACAATTTATAAATGTGCACGTATGGAAAGTTTGAGTCTAGGGGGGCGTGGTTACGGCACCACGCAAGATGGCTGCGGAGTGAGGTCTCTCCGCCGCACCGGACCTTCATTCAACTCTCTGGCGTTTCCACGATGTCTTCAGCAAGAAGGTTGTAATATTCCTCAACCGGAATGTAAGCTGCGTCTTACGCACTATTTCTGAACATTTCATCAACGCGATAAAGGTTATTGCTGCCTGTGTGCTCCGAAGTTCGATGCGCCCGCCATTTTATTCTGCAGAGCTGGAACTACACTCTGCTCTCTCCTGCGACTCCACGGCGCCCTCTGACATGCTGTAGCTGTGCTCTTCAAACGCAGTGTAAGTCGCTTTTAATGCGCTATTCTTGAATGCTTCTTCTCAACGCGATACCAGCTTTTGCCGACTGTGAGCTATGAAGCTGGTTGCACCCGCCATTTTGTAGCGTGTCCTCTCCTCACAGCACAAACGTTTTCCTCTCTCACAGTGTTTATTTGCAGATGGCTCTCTCCCCGGATTGCAGTACATTTCTACAGATTTTTCATCCAGTCATATACTTGGAGTGTGTAATTGATACTTCTACATGAGCTCTGTTATATTTCTCCTCACAGAGTATGAAGCATCATGGGAAGATGTTCGCTGAATGACGTTTGTAGTCTATTCTACAGCTTACAGATGAAGGTTATTTTCAACCAAATGACCTTGTTACCAGAGATTGCCATATTATTTAAATTTCTCCATTTGGATGCATACATTTATATTTAGCCATTTCTCTGCCTACATACTCAAATTTCATCAAGACTTCAATAGAATTATCGCCATGTGCCTATACCGGATGACAGGCTACCTCTAATGTGCTCTTTCTGAATTTTTTCTCTCAGCATACCACCTGCTACTGACCCCTTGGTGTTTCGGAACAGCCTTTCTGACCAGTCATTCATACTGGTCACTATTTGCAGCTTGCCGGTCTACTGCTTACTGCTACCTAATTCCTGCTCTATTTGATTTGGAACTTCATTATAGTCATTGTCGTCGAGCAATCTGTCTACTCCTTCACTGGCTCGCGCTTTCCAAGTCATAGCGTCACCACAGATCAGACCCTGCCATATCCGCCATTCTCATTTAGCATACCCCGTTTTTCTTTGTATTCAATGGTTTTCCTGTAAAATGTATGACCACTGTTTTTTACCTGCTTTCCTCATATCAATTACTACATATTGAGGATGTGTTTTTTGCTTGCTTCTCTCACTACGGATTTGAAGATGTATCCACGATAATACATTATGTCTGTATGGCTTCCTGATTTTTCTTGGTGCATATATTCATCCTAAGTGGTCTCATGTGCTGAATATTTTCATTTGTTACTGACTGTCTGATCTGCTGAGTGCTATAGTCATCCTACTACTACGCAACTTACAGTAAGTTTATTTATATGGGCAAACTGCGCAAACCAAAGTTCGTCTTTGTCTCTTCTAAATCTCATCAAGAGACATCCATCTCAGTCTCCTCCAACGTCTCTACATCTGTGGATCAAATGGCGGGTCTAGCTCCACATTGTTCCTCTTCAACGCAGCCGTCAACAAATAAATCTTCTCCTCCCAATGCTTCTTCTAAACGTTTGAAGCAGGATCCTCCATCACTAGACAAGCCATCCGCTCCAATCTCTATGGAGTTACTTCTAGAGGAGATTTGTGCTTTGCGCCCTTTTGTTGAGGATACTAGCAGAGACATGCAACTTCTGAAAGAAAAATGGGCGTCTATGGATGCTAGAATCTCATCTGTAGAGCAACAAGTGTCAGAGGTTCAATCCAACTCTCAACTCATCTCTTCCTTGGAAAAATTGGTCCGTGCCCATCACCAACATACTGAGGATTTGGAAAATAGGAACAGACGGAATAATCTTCGTATTTATGGTCTTCCAGAGTCTTTGGAAGGAGATGACCCTGTAATATTTTTCACCTCCTTCATTCCCAAACTGTTGGACATGCCTCCTACCACTTCTCTCAGTATCCAGAGAGCTCATAGACTTGGTCCACGTACATCTGATTCACCGAAGCCACGAGGTATCATTATTCTTTTTTTGAAATTTACGGATCTCCTCTCAGTTCTTTCTGCAGCCAGGTCCAAACGTCAAATCTCCTGGATGTGTCAGAGAGTGTTCCTTTCCCAAGATGTCACTAACGCTACAGCGCACAGGAGAAAGGAGTTTCTTAAACTTCGTGCGCCTCTACGATCTCTGGGTGCTAGATATGGCTTGTTTCATCCCTGTATTTTCAAGGTCACTGTAGGAAGGTACATCCTGACTATGGTTGCCCCCAACTTTTTGCCCTGTGTTTTAGCTGGTTTTTGACATAGTCGACCTGGGGTCCTGCCAATCAGGACCCCAGGCCTACTGCTCTCTCTGTAAAATGGATTCCATGTACCCTAGGTGCATTTACCAATTGGTACTGGGCCACCTTATCAGACCCTGTAACTCAGGGCATAGGTGTACCCAGGGCCTACCAGGGGCTGAAGCATGTATTATGCCACCCCTGGCTGGCCTCCTAAATTTGACACAACTGGCTGCATGACAGCTGGGGCAAAGTCGTGTAATCACCCTTTGCTGTAGATATAGTATACCTATATCTAACCCTAAAATGGGCACACAGATTCCTATCAGTCACTCCTATGGCAGGCCTTAACAATCCTGAAGGAATCGTGTGAGATGGTGCTCTGGCATGAGCTGAGCCTGTCTGCAGCTTGCGGAATCCAGTCCTAATAGCTGTTCCATGATATCGCATACCATATACTCTTAAGTGCATTATAATCCTCGCGGTTAAATGCTAACTTTGGTATTGCTTTATCAAAACATGTCGAGTAAGGTGTCATACGAATTGGAATTCTGGCGACGGGGTTAGCATTCCACCCTTCTAGAGGGACACGACATGTATGTAACTGTGAACCCCGGTTAAAGTTAAACGAAGCCTCAGCTCCACAAAATGGATGCTGCCACCACAGACACGAGTCTGACCCCCTGCAGCTGGGAGTCCTTCCAGCGAGGGGAGCCTGGACAAAGGGTTTCCTGTCAGGGGCGGTGCTAGCACCGTCCCAGACATGGTTTTGTGTATCCTGGGTAGGCAGGGCTTTACAGGAAGGTGACTGCTGAGTGGCACCCCGGTGCTCACTACGCATAGGCCAGTCAGAACCAGTTCCAGGGGCACACCAGCCCCTGGCCTGGGGAAGTCCGGCGTGGGAGAGGGGTGTAACCACCCCCTCCTAGTCCCACCCATAGGCAGGACCTAGTCACCGGGTCAGCCCCCTTTTTTAGTATAAAGATGGGAGCGGGCCCCCTGTTCAAATTAGATCATCTTTGGAATCAAGACACGACTTTCTACGAAAGGACATCAAGATTTCTTCTTCAAGATTCTCCCTTGTGGCTAAGGAGTAGTCACCCTGCATCCGCAGGCACCATCCTAAGAACACTGCGGTCTGCTGCAAGTCCTTCTTCACGAATCCGACGACCCAGCTCGACGAGACCCGGCTTCCCTGGCACCTCTGACCTCTACTCACCTCTACAGCAAAGCTGAGAACCGTGAGTGCGACGAGACCTCGAGGGACCGACTATCGCCAAGACTGCACGACTTCTTTGCAACAAGCCCACCGTGTGCTCCACTGGTGAGTGCTTTGGGGTCCGAGAAGCCCCAACCCTGAGCAGCTCCAGCACCGAAGATCAGCCCTCCAGCATCTCCACGATCTGCGTGGGGCCCTTCTGCTTTTGCGTGCTCACCGCGCTGTGTGGCTACTAGCCGGCTGGCTTGTGGCCTTCTCCACGACGCCCGACGGCATCACTGCTGCTGGTCTGGTTGCTCCAGACTGGCCCTTGCTTCCTTCTTCGAGAGGCACCCCGGACCCTCCTGGTCCACTCCAGACGCCATTTTGAGTCCACCGCGTGGACTTGAATTTGCCAAGGCTTTGTTGCCCAATCCTGGGTCCAGCGACGCCGACAGCTTCATCCATCGTGGGACAGCTCGCTCCTCCATCCTGGTCACCGACAACGCCTCCTGGTCCGTGAGATCTGCGAACACAGCGTCACCCACTCACCTAGTCGAGGTGGCTACCATCCGGTGCCCTCCTGGTGCCCACTGACTACTGGCTAGTAGTCTCGAACTTGGTCCCCTCTGCTTTCAGGTGTCATCTTCCTTCGATCCAGGCTTGGATCCATCGAACTTTCTTCACTGGTCGCCTGCCAGCAACTTCTTTCTTCCAGGCTCCTGGTCCGTCTACGAGGATTCCCGACGTCTTTTGAGACCTATGCAGCTGCAGCCCCTGGGCTAGGTAACTTCGGCATTTCGGTGCCCCAGCATAGCCTCACTATCCAAGGGTCAGGATCCACTTTCGTTTTCCTCCTACCAGGTCGGGTTCGCCCGAGAACACTAACTTTGTCATTACTAGCTACCATAGACTTTGTCCCGCATCACGCGTGAGAGTGCACACTCTGCACCCGAGTCCCCTAGGCCTCCTAGAAGTAATCTGAAGATTCTATAGTCAAGTCCTAGCGATTCCTAAGCCTATTAGTACTGTACTTACCTGCTAGTAATTTCGCATTCCACTTTCAGAGTATATGGTTTTCCGTGCCCCTCGGGCATTTGTATATACTGTGCTAACTTAAGTATTTTCGTAAGAGTTTTGTTTTGTGCTTAGTACCCTGTCCTCATAAAGAGTACAGGGCTGTTGTGATTCTTAATAAATATCTTGTTTATTTTCATAACACTTGTGTGGTGTCCTTTCACTTGGTATTCAAGGGGTATATGTGTGGTATAACAGCTGGCTTAACACGCCCTCTCGAGTCTTTAGCCTTAGACTGCTCGTATCCACGCTACTAGGATAGCTGGTCTATAAGGTTGACTTACAACCAATCATCAATAAGGGTTGCTGGACTGATACATAGTGTTCACTAGAATAGTGAGCACTGCATATCAGGCCACCTTCTCACAGTCACCCACCAAAATAGAACTTGGACCTTTCAGGACCCTGGAGAACCTAAAAACATTATTCATCTCCAATCTGGTGGTGCAATGGATACGCCCACCTCTTCGTATGGCTGATCATCTCATCTTCTATACTTGTTTATGTTGGATTTTCTTCGTGTAGAATTTCTGTTGTTCTATGTTCAGTTTTTCTCTTTAAATGTTTTGGATGCATTTTCATATTCTTAGTAATCCCATGAATATTTACGCATGCTTGTTTTGCATTTTATAGCACTTCAATTGTTATCGTACTTTTAGATTTACCCTCCAGTTAATTTGTGTACTATATTGAACTCCTTCCCATTGTTATTTCGTCTTCTATTCTCATGTTTGTTCACTGAGTATTTTATAGTGTACGTCCCTATTGTCATTTTCTTATTGTCATTTACCATTTTATATCCTTCGTAGATTCATGAAGTTCTTCCCTTAGTCCCACGTGGCTCCTTCCCTGCAACACAGGTCCCTGGTGTATTTCCTTGAGTCTGCATGAGTCAACTTGTCGATTTTCCAATTTGTTTTTTGTCCTGGTGCGGTTGGATTTCCTCCCTTTGCCAGGTCCGGCTTGTAGAGTGTCACCACTTCCCCACCTCCCCGTGTTTATCTTTTTCAGGTACGTTATTTTCAGTCATCCTTTGGATATGTACTGTCTCTTCTTCTGCTTTCTCTTTCCTTTCCTTTCCCCTCCTCTTTTTTCTTCGATCATGTCTTCTTTTTTCTGGCTTCTTGTTGTTTCTTCTTTTCGGCTTTATGATGTTTTCATACTTTTTCGTAAATCTTAATGTTATTATGTTTATCTTGTTTGCAAATTTAGAGTTCTCTCGTGGAATGTAAAAGGTTTTAATAACCCCATTAAACGGCAGAGAGTACTTTCTCATTTATCCTCCTATACCCCTGATATTGCACTTTTACAGGAGACTCACCTTAATGATCTTGAATCCCTTAAGTTAAAAAGGAACTGGGTTGGTACAGTTTTATTTTCTCCCTCTTCCAATAAAACACATGGAGTTGCTATTTTAATTCATAAAAAATTGAACTGTAAGGTATTATTAGAAGAAAAAGATTCGAAAGGAAGATGGATTTTGACTAAATTACTGATTAACTCAATTTCTCTAACTGTTTTCAATATTTATGGTCCTACTCAACCTGACTGTTCGTTTTGGCCTTTAATTACTAGCAAATGTATGCAATACAAAGATGATTTTTTTCTTTTAGGAGGAGATTGTAATCAGTTTATAGATCCGTTCCTTGATCGCAAATCTACTGTTCGCTTCATCCCTCACAAACCTCACAAGCAATTCTTGAACACTATACTTCAAACACATCTCTCCGACTCTTGGCGACTCACGCATCCAGACACTTTGGATTATTATTTTTTCTCACATCCTCGTGCTTCTTCCTCTAGATTAGACTATATCTTTATCTCTGTCTTTCACGCAAAATCTATTATCCTCTTCTATTGAGCCTATTGTTATTTCAGATCAAGCCCCTATAATAACGGATATTGATTTACTTCCACCTCTTCCCAAGCCTTCTCACTGGCGCTTTAATTCTGCACTTCTTACTGACCCTATTTTCTCTTCCTCATTTCAAACTTTTACTAATGATTTCTTTCACACTAATTCTAATCCCAACACTCCTCCTTATATCCTCTGGGATTCCTTTAAGGCTACTGCGAGAGGGTTTATTATTGATTTTTTTCTCTAGAAAAAAGAAACCATTTCTTCAAAAACTTAAGTCTTCTCTTGCTTATATTAAAAAAACTAGAACATCAATTCTATACCTCTTCCGATACCTGTATGTCCGCAGAACTTTTACGTGCAAAGATCTCTTTCAACAAGTTTACCACGGATAATGCTTCTTCTATTCTTCTTTGTAGTACTGCGCGTTATTATGGAGGCCGTAACAAATCTGGGAAACTCTTAGCTAATTACCTTAAATCTCGTAAGGCGCGTACTTCCATTGAATCCATCTTTTCTTCTGACAATGTTCTTCTCCATACAGATAAAGATATTTTTGAACAATTCCAACTTTTCTATCGACAGTTATACACTCCAGAGTCCCCTCCTACTTCTTCTATGATTCATTCTTACTTTGAAAAATTACCTAAACCGTCTACATCCCACCTTAATTTTTCATCCCTTGACCTTGATCTTTCCCTACATGAACTTTCTACGGCTTTATCTTCCCTCACCAAGGGTAAAACTCCTGGTCCTGATGGTTTCCCGGTGGAGTTTTATTTGCATTTTTCTGACCTTTTATTACCCAAACTTGTATTGCTTTTTCTGACCTTTTATTCCTCTGGTAAGGCTGCAGACACTTTTCAAGATGCCACCATCTGTCTCATTCCGAAAGACAGTCGTGATCCTAAATTTTGTAAAAATTATCGCCCCATTTCGCTAGTCAATGTTGATTATAAGCTTTTCGCTAAATTACTTGCCTTACGTTTGGATTCTTTCATGCCCCATCTTATTGGATAAGAACAGTGCGTTTTAGTAAAGTTAGACTCACTTCTGACAATTGTCGTCTTTCTAAACGTTTTAAATAAAGCCCCCTCTCTTTCCATTCCTTTGGCTGCTATTTCTGTCGATGCTGAAAAAGCTTTTGACTGAGTGGATTGGTCTTTTTTATTTGCCTCACTTAAGTGGCATGGCTTCGGTTCCAAATGTATTTCTATTATTTCTTTATTATACTCTTCACCCAAAGCTTCTGTCCTTGTGAATGGCCAACTCTCTTCTTCTTTCTCCCTTCAAAGAGGAGTTTCGTCAAGGTCCACTTCTTTTTGTTTTAGCCCTTGAACCTTTTTTGTCCTCCATTCGGCAAAATACTTCCATTTCTGGTTTCCCCTATGGGGACCATCAATTAAAACTTTCTGCTCATGCCGATGACATCTTCTTGTTTATTTCAGACCCAGAGTCATCTATCTCTCCTTTGTTATCTGAATTTGAAGCATTCTTTCTCGTTTCTGGTTATAAAATCAACTCGGATAAAACAGAAATTCTCCCCCTGACTAAGTTTTGTCTCCCTCACCTCTTCTCTTCCACTGGTTTTGCCTGGAATAGCACTAAGATTAAATATCTTGGCATTTGGATTTCCAATTCTATTTCCTCCTCTATTAAATTAAATATGTCTGCTGTTCTCTCCCGAATTGATCAGTTATTTTCTTCGTGGAACCCTCTTTTTCTTTCTTGGGGGGGTCGACTTGATTCCATCAAGATGATGATCGCTCCTATTCTTATCTACGTTCTTTCTATGTTACCTGTGCATATTCCTGCCCTATATTTCAAACGTATTGATTCCTCTATCTCAAAATTTCTCTGGAAAAATAAAAAATCTAGAATTTCTCTTTGCAGACCTAAATCGAATGGTGGTGTTAATTTTCCAGACTTTTGCCTCTATCACAAAGCCTTTTCTTTCCGTCAAGCTTCACGTTGGCTATCATCGGATTCTTCTCCCTTCTCTCCTCTTTGGCTCTGTATTGAGCAATCCTTTTTATCGCCCTTTTCTTTTGAGGAGATTCTGCGTTTCTCCTCTAAGTCCCCTTATGATTCGCTTCCCTTGTTTAAGCATACTTCCCCTCTTCTTAAACCTTTATTCTCTTTGTCGCTTATTTCGTGTGAATCCTTTCTACATTTACCCATCTGGTATAACTCGCTTATTCTTTTACACAATAGGCCTATTTATTAAACCTCTTGGAGACTTAAAGGTATCGTATGGATCCGCCAGCTTTTCGATGGTGTATCGCCTTGCTCCTTCCCCCATTTTCAACTTCAGTTCCATTGTCCCCGCTCTTTTCTACAGAAATATACTCTTCTTATGGAAATCATTCTTGATCGTTATTATTCTCTTCCTTCCTCAGCCTCCTTTACTAATCTTCCTCATCTTCTTGTACTACTCTCTACTCTTCCTAAAGCATCTCTTATCTATAAATTATTTTCTTCCCCTAATCCGGACCATGTCAAGTCCAAATTGGAACTTTCCTGGGAAACAGACTTGGGATGCACTTGGCCCATTACCCTTTGATACTCTGGTCCAAAATGTTGAAAATTTCCTGATCTGCATCTCTCACTCAATCTCTATTTTTTCTATATCACAGACTTTTTCTCCTCTTTCCCTTTCTCGTTTCACTTCTTCCTCTGACTCTTAACTGTTGGACTTGACCTAATGCTGATCTTCTACATATTATCTTTTTCTGTCCCATGGTTTCTACTTTTTGGAAACAAGTTTGGTCTTACATTTCCCACGTTTTCTCACTTTCCATCTCATACTCACTCCCTCTTCTTTTTCTCGGTAGTCTCTCAGATTCTCTAACCCTTCCTCCACACTTACAGGGTCTCCTTGATCTTATGCTTGCACTCGCATTTCAACATATATCTTCTAACTGGAAATCCCTTATGAATGTTTCCATACAACATTGGTGAACTCTTTATCATTTTCATAGACTTGATGTCTCCTTCTCTTCCTCTTGTAAACCACCTCGTAATGTAGACCTGTATTGGTTACCCCTTACCACATACTTAGATCATTTAGCTAAAAAAAAACTGGTTCTCATCAACTCCGATAATTTTAAACCCCCTTGAAAGATTTTACTCTCTCCTTCTTGTGTATTTCAATACTGTTTTACAGCTTTTCTTTATTGCAATGTTTTGCATATATTTTACAATTTTTGATTATTGCTTGTGCTCTTTCTTCCTTTGCCGTTACCTTCTATAGCATTGTTTTGTTATAGCATATTTTCTCTCATTCCCTTCCCCTTCCCCCCTTCCCTGTCCCCTTAAAATCCCATAACATGCTTTGTTACCTAGTTTTGACATTAGCAATGTTGGGTCTTTCATTTGACTTATCTGCTTTATATTCTTCTTTGCTGGTGTCAATTGTTACCATTATTATTCTTAATAAAGCTTTTCAAACATATGAAAGTTTGAGTCTAGATTGTGTTTTCTTGAAAGAGATGTTACTGATGATCAGACTCATGATTATCAGGGTTCATCAAACATCATAAACTATATAAGGCTCTTCACTAATCCCTCTAAGAGAAATTAATTCTCCTTTCAGACTAACTGTTGAGGTTAATTTAGGGTGGCAATCAGGGAATAAAATGTCTGTCACTAAGGCACTAATGTGCTTTGAAAAAAAATCGTAAACTCAACATTGCTAGATTTTGGCTATTTCTGAAACCATACATTGTTTGCTTTTACATCCCTTCCTTTTAAAATATAACTGTATAGCCAGTGCCAATGGTATTATGTGGAAGTGGAGGGCTAAATTATGTGGCAGAGTTGACTAAATTATACAACAAAAAAGGCAATTATGCTGCATAATGCAGCACATTTTGTGAGACCATTTTTTATTATTTTGTAATACTTCTTAACACAATCTGGGCCTGGGTTGTACCTTACTGGTACCCGTTTAACACCTGCATATAGCAATAAACAACAGAAAGGGGACCAGTCAACCTTTACAATCCTTCCACTACGTGGCATGTGTTGATGCGTTTTTAGGAACTTTTAAACCTTTTGAGCTAGAAAGAATTTTTCTAGTTCAAATCTGCAGATTATGCAGTGGATGATGGATTATGTTGCACATGTGGCAAATCTACAACTATGCTGCACAACTGCATAATTCCAGTGGTTATGCATATAATGCAAACAGCAATGAAACTTGTGGAATATGTAATATAGCAATTTTCTGATCGGAGTATATTTTAGGAACTTGCTGCATGAGATTAATATTTCTTTGATCGAGCCTGCAGTCATGGCAAGATCATACAAGCGGTCATGCGAGTAGTTATGAAAGCCTAAACCGACATCTGGTAATAGTGGTCTTAGTTAAATGCTATATGCAGTTATCTCGGAAGCGATACAAGCCCCTGGTGGTAGTGGTAAGGCACTTACAATATGGAGTCAACTCAGGTGGCATACAGTCCTAGCCCTGGCAGCAGTTATTTGTCACCAGTAGTACAATATAGAACCCACACAGAAGTGACAGAAACCTAGCCCCCAGGGCAGTGCTAGGCCCCCAGTGCAGTGCTAGGCCCCCAGTGCAGTGCTAGGCCCCCAGGGCAGTGCTAAGCCACCAGGGCAGTGCTAGGCCCCCAGGGCAGTGCTAGGCCCCCGGGGCAGTGCTAGGCCCCCGGGGCAGTGCTAGGCCCCCGGGGCAGTGCTAGGCCCCCGGGGCAGTGCTAGGCCCCCAGTGCAGTGCTAAGCCCCCAGGGCAGTGCTAAGCCACCAGGGCAGTGCTAGGCCCCCGGGGCAGTGCTAGGCCCCCGGGGCAGTGCTAGGCCCCCGGGGCAGTGCTAGGCCCCCGGGGCAGTGCTAGGCCCCCAGGGCAGTGCTAGGCCCCCAGGGCAGTGCTAGGCCCCCAGGGCAGTGCTAGGCCCCCAGGGCAGTGCTAGGCCCCCAGGGCAGTGCTAGGCCCCCAGGGCAGTGCTAAGCCACCAGGCGATACTTTGAGTTCTAGTGGAGTGAGACAGCGACAACATGGTAGATGTTCTGTGGTTTAACATGAGACGTATTGACTTGTTCGGCAGCCGCAGTAATCATCTGAGTTGACATCTAGTAGTGCCTGCAAAAAGAATGTGGTAGGTTAAGTGAAGAGACCATAAGGGAGCAAGAGGTTAAAGGGCAAGACTCGAGGCAAAAGTGCCACTGAGACAAATTGCCAACTTATAAATGACCTACTCCTTTGTCAACAGAGCTGGCAGTGACAGCCAGATTTCAGACTGTTCCTGCAAGGGTCCATAAAGGAGTGACCAGGAAGTCCTCTGTAGCATGTATTTATTTCAGATAGCAAAATAAATGTCCACTAGGTTTGCCATGGAGCAACAAAGAAACTCCAAATGGTGTGCTCCGGTTCCATGCAGCCTGATAAAAGCACATTGGGTCCACCAAAGATTGACAGTATTGGTCTCTACAGATTAGGCACAGTTAGGCCTATTGTTGGAAAAGTTATTGTACTTTAAAAGACCCTTTCTGGGGAGCGGATGTTTTCTTGTAGGTCTTCAAGATGGTGGCTCGTTTTGGTTCTTGACGATGCAAGAGCTTGGGTTCCGGCCCACAACCCATTCTGGCCCTTAACAGGCCTAAACAGGGAGTGGCCTGTTACCTCACATCCCCTTACCCTCAGGAATCTCGGGTGGTAGGGAGTCCTGAGGAATGTGAATACAGAGGCTACACATGTCATACAGACATGTGTCTGGCTAGCTAATCGCATAGCATTTCATTCCCATTTCAGGAAACTGCAACGCTCAGGCCAAAAACATTTCTTCATAAACCCATTTAGCCAACAATGGTGGACATCTTTGAAGAAGCAAGTTCAAAATATAGCACACAGTAAAGAAACGTATCCGCAGCAACAAAACGCATTTACACTGTCAATATTTACTAAAAAAAAGAAGTTTCACCTCCCACAATCTGCAACACTTACATAAAAAAGTATTGGAAATGCCAATAGGTGCAGCCTTGTTGACCTACTGGCTTTGCCAGTGGGTATTTTTCTTGATGCTATGCAGCATTGGGGAAAACAAAAATGCGTATGCTGAAAAGAATAAAAAGGCACGATGACGCGGCCACTACTGATGGTCACATCCTTCCACTTGGGCGCACATGCTTGATGGTGTATGCGCACATGTGCCTCTATGCATGGAAACATCAGCAGTGATGCAGGCCCCATCTGCTTTGCTTTATTTTGTTTACCAATCCAAGATGGCAGACGCAACTTGGATTTCTAAATATAAAAATTTACTTTTTTAGCGCGAAATTGCCAAATAATACCAGAGGATGATGCAGATAGTGGGCTAATGGAGTAGTGAGTGGGGGTGGAAGGGAAAAGCAGCACAGTAGCGAGAAAGCAACGCAGCGAGAGAAGCACACGATGGAGAGAACAACACAAAGGATGGGGTGTGGACATGAGGCAGAGTGCCACACATGAGGGTGAGAGCAATATGGAGGGGATTGGTTAGGAGAAGCCCTTGAGGTGTAGAGCAACACTCTTTGGGGAGTTTGGCAGGTGGAAGTGAGAGAGCAACTTTGGGAGTGAAGGGGTGGGTATCTGGCAGGGGTAGAAGCCCATGAGGGAGAGCGCTTAAACACATGCATTCATGGAGTGCTTTAACAAAAAGAAAAATAGTTCCATAAAAGTGAGCAGTGGAAAGACTTTAGTCAGCCGATCAAAAGGAAGGTAAACAGGCCATGCTCCCTGGGAGGGATAAATTCAATAAGATGAAGGCAAGCCATCGAAACCAGTGGTAAGCAATGGGCAGGCTTTTACGTTTTGCGTAAGCCTATAATATGCCTTTCATCATTAAACAGCTTGTGCTGTGCAGTAGGCGAGACCTGTGAAAAAAAAAGCTTTCTTCCAAAACTAAAACCGTGTTATACAGAAAAACAGATTGTGCAGTCCTATGCTTCTTACATCAATTGTGGCTTAATCTGTCTGACCCTCTCTCACTCAAGGGTTGTATTCTGGTCCACAACTAACAAGCAGATGAATGGTGCACAACCTTTGACATGTACTCACCGACCACTCCGGTTATCTGGAGTGACTGGAAAGCTGCACGTAGCACTCAAAAAAATAAAATAAACCAATCCCTTATTCCCGCTGCCCTTGTCTGTTTCCTGGTTCTATTATATCTGAAAGTCTCATTCCTGTTTGATTTGTTTTTGTCTCTATTCGTTGTTATTGATGCTTTTATTGTCAGTCTTCCTCGTAGTGCTGTTCTTGTCTTTTTTTTTTTTTTTGCAAGCGTGCTGTAAGCGAGAAACCTGCTTCTGCCCACACGCAACAAATGACATGTTCAATGTGACTTGTTACGGCTGATCAAAGAGCCAAGCTGCCGGTGACAAGGGTTTGAGCTGCATCGCTCTCTGATTCATCCACCTGCGTCTGCCAGTAGCTGATCCTGAGTGTACATACATAGAGCAGTTCCCTTTTTGTTAGATTATTTCAACATCAGCCCACAGATCAATCAGAAGTAACACTTTGCACTGTATTTAGGTCTGTACAGCCGTCATCTAGGGGGCTTTAATCCCATAATGCAATTGTTCTCAAACTTTTTGATATCCGGCCTAACCTCGTATAAAATAATTTCAATTTCATTGGTCCACTCCCAAACTGACATTTTCTAACAATTCTTCTACAACATCTTAAACACTGCAAACACGCGAAAACATTTTAGTGGGGCTTGAATTCACACCTTTTAACAATTATAGTGAAAAATAATTGTAAAAGCTTATTTCTGTGTTCTGCAATGCATTTATGAATAGTAAAATGGAGCAGGCAAGACAAACGATTCAGGCGAAATCGTAAGCTAGTGGGGCACATCCAGAGTTGTGCAAAATATATGTTCCATCTTCCTTTTTCTTAAAATAAATCCCAAATGTGAAATTAAAAAAATTGTGAGCAAAATAGCCAGAATGTATTGGAAACTTTGCAGGATATCAAATAAATTGTGACTTTTATTTGATCACTTCATCATACCTCCCTGCCATTTGACTCCTCGAGCCAGACCTAACGTTTTAGCCAAAAAATAATTCCAGACTCTAATTTCGAGCCCATTCTTACAATGTTAAATGTGAACTAAAAGTCACAAATGAAATATGGTGTTGCATAAAATACCAGAAATGACTGAAGATGTTTCACACGAAACGTGGTTACTTAGTAGCTCTGATGCACTTTTAAAAAATTGAACAATTATTTTCAGTTATCCCTTTTAAATTTGCAGTCACATAAATATGTGCTGGTGTCTATTTGTCACCATGTGTCCACTGTGTGGGCCTTTATCAGACATGAGGGGTGAGATGTTTAGAAGAGGATGTCAAACGGGGGCTTCAAACAACTCTAGAGGTCATGGATAGCCATGCAGAGTGCGTTTTTCGTTCTAAAGGCTTTGTGGACACAATTCTGTATAAGGAGTGATCACCCAAGCTCAACACGGGCGAGAACACTTTTAATGTTGGATCTTCTTCATGCTTCGGGTCGGATTGGGATGGCGGGTAGGCGGGCACTGGGTGATTGGAGGGTGCCTCAGAGTCACCTGTGGGCTGTTTTTTTTGGGCCTCTATAAACCATCCCACAGAGAATTAATATCTCCCACAGTCCCCGCCGGACCATTGTAACGTGGTGCCATCATGATGGGCTCTCCCCAGCCATGCTGTCAAACGGAGGTTGGGGGGCAGGTGTTTCTCTGGCCTTCTCACCTGAGCCTCCTGTAGCAGCAGGGTGTTTTCCTTGACCCTTTCCCTGCCAGGTCACTATACCATACGACTATAGTGGGCTGGGAAGGGGGTGAGTAAGAAAAGTGGCCTCACTTGGGCCATGTGTTGTCACCTCACTCCCAGCGTCTTGTATGCCTTGGTTGAGAGTGGGGGTGCTGACTGTATAAGCTCCGCTGTGAGGCCACCTTTCCCAGAGAAAAAAAAAGCATAGGATGCAGTGTTATGGTCGGAGCTGCCACATTGAATCTGGCAAAGTAGGTTAGAGTTCTAATGTCAAATCCACATCCTGTGATTTTCGGCAAATTGCGTAATTTTCCTACATAAAATAAAAAAGAATTTGATCTTGTGTAGGGCTTCTGGTTTTATGGTGTCTATTTTTTTAAACATTTCCTTCTGTATTTATCCATATTTATTTTTGGGTAATTGTATCTGTATGTATCCACATTTTATTTTTGTTGCAAGCAAAAGAAGTTTCAGATGGTATTTTTTCACATTTATTTAAACAGTCACTGCACACTTGCACTCAGGTGTTATAGATTTAGATATATTCATATATACGACCAATTAGGGAAACACAATACATTCATCTGAAAACTTTGCCAAACTAATTTAAAGTGAACGTAGGCCTTAATAGACCTTGAGTAACTTGCATTAAGAAACCTTTCCTGTGGGGCTGTACACCCTAGGGACCAGAGGGGAGGATACAACTCCCTTTCTGTAAATATGCTTTTGAATCCTTTTCTTATCTAGTCACATTTGCTGTGCATTCAAAGACCGAAGTCAAATGTCAAGCTGTGTCTTCAAGGGACCAACACATTCTGTTTTTCCAATCCATCTTCACTGGGATTATTTAGACCTACATAAGAATCCTGTTTGGCGGAATTTTCTTCAAAATTTTTTTTTTCACGCAGAAGATCATTATTTTCCAGCATACACTATGATAAATCTGTTTATAAATTACCAAAACGCAAAGGTGAGTGTTCACATTTGTGAGGAAAGGAGGAGGGTGCTAAACGTATTGTTTCAACATAGGGAACATTTTCCACCAGAGAGAACAATGGAACTCGACCCAAAGGTCTTGGAGTGCTTTACCTGAGCGCCAGCTGAATTTCATTTGGCCATATGCATTGTTAACAGGCATGTGGAAATGAAGTGATATGCCTAGAATCACATGATGCTTTGCTAATGCAATGTGGGTGTGCTTTTTTAGTGGCACCCGAAAACATTCCTGAAACTACAATCCACCCTCACCCTAGATCGCAATCAAAATCGCAACAGCACCACATCGGGCACACTAAATTAAGTTAACGTGCAGCGGATGGTTCAGCATCGGCTACGCTGTCTTGTGTATACATTCTAATGCTGTAGCAGTCCGTTTTAACAGACATTTACACCCCCCCTCACGTACCCCCCCTCACCGGCAGACCTGAAGGACAATGGGGCAGCGAAAATGCGCACCCAATAAAGCAATGCACTCCCCACTGGGAGAGTGTGCTGAATGAGGATGACTACACCAGGCTCCCCATAGAGGGTCCACTCCTGATGAATGGAATTCAGGGAGAGAGTGCCAAATGCAGCACTTAAGAGACTGCCCCCTTAGTAAGGCGTCTTTCATGCACTGAGGGCAGCTGCATTCCTCTATGCACCAGATTAGGCAACCCTGAGCAGGAGCACGGCTGCTCCGCAGGATTGTCTGAATCTGATTTGTCTGTATTTTTCCATTCAGATTTATAAATACAGATAAAGGACACCAAGTTTTCCGGCTGCATTTATATGTAAAAATCCGTGTAAACTGAAAACCTGGAGCCTTAATCTTGTGTAAAGTAACTGGTGCTCATGTAAATTACTCCAAACACTATATAAAACAAAAAAACAAATAACTGGATCCGGAACATGGGCTACTTTTTTGGGGGTGCCCGGGTCTAATTGTGATCCCAATCCCACCCTGCTCATGCTCATTGTCAAACCTACCTCACAAACAAGGTGAAAGCCGTCCCCTTGTCGCCGTCGAGATCACAGCGAAGGGTCTGCTACTTGTCACATGCAGTTCAGGTTCTTTGGCTTAAACCACTGAGCGTGCTTGTGAATTTCCTTAGCACCAAGCCATCACACACAAGCATCAAGCTGTCACAGGCACTTCTGCTTCTCTAGACGAAACCACCAAATGAGCTTGGGAATTTCCTTAGTGCGAAGCCATGACATGTGCTTCTGCGTCTCTAGATGAAACTGATGAATGCAGTTGCAAACTACAAATGATTCTGCTTCTTTAAGGCGCAAGAGGCTTTGCGCCAGACGCAGTGCAGGGGGCCAAGGCTCAGGGCCTTTACAGCAGGCAGATGCTCAGCTTTTCCTGCTTAGATCTGTGAATCGAAATTTGCCTAGCTTACGTAACGGTAAGTTTCAATTCTATTAAGGACACGGAGGCGAGGATTATGCTATATCTTCCTTCGCTTTATTAACATAAAGAAACCACAGCAGCTTAGGAAAAGATATAATAAGAACAAAAAATGCTTTAAACATAAAGCATTAACGTAATGTTCAACAAAAAATCAACAACAACTCCCAAGAGTCTCTTTGTTATAATCATAGTCCACAGTCCTTTGTCACTGTTCATCATCCCTATATAACCGGACTTCCCATCATCTTCCTCCTCTTTCTTCGCGCAGATCACGCTTAAGCCTCATTGGTCCTGTTTAGCACCGTCGTTGCCTGTCAAAAAAGGAACGGCATCAGCGAGGTGGCCCAGGAAAAGGCGACAACAAGGCGAGGAGCATTCAGTGAACAACACAGTACTGACAACGTAAAGGAAAACGCTTTACTTACTGCCATACGGGTGGGTAGAGACACCACCGTAGTCCGGGTGGGATAATCCTCGCCTCCGTGTCCTTAATAGAATTGAAACTTACCGTTACGTAAGCTAGGCAAATTTCGATTCTATGTCAGGACCGGAGGCTTCAGATTATGCTAGTTTAAAGCTTACTTACCACCAACTGAGCTAAATCCACCACCGGCTTAAAATAAAACCTCTTGAAGGTGGAATCCGAGGACCAGTCCGCCGCTCGCATAAGGTCCTCCAGACGAGCACCCACCGAGAATGCCTTAGAGGCCATGGCTCCCCTGGCGGAGTGTGCTCCAAAGAGAGAAGTATTGATGCCCGCTTCCTGCATGACCCAACGCACCCACCGAGCAATAGTGGGGGAGGAGACAGCTTTGTGTGGCTTCCGCAGGGCAATCAACAACTGACGCTCGCCCGGAGGGCGCAGATCCAAGGTCAGGTCCTCATATGCTTTGAGGCATTGCACGACACACCACTTAGGAGTGTCAGTAAAGGCTGGATAAGAAATGGAACGCGACGACGTCTTAGTGCGTCGACCCACCGTAAAAGTAACCCCCTCCGGGGAAAAAATGCGTGCAGAAACATCCAGCGCGCGCACGTCCGAGACGCGCCTACAAGAGACCAGACATAACAACATGGCTAATTTCGCCGAAAGCTCCTTCAGAGACAGATAAGAATTCGCTGGCCACGATAGGAACAGGTTCAGAACCAAATTGACGTCCCAAAGGACGGAGTACCTGGGCTCAGGCGGCAGTGCGAGGCGAACCGCACGCAGAAGCCGGCACACAAAAGGGTGTTCCCCTACCGGATGGCCATCGATGTTATCATGGCCCGCAGAAATCGCCGACCGGATAGCATTGATCGTTCTATACGCCAAGCCCTTGTCGGCCAAATGAGCCAGGAAATTCAGCACGGGAACAAGGCCGGCGACCATGGGATCCAAATCCCTTCGTAAACACCAACGCATCCACTTAAGCCAAGCGGATCTGTAACGCTTCGTCGTACTATCGGCCCATGCTTTGGAGAGCAAGTGCTCAGCTGACCCCGAAAGGCCCGGGAGCGTCCAGCGTCTCCTGAGAGCCTCCACGCCACGAGGCGGAGAGTGTTCTGCATGACGAGAGGGTGAGGTTCCCGATCCGGGCTCGTCAGGAGCAGAGGAAACAGGGGGAGTAGGATTGGAAAATCCCAGGAAAGTTCCAGAAGAACCGGAAACCAAACTTGAGACCTCCACAGCGGTGTAACCAACACCAGGTCCGCACCCTGGCGGCGTATTTGAGCCGCCGTTCGCATGATCATGGAGAACGGGGGAAACGCAAACGGCTGTTCCCGACTCCAATCCTGCAAGAACGCGTCCGTGGCCTCCGCCAGAGGGTCCGGCCTCCAGCTGTAAAACCGCGGCAGCTGGTGGTCGAGACGGGACGCGAAGAGGTCCACCGAGAAGGGGCCCCAAAGGGAGTGTAGCCACCGGAAGACTCCCGGATCCAGTTTCCACTGGCTGGCATCCCTGAGATGTCGAGAGTGCCAATCCGCCACCTGATTGGACTGGCCTGGTAGATACTCCGCCGTCACCGCAATGTGACGAGACAGGCAATAATCCCAGAAGTCCTTCGCTAAATCCGCCAATGCGCGGGACCGAGGACCTCCCAGGTGGTTCACATATCGGACCGCCGAGACATTGTCCATCCGTAGCAGGACACAAGCCTTGACCGAATCTTTGGTCCAGCAGCGAACCGCGAAGGAGCCCGCAAGGAGCTCCAAACAATTGATATGCAATTGTTGTTCTTCTGACGACCAGGCGCCGCCGGTGGAAAAATCCCCGCACCGGGCGCCCCAGCCCGACCTGCTGGCGTCGGACTCTATTATTAAGTCCGGAGCCGACCCGAAGATCGCTCGCCCATTCCATGCCTCCATGTGAGACAGCCACCATGACATCTCCTCCTTCACTTCGTCCGTGAGGGGAACCCACTGATCGTAACACATCCCACGGCGCAAATGCTGCGCTTTCAGGCGCTGAAGAGCCCTGTAGTGCAGTGGGCCTGGGAAAATCGCCTGGATGGAGGACGACAGAAGACCCACCACCTTGGCGACATGGCGCAGTGACGTACGATCCCTCGCGATCGTCTGCCGAAGCAGGTGTCGTATCTTTGCGACCTTCCGGCTCGGCAGGCTCAAAACCGCCTGCACCGAGTCCACCACGAAACCTAAAAAGGTGATCTGCTGAGTGGGAACCAAGACCGACTTGGAGCCGTTGACGACGAACCCCAGCCTCTGAAGCAGGCCGACCGCTTGACGCAGCTGTCCTGCCAGCACTTCCGGGCACTGCCCCATGAGGAGGATGTCGTCCAAGTATACTATCATACGGACCCCCTGGCTTCTGAGAAACTCCACTACCGGGTGAAGGACCTTCGTGAAGCACCACGGGGCCGAAGAAAGGCCGAACGGCAGGGCGGTGAATTCGAACACCTGGCCGTCCCACAGGAATTGTAGGAAACGACGATGAGGGGGGTGGATGGGAACGACCAAGTAGGCATCCTTGAGGTCCAGTCGCACCATCCAATCCCGAGGGAGGAGCACGTCCCGAAGGAGGTGGATCCCCTCCATCTTGAAGTGACGGTAGACCAACCACCCATTGAATTCCTTGAGATTGATCACAGGCCTCTTGCCCCCATCCGTCTTGTCTACCAAGAAGACGTTGCTGAGGAACCCATGCGGGTGGCGTGTTGATAGGCGGATGGCTCCCTTGCGCAGCAAGTCCGAGGCCTCCCCGTCTATCAATCGCGCGTCGGAATCTGAGAAAACCATCGGGCGCGGGGGCCTCACCTGAGTTGGCTGGTCGTGAAACTCTATATGGAAACCTCTCACAGTTTGCAAAACCCAAGCATCGGCAGTGAGCAACTCCCACTCCCCGTAAAAGCTTGCCAGCCGCCCCCCAATCGGAACTTGATCCAAGCAAAGTACACTTACCGGGGGCATTTCCTTGTCCGGACCTCTTTTGAATGCTCTTCCACCATAGCGTTGTCCCCTGGTGGGGTAGAAATTGGTGTAGTTGGCCGAGGTCTGGTACTGACCCCTTCCGGAGCCTTGTCCACGGTTGTTGGTCTGCTGACCACGGCCGATCGCGCGGCCCCTGCCGCGACCGGCCCCTCCAGAAAAACGCTGGTGGAACACCCTCTTGATGCTGGACTGTGCCTTGTCCAGCGACGTGAACGTGTTCACGAACTTCCCAAGCTCGCGGATGAAAGGCTCACCGAAGAGGCCACCCTGGGCCACGGCACCTGCCTCCGACGAGGCCAGGTCCCCCAGCTTCGGGTCCAGCTTAATAAGGAGCGACCGCCGCCGCTCCGTGGACAGGGCACAGTTGGCGTTGCCCAAGAAGACGATCACCCTCTGGGCCCAGTTGGAGAGCACCTCCGGTGAAATGGCGGTGCCATTCGCTCGAGCCTCCTCCGCCATATCGAGGATCTTCGTGGCGGGCCCGACCGCATCCAACAGCTTGTCCTGGCAGGCCCGCCAGGACCGATCGATCCCCTTCCTGGGGTCCTTCATGAATTTCGCCAGGAAGGTGGCCATCTTGGGGTCCAATTCTGGTGTCATGGCCACCTTCCCCTCCAAAGTAGGCCGAGGGCATTCCCCGCGCAGGCAACCCCTCGCCTCCTTCTCCAGGGGCTTGCGCAGCCGGCCCGCGACAAACTTCGCCACCGTCTCCCCCGGGGCCCAGGCCGCGGATCGGGGGTGGACGATCTCGTCCGGGTCCAGCATGCCCGACTCATCTCGGGGCATCTCCTTTCCCGAAGGCGCCGGGAGCCAAGACCGGGTCGACTCCCCGTCGTCATCCGTGTCCGGAGAGTCGTAGATCGGGGAGGCGGGCGCCGTCGACAAGCCGCCCGAAGTGCCAGGGTCCACCAAGGGTGTCGGAGGCACCGCCGTCGCCTTGGCCAGGAAGGCGTCACGAAGACGCTCGAAGGCGCCCTTATCCACGCCTTGGGCCTCCGATGAAGGCCCCTCACCCCGGGGTCTCTTCGGAGCGGGCGGCAACTCGCCGGACGTCCCCGGGAGCTCGGGGGACGGCGGCACCTGCGCCGCTGCCAGCTTGGCACACTCCTCCACGATGCGGGCCGAAAGGCGGTCCTCCATGGGCCCTACCACCTCCGTCACACAACGATAGATGGAGTTGTCCACCGCCTGATAAAACTCATCATCCTGCAGATAGGGGCAGGCCTCCTCATCATACTCCCCTTCCATCTCGGAACCAAGGGCAAATGCGGGGCACCCAGGAGGGCGGCAACCGAGAAAGTTCTCGAATGTGGGCAGGCCCAGCGGCTGCGATCACGTTTTGGGCCAGCTGACGTGGCAGGTGGGCTGCACCAACCCCCAAGCGCGCAGACCCTCCTCGCCGGGACCGGGTCTACGTACCCCTCAAGCGCGCTAGGCCACACACGAATAAAGAGGTGCACAGATCTCGCCCGAAGGCGATTCACGCGGTCAAAACCGCCATACAGACCCCAAAGGGCATCAAGTTTGTGAAAGTACAGACCCGAATCACCAGGTGTCAGAGGGGTACGCGAGGGTCGGCTCCTGCGCAAGCAGACCCCGCGGCGTGGCTCCTCGTACCGCGGAGGCGCGCCGGAGGGTCGGCGAGGCGACAGGCCGCCCCCTTGCGGTCTATGTACACACCGCACACAAGTGGGAAAAAAGTCGCGTAGGAACGGTAGAACGTTCCCGCAACTAGGGGACTCTGAAAGGAAATAAACCATGCAAGGAGTCCCCAAAGACCGCAAGACAATCAATCACAATAAAAGAAGACAAATAGAAAAGCACTTATCTGGCTGCGGGAGCAGCGAAGAAAGAGGAGGAAGATGATGGGAAGTCTGGTTATATAGGGATGATGAACAGTGACAAAGGACTGTGGACTATGATTATAACAAAGAGACTCTTGGGAGTTGTTGTTGATTTTTTGTTGAACATTACGTTAATGCTTTATGTTTAAAGCATTTTTTGTTCTTATTATATCTTTTCCTAAGCTGCTGTGGTTTCTTTATGTTAATAAAGCGAAGGAAGATATAGCATAATCTGAAGCCTCCGGTCCTGACATAGAATCCCTCCTCTTATGGGTAGCCTCGCTTTCATGCAGACATATATCCACTGTAGTACTGCCTAGCAGTCAGTGGGTCCATCCCATCAAGGTGATTGCAAAACAGCTCTTCTGAGATACAGAACTGTCTCCAGGTCTGTTCTTCTTGTTATGTTGTTATAAACTGTAGCTGCCTGTGGAAAGCGCCGGGACACTCTTTTAGAGTAGCCGAGCGCTATACAAACGCATTTTAACAAAAATAACAAAAAATAACAGGTGTGGTGTGGTACAGCGGCCAGGGCAGCTGACTTCGGAGCACAGGGTTCACGGTTCGATCCTGGGCTCCAGCAGCAGCGCAGCTCAGCACCATGTGACTCTGCGCAATAGCTCCCTTAATTTCCACGACATCTCCCAGCACCTTGAGACCCGTAAGGGTGAGTAGTTTGCGCTTTACAAATAAGTTTCTTTCCGAACCTGGCAAGGGGAGTAGGCAGTGACTCCAAACTCTGGAGCTCAAAGGTTTTTCTCTTTCTCTATGGTTGTGGGTTTCCCGGTACTGGTTACTGATCCTTCCACAAATACAAGTGGTTTACTCTTATACTAAAAGTGGCTTGCATCCGGCTCACCAGTAGAATGTGGAATGATTCAATTCTGATGTAAATTTCCCTAAAATGAAACTGGCAGATTAGAAAGACATAGGAGGAAAACATACAATTTATGACAAAATTCAACTCCAATGTCAGTTCAGAATTTACTCAATATCTTTTAAGAAAATCAAATGAAGTGCATCTCAGCGGTGCATGCCCTTGTAAGAAGCTCTTCGCAATAATTTCTGACATCTATAGCCCAGCATCAATATCAAAGGGAATGGAAGCACTTACAACTTCTGTAACTCCTTAGCAGACAATATCAAGAAAAAGGCAACGGAAGCCGGTCTGTAATTTTTGAGCTTGGTAAGGGCACACAACAGGGATGCCCCCTGTCGCCTATTCTCTTCTCTTGATTTATGTTTATTCTTAATAAACAGTTATAAAAAAAAGAAAAAGGCAGCAGGCATTGAACATTTTTTTCCCTTACAAGCAGACTGCAAAATCCCTCTGTGCTACAAGTAAAACCAAATAATCCATCCTCTAACTTGCAATGACATCCTTCATAATGCTTACAATAAAAAGAAACCAATGATCTGATCAAAGCTATAAATATAGCATGATCTCCTACAGACCTCTGCCCCCTGAAAGTAAAAGCATTCTTTGGAAAGCGTGTCCAGCCATACCAGCCACACTAATCCAGTTGTCAATGACAACTGGAGAACTCCTCGATGAGCTAAAAGGTGCTACATTAACCATGTGCTAAAGAAGCCAGAGCTTAATTAATTAGACTCCACAAATTACAGTCAGTATCCTTTGGATCAGCTCATGGATAGATCCCTGGAAATGCAGTGTTCGCTCAGATATCTGGTTTCATTGAACAACACCAACTACTCTCTAACAGAAAGACAGGATATAGGCCAGCATGGAATCAGCACTAATCTCCATAGGGGATGAGCTCAAGAACTCTAAGGGCATAAAAGGAGTGATAGCCCTCCTCCTCCTGGACCCTATCATCAATATTTAACGCAGATGAAAGGCTAAATGAAAGAGGAATTGAAAGCACTGTGCTCCACTGGATAAAATCCTGCCTCGCCAACAAATCTTCACATTTAAATCTAGGCTAGGCCGCATTGCCCTCTAAGATAGGTGTTCCTAAAGGATTCTCTTCTTTTTAATGTTCATTCCCCTTCTCTCTAACCTTATTAAACCCTTCAGGCTTACCTGCCATAACTAAGATGGTGATACTTGGATAATCTTAAAGCTAGAAAAACATTCGTACATTCTCACCTCCTGGCCAAGGAATGGCCTTCTAGCATAATACCAACTGATTTAAGTAATCCCATTAAATTTAAATGTGTTAAAAAAAAAAGAAAATCTCAATGGCTGGACATGATCACCCTCCATCTGTGCTGCCTTTGGAGTTAGGGCAACCACGAACTACATCAAAGCGCAAAAAAAAATTACAAAGGCTTCCGGGTTCAATATTCCTAGTGTTGTCACGTCTTCACTATGTGAACGACTTTACAATTAAAACACAAGTACTAAACTTGACAATGTCGGATCACATCACCCCTGCCCTAAAAGCTTTACACTAGTTATCGATAGCAAGTAAGATCCCGCTCATTTGGAGATCCATGAGAAAGTACCTGCCTGCTGTCTTGCAGTCAAAACTCAAAACTATCCAGTCAAAAATGAAGATCTGAAATGGCAGTGCTCCTAGTGATTCCTTCATAAAAACCTGCTCTTTCTCTGTTCAGCCTTGCAAGCTCTGGAACAAGCTCCCAAACAGAGTAAGGATCACTGAAAGCCCCCTAAAAAGCAATACAAACAGGTCTGTTCCTGAAATCGAGATTCAAAAGCACGTTTGGTTTGTATCCTGTATATACAAACCTAATGTGCTTGCAGCGCATAAACGGGTTTCTCACACTCCTGTCACATACTGTACTGCTGCACCAAGTCTGGAACACCTCTCCAGGCTTCACTCATGACATCAAAACACTTCCTCATAACTATCACCTCGTCCGACTATTTTCTTCCAGCCTAACACAAAAACAGAGCAGCAATGTACTATAATTTAAGCGCAAAAGCGCTTTCGGATCCCACCAAGGAGTATAAAAATGATATAGATTGCTACATTAAAATACTAAAGTATTTCACGTGTCCAGCTCTGGGACTGGTTTCAGACAGTTCCTGACTTTTACGTATCCCTCTAGACTGGTCAAACCACAGACGTGCGTGTCAGCAGGAAGGTGTGGTGATGCTGGTATCTACATGTAGGTGGGGACACAAAACAAAGACACAAAAGAAAGACTTTTTTACTTGGCTACCTCTCAGCCTGTTGGAGATACCCTCTTCCAGCGCCATACTTCTTCTAGAGAGGTTAAGGGCTTCCTTACACTATAAAAGGACCCTTTGTCTCAAATTCTCCACACCCTTGACTCGGGACCACTGGCAAGGAACGTGTGGAATGCTTTTCAGTTCTCCTGGCTGTCTGGCAGACTCTCTCCAGCCTCCATCTTGCGTACCACCACTTGAGCAGGAAATCCAAATCTATTCCAGTGTTGCCACAGGAAGGGGAAGCACAAACACTCCAAGCACGTCCTACGGCACAGTCAGAAAGCATACCTGCGCTATCCATGCCCCACATAAATGAAGAAAAGAACCAATTTGAAACAGGAGAGGTCAGGCCATTAGCCAAGTCTCCTTGGCTGGTGATGGGCAAAAGGCTGGTCCGGCCCTCATAATCTGATGCTGCCATCACGGTCATCCTCCACAGCCCGGTGAAGGTACATGGTGTGCCCGTCTAGCCACACAGCTCGGCTCTGCATCACAGTCCATGTCACAGAGGACCCTCCGTGCACATGTGATAGAGCGCGCGGGTCACCCGGCTCACCCAACTTTTCCACGCACTGGGCCCTGGCGTGATTATTTCCAATGTTAACGTTTTACTGGGGTGAACCAGGCGATTTCACGCACGCTCCTATGAGTAATCGGTTGGGTGATTCTTACACCACTCACTATTCATGTACCTGACTTACCACAGGCACATTACTCCTGACGGATCAGGAGCTAGCAGTGGACAGGAGATAAGAGTTTTCCTAAAAGGGAGAGACTTCTTTACACTTGAAATACTTTTGAGCAATACTTTAATGTATAATGACCACAGACACCTTGATGGTTTTAAGGGTTTTATATAGTAAAAGTTTAGGACGAAAATGCCATTACAAGTAGGCAAATGCAAAGCAATACATCGATGATTAATATCAGGACCAGAATGTAACTATGAATTAACGTGAGTATCATAGAGTAAAAGGGGACACTATAGGGCATGAATCACAATCAACATTTTAACTAATATGGTTTAAACTAGGGCAAGGACGTGAGAAAGACCTAAGGTGTGGCCTAATACCTTTATACTAATTCCTAAACCTTATGCTATCTTTACTAACTTTACGGCAACCATACTAAGGGAAGGGGAATAAGTGGAACAAGCTAGATAAACAGTCGGGTTTAACAATGTCCTATAGGAAGGGTAAGAAGTGGAACATTTACTAATAATCAATTGCATACCATTACATTCAAAGGAGATATGGAGAATATCACAGGCAAGATTGCTTTAATCAGAGGAGGAAAAGTTGAGGGTATAGTATAGACAGACACCTATGTCAATAGTTACCTAGGTGAGAATGAGGACTAACCCTGGTCACGGGTCAGTTGGGAAAGAACGGGACAAGGACCCTCAAGGATTCAGGAATACCAGAAGGTGAGCAGGTACAGCTCATGGACAGTCAGGACAGGATACCCCTCAGGTCTGGGTCAGGACTGGGTTCACCAAGGCACGACCGACCCCTCACAGCTTCGGTTGCAACGCCAGCGTTACCCCCTCTTCTGCACGGAATCCGCCAATAACCCCGATTGGGTTTTCGAATCTCCCAGCAAAGTGCTTCGCTTAGCACTTAGGACTAATTTCCACCCCTTGGAGTTTGTGGAAAGTTTCAGGCAGAATGCTCCGCAGCACTCTGTATCAGGCACCTATAGAGTTCGTAGGGTCAGTGACAGGTCTGCTACTCGGACAAGTCGGACAATTTCTCTAAGCTAAGCTAGGCTATATATACAGTTTTGAGTCCCCAAGACCACCCATAAATGTTGCAAAATGACAAAGCCCCATCTTCTGATTGGTCAAGGGAGGTGGTTTGGTCATAGGTACCACCTATACTGCACGTGACATTACCCCTCCCCCTAACACCTGGTTCCCAGGCCTACGTGTGGGAAAGTACAATAGTGAAGAAAAGGTTTGCAACATTGTTGCACATTCAAAATAGAAATAGTATCATCTTCAAGGGCAAAGGTGCGCCTGGAAAGGACAGTCCCCTTTTCAATGGCCAATCTGGTCAGGTTCCATTGCTGCACGTCCCAGAATTTTGATCATGTGATGAGGGATACGTCAGCTTCAAAATGGAGTCCAACCTCAATTCAAGGCCCTCATTTACGCGGTACATGTAAAGTAAGCGAAAACAAATTAATAACACAGAATAAAATGAATACACTGTACACCATGACCAACTACTCTTAATCCCTTATTTTATAATACTTATAGCATTAAGAGTTAGTGCAAAAAAGATGCATAGACAAAAGCGGCTTAAGATAGCATGAAGCATGATTAGTGACAAGCGGCCATTTTAACACCACTGCGCATGAGCGAACTTTTCCCTCCAGATTGCAAGTGCGTCACATCACATGGGTATGACCGACGCATGCGCAGACTGGATTTCTGCAAAGCGGACATTTTATTAATGTGCAAGCTTGATTATGATGAAAAACACATAGGCAAGCCTCCTAGGGACACCCGTGTGTTGGGGAAATACAAATAAAATGACAAACAATCGGAGTTAGTACAGTTATGATTTAAACGAGGTTCATGAAGAGAGCAAGTCGCGTTACGTTCGAATCCTTGCTCCATCAATCCCCTCTTTGATGATATTTACTATCATCACTACACATGAAAACAGATGCCAACTTCATTCATCCAATTCATCCATGTCAATCTCAATGAACTTATTGTTGAGCTTTCTCTCCGCTTCTCTGTGTGTGATTGTTCTTTATTTTCTTATATATCTGATTTCTTAATTCTTCTAATTCTAAGTCTTCAGCTTTTCGCTTTCCTCTTTTATTCACTACATATTTTCTGCATTTCTGGCATTTGCAACAGATGAATATGATCAGAATAATCACACCTAATCCAGCTATTGGCATCAGTATTTTCCATAGAAGACTTTTACCTAAGTTAGAGAACCAACTACCTACAGAGGAGAGACCATCAGTCAGTCTCTTCCAGGCACTGTCAACCTCTAATGGTTTGAGTTCTTTTTCCAAATTAGTGATGTTTCTTACATATTTCTTAATTTCGACACTTTTATCAGGAATGTAAGTGCAACAATGTTGTGCCCTCAGCATCCTGCAGACTCCGCCCTCTTTTGCCAATAAGGTATCAAGAGCAAGGCGATTCTGTAAAACCATTGATCTGATCGCAACCATTTCGGTATTGATCATCAGAAATCCAGCAGCAGTGTCAGTAGATAACCGATCCACCACTGTAGATAATTTGCAGATTCTATGAGTATTCAGAACTACCCCCATTCCAGGTATCAGTGCACTAAAAATATCACCTACAATTTCTCCTACACTTTCACGTTTCCTACGCACTAAGCCATTAGTAATTTCATTGCTTCCAGCTGCATTGTTCACATGGTATATTTTCGGAAAGACAATGCAAAAGTAGCAGCTTCCATACCAGTGATCTGGCAATTTGAAATACGCCTTGTTTCCACATATATAATAAATTCCTGGAAACACAGGTTCTGACCCATTTTTGAAACCCCAACCTCCAATTACCTTATAATTATGTTCACACTCGCTGGAACCAATGAATACATTGTTATAATACTCAGTCTTTTCCCTATGTAGACAGAGTTTCCCTTTCCGTTCAGAATCCAGCAACAGAGCAGAAGTAACTTCGCTTTGAGAGGTGTTATCCATGTTTTCAGCCCATCTAGGTATTCGGTCCTTCTCGTCATTTGCCTTTTTCTGAAACTTTTCCCTTCTCTTCTCTGCCATTTTTAAGAACATTTTCTCTTGTGCATGTAAGGAACAAGTCAGGTTATCTTTTCTAGCTTCATCTAAGTCTATGTCACCTATAGTCAGGAAATATTCCCCCATGTAGCGAGTCACTCCACCAAGGGTATGTACAAGATTCAGATTCCCTCTAATAGGAAGTTCTGAAAAGATAACGTCAGTGTTTGAGAAATAATACTGTAAAGTGCTTCTATAGAATAAGCTCGCTAATATACTACAGGAAATTCCATAGGTCAGGGGTAAATGGTGGTATGTCACGCCTTCAGCTACTGAAGTAGGTAGCATCATGCAGACATAGCAATCTTCTATTTCCATAGCTTCTACATAGTGCACTAAAAGGTTTGCGAAAACATTTAAGTGTGTCCTGTTCTTCATTTCGGGATAATGTAGTTCTCCCTCGTCTGCTGTTTCTAAGTCAGGCCGTGTATGTCTCAGCCTCATCGAATTGTCACGTCTTTCTACTCTTCGTGGTGTTTCTTCGGTATGTACAACTTCTGCGTCTTGTGTCGTCAAGTCTGTAGGATATATGTTAGGGTCTTTGCTTATCATAAAAGGTATAAACACTGTTAATCCTATCCATATCATTACTAGTACCACTACACTACAGATGCATATTTTACAGCATGTTTTGCAACAGCTAAATCTGGATCTTCCAGTGACATTTGAATCAGACATTTTATCTTACAGGTGGCTTTCTCAACCCCTCTTCGTTTCTTCTCAGCAGAGGGTTTACTTTGCTTCACCTCAAGGAGGGTCTTCGTCAGAACTCCGACCAGCAATGGACCCTTCGTCGCTTTTGCCACAAGCTTCGGGCTCATTAATTTCTTCCAACACCAGATAAGTCCATTCAGGGCTCCGATACAGTTTGTTCTGTTTCTTTACTCTGCCGCCCTTTCGGATGGATTTTCCTCGGGCTTCTTTTCTTTCACTTTCAGCCCTTTTCCGGTCTTTCAGTTTTTCTTCGACTGTTTTTATTCTTATTCTCAGTCTTTTTACATATCGGGGTTCATCCTTCTTTTCGATCCTATTTGTAGTCGAGGAAACTTGCTCTTCCTCGTGAACTCTTTTGCTTTTTCTTCTTTGTCGCACTATTGCTTCAGCAGTGTCTTTTTCCCTTCCTGTCTGACTAGCTCCAGGTCTTTCATCTATTTCTTCTGCCTGGTCCCTAATCTGACCTAGTTCAGGTGTAGACTGTATTTGATCTTCGTTCGTGAGTGATTCACTGGACTCTTCTTCCTGAACACGTTCATCTATTACTAACTGGCCTGGTTCATGCTCTTCGATCTCTTGATTTTCTTCCGCATGAACTTCTGCTTTGACTACTATCTGTCCCTTTCCAGCCTCCTCTGTCTGAGAAGGAGTGTCGATGACTTGATCTGTCCCTACTTGGCCTATTCCCTGATCAGATTTGATGATGGCTTTGATGATCTGACCTTCTTCTTCTTGTTCTGACTCACCTGCACTGTCCCACTCACTACCTAGATAAGAGTATTTTCTGGTTCTTATTGGATCAAGAACCAAGTCATCAGCAGGAAACCATTCAACTTCTTGACTTGTGCCTGGCAGTTCGATGTCAGCGGGATCCGGACCCTCTTCTGGAGTCTCCTCAGCTGGACTACCTTCGGCTTCAGTCGCGTTTTCTCCAGTCACCTTCTTCGTGTGACTTGCATGGATCCACTTTGGTACACCAGCACACTTCACAGCAGTTGTGGTGACAAGGATCACTTGTCGAGGCTTGCCCCACTTCGGTTTAAGGCAACTCTTCCGGGTATGTTTCTTCAGTACCACCCAGTCACCTGGTTTCAGCTTGTGTGCTGGGGTGGTAGGCCATTCGACAGCAGTCTCTCCAATCTGGTGAGAGATAGAACGCACTTGGTCACCCAACTGCCTGCAGTATTCTAGCACCATATCATCAGTAATACTTAGCAGTTTGTGTCCGGGTACCCATGCCTGTCGCATCACTCTTCCCATCAAAACTTCATGGGGGCTCAGGCCTGTCTTTCTGTTTGGAATACTTCTCAAGCTCATCAGTACCATGGGCAAAGCCTCTATCCAATTCATTTTTGTGGAGTCACACAGTTTTGCCAGCCTGGACTTGAGAGTGCCGTTTATCTGCTCGACTATCCCAGAAGCCTCTGGATGATAGGCACAGTGCAGCCTTTGCTCCATTTTGAATGCTTTGCAGAGTTCTTTTAGGACTTCGTTTGAAAAATGTCCACCTTGGTCTGTTTCAATTGTCTCAGGAATTCCAAAGCAGGGGATCAGTTCCCTAAGTAACAATTTAGCTACAGTCAGGGCATCATTCTTCTTTGTTGGATAGGCCTCCACCCACCGTGAAAACAAGCAAACTATGACTAGGACATATTGGTATCCCTTGCACAGGGGTAGTTTTATGAAGTCTGCCTGCATCCTAATGAAGGGACCTTCTGCTCTCCCAATTGTACTTTGTTCCACTACTGTCTTCTTTCCGGCATTGAACTGTTGACACACTAAACACCTCTGACAAAGTTTGTCTGCTGTGCTCCTGAATTTTGAACTGTAGAACACCTTTTCAAACATACTGCACATGGCATCCCTCCCAATGTGTAATGGTTCATGTATTATCCGTGCCATTGCGGTAACCAGTCGCTCAGGTAATACAGGCATACCAGTCTTGTTGACCACAACACCATCTCCTTCCCTTGGTCGACATTCATCCTGCCTCCACATGTCCCTTTCTTTCCTGTCTGTTGTCTGTTGTAGTTCTCTCAATTCATCCCATGTTCCCAACCTTTCAAACAACATCAGTTGGCAGCTGCTTTCACCTCCCCATAATTTAATTAGGAGGGACATTTTATGTCGGGCGCAGTACTGGGCAATTTGGTCAGCATATCTGTTTCCGGCTGTCACCTCGTCATTTCCAGATCGGTGAGCCGCACACTTGACCACAGCCAATTCTTTGGGCAATTGGATGGCTTCTAGTAAGTTTTGTACTGGTTTCCCATTCCGGATAGGAGAACCTGAGGAAGTCATGAATTCTCTTTGCAACCAGAGCTGGCCGAAGTCATGAACAACCCCGTAACAGTACTGACTGTCAGTATAAACAGTTACTCTTTTGTTTTTCCCAATTTTACAAGCTCTTGTTAGAGCAATGAGCTCCGCTACTTGAGCAGATTTAACTTCGCAAAGATAGGAAGCTTCCAGGGTCCTTTCCAAAGTGACTACAGCATAGGCAGCACTCAAACCTCCATTCTCATGTCTCAAGCATGAACCATCCACAAACATTTTGAGGTCTTCATCAACCAAGGCCACTTCTCTGATATCAGGACGGGGTTTTGTGCTAAATTCAGTCAGGTCTATGCAGCTATGGTCAATTTCACCTCCTGCCTCTACATCAATGGGAAGGGGCAATAGTGTGGCAGGGTTCAGAATGTTACATCGGGAAATTACTACATTTTCTGCACCAATGAGAATCCTCTCATACTTGGTCAGCCGACTAGGGGTGAGATACTGTGTCTTGGTTCGGGTGAGCAAGATCACAACTGAATGAGGAACAAATACAGTGACAGGATGTCCCATCACAATGTTCTCACTCTGCTCTAGACTTGTACAGGTAGCAGCTACTGCTTTCAGGCATCCCGGTAATCCAGCAGCCACTGGATCTAGGGCGGCCGAAAAGTAGGCCACGGGACGTCTAATCAGACCATGTTCCTGGGTTAAGACCGAGAGCGCACAATTGTCTCTCGTGTCACAGAACAGTTCAAAGTTCTTAGTGTAGTCAGGCATTCCTAATGCAGGAGCTGTGCACAGACAATTTCACAATTTTACCCACGCAGTCATGCATTCATCATTCCAGCAAACTGGGTCTTCCGCTCCTTTCTTTGTCATGTTAATCAAGGGTTTAGCTATAGCCGCGAAACCCACTATCCACTGTCTGCAGTACCCAACAACTCCTAGGAACATTCTTACTTCTTTCTGGGTTACTGGTAGTGACATTTCTCGAATTATTTTAATTCTTTCTGTAGTGACTTTCCGGATCCCTTTCTCTATCTGGTGCCCCAGATATTTTACTGAGTTCTTACAGAACTGCAGCTTGTCGGGTGAGACCTTATGTCCTCCTTTTCCTAGGTGATTCAGCAAGGCAATGGTATCAGTGACACAGTCGTCTTGACTTCTAGATGCCACCAGTAGGTCATCTATGTACTGCACCAGGACAGACTCTTTAGGCAGTACCAAAGATTCAAGGCATTTCTTTAGAATCTGGTTGAAAATCGATGGACTTTCAGTGTACCCCTGGGGGACACGATTCCAGACATAGACCTGGCTGTTGAATTCAAAACTGAAAAGGAATTTGCTTTCTGGATGCAATGGGATGGAAAAGAATGCATGGCACAGGTCAATGACAGTGAACCATTCCGCATCCCATGGAATCTGGTACAGTATTACTGCAGGGTTAGGCACTATTGGACAGCAAGGTACTACAATTTGGTTTACCTTGCGCAGGTCCTGCACTACCCTATACTTTCCGCTAGGCTTCTTAATTCCAAGTATGGGTGAATTACAGGGACTGCTCATCACTTCCTGAATGATGTTTGCTTTGAGCAATCTGTCTAATTCCTTTGCAACTCCTTCTTTCACTTCTGCACTCATTTTATACTGTTTGGTATTTGGGTATACAGCATTTGCTTTTATAGCTATTTTAACTGGGTCTACATTTGCCATTAAGCCTACATCTTTTCCAGTAAAATCCCAAACTTCAGGTATTACGCTCGATTGCAGTTCTTCAGGTAGACTTTCAATGGACATGGGCTTAATATCTGTGTCGGGCCTCAGTAACATCAATTTATACAGGCCATCTTCATCGGGGGTCTGAATTTCAACACCATTTGGTGAGCAAAAGATGGTGCAACGCATTTTGCACAGCAAATCTCGTCCTAATAGGTTCACGGGACTAGAATCACAGACCACAAATCTGTGCATTTCCTTGAAATTCCCTATGGAAATTTCCATAGGCTCAGTTACCGGAGTACTGATTATTTGATTTGAAACTCCCACTACTTGGATAGCATCTCCCGAGAGGGGTAGGTTAGGAACGTCCACTGTTCTCACAGTGGAACGGGTAGCACCAGTGTCCAACAGAAAGGTGACATCTGTCCCTTCAACCTTTCCTTCAATGTATGGTCCAGTCTGGTCTACCGGTAAGGAAGCGCCAAGCACGCACTCCTTGTCCTCCCCTCTCAGGCCCCGTCAGTATTGATCATCACAGAGAAAAGTATCATTTAACAGGTACTGTGGAATGGGTGCATTTCTTTCATTCTCTCCTTCCCACACTTCGACCCTTTCATTCTGTTGACCCTGATTCCTATAATTTTGTCTAGGAGCGCGTGGCACCGGGGGTTGATTTACCTGCTGTTGGGTCTTTCGGATCCCCTCTTTCTGCACCTGTGGATTTAAACCATTTACGGGGGCATTACCAGCCTGCATATGCGGACATTTATCTCTCCAATGCCCCATCTGACCACATCCGTGACAGGGGAATTTTTCCATAGCCTCTTCCCTACTCATTTTTACCCGGGGCCTGCCTCCACCCCCAGTATTTGGATTTGGAGCATTATTATTATTAGTCATTTTACTTAACTGTTTTTCTTGTTGTTCAGCTAATTTCACCTGAGCCCACATCACCTTCTCCTTTAGGGCTTTCTTTTTGTTCTCGATCTCATCTTCGCAGTATTTGGCATATTTGAGAACATCATCAATGGGTTTCCCTTGCCAACTGATTTTGTTATCCCTAATCCACTGGGATATTTCAGGTCTCAATCCTAACACGAATCGATAACAGAAATGTGTCATATCCTTCAGGTCCACATTATCGATTCCACTATAAGTTTTGAAGACCTGCAGTAACCTTTCATAATAGGAGTGGACTGATTCATCACGCTCTTGGGTAGTTCTATCTATGCGGGTCCAATCAGTTTCTTTTGCGGGCACCTTTTTCTTGAGGTACTGTATGACTTGCTCATACTTCCTCATTACTTCAGGTGCGGGAGCTCCTGTTATCTCGTCTCTCGCATATTCTTCGCTAGGCCAATCAATTTCAATTTTGCAGTCGGTCCACAAATCTACAGGGACCACAATGTCGAAAAAACCATCCAGGTCTTTCAGAAGACATTTCTGAACTTTTATGAAGCGTTCGACCTGTCGGTACCAATCGACTGGTTTCTCCCGTAATTTTGGAAAGTCATTGGTAAATGACACTATATCTTGTCTGGACCAAGGGACATGGACATATTTTCCCCCTGGGACTTCTCTCATGGGACATAATTTTTCTGGTTTGTCAACTTCTTGTAGGACGTACTCAGCAGTCCGTGGTCGCTCCTTGCTATCCTCCTTTTTCTTAGCCCACCTGGCTTTCCACTTGTCTAGATCTCCCCATTTCTGTGCTAAGTTTATCAGTTCTTTAATCTGCGTCTTCTTCCCTGCGGTATTCAGGTTTTCTAGATCTTTGTCTGAAAATTCTACCCTGTAGGATTTCTGTAGGACCTTGGATCTGCTGATATCTATTCCCATACTTACTGCCGTTTCCATTAATTTGTCATAGTATGATTTTGCGTTCCGAGTAAGGTGTTTGCACATGAACAACAACTCATCTTCCTCTCGGACATTCAATCAGTCTAAACTCACATTCCCTGCGCTCAGTTCCTCTAGCTCTATTCTTAGCTTATAAATATCTAGTGGTTTCGGATGAGGGGTTCCCTTTTCTAATTCTCGGGTCCACCTTTCTATTTCCTCGGGAGTTACCACTGTTGCCCTCTGAATTCCTGATGAAGACTCTATTAGTACGTCTTTGTTCCTAGTCTGAGTTCCAGTTTGAGACATACTGGGTCCCTGTTCCCTATTAGGTAGATCCATCAAGGAAACCATGGACTCGCATTCACTGGTCTGGTCATCAATAATGAGTGGTTCCTTTCTGGGCGGGGGCATCATCGGGGTTATGACTGGAGTTTTTGGAGTAGTCATTCTGTCCCCATATAGAGGAAAAACAGGACCAATGGTTACTGGAATTGTCAAGGCTTCAGGATTTGGATTAATCTGAGCTATGGCATGTATGAGATCATTCCGCTGTCCTCTCAGGGCATCCCTTTCCTGCTCGTGTAATACTCGATTCATGGGGGGATCCTGTATCATTTGGGGTACTAGAGAAGGATATAGATTCGGAGCTGATGGAGTGGACAAAACTAGTCCTTCACCAAAAGGGTTGTAATTCGGGACCACGGGGTCGGGTCTACCAAATCCCTCTCCTCCCGCTCTTCTCTGTTCTATCCCTGTAGAATCGGCTTCACTAGTACTTCTTCTACCTGAAGGTCTCAAAGGAGTAGTTGAGCTCTGAGATCGGGCTTCTTCATTATAAGGCGGGGGACCTTTCATAAATAAGTCCTCTAAGAATTCATCTTCTGATTCACCCAGGGGCATCATGTGTCGTGTTTTCTCAGTACATTTCTTCCCTCCCACCATTTCACTAGCTCCGAACATGGGGAATAACCCTTCTACCATCATATTTTGTCTCCACTGTTTCAATTTCTGCTCCTTGGTTTCCTTTACCATTTTTGGATACCATCGGGTCACTCCCTTGTCCATTCGGGGTCTGTCTCGCTCTAGAGCCTCAATCTCCCATTCCTCTAAGGCTTCATACTGAGTTAATCTAGGTCTGGGATGTAATTCATTCATTCGGGTCCTCAGGTTAAATAGGATTCTCCCGTTAAAAGTACCATCAATGGGAAAGGCTAAAACTCCATCCTCCGCAGTGTACTTTACCCAGTTCTCTAACCATACACAGGTATGATACCCTTTTTCTAACATCATGAAAGAGGCTGGAGTATTTGGCGGAGGAATGATCACACCTTCCCTAGTTCGTACGGGTTTGTCAGTTTTGAAGAAATTCTTTATTTTGCTGACAAACGACATTTTTCTCTTTCCTCCGTACATGTTGTGAGGTCTGCCTTTACTCATCAACTCCTTATGACACCCTAGATTTCTTGGATCAGGCAGAAAATCAGGGTACCACATACACCGCTCGTAACAATCTATAAGCTCGGTGCGGAAAATGTTTACTTCGTTTGTGCTTCCAATGCTAGCGCGACTCCAATTTCTCAACAACCAATCAGTGCAGAGGTTGCAAAAGGTTCTTGACCAATGGGTGTGCGGCCTTTTCGCGAGACGCGTTCTCACGCTCAGGCACTCACCCTTCCCTTACAATTTCGGCTTCACTACACACCCGCTGGTTTAACCAATCCCAGCGCGGCACGGAGTGACGTCAGAGCAGCCCTTCGACTGACTCCCTTTCCTACAAGGTACGGAAACTTGGTATTTTTCTCTAAGGTTCTAATATGAATTTTAGTCAACAACGTGTAACATTCGCCATTGTGTAGGAGTGTTCTAAAGAGATAGAAAGTTCTTCTTTTACTGCAAGTAAACCACTTCTGTCTACTTTTCATACACTTCGGATAGACTTCTCTTGCCTACCCTCACGCAAACATTAGAAAACCTGCTATTACCCAGTCTCATCCACTTTCCGGGATATATACTAAGCCTGGGGTTCGTCAGCGCTTCCCTTTGCTTTCATACAAGCTCCGATGACTCTATTACTCCCTTAGTGTGACCCTTACTAGGTGATATCAGACCAAAGTTTCTATCAGAAGTCCGTCACTTTCATTCATACAGTTTTCTGAAAAAGACCTAATTAGCGCTTCCAGTTCCACTTGAACCATGCACTAACCTTTCCTCCCTACAAATGACCTCAGAACGCGATGGATTCTACTTACCATCCGTTATTCGATTCCCCGGGGATTTCAGACAACACTTAACAATCACACACAATTGGTTAATTAAACATATAATATTTAGCAGCAATACATATATTTAAAATTTTCTCAAACATTTAAAATATTTTAAAACAGTTGCGCAATTAAGTAACACAATCAATATATAAAAAAAAATTTTAGCAGCACATTTATTTTTCACGGTTTATTTTCTAACTATCTTATCTACCTATCTTACTAGTCCTAACCATTCCTCTGCTTACCAGAAATTACTGATAGAGCGCGCGGGTCACCCGGCTCACCCAACTTTTCCACGCACTGGGCCCTGGCGTGATTATTTCCAATGTTAACGTTTTACTGGGGTGAACCAGGCGATTTCACGCACGCTCCTATGAGTAATCGGTTGGGTGATTCTTACACCACTCACTATTCATGTACCTGACTTACCACAGGCACATTACTCCTGACGGATCAGGAGCTAGCAGTGGACAGGAGATAAGAGTTTTCCTAAAAGGGAGAGACTTCTTTACACTTGAAATACTTTTGAGCAATACTTTAATGTATAATGACCACAGACACCTTGATGGTTTTAAGGGTTTTATATAGTAAAAGTTTAGGACGAAAATGCCATTACAAGTAGGCAAATGCAAAGCAATACATCGATGATTAATATCAGGACCAGAATGTAACTATGAATTAACGTGAGTATCATAGAGTAAAAGGGGACACTATAGGGCATGAATCACAATCAACATTTTAACTAATATGGTTTAAACTAGGGCAAGGACGTGAGAAAGACCTAAGGTGTGGCCTAATACCTTTATACTAATTCCTAAACCTTATGCTATCTTTACTAACTTTACGGCAACCATACTAAGGGAAGGGGAATAAGTGGAACAAGCTAGATAAACAGTCGGGTTTAACAATGTCCTATAGGAAGGGTAAGAAGTGGAACATTTACTAATAATCAATTGCATACCATTACATTCAAAGGAGATATGGAGAATATCACAGGCAAGATTGCTTTAATCAGAGGAGGAAAAGTTGAGGGTATAGTATAGACAGACACCTATGTCAATAGTTACCTAGGTGAGAATGAGGACTAACCCTGGTCACGGGTCAGTTGGGAAAGAACGGGACAAGGACCCTCAAGGATTCAGGAATACCAGAAGGTGAGCAGGTACAGCTCATGGACAGTCAGGACAGGATACCCCTCAGGTCTGGGTCAGGACTGGGTTCACCAAGGCACGACCAACCCCTCACAGCTTCGGTTGCAACGCCAGCGTTACCCCCTCTTCTGCACGGAATCCGCCAATAACCCCGATTGGGTTTTCGAATCTCCCAGCAAAGTGCTTCGCTTAGCACTTAGGACTAATTTCCACCCCTTGGAGTTTGTGGAAAGTTTCAGGCAGAATGCTCCGCAGCACTCTGTATCAGGCACCTATAGAGTTCGTAGGGTCAGTGACAGGTCTGCTACTCGGACAAGTCGGACAATTTCTCTAAGCTAAGCTAGGCTATATATACAGTTTTGAGTCCCCAAGACCACCCATAAATGTTGCAAAATGACAAAGCCCCATCTTCTGATTGGTCAAGGGAGGTGGTTTGGTCATAGGTACCACCTATACTGCACGTGAGATTACCCCTCCCCCTAACACCTGGTTCCCAGGCCTACGTGTGGGAAAGTACAATAGTGAAGAAAAGGTTTGCAACATTGTTGCACATTCAAAATAGAAATAGTATCATCTTCAAGGGCAAAGGTGCGCCTGGAAAGGACAGTCCCCTTTTCAATGGCCAATCTGGTCAGGTTCCATTGCTGCACGTCCCAGAATTTTGATCATGTGATGAGGGATACGTCAGCTTCAAAATGGAGTCCAACCTCAATTCAAGGCCCTCATTTACGCGGTACATGTAAAGTAAGCGAAAACAAATTAATAACACAGAATAAAATGAATACACTGTACACCATGACCAACTACTCTTAATCCCATATTTTATAATACTTATAGCATTAAGAGTTAGTGCAAAAAAGATGCATAGACAAAAGCGGCTTAAGATAGCATGAAGCATGATTAGTGACAAGCGGCCATTTTAACACCACTGCGCATGAGCGAACTTTTCCCTCCAGATTGCGAGTGCGTCACATCACATGGGTATGACCGACGCATGCGCAGACTGGATTTCTGCAAAGCGGCCATTTTATTAATGTGCAAGCTTGATTATGATGAAAAACACATAGGCAAGCCTCCTAGGGACACCCGTGTGTTGGTGAAATACAAATAAAATGACAAACAATCGGAGTTAGTACAGTTATGATTTAAACGAGGTTCATGAAGAGAGCAAGTCGCGTTACGTGCGAATCCTTGCTCCATCACATGCATGTGCAGAGATCAAGCTTTTACTCCAAAAAACCAAAGAAACTCTCTAGGGGAAATGCAGTGCAATGGTGAACACTTTCCCAAGCCATGCAAGAGACTTTTCCTGTCCCTGAAGGGAATATTGGAGCAGTCCAAGCCTAAATAACATGGCACAAAACCCATGTATCCGTCCACTGCCCATGAGATGCGTAGTCATTAATTGTTATCAAATACACATACTCATCCCCTTTATCACCCTCGGAAGGATGAAGTCCTAATATTCTCCATTTTTAAATTAATGAGGAAATTCAGGCAAAGTGTAGATGTTGTTTAACCGTATAACTTGTGCCAGGTAGATTTATACAAATTTGATCTTTCTCCAACTTCCTTTAGATTCGTGGATGAATTCCTACCCGGCTTGTCCTGCTAAAGCTGTGACTTCTGGTTATTTCAGAGCAATCTTAAGCTCTTTGTTCCTTCCCTGGTAGATGCCGAGTCGCGTGTGATGTAGTATTGAAAGCAAAGTCTTGTTCTGACTATTTCTTTTAACCTTCTACATTAATCCCAGCACAAATTCATTTCAACATTTGTAAATTTCCTTTTTTAATGCATTTTTATGTGTGCTATTGTTAAGTACAATATTCATCCCGTGACACACAATGATTTATCGTATCACAGCGCAATTAAATCAGTGTTGATTTAAAGTAGCCCTATCTTTTTTAGGTGAGGGGCCTTCTTTCTCATATAGCCAGGTTCCACTCTGCCTATCTGATGACCAAACACCTTTCGCTGGCTCCACTGATATCACACCGTCCCTTGGGAAAATCTATTATCAAGGTATTATATTGTATAGCAGAATTTATATAATGCTTTACTACCCCTATATGGGCCGCCGTAGCACTTGACTTCATGAGTAGCACACTACATATCTAGGGTGTGTGGTTGAAAGTGTGTTGCCTTTGTTTTGATCCTAAGTGTTTCTATGTTGGTCATGATGACCCCCAAGGTGCGGTATCGTGTTTTGGTATGCAGAGCGTAGCAGTGTGTTTGATGATGAAGTGTAAGAGCGAGATGCGCAGTTTTATGGTTTTCAGCATGCTGGTAGCTTTTGAACAGCTCTGCAGTTCACTTTATGGTATTTCATATGATATAGTCTGCTTAAGTGGTTACTGCCCTGGTTTGCCCAATTTGAGATTTTGTGTATAGTTGTGATCCTGAACTGCCATGGTTGTAGGGAAAGAGAAGTGGAGAGATCCGTAGGGCAGGGCAATTTTATTATAATCCCATATCTGAGTGCATTTGAGGGATTTAAGAAAGCGGTCGGATTGTATAGATAATTGGGGCCTGCAATCAATAGATTATATTAAAGACCTCAAAATTGTCCAGTAATGTGTGACAGATCACTTGCAGTTATTCCATGCCTGTTCATCTAGTGAAGTTTGTTTCTTTGGCTGCACAGTGCTGGTGATTAGCAACCCTCCTAGCATACGTCTTATGTGAATTTAAGAGGTATATGTTACAATTAGGTGCTTACAGCTGCATATTATGTTTTTAGTATTATTGTGGCCCTTTTTTTGTTGCTTACCTGCATAATGAAAGCAGTTTTCAGGTTGAGTGGTTTGCGAGTCGTGGGTTGTAAGCTGAGGATTGTGCTAGAGGGTGCAACTGTTTTCTGGGCTCTGTTGCTGTGATGGGGGTGGTGCAGTTATCTAGGAAAAAGCCACATTTTCAACCGCCTTTGGAGATGTATATACTCCTGAGTGGTTCTAATGCTGGCTGGTAGTGATCTTGAGAGCTTGTACTGAGAAAGCAGTGCCTCTAATGGAGAAGTATAAGTTGTTCTGCCTTGCAGATATCATTCCTTAATGCAGAGCCCTTAATATTAGGGCAAGAGCTCTAATATCACACAATCCCATTAAAGCATGTAACTAGACACCCCTCTGAAAGCCTGCTATGTTATTTGCTTTTTATACACCAGAAGTCTTTTATGGCACTAAAGGAGGGAGGAGCACAGCTGCTCGCCTTAGCTCAGACAGGACTAAAAAAGAAAATAAAAGTTTTCAGAAGTTTTCCCAAATATGAAAAAGTCTTATGCATTACACAGATGGAGTGGAAGAGTTTGCCACGTAAGAGCAAAGACAGAAACATTAGGACCCTCACACAGTTGTTTCTTAAAACGGGACACTTTAAGAGGATGGGGGCTGGAAGATCAGACAGAAAGAGGTGGATCAGACATAAGACGACTCTTAAGAAAGGCAGGAGAGCTTGTAAAGATAGCAATGTGACCCAGAAAAAGGGCTTCATAAGAGTTCCTGGCTTGGCATGGCTTGGCCTGGATCTTTAAGTTCATTCCAATCCAAGATGTCCAAGTCCTCTGTCTAGTCTTCCGGGCCTACTGACTCCGTTCATGTTTGGTATTTTGTCCATCCTTCCTCCACGCCGTGGCTCATATGTCTTCTTCCTGTTCCCTTTCACTTAGTGGCCTTACTACCACTCCTTCAATTGTAGCATGGCTGGCTTTGGCTCTGATAAGATGTAAAGTTTTTCCTTGCTAGTTATCCTCTGCTTTACCAGTGATATAAGATGTCATCTTCACCCTAATCTGATATAATACCTCTGTTTTAACGGTTCTGCGTCCGCTCTTCTTGCGGTATTTCTAGATTTAAGGAAAGCGGGTCTATAGTTTATTTTCCTTCTCCCTTCAGTGCATTGTTTGCTATGACTGTCAATTGGCTATTAATACAGTGATTCTAAGCATGATTCTGATGTGTTCGAAATATAGGACCCCTAGAAACTTACCCTTGTAAAACCAAAGGCAGATCTACCAGATAAACTGATCACCAGACGTTCCCCTCATCGTCTTCCGATTCTACCCTCGCTAGTGAAAAACACTGTTCTTCCTTTACTGCATGCCCACTCTAGAGGGACCAGAGACTAAAAGTAAGCCTTGGGACCAACCCTGGAAAAGAACCTTGAACATGTTTGGTTAGTCATTTCCAGACGACTGGAAACACGCCGAGATCAAATCCCTCCTCAAGAAGCCTTCCGCCAACTCCAATGAGATAAAAAACTACCAATCAATCTCCCTGGTTCCCTTTCCTGCTAAAGTCCTCAAAAAGGCCATCAAGCAGCAACTCACAGAACACCTGGAGAACAACTTCCTTCTGGAAGCATTTCAATCTGGATTCCACTCAAACCACTGCACCAAAACTATCCTGGTTGCTGCCACAGACCATATTAGAGGCATCCTGGACAAAGGAGACTCGCCCGCCCTGATCCTCCTTGACCTCTCAGCAGATTTCAACACTATCTCGCACCTCACCCTGACCAAAAGGCTCCAGCAGATTGACTTTCAAGACAACGCCCTCAAATAGATTGTATCCTTCCTCTCTGGAGGAACTCTGTCCACCTCCCTCCCTTCACCTCGGAGCCCAAGGTCATAATTTGCGGTGTCCCCGTAGGCTCTCCCTCAGTCCCATCCTTCTCAACACCTACATGCCCCTTCTGGCCAGTTTTGTAAGAAACCACGGACTGAACATCATTTCCTATGAGGACGACACCCAGCTCATCCTCTTGCTTTCTGAAGGCGAGCGTCCACCTCTGCATGGATAGCATCACCAACTGGATGTAAGATAAATGCCTCCGGCTCAACACAGAAAAGACAGAAGTTCTGGTCTTTGGGGGCACTGCTTCGCCATGGGACAACTGCTAGTGGCTCGCTGACCTGGGACGCTACCCTCCCGGACCAAGCCAAGAACCTCTGCATCGTCCTGGACAGCAAACTCATTATGAAGAGCGAGATCAATGCAGTCTCCTTTGCCTGCTTTTTCACTCTCTGCAAGCTCCGTAAGATGCTCAAATGGCTCCCTTCAATCCACCAGACGTACCATCACACAAGCCCTCATCCCCAGCCGCTTAGACTATGGAAATGCTCTTTACGGCAGAATCGCATCACACCTCCTGAAGACACTTCAGACCATCCAGAACTCATCGGCCAGACTCCTCCTCTACCGCACAAGATGGACCCACGTTACACCCCACCTGAAGAAACTCCACTGGCTCCCTGAACAGAAGAAATGACAAATCAAGATTCTGACGCATACCTACAAAGCACTTCACAACCAAGGACCAGCATACCTCAACCACCGCCTGAGCTTTCACAGATCTAAGAGACTCTTGCACTCCGCCTTCCTCACCCTCACTGACACTCCCTGCATCCGCAGCAGAAAGAGTGGAGGTCGTTCCATCTTCTACGTCGCCATGAATATCCTGGAACAGCCTCCCCATGCACCTGAGGACCTCTCCCTCCCTCCAGGAATTCAGAATGGGACTCAAGAGCTGGCTCTTCAACTGAAACCTCTGAGCTGCCTGAACCTAGTGCCTCGATACCCTCACAGGTGATTAGCACGATTTACAAAACCTGATTGATTGATTAATGGGAAGACAGATTGCCCTGCACTTTAAAGACACCTGAATGTAATGGAGGGGATAACAGAGGGAACTACCCTTCCCATTGTATATCACACTCATTTGCTATTAGAATGTTGAGTGGCTTTTTACATCTGCTTGATTTCACTCTTGTCCTGTCTCAGGGACATGTTTTGGAATGGCAGAGAAAATGCATCTGCGACTCTGCTCTGGGTGAGTAAACCACCTCCTCTAGTCCTTTTTTAATCTGATATGTATGGTAGTTTCAATATGATTAGCGGCTCAGTTGGCAATAGTTCAGGAGGTATATATTGATCAATGTTCCCATACGTTGTTGCTGTGTACAATTATTGGAAACTCATTCAGAAACTCATTCCATTCCAGGAAGTTGGTGAATTCCAGCTTCATAGTGTTTTTCCACCTTACACAATGGCATATACCAGAAATGTTGTGATCACTTTTCTCTTTGTGATCCAGTCAAGCTATATATTCATTAAGTTAAACGCCTATTAAAATTATATACATGAAGTCGGAGTCAATTGATTCAGAATTCATCAATATTTTCTTCCATGATCAATGCTTTAATAAAGGATGTAAACATGTAAACACCTCTGCGGCGTGACGGGCACGAGAGGAGCTAGGGACTCCGTCGGAACAGTTGTGTTCTCTGGAGCTCCTCCCGCCTGGCGCCATTTCGAGTCTAATCAAGTGATAAACTCGTATCTGTATTCCGTGATGGCGGAATTGACCTCCACATGGTTTTGATCTACTTGATCGTTCTTACCTCCTGCCAGAATTAAGGTAAGGGGGGAGACAAGACTGGGGCAGATAGATGTCCTGAAGAAGACCGACGTGACCTGTTGAATGTGGGCACTTTAAGACGGCCGAAACATGTTGGCTATCGCAGTTTCAGGACGTTTGTTTTAGGAACTTGATTTCCTTCACAAACACTTCCCATCCTTCACTTATTTTAATCCTGACCTTGGAACCTATGAATAAAGGCTTGACAGGTATCCATGAGCCAGTTTTAACAACACTATCTACTGCACTTTTTTCTATCACTTAACCCAGTCTTGGACTAACACGTGTGTGATTGAGGTTCCGTGACAATTGTAAGTGGTGTTTTCGACTCATACGAATATGGTCGAGTCTGGTATCTACGAACCGCAAATGACGAGTTTGGTGGGTGTGCGCAGTTTCGCTGTGCTAACCTAAACCGTTCGTCTGTTTCGTGGGTATTTCTATCTGCACCCACGGGTTCCATCTTAGATACGGCATCCATTTTGTCTCTTGCCCTCAAGTAGCCAGCGAACGGACGTTTGTCCGCTTCGCGACCCTGGGACTTCCAAGATATTTGCGGAAGACACATGTTCTTTGTAAGTGTCTTTATGACGAGGGGGTTGCTACTGTAAGGCAGATGGCGCCGCTCGAGGCTCATCTCGCCGCACGGACTTATTGTCTCAGTCGTGCATCTCATTAGGCACGTCCCTTTGATGCCTGTATCTCGTGTTTCCCGATACCTCCCCTTTTACACCCTTTCCGATCTCCCCACTGTCTCCGTCTTCCTCTGCACCTGTCCTTGTTCCTATTTCGATCTATTTTACTGCTGATTGGAATTCGCTAATGGTGGGAAGATGGGTCTTTACAGTTGGGAACCACCAAATGTTTCCGCACTTATGTTCCGGACTTCATGTGTTTCAAAGTAACCAAAGCGACCCCTCTGGGGGATGATGGTGGGAACCGGGTTGTAAACCTTTGTGTATCATGTTGTCGTATGGGTAAAAACTGTATAAAAGGAGCGATCCACAGAACCAATTTGAAGCAGTCTCCCCAAGTTGCACGTGGTGTACTTGTCGTGACTTCTGTGTTCCCTGCAGCAAATAAACCTTGAATCTTTGACGCCGAAGGAAGTGTCCCGTGTCTCTGTGATTCGTACGCCGGAGCAGGTTACCCACGAAGGTTTCAGGTGTTGTGCCCTGGCACCGCTGGGTCTTAAAGAACCCAGTCCTTCAGTTGGCGCCCCACGTTGGGCGCCAACTGAAGGACTGGGTTCTTTAAGACCCAGCGGTGCCAGGGCACAACACCTGAAACCTTCGTGGGTAACCTGCTCCGGCGTACGAATCACAGAGACACGGGACACTTCCTTCGGCGTCAAAGATTCAAGGTTTATTTGCTGCAGGGAACACAGAAGTCACGACAAGTACACCACGTGCAACTTGGGGAGACTGCTTCAAATTGGTTCTGTGGATCGCTCCTTTTATACAGTTTTTACCCATACGACAACATGATACACAAAGGTTTACAACCCGGTTCCCACCATCATCCCCCAGAGGGGTCGCTTTGGTTACTTTGAAACACATGAAGTCCGGAACATAAGTGCGGAAACATTTGGTGGTTCCCAACTGTAAAGACCCATCTTCCCACCATTAGCGAATTCCAATCAGCAGTAAAATAGATCGAAATAGGAACAAGGACAGGTGCAGAGGAAGACGGAGACAGTGGGGAGATCGGAAAGGGTGTAAAAGGGGAGGTATCGGGAAACACGAGATACAGGCATCAAAGGGACGTGCCTAATGAGATGCACGACTGAGACAATAAGTCCGTGCGGCGAGATGAGCCTCGAGCGGCGCCATCTGCCTTACAGTAGCAACCCCCTCGTCATAAAGACACTTACAAAGAACAACTGTCTTCCGCAAATATCTTGGAAGTCCCAGGGTCGCGAAGCGGACAAACGTCCGTTCGCTGGCTACTTGAGGGCAAGAGACAAAATGGATGCCGTATCTAAGATGGAACCCGTGGGTGCAGATAGAAATACCCACGAAACAGACGAACGGTTTAGGTTAGCACAGCGAAACTGCGCACACCCACCAAACAAAGTGCTGCTGCAACAAGCGTATCCTCCACGTTCGAATCAGAATGCACCCCAACAGAATAGATCGCAGTCGCAATCGAATCGATCGCAGCCGCGTAATGATTCCTCCTCCCAAAGATCCTCGTTGGGGTACAACCAATGTGCTTATTGTAGGCAGGAGGGACACATTAAATTCAATTGCCCTGTTTTAAATGAACGGAATAGTGGTACTTCATCCAAAGGAGGTCGTGGTGGTTCGCAGCAGGCATCACGTGGTAGAGGTCGTGGTGCTCAGAACGATCGCTCAGATAACTCGTCCAATTCTAATAATTGTTTCGATCAACGTGGATCGTCGCAAGGACGATCTGCGCAGTACAATGTAGACGATTATTACGTCGATCAGGGAACTGACGACAGTAATTACTAGGACAGCCAAAGACAAGGAGAGGGAGTGGTATCAGTTCCGGTTGATCAGAGAGGGCCTTACGTCGCAGTTGCTACATTGGGCGTCGTTGAGCCTTTTCTGTTGGACACTGGTGCAGCGAAAAGTTCTATCATGCATTCGAAACTCCCTGGCGCACCTTTGTCTGGCTTAACAAATGTATCCGTTGGATTCTCTGGCGCCCCCGTTAGCAATCCAGTTTCGCGCCCTTTGCCCCTTACCATAGGGCCACGTGAGCTTCAAGCTCCGTTGATCTTGACTACTGGTTGTGGTGAAAACCTTTTGGGCCTGGATTTGCTTAAACGTTTGTATGCGACCTTGTATTGTTCTCCTGCGGGTGTAAAGCTTACGTTAGGAGAGAGGGTTGTCTCTCCTATGTACCTATCTCTCGATAAGCTTCCACCGGAATTGAGTTCTCTTCCTGCGTCTTTGTGGGCGACGGGTCCAAATGACGTGGGCCTGCTTGATATCTCCCCCTATGTTGTTCAGTTGAAAGCTAATGTGCGATTGCCACGTATTCCCCAGTATCGTATCTCTCTTGATGGTGAACGAGCATTGTTAGCGATCATTTATGATCTGATCGAGAAAGACGTTATTGAAGAGACTCGGGGAAACGTGTGCAACAGCCCTGTACTGCCCATTCTTAAACGTACTGATCCTTCAAAACCGCCTGTTTATCGCTTTGTTATCGACTTACGGGAGGTGAATAAAATTGTGGTTCCTCAATTTCCCGTTGTGCCTGACATCACGGCGCTACTGACTCTGATTCCAGCTTCTGCATCATGGTTTTCGGTGATTGACTTGAAAAATGCGTTTTTCAGCATCCCGATTGCCGAAGAGAGCAGAGACCTTTTCGGTTTCTCTCTCGGTGGACGAAGCTTCCGGTTCAAACGCGCTCCTCAGGGCTACTGTGAAAGTCCATCGATTTACAGTCAAGCCTTGAAGGGTCAACTGGATGCGTTTAGGTTGCCGGTTGGTGCGGCCTTAATCCAATACGTCGACGACTTATTGGTGGCTGCGGATACTCAGGACATTTGCAAAATTGCTACAGTATCGTTGCTGCAACATCTCTGTGAGTTAAATCACAAGGTGTCACCTTCTAAACTCCAATATTGTTGTCAAGCAGTAACCTATCTAGGTCACTTATTGTCAAAGGAGGGAAGGAGATTGACCCCAGAGAGAATTGCAGCGATTGCGCGGATGACTGTGCCAAAAACCCAAAGAGATGTGCGTGCCTTTCTAGGTATCACATCGTACTGCAGGCAGTGGATTCCAAATTTTTCATTGCTAGCGAAACCATTGGTGGCTCTTACGTGCAAGGATGTTTCAACTCCTTTACCATGGACGGAAGAATGTCAGAAAAGTTTTTCTGAATTGCGTGATTCATTGTGTTCGGCTCCTGTGTTGGGTACCCCTGACTACAGTAAGCCGTTTACATTATATGTTCACGAGAGGGAAGGTTGTGCTTTGAGTGTCTTAACGCAACCTTTTGGTGGTAAGCAACGTCCATGTGCATATTTTTCCTCGACCTTGGACCCAGTAGCTAGAGCATTGCCGAGTTGTTTGAGAGCAACTGCGGCAGCTGCGGTCTCCATCCGACAATCAGCAGGATTGGTCATGGATAATATGCTTACGGTGATGGTTCCGCATGCAGTCGATACTCTTTTGAATCGTACGAAAACTCAGCACTTGACGAGCGCGAGGTTGTCTGGGTACGAATTGACGTTATTGGCAAGTCATATTCAGATAAAACGTTGTAATGTTCTGAACCCGGCAACTTTGTTACCAATTAGTGCAGAGTCAGATGAAGTAGCAGAGCATGATTGCTACTTGAGGACCGAAGAAGAAACAAAGGGTCGGGTGGACCTTAAAAACACCCCATTGGAAGATCCGGATGGCACCTTGTATGTGGATGGGTCATGTTTTAAGTTGCCGAATGGTGATGTGACTACTGCTTATGCTGTTGTAACGTTGAATACTGTTGTTGAGACTGCGAGGTTGAATCAGAATTCTGCCCAAGCTGCAGAGCTGATTGCTCTTACTAGAGCATGTGTGTTAGCAAAAGGGAAACGTGTGAATGTGTTTACCGACAGCCAATACGCTTTTGGCGTCGCTCACAGTTTTGGACGATTGTGGAGAGAGAGAGGTTTCTTGACGTCGCACGGTACGAAGATTCAGCATGGCCAGCTTGTGAATGATCTTTTGGATGCACTGACGTTGCCTACGCAAGTAGCTATTGTTAAATGTAGTGCGCATCGTAAGGTGACGGATGATGTTGGTCGTGGAAATGCGTTTGCGGATGAGATTGCTAAGGAGACTGCCCGGAACCTTAGCACTCGAATGTATGTGACGAGTTCGGTTAGGTGGCCTACAGAGTCGAGTATGTGTGAAGACACTATTGAGAGTGTGAAAGCAATTCAGAATGAGGCCACCGAGACTGAAAAGACGAAGTGGAAAGAAAGTACGGGAAAGTTGGATGCGAATGGTTGTTGGATTGATTTGACTGATCAGAAAAGATGGATGTTACCGGATGCATATGTGCTGGCCGTTGTGACAATGGCACATGGGTTAGCACATATTAGCGCGAAAGGTATTTGTAAATTGCTGTCGCCTGTATGGAAGAATGATGGCATTACGAAGTGTGCTGAACGTCTGGTGAAGAATTGTATGGTGTGTATGATGTACAATCCTGGCAAAGGAACCCCAACTCCCCCTGGCAGTTTTGCTCCCCCTTCGTATCCCTTTGAGGTGATTCAATTGGACTTCATCCATATGGAACGATGCAATAACCTGAAATACGTTTTAGTTGTGGTTTGCGCATTCTCCCGATGGATCGAGGCCTATCCTCTCAAAGACAATACTGCTTTGTCTACTGCGAAAATCCTACTGAAGGAATATTTTCCTCGGTACGGAATGCCTAGAGTCGTGTGGTCAGATAACGGAAGTGAGTTTGTTGGAAGTGTGATGAAGAGTGTGTGTAAGGGCCTTGGAATTAATCAGAAATTCCATAGCGCCAATCATCCCCAGTCAGCTGGATTAGTTGAGGGGTATAACTGCACCCTTAAACTAAAGCTAGCAAAGATTCAGGCTACGACTGGTCTTTCGTGGCCTGACGCTTTACCCTTAGCATTACTGTCAACTAGGGCGACTGTACACTCCCGAATAGGGCTTAGTCCCTATGAAATAGTGTTCGGCCGTCCTGCGAATGTGTGGGGGGTTCCTAGGCCAGGAATGTTCTCTGATCTTGAGTACCCAATGTTGATAGATTATCTACATGACTTGACTGCTAAACTGAGGTTAATTCACCAACAGGTTTACGACGCATTGCCGACGCAGACGGAGGGTCCAGGTCACCAGCTCCAGCCCGGAGACTGGGTGGTGACAAGAAACTTTTCACGCAAAAACAACCTAGACCCGAGGTTCACCGGACCCTACCAAGTGCTCCTTGCCACGAGGACTGCAGTTCGTCTCGAGGGGCGGAAGAATTGGGTGCATGCCACGCACACCAAGAAAGTCCCCATTCCGTTGCCAGCAGACTCGTGGGTGAGGAAAGGCATTGCATCATCTGAAACAGAAACATTGCCGGCGTTTGTGCCCTTTAGTGACGCACAGCCTGTTGGAGGATCCCCAGCGCAGCAGAAAGACACTGTTGAACAATTAGCATCACAAGACTCAAGACCAGAACACTCAACTGATCAGCAGGACGCTGTCTCTTCAACGGATCCTTTGTTTGACGAGCAGACACGTCCTGGGAAAACCCGATACTTTATGCGATCTCGCACTAAGGACAAATAAAAATATTCTGCTTTGCTGAATTGACAACTGCATTATCCCGTTTTCCGTGATCAGTTTTGAACATTCGTATTACTGTAATTATTCCTGTACATATATTGAGCTTCCTTCCTCGTACCTTTTTTTTTGCTTCCACAGCTGAGAGACTTTGTGCTTGCATATACATATTGTGTATTGAAGGCCGTAGGGCCGCGCGCGTACTTCCTTCTGGATAGTAGGTCTTGACGCTAGGTTAAAGGCCGTCGGTTCCTGGGAAGTCCTAGGGATTGACTATTGCTACACAGAACGAAGTGCGTCAAGAAACGTTGCGGACGGTCGTAGGGAATGGCATTCTCGAAGCTGAATGATTTGGAGGGAGCTAAGGCGCACAGACTCAAGCTGCAGCGACTCAGTCGTACCAAATGTTTCATATTCCAACTGTTTGTATTATTTTTGACTGCTTCTGCACTGTTGGCGGGTGGGGTGTATTACACCATGTCTTACTTCTTACCTGCTACACCTACTCCTACTCCTGACCCTAAACTTGTCTCTACTGTTTCTCCTCATTCCTTTCACATGTTACCGGAACACGAGCAGGCTAGACGTGTAGAATTCCGCAACAATTCCTTTATTCAGCTCCTTCATCAGCATCAGTTAGTGGTTAACACTACTAATTGTTGGGTGTGTGGGTTGATGCCACATACTACGGATAAGGGAATTCCATATCTGGTGTTACCGTATAGTTCCCAAGGGTCAGCTCGAGCATTTCAAACAATGTTTCGAAGCGCACTGGGTTTCCACCCCATTCGAGAACCACGTTCCCCCTACTCTGGTCCTACCTTGTATCAAAAGCCTTTGTCGATAGCAATAGAGGATTTAGATAGCGATATCTATGATCCCTCGCTCATTCCCGAAGAAGAGGTACAAGCCTATAGGGTCCTAAGTAGAGGTGAATATAGTGTGTTCAGCAGCGAAAAACAGCTTAAAAACTCGCCTCCAATATGGGTCGTACCCCACACTGGTAATTTTTGTCTCATGGGTCGTGGCCGAAGATCGAAAGCCCGACTTGGAGAGAGTGCTTGCACTGAAAATTACATGCTGCCGATGGTCTCGTCCCCTGTGTTTCTGGCTGCCAAGGGTACATACTTTATCTGCTATGATCGTGCATATGCATGGTTGCCCGCTGACTTCATGGGCTCATGCTTTATTGCAAATCTGTTGCCTCCGACGTTCACTGTAGATGCCGATTATCATAAGACTAGAGTTGTACGAGGCGTAATTAGCGAAGAGGATACTGCCGGTCAAGAGGCAGGAGACTTTTTCAAGGGTTTCCTCCCGTTTTGGGGACCTATGGTCAATAGTAGGAACCTGAGACAGTTGACTCGAGTGGTAGAATCGACAGCTAATATTACTGCCAGTGCCCTTGGTAATATCACCACAGAACTTCAGGCGGATAGACTTATGACGTTACAAAACCGTATGGTTTTAGATGTTATCTTAGCAGATCGAGGTGGGGTATGTAAGGTGATCCATTCGAGTTGCTGCATTTTTATTCCAGATAATGCTCCAACTGTCTATCAAGCCATCTCGAGGTTGCATAAGATCTCCGAATCCATACACGTGGATGTAGGGGATTGGACGCTACTTGGGTGGTTTTGGGGCCTGATGTCGACTTGGGGTTGGAAGATTCTGATGATCATTGGAGTTGTGGTAGTGTTCCTGTTCACGTGTTGCCTTTCTGTGCAGTGTGGTCCTGCCTTATGTGGCCTCTGTGCTACAACGTGTATAAGACAACCATCTGTTACCGAGGGGACTCAGTTGGACAGAGCTATGCTACAACAACATCTCGATGGTCTGATGAATATCGAATATGATTCCGACTAGTGCTTGCCTACATGAGGGCAAAAGGAGCGTCTGAGGTTCCGTGACAATTGTAAGTGGTGTTTTCGACTCATACGAATATGGTCGAGTCTGGTATCTACGAACCGCAAATGACGAGTTTGGTGGGTGTGCGCAGTTTCGCTGTGCTAACCTAAACCGTTCGTCTGTTTCGTGGGTATTTCTATCTGCACCCACGGGTTCCATCTTAGATACGGCATCCATTTTGTCTCTTGCCCTCAAGTAGCCAGCGAACGGACGTTTGTCCGCTTCGCGACCCTGGGACTTCCAAGATATTTGCGGAAGACACATGTTCTTTGTAAGTGTCTTTATGACGAGGGGTTTGCTACTGTAAGGCAGATGGCGCCGCTCGAGGCTCATCTCGCCGCACGGACTTATTGTCTCAGTCGTGCATCTCATTAGGCACGTCCCTTTGATGCCTGTATCTCGTGTTTCCCGATACCTCCCCTTTTACACCCTTTCCGATCTCCCCACTGTCTCCGTCTTCCTCTGCACCTGTCCTTGTTCCTATTTCGATCTATTTTACTGCTGATTGGAATTCGCTAATGGTGGGAAGATGGGTCTTTACAGTTGGGAACCACCAAATGTTTCCGCACTTATGTTCCGGACTTCATGTGTTTCAAAGTAACCAAAGCGACCCCTCTGGGGGATGATGGTGGGAACCGGGTTGTAAACCTTTGTGTATCATGTTGTCGTATGGGTAAAAACTGTATAAAAGGAGCGATCCACAGAACCAATTTGAAGCAGTCTCCCCAAGTTGCACGTGGTGTACTTGTCGTGACTTCTGTGTTCCCTGCAGCAAATAAACCTTGAATCTTTGACGCCGAAGGAAGTGTCCCGTGTCTCTGTGATTCGTACGCCGGAGCAGGTTACCCACGAAGGTTTCAGGTGTTGTGCCCTGGCACCGCTGGGTCTTAAAGAACCCAGTCCTTCATGATCACTGTTTGTCACTTTTTGTGTTAGTCTTTGTCTTTGACTTTGTGTTTAGTGTTTCCCCACACCTATGTTTTGTAAGCAGACCCAATGATGAAACATGTCACACACATTTGTGTGTGAGTGAGGGCAGTTTTTCAAAACACGCAATTGTGCCATTGCTTGTTTTATCTTTTCACTTGTGGTCTGGTCCTCTCCACCCCTTTGTGTTTACATATGATATATAATTGGGGGATCGGGGTGGCAGAGGTTTTTTCGACCCTCTCCCCTTTTCTGTGAATGATTAATAAATGATGTCCCAGATAATCACGAATACCCTTCCAGTCTCATGTACTACATTTAACTCGAAAGGAAAAGAACAGTCAACTGTGTCCTCAAGTTCTGAGGTTTAGGGAACCGTGCATCAACCCTTATTTTTGCTAATTGCATTTCTCCACTGCGATAGCAATAAAGATCACGTCTATGTATTATCCACAGGTTAATTTGGCAAAGTAAGCATAATAGTTTTTGAATCGACATTTATCTTCATCCTCCTAACCATACTCGGTTCCTTGAATATTATATTCCTATAACAACTGAATAGCAAGCCATTTATCAGGTATACTAATGGGCTTAGTTTCCTTTGGTTACATCTATGACCTGCATAATTATTCAACATTTTCATGAAAAAATAAGATGAGTGCCTCAGTTTTAGTGTCTACTCAGCCTCTGATCCAGCTATGTTAATAAAAGGAGTACCTCTGAGTTGTGTAACAATACCTGTAACCGGTGCTAGACATGTACCATCCATGGTGTTTCCAACAAACTGTAGGGTCCGGTAGGGTGGAACAATTTTTGATTCAGAAAAGCCTCTTCTTTTTTTCTCCTCTTCTTGCACTTCTTCCTCCCCTCCCTTTTATCCTCGTCTCCACTTCTTCCTCCTCCTCTCTGAAAATCTTGCTTAGTAACATCAGCAATTTCTAGTCATTTGTTCAGTCTATTTATCCAAATTATTATTTAACACCTAAACAAACGCTTTATAAAACCCAAGGATCTTATGACAAAAGAGTTTATTGCAAATATTTCCACTACGTGATATGTTACTAAACATAATTGCATCCTACATTCTCGAGGAATAACACCAGGAAATTGAAGAATGTGAGTTTAATTGCGGACATATGCAGTAATATTCTAAACCTACGAAAGCTGCTCTGGAATTTGCAGCAATCGTTGCTTCCAGTTTTTATTATTCTTGCTAGTATATCATTCCAATATCATGTGAGATGAGGAATTTATCATTTCTCAGTAGCCCAAACCCTCACGCTCCCATCTTCTTGCAGGACTCCCATACAAAGGCAAAGTTGACGCTTTCATGTTTTTCACAACATTTAATAATGTTTTGATCTGTTTACTACCTCACCCATACAGCCACTCATGCACCCACTCACACACCAACACAGCCACTCACAAAAATAACTCACTCACCAATACAGCCACTCACACATCTACTCATAACTCATACAAAAACTCACACAGCCACTTACTCCGCCATTGAGGTACTCACCCACTCTCCCATGCAGCCACTCACACTGCCACTCACACACCTACTCCGTTACCCATACAGCCACTCCCTCACACATACAACCACTCACACACCCACAGAACTGCTTACATACCCATTCACACATCCGTACAACTCACACACCCACTAACTCCCCCTTACAGCCACTCAGACATTCTCTCTCCAATATAGCCACTCACACCCAGTCACTTACCTATACACACAAACAGCTACTCCCCCATACAGCCAGTCACACACCCACTCCCTCACCCATACAGCCACGTACATAGCCACTCACTCACCCATACAGCCACTCAAACACCCACCCACTCACCTAAGGAGCCACTCACACAGCCACTAACTCACCCATAGTACCACCCACTCCCTCTCCAACAGTCACTCACACAGCCACTAACTCACCCATACTACCACCCACTCACTCTTCAATAGTCACTCACACAGCCACTCACTCCCCCATACAGCTACTCACATACCCACTAATGCATCCATACTGCCACTCACACACACACACACACATACAGCCACTCAGACATCCACTAATGTGCTGATACAGACACAGCCACTCACATTTGATATGTTAGAGTTAGTATTACACTGGTCCTAAGGATACCAGACAATAACTAAATTTACTTAGATTTGGGATTTTTTGCATGTACTACATTAAAGGAACATATGTCAACAGATTTACTCCTATAACAGGAATACTGTGCTTCTACTTTTGATGTTCAAAAACAACATTTAGCAGAGAGGTGGGTATCATTTGACTCTAAACACTTGAGGACCTCCATCAGCTCCCATCCTCTGATCACAGGTCATGGTTTGAGCTCACAGAAGCGGATGGTCATCCTACAGTAGGCAACAGGCTTACAGCAACACTGACGTACGTACTGCCCCTCCCCCCCATGGACTGTGTGCAATGTCCACATCATTTATGAATGTGGTGCAAACAAATACCAAAATGCACATATAAAACTAATATATCCCCTAGAGAGTATCTGCAGTGACTTCAGAAGATACTTAGAACGTTAGTCTCCATAGAATTATGGCGCTGGTGACGGGAAGTTGGCAGCTAAGGAAACCCCTAGCTGTCACTAATACTAAAAGTGCACGCAAAGCCTTTCAAACTTGGAGAGTGGTCTTCTTATGTGCAAACTGCGCAACACCAAGATCAGCCCAGTGGTAACCAGCAAGGTACTGGCCGGGTGATCAGAAGACCACCCCAGCAGTTGATTATATTCATTTTACAATGCAGATTGTAGAATGTCAGGCCGAGCACCTTTATAGACTATTACCTGCATTTCGGTTAAATTATTGTAACACTACTGAGAAGACTGGTGCTCTCATTTGACATGTTCAATTAGACATCAATGCTTATTTCCAAATGAGATGAACCCATTGTGGCCATCTGAGGATCCACACTTTTCTAAGTACTATCTATTCAGATGAATCCATCTTTAGAATCACAGAAAAAACTCCAAATGTTCGGGGTAATTGCATGGCACTGCCACTCCTCAAAATAACCCAGTGTCCGCAAACTCCTTTCAAGCGAAAACAATATGTGCACATGGTGCTCACCACTCTTTTGGCGCCTTATGGGCTTCACCCTTTCTGCAGTGTCTCTAGTGCTTGCAAGGAGGTCTCCACACCTTAACCATCTCTATTGCATGGTTCTAATTCCAAACACGATAACGTGTGCACAGAGGCCACCCACTGTCCATAGCCTATGGATGCTCCTTCCATGTAATCAAATGGGGCGTCTACAGTGGAAACATGTTCGAAGCAACTAAGAGGAAAAAGTGTAGGTTTTCTTGGAGTGTGCTAGTGGCAAAGTGAGAGGATGTGCCCGAACAGGCTAGAGCAGTCTCTTTCAGATCTGGGGAACCGGGTTTGAGTCTCGGCAATGACGCTCAACATCCTGTGATTCTGGGCAAATCACCTAATCCACACGTGCCTTGCAAAAAATAAATGTGTCCTTGTATAACATAACTGTTGCTCATGTAAAGTGCTCTGATACCAACGCCCTTTGGGTCAAGTTTGTGCTGTATTAAACTCCAGAAAAAAAAGTGCTAAACCTTCTTTTTTGTGATGGTTTACAAACTTTTCTAATTCTTGGGGACGGATGCAACCTCTCCGTGCTCTCTAACCCCATCATATATTATCATGGGCTCCAATTTTCCTTTTGGCCTCCTGCACAGGAACATGGGGCAGTTTGATTAAGAAAGGGCAACCAAACGGTCTCCTGAGTTGCCTTACTTGACATGTCAAGTTAGGAGTCTGTTGTAATGTAACTTGTCTTGTACATCCTCCCTATGCTTACCCCTGCTCTACTGCTTGGCCCCTGATGATGTCATTGGAATGTTGGGAGGGTTGAACAGTAAGGAGATGTCAGTTGGTATGAGGGGCTGAGCAGTGGAACTGCTCCTGGTGGGGTCTGTTTCTTGTAACTACATAACATCTTATACCAAGGATTTTAAGTGAACAATAAACCTATAATCCTGGATACACCTATGGAATACAGATCTTTCTTTCTTAATTTTAACACTGGCAACGATGTTTAAGAACCTGCGTGCTGTCTTTGATGGAAAATGGATGTTGGACTTAAGAATCTCAAGTAATTATGGATTTAAAGAAACCTGGCACCTCATAGACCCCACCAGTGACCACATCATCGGTCTCCCTACAGTGTAAGTGCCAGTTTCTAAGACTGTAGTCTGGATCAGCAGGAAGTGACTGTTGGTGATGTTATTTGAATAAACCTATTCACCTTTACTACTTCAGTGTTTGACCTATTTTAACACTGGCAACGATTGGAAGCTTGGAAGGGACAAGCTACATCACCACTTAACCCTGGAACCTGCTTTTACCTATTAACTGTGGATTTATTTGTGCTTTATGGTCTTTATGGTTTGGATTTCAAACTGTGGATTTACCGGCGCTTTACGGTCGTATTGGATTTCAAAGGAAAAAATCGTCATTTGTAAACTCTTCCTCATTATTGTTTTTGTGAGTATTTGATTGAGAAATACTTCAAGCGTGACTTGAGTGTTTGAACTGCATCATTTCTTCAAGATGTAATTTTTGGATTATATTTTCACCATTATATTGGATATTTATGGGTGCGTAAGGTCACTCTCATTTATGACTTGTGAGCGAGGTCTGGAAACGCGGTAAAACGAGGTAAAAGTGAGCATTTCGACACTGTTTACTTTTGATCCAGCTACGGATGCGCTTACCGTTATTAAACATGCTCGTACTGTTGCCTCGCTCTATCAGCCCTCGCGCAGTTTCCCTTCATCCGTGTTCAGCCATTCCTCACGTCATTTGTTGAGCCTGACTTGTGTTGACTGTGCGTTGTCTGCGTAGCGGCGTCATCCCGTCACGTTACGCACGCTGCGGCCATTTTGGAATAGCCATAGCAACCAGATAAACTCTCGCGTCGGCTTTCACGGAAATAGAAAGTTCATCATTTTTCACAATTGAAGGACTTTAATAAGATATAACGCTCACTCCTGGTTTTCACGAATGGAAGGAAGGTTGGTTATTTTAACATTCTTCACGTTCAAAGGATTTTACAAATACTCCATGCTCAGAGGATTTTACAAAAGACTAAATGCTTGCTCATTTTGAATTCAGGATTTTATAAAGTCTGACATTTTGTGCATTACAGTGATGCACACCGACTTTCAAATTCTGTCAGCATTTAGTGATTTACATTGTTTTACCAAGTTATTTATGTAGATCCTATTCTCACCTTGCCTTGGATATTGTTTTCAAAACGAATCAACAGTGCCACCTTAGTGGGTTTTTTTTGGGGCATGTCGACTTCTCAGCTTGGAGGACATTGCAGGGTGATCACACAGTCTTAGGACTTTGTCTTCAATTCGGGTGAGAGACCGCTCACCGGAGCTCGTCTTTTATTTATTTATTTTATTGTTTAAAGTGCTTAGCATTTCAATGCATATTTTGTGTGTGTCCTTGTGTGGGCATTGTCTTTTGTTTTGGTTGTTTGGTTTGATTTTGTATGGAGAAGGGGAAGTGTGTGTGGTTTGGTTTACCTGTGGACCTTTGCGTGGGTTTTAGCTTTGTTTTATTATTAATGTGTTTGGAGTGTTAGAAGGTTTAGGACTTGAATGTTGAATCGCTGTGTTATTTGGCTCTTTGTTTCTGAATCTTTCTGACATTCCCTTTGTGCTTTTTCATCTTTGCACATTTACTTCTTTGTGAATTATATTGCTTGTGTGCTTATGATTCATTTGTTGATTTTGATGAAAGGGGGATGTGTTATGATGTAACTTGTCTTGTGCATCCTCCCTATTCTTACCCCTGCTCTACTGCTTGGCCCTTGATGATGTCATTGGAATGTTGGGAGGGTTGAACAGTAAGGAGATGTCCGTTGGTATGAGGGGCTGAGCAGTGGAACTGCTCCTGGTGGGGTCTGTTTCTTGTATCTACATAACATCTTATACCAAGGATTTTAAGTGAACAATAAACCTATAATCCTGGATACACCTATGGACTACAGATCTTTCTTTCTTAATTTTAACACAGTCTTCACAAGTACTATCGCAGAAGGATCAGTTGAGAGATTGTGGAGGAAAACAAGCAGATTTCAGTCTTCAAGTGAGATTTGCTTCTCTTTTGAAGACTGAATCAAAGTCCAGACTGTAAACAAACATGTAAAAGCTCCTTTCAGATGTTTGCACATACTAAGGACCCATGGCTGCATGGGAGACTTTCCTTGTCAAGATGGGAAGGAGACCTAACTTTGGTTGGAGTTACTCATTGCATGAAAGTATTGAAAAGCTACCTTTCAGTGCTATCTTTCCATTAATCGTGAGACTTGGACAGACATGGCATCCAGACCTGATCTCATTAAAGCCAACCCCCCTGACTATTTCTGCCACACACTCAATAGACAACAGAAACGTGGAATGGGCCTTGCAATCATATATCACCATTCCATTAAAAAAAATATATATTTTTATTGTTTTCCATACTCAAATGACATACAAGCTGACCAATCAAATCTATATACGAGCGTGGTATTGCCAAGGCACGTGCAATAAAATGTGACATATAATGCTACATTCAAAACAGAGTATCAGAGTAAATAAAAACCAGCTGTTATCAAACTGCTTAATCTGCAACAGTTTCATATTGGCACCAGAACCCTCGTGCAAGATCTGCATGCATGTGATGCAAGGCTTTATCACAGATAGGTCAACTTGTACTGCCCACCCTCAGCCCACCCACCTCCCACCCACTCTCACCGGCGTGTCAATTAGAACAGTAGATTCTAGCAGAATGATAAATTATAATAAGTGAACATTGACATGGCACCAAACATACAATAATACGAAATATTGTGACAATAATAGGAGGGGGGGGGGGAGAAAAACAAAAAAGGGGGAAAAACATTACCATGTGCTTCCATATTATGCTTTAGGACAGTCGCATTACTAGTCACCATCCCCAATGGATACGCTCAATTCCGAGTCAGAGTCTGCATCTGTTGTCCTCAGCTCTGTGACAAGGGCCTCCGATGCCAACGCTGCTTCCAGTGCCTTATCATTGTGGGACCTCTGGGCCTGCTGCAGGCGAACCATACTCTCGCTCCCGGCCCACGTAAGCAGCGCAGCCCTCTATCTAGTGAAACTGGGCCTTCCCACAGCCTTCCAATCGGATGTAATCTCTCTTTTGGCAAGCACCAACCCCAAATCCAGGAATTTATTTGTCAGTTTTGTCTTACTAGTGAGGGGAAACCAGTGTAATAGGCAGGTTCCTTTGTCTGGATGTATCTGTCGCTCCGTTATATTACATAGTAATGTAATTATGTCATCCCAGTTGTGGACAATCCCATAACATATGTAAAAGGCCCGCTTCCCTCAAATTGCAGCGGGGGCATTGTGCAGTATCGACATGAAAATACTGGTTTATCTTCGCTGGGGTGAGGTATGCCCTCTGCAATATGAAGAAATGAACTAGTTGGAATCTGGCATTCCTAGTGCCCTTCCATGCTCTCTTAACTATTTGCGTCCAGGTCGAGTCAGGTATATCTTTATCCATATCCGCCTCCCATTGGGATCGTAGTCTCTGCAGTGGTGACAACCCTTCCTCAAGCATTCGTCTATATAAGCAGGTGACGACCTTATATGTGCCCGCCGCCATCACTACATACTGGCATACTGCATTCACCGGTGGCTCTAGTAGGCCCGTGCCCTAGTACTTTTGGATGGCTGCATCTAGGGGTGTATGGATTAAATAGTGACCCCGCGGAAGCCCAAAGCTCTCCTGAAGCGCATCATAGGGCAACAAGACACCATCTCCGTACAAGTCTCCCACAACCTGCAGCCCAAGAGTCTCCCATTCCGCAAGTGCCGACCAGTTTCCGCCATGCGGAAGTGCTATACACATGCCCAACTGTATCTCTGGGGCGTCACCTTGTTGTGGTACCGCTTCCAACAAAGCTTCAGAGTGCGTTCCTCAGCAGATAACGAGTCCGCATGCAGCTTTTGTTGTAGCACCACAAATGACAACACATGTTGTGGCACATGCAGCCCGTAATCTCGTTCAGGTCCCCTAAATTCCTGTGCTACCACTTGGGTAAGGCCCTGGAACTGCGCGGCCAGGTAGTATAATTCGAAATCAGGAACAGCAAGTGCCCCCTCAGGTCTTGGACGCATCAGCGTGTCCAGCGCCACCCTTTGCCTCCCAGTCCCCCAGATAAAGCCGCTCACCATAGAACGGAGCTGCCAGAAAAGGGCTGCAGGTATCCACACCGGCAAAGTGTGGAAAAAATAGAGTAGCCAGGGGAGTGCCACCATTTTCAACAGAGCCACGCGGCCCGCCACCGACAATGGTAAGGTTCCCCAAAACTGCATGCTGCCCTTAAGGTCTCTCATTGCCCTCCCTTTATTACCATTGAGTAAATCATCCTGGGTATGATAAATATGCGTCCCTAAATAATGGAGGCAACGGGGTTCCCACGTGATATTGAGCACAGGCGTAGGCGGGTCACATGCCTGAGCCACTGGGAAAACGCTAGTCTTCGCCCACTTTACTTTTAAACCAGAGATGTCTCCGAATCAGCGAAGAAGAGCTCGCGCTCCCTCCAATGCTTCCTAGGCGTCCTTTCAAAACATCAAGAGGTCGTCTGCATATAATGAAATAAAATGCATCTGACCGCAGAGTCACAGGCCCTGAAATGCTCTCCCCAATCTTAAGTGGAATGCCAGTGGTTCTATGGCAAGGGCAAATAATAATGGGGAGAGCGGGCAACCCTGCCGAGTGCCTCGCCCCACCGGATACGAGGAGGAAATTAACGTTCCTACATTCACCCTGGCGCTCGCCGACAAGTATAATATTTCGACCCATCGAACATATCCCTCACCAAGCCCGAAGGCTCTCATGACAAAAAACAAGTAGGGCCATTCCAAGCTATCAAACGCTTTTGCAATGTCCACCGAGAGGACCACCGCTTGACAGTCCTCTCCATGGTCTCCACCCAATATGCGTATCAGCCTGCATATACTACTGGCGGTATTGCGAGTAGGAATGAAGCTGGCCTCATCAGGATGAACCAGGCGTACCATGTGCGGGAGGAGTCGAGTGGCTAGAATATGACTCAGAATTTTAAAATCTGTGGTGAACATGGATATGGGTCGGTACGCAGAAGGGTCCGTTGGGGCCTTTCCCAGTTTAATTAGAGGGATGATGAGGACTTCTCTAGTCGAGGACGCCAGCACACCCAACTGCCTGGCTTCTTTAAACACCAATAGCAGCCTTGGGGCAAGGCTGTCGACATAAGCCGAATAAAACTCGATAGGTATGTCATCAATACCCAGAGTTTTGTTATGCGCCAGCTGTTTAATAGCGCATCGGACTTAATCGAGCGTAGTATCCCGTCCGAAAGCATCCGTCTGCTCTGCATCAACGGTGGGCAGCTCCAAATCTTCCAGGAAAGCATGCATGTCTGCTTCTCCGGCCTGTAACTGGCTATCATATAAGTCAGCATAATAATTACGAAAACTGGTATTTATTTGAAGTTGAGTGTACTCTAATTGTCCCGATGAGGATGCCAACGACAATATGGGGGCACATTTAGGGAGGGGATTGGCCAGTCATGCCAGCAAAGTACCCACCTTGTCCCTTTCAGCGTGTGCGCGGGCCAAGTAAGCCCTGTGGTCAAAGCATCTCAAGCGCTCCAAGACCACTGCCACCGCTTCCTTCGAGGTCAGGACCGTCTCCCGCGTCTCAGGGTCAGCCGAGTGGGTCCGCTCGGCCCTCCTAAGGTTCTCCTCTGCAGTGTCTATTTTCCGCAACAGTATCTTCCGCACTCCCACCCATTTAGTTATGCAAAATCCACGGGTCACCACTTTGAAGGCGTCCCATTCCAAAGCGGTCGTTGTAGCCATGCCCTCTTTGTCACTAAAATACCACTCTATCCCCGTCTTCATTTCAGCGCGGAAGGCCGGGTCTTCCAGCAATTCCGGACGCAATCGCCAGGGTGGAACCGCTGGGCGCTCCAGGACCCAGCAGAAACTCACCAACAACGGATTATGGCCCGAGATGGTACGCAATAGATATTCGCTATTAGCTACCATAGTAGCAAGGCCAGCGCTACACAAAACCGCATCTAGCCTCACGTGCAAATCATGCAGAGCCGAAAGGTAGGAGTAATCACGTTCACCAGGGTGCTGTGCACGCCATACATCAATAAGTCCCCAGCTATCTTGCCACTGGGCTCTAATCTTTGACAATTTATGAATTGGGGAAGCAGGTAACGGGGGATGGGATCTATCCATGGTCACATCTGCAATGGTTCAGAAAAGGGGGTGGGGGGGGGGTGGTGATGGACAGAGTATCTGAATTAAGCAGACTACTCCTACCCAGTCCAAAGATCAGGGCTTGATCCATCACCTTTTTTTAGCTCACTGCACCATCCCAGCTCAGAACCTGGCTATATGCAAATTAGTCTGTCCCTGGCCCACTGCATCATGGGAACAGGTCAGACCAAACTACCAAGCCAGTTCTTATACTGGGAAGGAAACAAGCTTCCGGGGACCGGTTTCTGGCATTACAGCCGTCTTCGGCCCGGCTTGCTTGAATCCTGATGGTGCAATGAGCAAGGGACTCACATCTGAGTATACCCTTCCACGCTTATGGTGGACAAAATGATTCAGAAAAGGGGGTGGTGATGGACAGAGTATCTGAATTAAGCAGACTACTCCTACCCAGTCCAAAGATCAGGGCTTGATCCATCACCGTTTTTTAGCTCACTGCACCATCCCAGCTCAGAACCTGGCTATATGCAAATTAGTCTGTCCCTGGCCCACTGCATCATGGGAACAGGGCAGACCAATGGAGCAATGGAGCTGAAGTCTCCCCCTAACAGTACCGGGTTCGTGAAATAAACTGCCAGGGTGTCGGACATGTGAGCAAAGAAAGTTGCCTGTTCTACATTAGGGGCGTAAACAGTGCAGAGGGTCACATCTCTCCCATGAAGGCGTCCCTTAACAGCCACATAACGGCCCTCAGAGTCTATCAACTGGTCAGTCATCTGGAAGGGGACCCCGGCCCTGACCCAAATCAACACCCCCCTCCCAAAAGCCAAATAAGTAGTATAATAGAGCTGCCCTCGCCATCTGCGCTGTAATGCAATCCCCTCGGTCTTAGTCAGGTGTGTTTGCTGTAGGAATGCTATCTGCGCGCCCCTGCATACTAGATATGTGTGAACTTTATATCTCTGTTGCATAGAGTGTAGCCCGCGCACATTCCAAGTCATATACTTTACATCAGGTGGAAGTCATGGGTCGCACTCCAACTCCACCCCCACAGCGGGTGAACCCCAGGAGCATCACGGTAGATGCAGTTTTATAGCGAGTGCGCTATTTTCGAAAGTTCGTGTGTTCAAGCAAGTTTGCAGCACCAACTCTGGACACCGGTGTTTCGGAATTGTTGTTCCTCGTCAGCAGAGTGTAGGTCGGTCAGGGGTTTGCTGTGCAGGCTGCCAAGTGTTCTCAGGTTGATACCTCTCAAGGCGCTTGGGTGCGGGATCCGAGCTCGTCAGCTCTTAGCTCGAGGGAGCCATTTAACTGGAAGTCATGGGTCGCACTCCAACTCCACCCCCACAGCGGGTGAACCCCAGGAGCATCACGGTAGATGCAGTTTTATAGCGAGTGCGCTATTTTCGAAAGTTCGTGTGTTCAAGCAAGTTTGCAGCACCAACTCTGGACACCGGTGTTTCGGAATTGTTGTTCCTCGTCAGCAGAGTGTAGGTCGGTCAGGGGTTTGCTGTGCAGGCTGCCAAGTGTTCTCAGGTTGATACCTCTCAAGGCGCTTGGGTGCGGGATCCGAGCTCGTCAGCTCTTAGCTCGAGGGAGCCATTTAACTGGAAGTCATGGGTCGCACTCCAACTCCACCCCCACAGCGGGTGAACCCCAGGAGCATCACGGTAGATGCAGTTTTATAGCGAGTGCGCTATTTTCGAAAGTTCGTGTGTTCAAGCAAGTTTGCAGCACCAACTCTGGACACCGGTGTTTCGGAATTGTTGTTCCTCGTCAGCAGAGTGTAGGTCGGTCAGGGGTTTGCTGTGCAGGCTGCCAAGTGTTCTCAGGTTGATACCTCTCAAGGCGCTTGGGTGCGGGATCCAAGCTCGTCAGCTCTTAGCTCGAGGGAGCCATTTAACTGGAAGTCATGGGTCGCACTCCAACTCCACCCCCACAGCGGGTGAACCCCAGGAGCATCACGGTAGATGCAGTTTTATAGCGAGTGCGCTATTTTCGAAAGTTCGTGTGTTCAAGCAAGTTTGCAGCACCAACTCTGGACACCGGTGTTTCGGAATTGTTGTTCCTCGTCAGCAGAGTGTAGGTCGGTCAGGGGTTTGCTGTGCAGGCTGCCAAGTGTTCTCAGGTTGATACCTCTCAAGGCGCTTGGGTGCGGGATCCGAGCTCGTCAGCTCTTAGCTCGAGGGAGCCATTTAACTGGAAGTCATGGGTCGCACTCCAACTCCACCCCCACAGCGGGTGAACCCCAGGAGCATCACGGTAGATGCAGTTTTATAGCGAGTGCGCTATTTTCGAAAGTTCGTGTGTTCAAGCAAGTTTGCAGCACCAACTCTGGACACCGGTGTTTCGGAATTGTTGTTCCTCGTCAGCAGAGTGTAGGTCGGTCAGGGGTTTGCTGTGCAGGCTGCCAAGTGTTCTCAGGTTGATACCTCTCAAGGCGCTTGGGTGCGGGATCCGAGCTCGTCAGCTCTTAGCTCGAGGGAGCCATTTAACTGGAAGTCATGGGTCGCACTCCAACTCCACCCCCACAGCGGGTGAACCCCAGGAGCATCACGGTAGATGCAGTTTTATAGCGAGTGCGCTATTTTCGAAAGTTCGTGTGTTCAAGCAAGTTTGCAGCACCAACTCTGGACACCGGTGTTTCGGAATTGTTGTTCCTCGTCAGCAGAGTGTAGGTCGGTCAGGGGTTTGCTGTGCAGGCTGCCAAGTGTTCTCAGGTTGATACCTCTCAAGGCGCTTGGGTGCGGGATCCAAGCTCGTCAGCTCTTAGCTCGAGGGAGCCATTTAACTGGAAGTCATGGGTCGCACTCCAACTCCACCCCCACAGCGGGTGAACCCCAGGAGCATCACGGTAGATGCAGTTTTATAGCGAGTGCGCTATTTTCGAAAGTTCGTGTGTTCAAGCAAGTTTGCAGCACCAACTCTGGACACCGGTGTTTCGGAATTGTTGTTCCTCGTCAGCAGAGTGTAGGTCGGTCAGGGGTTTGCTGTGCAGGCTGCCAAGTGTTCTCAGGTTGATACCTCTCAAGGCGCTTGGGTGCGGGATCCGAGCTCGTCAGCTCTTAGCTCGAGGGAGCCATTTAACTGGAAGTCATGGGTCGCACTCCAACTCCACCCCCACAGCGGGTGAACCCCAGGAGCATCACGGTAGATGCAGTTTTATAGCGAGTGCGCTATTTTCGAAAGTTCGTGTGTTCAAGCAAGTTTGCAGCACCAACTCTGGACACCGGTGTTTCGGAATTGTTGTTCCTCGTCAGCAGAGTGTAGGTCGGTCAGGGGTTTGCTGTGCAGGCTGCCAAGTGTTCTCAGGTTGATACCTCTCAAGGTGCTTGGGTGCGGGATCCGAGCTCGTCAGCTCTTAGCTCGAGGGAGCCATTTAACTGGAAGTCATGGGTCGCACTCCAACTCCACCCCCACAGCGGGTGAACCCCAGGAGCATCACGGTAGATGCAGTTTTATAGCGAGTGCGCTATTTTCGAAAGTTCGTGTGTTCAAGCAAGTTTGCAGCACCAACTCTGGACACCGGTGTTTCGGAATTGTTGTTCCTCGTCAGCAGAGTGTAGGTCGGTCAGGGGTTTGCTGTGCAGGCTGCCAAGTGTTCTCAGGTTGATACCTCTCAAGGCTACTTTACATCAGGTAATGGGCCCATCATTCAGTTGTAAAAAGCACAAGAATTCCCCGTTCCTCCCTAGACACGCCGGTGAGTACCATTCCCCAAACAAAATAACCCTCTGCCCCAACAATCCCAACCCACCCTCTACCTTGCCCTCCCTCCCTAGAACAGGCACTAACATAGGGAATCCCATCCAAACTAAGCCAACAATCGCCCCCAAAGGTGTTAAAGGCGTACTAATTGGGAACCATCCGGTGGGGGTGAATAGATCCTAGCAATCAAACAACAATCAGTTAAAGCAACACCCATTTATCGCCTCGAAAACCCCATAGGAACTTAGCATTTCCAAGCCCCCCTCTATTTGTTACCAGAATCCCTTAGTACATTAGGCAGTATTCAAGTGTGCCAATTTGGAGCCAGGCTTAGAATTCCACCCATCTGCAGTCCTAGGTAGCGACAAATTAGATCCGTAGCAATGTCTGCCTGTCGATTCCCAGTTACAACAAGCACTCCACACCCTCATAGAATGTAAATGTTACTCATCCAGTAGTCCATCCGCTGTTCCCGGTGTGACCAGCGGCAAGTGTACACTATCGGACCCCGATGAGTCAGCTTCCGAGTGCTCCTTGTCCTTCTCCAAATCTGAGTCCTGCAGCGGAGTCGCCGACAAGTCACCAGAGATAGCCAACACCGCATCCAGCACTCCTTTGCGCTCCACTTCTGTCTGTGAAGTGGACGGCTTCTGCAGACCCCACCATCTACGCTGTATCCGTTGCGACTTACGGAGCCGAGGGTTCTCGGTGAGCTCCCGGGTCTGCCGTTCCGGACCACCTTTACCAGCTCGATAAGATTCCAGCCATGTCCACGCATCTTCCGGCGTTTCATGAAAGCAAGTTCTCCCATCCAGGATTAATCGGAGTTTGGCAGGAAACAACAGGGAGTACTGGAGACCTTCTGCTCGCAGTTCCTTTTTGACTGACTGGAAGGACGCTCGGCGCCGCTGAGTCTCAAAGGTATAGTTTGGGAACAGATTGACCCTACTATTTCCCACATGAAACGGGCCATCAGCACGGGCCTTCTCGAGCAGCAAGTCTCTATCTCTGAAATGCAACAGGCATGCGACCACTGGCCGGGGGGCGTCCTTGCTGCGGCGGCTTCCCAGGGACACGGTGTGCACGTTCCAGAGTGTAAAAAGGTGACAAACCTTCAGGAGCCACCACCGTTCTCAGCCAGTCCTCCAAGTAGCGTACCATGTCCGGTCCCTCCGCTTTTTCCGGTAGTCCCACTACACAAATGTTATTTCGTCTGTTTCTACCTTCAGCATCCCCAGCGCACCTCTCCAGCGCTGCAATCGGAGGTATTTGTCACTGTCGCAGCCAGCGCAGCCTGTGCAGGCGCCACCTCCGGGACTAATCCTTCTACATGCTTCACCCTGTCCGTCAGCTTAGAGTGGTCTGCCCGCAGGAGGCAAGGCCCGTCGCCATCTGCGCGATATCCTGCTGCAGGGCAGTACGAGAGTCTGCGATGGCCGCCAAGATCTTATCCAGTTGTTGCTGTAGCAGAGAGTCCTGCGGGGGTTCACGTGTATCTTCTGCCTGAGACGGGGACTCAGTGTCTGAGAGATGTTGCTCCGCATCTTTCTTCCCGCTTGGTTTGCCATGCTAGAGACCTCCAGTCCGTGCCCGTAGGGCCTGAAGTGCCAGACCTCCCTCTATCGGATAACCAGCCGTAGACGCTGCTCACCGGCAAGGAGATCTCAATCGTCCGACCCACTAGAGGCCCAAGGCTCCGCCGCCAATATTTTTCAGTTCTACGCTGCCGGAAAGCTCCACGTGGTAACTGCGCCAGCACTGTGGGTCACAGCCGAGTGAGACCAGCAGTACTGTCCAATCCAGCGCGTAACTACTCATAGGTTTCGCACCCCCCCCTGCCAGATGTAAGCATACAGGCACACAGCCCACTGTCAATACCAGGCTGTTGTGGCAGTATCAGCTCAAGACCAGGCAGTTTCATTTATCCTCCCCGCTCCAGCCTCCAACTGCGTTCACTGTCCTCCAGAAGCGCCACAAGCTCTCAAGCTCATGCAGGTTCCGCACGTGTTTCCGCGTGGAAAGTGATCCACTCCCTGCCGTTCTCAGGCCTCACAGTGCAACCAACCACCTCCAGGGTCTGCCCACAGGTCTTCAGGGTTAGGCGACTGCACCTTTGGTTCCTTCGCCCTAGGCACCAATAATTGAGCCCTCACTTGCCGTTTTCAAGGTGCCGGCATTAGTCCTAGGACGCTCGCCGCCGCCCGTGCCCTGGCTCGCAGGCAGCAGTGTTCCCAGGACCACACGTCCGCCTCCGTGGCCTGCAGCCCCAGTCTCCACCGCGCCCCACTCACCAGTGCAGGGCCGACCAGCGTGCGCTCTCCTGGCAGCTCCCAGACCTCAGTTGAGCCCCCGCCACTGCTCGTGTGGCATCCGATCACCGGGGAGGGCGTGGCATGTTTCAGATCCCTCTCGCCCCCAGGTCCAGTTTTTCACCCTCCGCGGCGCCAGGCAAAGTCACGGCAAGTCCCCCATGCGTCAGTCGGTGCGGGCCGTCCTCCACATCGCAGCCGCGTTCTCCAGCCACCAAGGAGAGCTGCACCGTGCCCAGGATCAATCCGCCACTTTCCCGGAATCCAAAACGGCAGTCAGCAGCTCCGCCGGTGCAGTCCGGGTGCTACACATCATTTCAGCGCCGCCATTTTGTGATCGCGTCCAGCTGCCAGCACGGCCCAGGAAACCTCCACAAAGCCCCGAATCACGCCGTTTTGAGAGCCAAGTTGCTCCGATACAGCGCCTCCGCGCAGCCCGATCAATGGGGGCCGCTAGGGGGGTCAAGGTAACATTATTTCAGGATATTTGCCGGTTTTGCGGCGGAGCCCTGTGCTCACGCTGCTGCTCGCATTGGCTTCCAAGCCACGCCCCCATCATTTATCACCATTCCATCACTGCATCTTTTAATCCTTTAGCTATAGAAGACTGCGAAGCACTTGAATTTTGTCTCACCCTCTCTACTTGCTATACTCTTAGAGGCACCCTCCTATACAGAGCACCAGGCCGAGAGGTATTTTCCCTACACAATTCAGCAGCATACTTGCAAGAGGGATTTGCTCTAATTCCTATACCATTCTAGGTGATTTTAATTACCATCTTAAATTGCCCCTTGATCCAGATACCTCTAATCTACTTGATCTGATGAGAGGTGGAAACTTGAAGCAATTGGTTAGGGATGCCACCCATCTAGCTGGTCATACTTTAGACGGCATTTTCTCAAATAATTTGCAGCTCTCAGTAACTAAAACTCTGCTGCTAGTTTGGTCTGAACATTCAGCAGTTTTCTTTGAGCTCTCTATACCGGACCGCAAAGTGCAGAAATTATCTCTTAGCCTCTCTAAGAATAGAGCCTGGAACAAGATAGAAGCAAAGGATCTACTTCAAACATTAACCAACACCATCACTCCTATTCCTAGCAATCTAGATGACGCAACCGGAGCATACACTAAATGGCTGGAAAATTTAGGGAATAATTTAGATCCTTTAAAAAGCTTTAGCCATACCAGACAGCATAACTCCTCACCATGGTATTTGAAGGAGTTGAAGGACCAAAAGCTGGTTTGCAAACACCTGGAGAGAACATAGAGGGAGGGTTATAAGGAAAATGATCAAAAGGAATACAAAGCAGGTCTGGCACTATATAAACAACTACTTAAAAACACAAAACAAGAAATTTTTAGCAACAAGATTACATCAGCTAAAAACTCCCCTAAAGAGCTTTTTAAAATAGTAAACGCTCTGGCTCATCCTCACACTCCTTCTATAGTGGCTAGTCAAGAGCACCATAATAAAATTGCTCAAAGTTTCTTTGACAAAGTTAACAGTACTTTTTTTTACATTTTCAGAATCCTCTTCAGGCCACAGCATTAGTCTAACTGAAGGTCCGCAGGTTACTAATCCTGATATGTCGACTCTCAACCTTTTCACCGGTTTAGAGGTAGCAGATACTCCCAAACTATTGGAAAAAGTTAAATTGGGCTCTCCAACCGATCCTTGTCCTTGCTCAGTTTTAAAAATTGGCAGTTGGGCCTGTTGCAAAACAATTGACCTACATTATTAACAACATTTATCTAGAGGGATACTTCCCCAAGGAATGGAAACATGCTTCCATCTTGCCTCTCCTTAAAAAGCCTAATTTGGATGCTAGTGACCCCGGCAACTTTAGACCTATTTCTAGGTTACCCCTTCCTGCCAAAATCATTGAAAGTAATTTGAGTTCCCAACTTAATAAATTTCAGCAGGACTCGCAGGCCCCTGACCCAACCCAGTATGGGTTCAGAGAGGCCCATAGTACAGAAACGGTGCTCCTGAAGTCCACAGAAGAAATTAGAACTATTCTGTATCAAGGAAGGAAAGCCGTATTGATTATGCTGGATCTGTCGGCAGCTTTCGACACGGTCCATCACACGTTGTTGATGGACCGACTAAATAAGTTAGGGATCAAAAACAATGCGTGGAAGCTTGTCAAATCATTTCTCACTGACAGAAGCCAAACAGTGACATTAGATGGATTTCAAGCTAAATCTTTCTTCCTACCGTGCGGGGTGCCGCAGGGTTCATCATTGAGCCCGACGTTGTTCAATGTTTGTGTCATCTTTAGCTCCCCTAATTCAGCGCTTTGGGTTTATTTTACCCTTACGTCCTACGCCGATGACACCCAAATTGTCGTGACATTACTACAAGAGAACATACAGGAAACCACAACAAGACTGCAGGAATGTATGAAAGCGGTGAGAGACTGGATGTTTCAGAACTGTCTGAAGCTCAATTCCGGTAAAAGTGAAGTTGTTCATTTTGGAAACAACCCCACCTTCCGGACCCCTAGTTGCTGGCCAGATGAGTTAGGACCACTACCTGTGCCAATTAAAAAGGTCAAGAACCTAGGAATCTTGATTGATGATAAATTGAGTTTTAGGGATCAAATCATTCATGTTGCCTCCACCACCTCGTGCATCCTCAAATCCTGCAAAAAAAGAATGCCCTTGTTGCCGAAGGAAGCACAACAAACGGTAGTCACTGCCCTTATAATGTCCATACTAGATTACTGTAATAGTCTATATCTTACGGTACATAAAGGGTTGAGGAATAAGCTACAGGTGCTGCAAAATGCTGCAAAATGCTGCAGCCAGACTTATAACAGCTACACCTAAATACAAATCTATCTCAGCCAAAATAAAATAACTTCACTGGCTTACAGTCAATAAACATATTCAATTTAAGTCCCTGTGACTGGTATTTAAAAATCTTCACGGTATTGGACCAGAATTTTTACAACGTCGCTTTACCTGGTGTACACCTAAGAGAGTACTACGGTCAGCTGACCAAAAACCTATCAGCATTCCTTGAGTAAAAAAAGCTAACTGGGGCGACAGGAGTTTCACGATCAATGCGGCTAAGTCGTGGAACTCTCTACCGCTAACCATCCGACATATTCCGAACCTTTTGCCTTTTAGAAAGGCGTTAAAAACAAGGCTTTTATCTTACTAACTGGATGTCTCTGCTTCCAGCTCACAGCAGGTCTTCTCATAGCGCCAGGACACCTTCGGGTAGCAGTTTGCACTCTATAAATACAAATAACATTAACAATAACGGCCTATGAAAGTTAACTGAGAACGCCTTCATTGATGTCCAATCTGTAGCATACTATAAATTCCAGATTTGGGTAGATGTTCCTGTACTTGGAGAAGAGCATATCAGTGTTTTTTTAAAGAAATTAGTCTTGCAGCTGTTGCAGCGCTCGTTAAGAAAAACACACCGAGGCACAGGTACGTTATATGCGTGCTTCTTTATTCCCTGCTAGAAGCATACTAGCTTACAGACTACTATATCCTGTGCGTGTCGTTTCCGGTTCCCGTTTCCTGTCCGCCTGTCCTGTCCCTCGACAGGGTCAGGCGGGAAGACATGACATCTCCCCTGTTTTGCAAAGTCTCGCTTTCCCTACATTTCTTCCACGAGTCGTCGAGGTTTTCTGATAAGACGTTGTGGACGTTGTGAGCGCTTCTCTCGCTGGGGTGTGTGTCTGGGATGAGTTGTGGGTTCCACCAGTCGTGGGGGGCTGTGATTTTGGTCGCTGTCATCGCTTGGGTTAGACAGCTCGCTTGAGAGTTGGCTAGATGAGGTCTCATGTCGATCACGCATGGAACATCTTTTGAAGTGTGAAATGTTCCTCGTCAGCTGTTTGTGATCCGCCTTGGCTGTGATCATGGTTCCTTTTCTCTGGATGACTTGTAAGGGAGTGTCACAGTATCGACTGTCTGCTTTAGAAAAAAAAAAAAAAAAAAAAAAAAACTCTTTACTATTACCCAGTCTCCTTCGTGGATATTGGAGTCTCTGGCATGTCTACGCCGGTCGGCATAGGTCTTCATCTTGTTCTTCTTTGCTTGGTCAATGTCAACTAGTGTGCTGTGATCGACGGTGATTGGTCGTTGTTGTGACGCTACATTTAACGTAGCTATCCTGGTACGAGGTGTTCTTCCTAGCATCACTGTAGCTGGACATTGGTTAGTAGTGGCGTGTGGCGTATTCTGGTAGGCTCTTAGTACTTCATTTAGCGTTTGTTGGATGTCCCGGTGGGACGACGCAGCTTGCTGAATTGCCTTTTTGAGTGTCCCCATGAATCGCTCCACCGTGCCATTTGCCTGCGACCATAGTGGTGTGATTTTTTGGTGTTTGAAGTTAAGATGTGTTGCAAAATTTGTGAATTCCTGCCCATTGAAGGGAGGCCCATTGTCTGTCTTGACTTGCAGTGGGATGCCCCAGGCTGCGAAGATCTCATCGAGTACCAGAATCACGGTGGTTGCTTGGGTGGATGATATCAGATGTGCAAATGGAAATCGGGAGTATTCATCCATGGCTACCATGATGTATTGCCCCGATTGTAATGGTCCAAAGAAGTCAACTGCAATCTGTTGCCAGACTCCCTATGGTAATTCCGACATTTGTAGTGGTGCCGGTGGCTCTTCTCGGCTGACTATCTGACATGTCATGCAGTCTTTCAGAGTTGTTTCTACCATGTTGTCAAGCGAGGGAAACCAGACACGCTCTCTCAGGGCTTTCTTGGTTGCATTGATGCCTCTGTGGCCTTCATGTGCCAGATTGACAACTCCTTGGCGTAATCTGTGTGGAATGACTATCCTCCCCCCTCTCAAGAGAAGGCCATTGTCACTAATGGACAGTTCATCACGCACACGTTGAAATGCCGTGAGGTCTTGGCGCAGTTGCGCAGAGTCTTGGGAGTGCTGTTTCACGTCCCTCCATGAGTTGGTGCGGATTCGAGTCATTACAGCTTGCACAAGGGGGTCCAGTGCAGAGGCTTCTTGAATGGCTTCAACTGGAACTGTGGGAGGACATGCGGTGTCAACAACAAAGTGAAAGTATTCATCCGCCACAGAGAGGGCAGCGCGTTTACCGGGTAGTGGGTGACGTGACATGAAGTCAGCTGGGTTTTCAGATTTGCCTGGTTTGTGAACAATGGTAAATATGTAGTCTTGCAAGCGGAGGCCCCATCGTTCGATGCGCGGTGGCATCTTCGCATTGGGGTTTCCAAAGATTGTGATGAGTGCCTGATGGTCCGTAATGATCGTGAAGTGTTTGCCGTAAACAAAGAGATGGAAGTGCTCGCACGCCCAAACGACAGCCAGGCTTTCTTTCTCTGGCTGGGAGTAGGCTTTTTCGGTGTCCGTGAGGCTGCAGCTTGCGTATGCTATGATGTGGCTCTGGTCGGAGTCTTCACGGTATTGGGCCAGGATGGCACCCAGACCCACCGGGCTGGCGTCTACTGTGATTTCCGTCTTTTTCTTTGTGTCAAAATATGCCAGGTTGATGGCAGACCCGACAGCTTGTTTGATAACGGTGAAAGCTTGATGACATGCTTCAGTCCAGTCAAATGGCTGACCTTGACGAGTGAGTTCTCGTAGGGGATAGCTGATTGTGGCATAATCCCGAATATACCGCGCACAGTAGCTTGCCATCCCAAGAAAAGAGCGAAGGTCGCTCACGTCTCTGGGCGTTGGGGTGTCGGCAAGGGCTGTCACCTTTTCAGGGTCTGGTCGCATTCCGTCTTTGGAGAATATGTGTCTGTAGAATTTTAAAGTGTCTCTGTGAAATTCGCACTTGCTAGCGTTGAGTGTAAGATTTGCAGTTAGTAATGCATGGCAGACCCTGTCCAGTGCGGTGTCATGTTCGGTTTGGTCCTTTCCGAATACCAGCAGGTCATCACTGTAATTGAAAGCATTTGGAATGCCTTGAATAACTCGTCTGATGGCTTCTTGAAAGATCTCGGCGGCCGAGGAGATGCCAAAGTTTAGGCGTTTGTATCGAAACAAACCTTGGTGAGTAGTGAAGGTCGTGATATATCTGGATTTGTCGTGTAATTCCAGCTGGTGGTAGCCTTTATTTAGGTCAAGTTTGGAGAAGACTGTGGCACCGTTTAATTTCGTGATCATGTCACTGATGTGGGGCCCAGGGTGGCGTTCCCGCTCGATAGCGGTGTTGGGCGCGCGCATGTCGACACACAGTCTGACCTTGTTATCCTGTCCCTTTTTGGGAACCACCACAACTGGCGATACCCATGGGGTGGGTCCTGTCGTGCGTTCGATGATGTCTGTTTGAAGCAGGTCTTGGAACTCGTCATCGACGGCTTGTTGTAGGTGAAACGGCACCTTCCTATGGTGTTGAGCGATAGGTGCCACGTTCTCGTTGATGTGTAGTTTTACCTTGAAGTGGTTCAACTTGCCAAGGCCTTTGAATAGGTTTGGAAACTTTGCCACGATGTCGGGGGCATCTTCTGTCATGTATAGCAGTTCTACAAGTTTGAGTCTTTCTGCCGTGGGTAAGCTTAGCAGGCAGTCGGCGACATCTGGCCCCTCTACCACATGTATGTAGGCGTCGATTTTCCGATCCTTGAATGTGAGGGTGGTAGGAAAACGACCCAGGCAAGGTAGTGGTTTGCGTGACATCCATGTGAATATGCGAACGGCAGCTGGTTCCAGTTTAGGTTTCTGCTTCATGTTGTGGTACTCTAGGGCGCAGATGTAATTCAGAGAGGCTCCTGAATCTAGGACAAATTTGGCCGGGTGGTCGCCTATCAGTATGTCAAGCTTTGGATATCGCTTCAATCGGTCTGGGTCTGAGACCATGCAGATATACTCATCACTGTCTTGTGACGTGGGGGTATGTGAAGATGACTCGCTGGAGGTGTCTCTATGTGACCGGTATGATCCAGTCGCATAATGCTTGGTGCGGTGGCCGCTTCCGGATCGTCCTCTGGATTGCTGGGAGTATGTTGACTGGACGCTGGAGTTTGATGAGCTGGATGACCGACTTCTTCTCTCTTCTATTGCTCTTGCATGATGACGTGTGTCATGTCTTTTGACGGATGACTTGTGGTGTGGCTGCTTGGCCTGGCATGCGATTTCAAAGTGGTTATCTCTTCCACAGCGGTGGCATCTCTGACCTATCGCTGGACACTGTCCCGAGTGTGGGTAGTCTTGTCCGCATCTGTAGCAGGTGGGCGCAGACTTCGTGGATTTTGTGTGTCGTGAACTCTGCTTGGACGATGTTTTCCGGGTGGTGTGTGACTTGTGAGATTTTGACGTGTGTCTGGACGTCCTGGAAGAGCTGTGTGCCTGGACTCGCAGAGCCTGATCTTTCCTGTCTGATGATTTTTGTGTCCCCATCCGCTTGGTGTAGTCTTCTGCTTGGTCATTGATCCTCGTTAGTTCCTCAATCTCCTCTAGTGTGTATGGTTTCTTTAATAGTCTCCTGCGGAGGGTTTCAGATTGGCATCCGTCGATGATGCGGAGTCTCAAAGCATCTTCCGTTTTGAAATTATCGAAGTCGCAGTATTGCGCCAGTCTTTTAATGCGCATGATGAAATCACTCATCTTTCTCTTGGGCTGCTAGGTTGAATGTGTGACGCTCGTAGTCTACGTTGCGTTTGTGAAGGAAGCGCCGATCAAGGGCAACTTTTACCTCATTGTAGTTGGCAGTTGCTGCGTCAGGTAGTTCTTTGATGATTTGTGCTATGTCCGGGCCTATCAAGTTTCTTAGGGCCACTAGTTTTTGTTTGGGGTCTTGTACCTGGGACCCTATCATGTAGTCCTCAAAGTCCTCACTCCACGTTTTCCACGTCGGGCCCATACTGTTTCCTGGCGTTAGTGGCAGTGGTTGTGGTTGGCGCATGAACGATGCTCCAATAGGGTTGGTGGCCATCGTGGGCGCGTTGTTGACCGGAGGGGTTGGGCCTCCTGTGCTTCCTGTGCTTGGTTCTCCTGTGTTTGCTGTTCCTGCTCCGTCGTTTACCTCTGAGGAGCTGTCCGGGTTTGTATCGGACATTTGTAATTAGCTGACCCTGTATGATTGGATTGTGTACAATCCTGATCTGTTTTTTTGGTTCTGGGGCCCTTCTGTGTCCTGGGCTTGTGTTTTCCGTCTTGTTCTGCAACCAGCTTATTGGTTTTTTGGACGGTGCCTGACCTTTAAAATGGCCGCCGTCGAAGGTGTGTGGTCTGTTCTATGCACTGGCGCCTGACCCCAAGATGGCCGCCACTCGGGACATGGGGTCTTTCTTTCTGATTCCCCTCGTGGTCTCTTGACTCCCTCGTGCTGGCTGGGGCCCGTATATATGTATGGCAGGGCGCGCTGGGCAGCTTGCAGGGTTAGACTCACCCTCGTATTTATTTTCCTTTACTTTCTCGTTTGGCCGGCCTCTTCACCTTCTCTTGGGTGTCTGGGGCTGCTTCCGGCGCTAAGAGGAGCCGATCGCTCGACTCTAGGGGTTGCCTGGTAACAGCGCTCGTTCGCTCGCGCTCGTTACCGGCAGCCAGCGTCCTCCTCAGCAGGCGGGGGCGGGGTCCGGACGCACACGGAGTAGCGCTCCAGTTCTCCGCAGGCAGGCAGCTTGTAGGCTCACACGATGACAGCGCTCGGCACACGCGCTTGTCCTTCACTCGGCCGGCAGTCTCTGGCCACACACAGAGTAGCGCTCTGGCATACGCTCTCTGGTTTTCCGGCGGACGGCTGGATGCACCTTGACTTTCGCGCTCTCTCTCCGCGCGGCCAGGATTGGTGCTGCAGGGCTCGGTGGTCGGCCACGCAGGGTGGCTGAGCGATGGTGCTGCGTGTGGGGTTAATGATGATCCCACCCTCGTCGCCAATGTCGCAGCGCTCGTTAAGAAAAACACACCGAGGCACAGGTACGTTATATGCGTGCTTCTTTATTCCCTGCTAGTAGCATACTAGCTTACAGACTACTATATCCTGTGCGTGTCGTTTCCGGTTCCCGTTTCCTGTCCGCCTGTCCTGTCCCTCGACAGGGTCAGGCGGGAAGACATGACAGCAGCCAAGACGCCCCAGTTCCTAGAGGACAGAGATGTCCCCTAGCCTGTGAACAAACACAGAAAGGGCAGTGCCTAATTTGAGCAGGTGGGGCCCACCTGCACTCATTTTTCCACAACATACTTTGATGCAGAGCAAGAGAGAGAGACACACAAAAGGGAGAACAGAGGCGGAAATGAAGGGGTGGAAAAATAGTGACAAAGGGCAAGACGCAGGGATGCAGAAGAACCTGCACGATTGAGACCAAGAGCGAGGAGGGGTTGTCTGGTGGTGAACTAAAGCAATGTGAAATGGAATTGAGACCACCCAGCCTTGGTAAGTAGCACCTTGAAGGTCGATAGATAGCGCTAGCATTCAGCAAAACTTCGGACCCCGGCACCTGTTCTTTTACAAATTAAGCCCTGTAGGAAGGTATACATGCCAAGTACAAACCAACTCCATCATAGATTTGCGATCACAGTTCTTTATCCGATTTTTGGATTCTCTTATCTCGCTGCACTCTTTGTTCTCTCCTCTCGCATTACCTGCTTACCTCTCACCTTTCTTTACTTTCTCTAAAATATGAATGCAAACATTGTTACTAATAACAAATCCGACAACTAACAAAGCGGGTCAGAGGTACAGGTTTTTGTTTGAAGTCCTGACACAATTCTAAGCAAATCTTTTTTTTTTTTTAACTCGGCCTATTCAAAATTCTTGAGGCTGTTCCAAAACAGTGCTATTGTGAAATCACATGGGATCATACATGCCAGCAGAGTTCACATCCGGTCACGAGAACAGTGGCGCTAAAGAGGTCCCCTACCGATTAACTACTTTTGCTAGGTGTGTAACAATTTAGCCCAGCCTCTCTCATGTTTGGTGCCGGGAAGAGGTAAGTTGCGACACAGGAGTCTTCATCACTGAGCACACTGCTCATGCACGTCTGCAATGAGAAGACGTCTATACATTTAAACCTCTCGAGTTTCCCATGTCTATGCAGGAGTAGCTCACCAACTCCCTGTCTCATGCTATGCATTCTGGGATTTGTAGTCAGGATTTAAGTATAAGATCCCCACCTTATAATTAGATTGGGTGAGTTACTTATGCATGGATCTGGATAACTTGAGAACTATATGCATTCAGTGGCGGCCACTACTTACTGGGGTGGTGGGGTAGGGGGAGGAAGATGGGGGGTGGGGGGTAAATTAAAATAATTAAAAAAAACACACATCTTCAGGCCGGCCACCCGGCCGGCTACCGCCTCTCAGTCCAATCGCCGCCACCACTCACTCCTCAGAAGCAGGAAGCACCTAGGCTCTTTACTCCCCTAGCAAATCACAACTCTGCAAAACAGCATTGTGATTGGTCTGAGCGCTCAGAGAGGAAAAAAGGGCCTGGGCGCGTTCTGCACCCAGGCTGTAATGCAGCCTGGGTGCAGAACATTCAAAGTGTGCATGACTGCTATGGTCGGCCCGAGTGCGCCGGCCAAACAGGTATGCGCACTTTTGAGTGGAGCAACCACTCCTCCTCCTGGCCCATGCTCTGGCAGTCCAGGCCCACCCGCACCAGGAAACGGAAAACTGAAATGATAACACTGGTTATTATCATTTTAGTTTTACTTTAACTACTGCTCACAGAGCAGTGAGGGGACGCTCCTCCGCCTAAGTGTATGAGCTGCCACTGTGTGCATGGTTTGTGTGAATGCTGAATACTTTCTCTAAGTTAATCTCTCATCTTATCTTTTTTGTTGTCAATGAATCTCCTCTTCCTTTGTTTTCCTCTGATTACAACTATATTTCCCCATCTCCTGCTCCTGTCTCTTCTTTCCCTCTATTGCTCTCGGTCTTTTTTTGTCCAGACAATTCTTTCAATAGCTATTTCCTCTCTCCATCTCGCTTGGTCTTCAATCTTTTTTAACATCTTCCCCCTTACATGCTATTTTCTTTACTTTGCCTACTTTGTCCTTGCACCTCTTATTTTGTACCCCCCCCCCACCACAACTTCAATACATCTCATTCCCCTCTTTTTTTGTACATCTATTCACTTAACACAACCAACGGTTGTCCTCTTTATTGTCTATCGCTTACCACCCCAGCTGTCAGTCCACCACTCTTTTTTTCCTTTTACACACTATTTCAGATGTCTCCATTCTAGCTTTATCCTTTTCATCTCCTTTCTTCAATGCCTCACTCCAGTGTACCTGCCCTTTTACTGTACCCTCCCTTTTGACTGTACCCTTCCCATGGAGTTACGTTAGTCCATTCTCTCTCTCTCTTCCATCATTACGCTTCTTAAACCATATTTGCTGTTCATTCTCATATCTTGTTTGATCCTCTTTCACTTTTCTCGCTCTTCTCTAGGTCTCTTTTAGCCCCCACATCTTTCGACCTCTCCTGTCATGTGTTCTACTTACTACTCTATTATCCCTGCTTTCGTCTTTCCTATCCTCTCCACAAAAAACACCACAATGCGTCTACCAACGTGCTGATATCAGGTTCTTTTTGCAACTTTACACGCCAGGAGCGTGGAGCTACGAAAAACACCGACCACTGGTGTGGAAACTAGGTTCCCTGAAAGGGGAGCAGCCCTATCCCTAGAAATCCGTTCGCAGAGCGTGGGTTTGTAAGGAATCTGCTGCTAGATAGTCTCGCCCATATAAGGCGTTACCGAAAGTAAGTAACTTGTTCATCTGAAAGAGACTTCTGGCTGCAGATTCCTTACCTTTTGAATAGATACCCAAGTAATACCACACAGGAGGTGGGTCTGCGGACCAATTTCATACGAGGAATGACCGAACGGGCAAAGTGCCTGTCCCGACTGACCAGACTGTCCAGACAGTAGTGTTTTGTGAACGTGTGCAAGGAAGCCCATGTTGCTGCCTGGCAGATATCCCGAACCAGAACTCTGCATGCTAATGCAGTGGAGGCAGCCTAACCTCTGGTGGAATGAGCACGCAACCCCTAAGGGGGTTGCTTTTTTAGCCAGTGCGTAGCAGATCTTGATACAGATCATAATCCAGTAGGAGATGGTCCTCTTCTGCACAGTCTTTCCCTTCTTTGCTCCAACATACCACAGGAAGGGCTCTATCATGCAGTCAAGGTAGAATGACAAAGCTCTAGCAACTGCAGCAAAGCTGAAATAGCAGAAAGATAGCCATTGAGAGTTCCCAGAGCAGAGCCCTGCTGGGCAAGAGAAAATGAAGGGAAGAACCAGAGAAAGGGGGGCAAAAATGGTATCGATCTGTCTTTCTGTACACCATCCCAAACATTTTCCCCAACGGCAGGTGTATACCGTCCTGGTGGAGGGAGTCCTGGCTGCCAAGATAGCGTAGCAAACCTCAGAAGGAAGGTTGAAAGCTGTCAACTCTTGTTGCTCAATCTCCATGCAAGAAGGTGAGGAGTGGACAGGTTCGACAGAAGACCTCCCGAAGGGGCAGCCGGATCAGAGTACTGATGGCCATCCTGAACAGCTTGGGTTACTTGACTCTCTGGGCCCAGTCCGGAGCCACAAGGATGCCATGAGCCCAGTCACCCTGATCTTGAGAATTCTGGGCAGGACTGGTATGGGCGGAAAGGAGTACAGGAGGCCTGAGCTCCAATTGAGATGAAAATTAAGCCACCTTGGAATCTCCAGCGTGCAGAATGCCTAAAATTGCGTGTTCTCTTCAGTAGCAAACAGATCTAACCAAGGCTCTCCCCACTGCTGAAATAGACCTTGCGCCGCCTCTGGATGGAAACTTCATTTGTGATCTGCTAGGCATCTTTGACTGAGTTTGTCCGCCCTGACATTCGGAGAGACCACCAGTTGTTGAACCGGCAAGGATATTCCCTGACATTTCTGCCATGCCCATGGACACAGGGTCTCTTGACAAAGGGTCCATGACCCTACTACACCCTGTTTGTTGCAGCACCACATGGTGGTGGTGCTGACTTTGAACACCAGTACTAGCCTTCCCTTGAAGGAGAGTAGAAAGGCATTTAATGCCAGACAAATCTCCTGAAGTTCCAGTAGGCTGATGTGGAGTCCGGATTCTGCTGGAGTCCAGAAGCCTTTGATGTTCACCTCTCGCAGATGGCTGCCCCATCCCATGAGTGACACATCTGTCACTACTGTCAGATCGGGTTGAGGAAGGGAGAGGGTTCTTTCGCTGACCCAATCGCAGTTTGTGCACCACCACTGCAGATCTTCTGCGGTTCCCAAGGAGATCTGCATCATGTCAGAGAGTGCGCCCACTGGAACTCTAGGTCCCACGGCAGAGCCTGCATATGTCAGCGGGCATGTCACAAGCAGGTTGCAGGAGGCCATGGGCCCAGCAGCCTCCGAATCAGTCTCACCAAAACCCAGGAGACAGGCTAAACATCGGTATCATAGCCTGAATATCCTGGACTTGCTGTTCAGGAGGATAAGCAAGAAACTGCACCTTACCTAGAAAAGCTCAGGTGAAAGGGGGGGTCTGAGAGGGAGTCTGGTGTGACTTTGGTATGTTGATAGTGAACCCCAGGAAATGCAGGAGGTCTGGAGGTGGAAGACAACAGCCTTGGGCGAGCACACCTTAAACAGCCAATCATTGAGATAGGGGAAGACTGGCATCCATGATCTCTGCAGATGAACAGAAACCACTGCCTTCACATTGGTGAACACCCGAGGGGAGCTGGTAAGGCCAAAAGGGAGTGAATTGAAAATGTTTGCAACCCACTGAGCACCGCTGGCAACACCTATGGGTAGGCAGGAAGGGAATGTAGAAATATGCATCCTGCAAGTCCAGCACTACCATCCATATACCCACGTCCAGGGCAGACAAGACCTAAGCGAGTTTGAGCATTTTGAACTTCTCCTTCTTCAGGAAGAAATTGAGGGGGCGCATGTCTAGGATAGGTCGGAAACCTCCGTCCTCCTTGGGCACCAGGAAGTAGCGGGAATAGCAACCAGGACCTACTTCTGGCATTGGCACCCTCTCTATGGCTCCCTTGGCCGAGAGAGCCATCGCTTCCTGGCGGAGGAGTGATAGGTGGTCCTTTGTCATTCTGTCATAAGCAGGTGGCATGTAGGGGGGGTTAGCACGAACTGGAGGGAGTAGCACCTTCGAACAATCTGCAGAACCCACTGGTGGGATGTTATAAACTGCTAGTGGGGCAGGTGATCGCGGATCCTGTCCCCAAGCTGGGTACCCACGATTGTAAGAGGGCAGACTACAAGGGTTTGGTGGCTGCGGCTGCCAGGGGAGTGGTGGACTCAAAGGCTGGGAAGCTTGTCCACCGCAGTGACTGGGAGTGTATAGGAGCCACTGGAAACCCCTTCTGTGGCCGCAAAAAGCAGATTGGGGGTGATGTGGGACAATGGAAAGGCCCAAGGATCTGTCTTTGAAGATATGGGAGCCTTCAAAGGGCCTGTTAAGCTATGTTTGGCCATCCCCAGAAAAGTCGGTCGTCCTCAACCAGGTGTGGTGCCGTAGGGCCACTGTCGACAAAACCGCTCTGTCCAGTGTGATGGTGGTGTCCAGTCCACATCAAATTATGAAGTTCGCTGTGTCTCTCCCATCTGCAGCCACCTGGGAGAGTACATCCCGGGCTTCCTCCATGTCCGTTGGCAGCACCTATGCAACTCTATCCCACAGAGAGTGCAAATAGCAGCCCACAATTCACACAGTGTTCATGGACTGCAGTGCCAGGCTAGTGGGAGAAAAATGATTCTTACCTAAATTGCCCAACCTCTCAGATTCACAATTTAGTGGTGCGATTGGAATGTGCCAGGATTTACATGGAAAGTGGAGGTGTGCACCACCAAGCTCTACAAGGTAGGGTGTTATGTGAGGAAGCTGAGGTCTCCTGGGGCAAAGCGCTGGCAGGGGGCAATCGACCTGCTCACAGTAGACCCTGTATTGGGCTTGGACCAAGTCACATGCAGGGCGTCCAGAAGGACTTCATTAAATGGGAGAAGCAGTTCTGAGGGGGACATTCCCGGTTGAAGCACTTCTGTCAAGATTGACTGCAACAGAGGGCAAGATAAGGTCCAGGACCTCTGCTTCCCTCCTCACCACCATTGCAAATGACACTCCCTCCTCCATAGCCATGGTAAGGGGAGAAAGCATGCCAGTACCTGGACAGGTATCCAGTCCGCTGGCGTCCGCCAAATCCTCACACCAGTCCATGTTTGTATCATAAGGCTAGTATTCTTCAGGGTCCAGCAACCCTGCCCACTCTTACCCGAGTCCTAGCCCATAGGATTAGGGCTCCGATTCTGGCCTGGAAGGCAAGGCTCCAGTCAACACCAGAGTCTGAGTTAGATGACGCCCCTCCGGCTCTGTGTCTGAGTTGGGGATCAAAATAGGGACTGCGCCGGCGGCATTAGGATTGTGGTCGCGCTAGAGAAACCAAAGGCATACAAGATGAGTGTCTGTCACCAAGCGGTGGCAGATGCTGCAAGTCTTGAAGGTGGGTTTCTGAGAGGACATCCCTACGACCCAGGATGAAAATCTCAAAAAGACTCGGCAAAAAGTCAAAGAAATGTTAGTCAAAAAAGGACAAAAGGGTAGCTCTTCTATGAATCTACGCTGATTGGCATGGAAAGTAAAGAACTGATGTCAGCGCGCTGAGATGGCATCTATATAGGTACCGCGCCCATCACCTCCGACATGGACAACGCCACATGGAGCCGAACTATGCCACCTATCTACTCACAGGGGTAGTGCTCGAGAAAAATTTCCGTACCCAGTCTGACACCTGGACATAATTCAAAAGGTAAGAAATATGCTGCAATCAAATGTACGCTGATCACCTGTCACACATTCTTTGATGCCTAGGGTAACCGGCAACACTATCGTAGATCTAAAATTTTCACCTAGTACTGGATGTCTCCAAGCAATTCAAAAATATATGGTCCATTGCAAATTCACCTTAATCGACGAGATGGATTTCCTACATTTTAATCTTCCCCCTGCAAGTTAATTTGCCATTTATATGACTTCTAATTCCACTGGATCAGCCTACCTGAAATATCAGAAATGCCTTGATGATAACATTTATTGCAAAACCCATATATATATGCTGAACAGAGCATGCTATTACACCTTCTCCTTTTGAGAAACCACACACAAGCTCCTCTTCGTTCTTACCACATGATCCTGACCTTGTAACTTTGCAAGCGCTGCACAAGCTGCCAGTAGAGGTGCGTTTAAAACTTCGAACCCGTGCTTCACCCACAGAGACTTTCATGACAACAATCCTGTGTGCTTCAAGTCCAGACTCGCCAAACACAGCGGATAGAAAATTTGGGTTTTCAAACTTCACGCTCTTAGAAGTCCCAAGATTCTGCCGATTAAAACGATGGTTGAAGCTTTTTGTTTGTGACCCTAACCCTCGGGGACGCTTTACCAGTCATCTGAGAGGAACATGGCATTAGCAGAGAGGAAAAAGCATCTGAATCTACTAGTTCACATTAACTCGACTCCTTTTCGCTTACCTTGGAACATCTGCTTCTATTCTGCAATACCTATCACTTTGCCTTGATCCCCTTCCAGGCATTTGGAAACAGCTGTTTCCTGCTGCATGAGCATGTTATGAGTAAATAAGTAGTCTATACATGCTTAGTTGTGGCGCTCCTGTAGTAAAATAAGTGTGGATAGGGAAGCAATTGTGAAATCACTTTGAAAGGAATGTTGTTCTCCCAGGGATATAATTTATAAGGGAGTCACCACCTTTGGTTTCTAGAAAAGGCTTACGTGAAGGTTATACCAGCACCATGAGAGCTGAGGTCCTGGCAGGTGTGCTCCAGGAGTATACAAATATGCAGGAATGTTGGGTGCGCTCCGCCCAAATTGAAGTTGATTGGAAACAATTATGTTTCACTTTGACTGGAAGTCACGTTTCACTTGCAACAGAACGAGGAGATCAGGGATTGCACTCAGCTTAGAGTTCGTAACAGCTTAAAAGGATAAATGTGAATCTCAAAATATTACAAGAATGTAACTCCACATAGTAATGCACACAGGTCGACTCGTCCCCAATAAAGCAGTCTGCAATAGTGTTCTTTGGTTCCTACAGGAAGTGAGGAGTCCCTCTAGCAGGTGCCCTAGTGCTATGGAGAAAAATAATGTAGAGAAAATGGATTCTGGGGTGTTTATATGGTTGGGCTTCTGGGATGCAGAACAAACTGGAATCACTGCAGAGAACGGGCTTGTAAACTGAGACTGAAGATCTGCCGTGAAGAGTATTAAAGTTACACTAGACAGAGTAACTCTGAGAGAGTTTCTGTAATGCAGTATGTATGGTAGTATGAATGGAAGCATGCTTGCTGCTCATGGCACTGTGGCCTACACAGGATTTGGGGAAAGCTGGATCCTTATGGCCTAACACCGACTACTAGACCATATTTCGATTCTATTGACTAAGCTTGTTGATAGGGCTGCCCACGCCAGCTGTGAGGTGTGTACCTACAGCTGATTGTAGAACTGTGAGGTCAAGAGATGGGTTCTTTTTGATGAGAATCATGATCCTCAGGCAGAAAGCCTCAAAGGAAAAACACACTAAAATATTTCAATTTTGTTACTGCTTTTGCGTCTATTAATTTTCAGAAGCACTATGGGTTCTTGGAAAGTTCTTACAGCAAAGTGAGAGGATATCATACAATTAATTGTTCATTGTGCCTTTTGTGTTAGGTCCTTGATGTAGCGTAAAGAATTAATTCCACTTTCCTCTTTGATTATTTCAAAAATATGTTTTTGGAACGTAGACATTTCCTAACATACAAGTGTTGGGTGCAAAAATTAAAGATTCATTTTGAGTGCAGTTGCACGCATGCACTGAACCACAAGTTGTCAGCACTTAGCTGTCTAATGCGGATTGAGTATAGTTGGCATACACAACAGTCTCAACAAAAATTTTGCCTGTTAGACCTGTCTGGCTTTTTGGCGAAGTCCCTCCTAATTTTTATTTATTTTGTCCCCTTTTTGCCCCTCATACCCTTGTTAATTTTTGTGTCTACTGACTTTTTGTAGGTGTTGGTCAGGGGGATAGGTGTTTTCTTCCCCCCTCATAATCTTTTACCTCAGGCCCAGAGGCCTGTTCTGACAGGAAAGTTGGCACCACCTAAAATGGTGGCCACCAACTGCCCCAACTGTCACCAACAGAACCTGGCCATAGCCTAACATAGGGCATTCCAGAACCTTCTGGTCCATTCTGGACCACTGAAGGGCAGCCTATATAAGGCGGAATGCTGGACAGCCATTTTGTCTGTCAGTGAGGAGCAGCTAGAGTGAAGGCTGAGGTCTAGTGGGGGTAGGATTCTGAAGGGTGGTTCCCTCTACAAGAGTAGCCCTCTGTCAAGGTTTTCCCCTCCTTGGTCCTGTTGTCCTAGCCAAGTTAGCTCATCCTGCTGATCCTGGGCAGATAGATTAAGGGGTTAACTTTAGTAGTCCTGGGAGCTGAGCTGAGAGTTCCCCCGTGCCCCTAGTCTGCCCAGTAAGGAGGAATAGGGGGTTGGTGCTGAGAGAGTACAACCTGGCTTTATTCTGAAGGAGCCCCCCCCCTTTCCCCTCCTCTTCGTTTTGGTGAAGGAAAGGAATTCATCTATTAAACAACTGATAGCATCCCCTACCAGTGACTGGTCCTGTGGTGTGTGGCCATCCCCTCTGCCAGCTGAGAAGAAGGTGTGAGGTGAACTGTGACCGGGTTCTCATCGAACGCGCTCTGGGCCAACACCCCCCCGGGATCCACTGAGCCTGGGAAGCTTAGAGAGACTTCCCTTTGTGAGCGGGACCCCAGGGGCATTGATCGCGCTGGAGACGCGTCGCCTGTCCTGGAAGGAATCGGAGGCTTCACTGCGCACGCCCCGTCTGTGAGGATATCCCCGGAAGGAGGGGCCGTGAAGTGAGCAGGCCCCAGCGATCAGCGTCTCTCCTCGGAGCAGATCCCGTAGGAGGTGGCCTCGGCAAGAGCGCTCCCGCGCATGCGCACCGGAGGAGTGTTTCCTTCGCGCTGCGCTGAGGGAAGGCGCCGGAGGGTTCCTCAGCTCGCCGCCTGTCAGGTCGCTTCCTCCTGCTTGGGCGCCGTGTAGAAGAGTCGGCCTGAGCAGGGAGGGAGAGCGAGGAGGCTTAGCAGCGGAGAAGTGGGTTGAGGTCTGCCCAGAGGGGATTTCCAGCGCGGAGGTAGCGCGGAGGAGCAGGCCCCCGTTAAGGAGTCAGCTGAGGCGAGGGAGCCTCTCTAGCCTGGCTTTTCCCCCCAGCCCCTCGCGCCAGAGTGTTCTGTCCCCTGAAATCGAACTACCTGCACAGCTACCTGATAAAAAAGTAAGGAGGAGTTCAGAAAGGGGGAGAGTGACGCTGGGAATTGACTTAAGGAAACCTTCAGGGACTGGATATTTGGAGTATAGTGTACTACAAGATATTTTCATTCCACTACTGTGGGGGCCTTATTGAATGCTGAAGGAGGTGAATCTAACCCAAGGGTACTCAGAGAAGTAATAGAGGAGCTAAAGGTGTTTCATGTAAATGAGAGTGAGGCTCTGGCCTGATTTAAGTAAGCTGAGTATAGTCATTACCTAATCGAACCTTCTTAGTTCAACTGTAAGAAACTGCATTGTGATTCTCTTTGAAACTGGTTTAATGACAAATGAACTGTAATGTTGAAACTGGCTGACTAAATTGCTTAACAGTTTAAATGTTAATACTGTAATGATATTTGCTCTTGCTTATAGTGAGGTGTAGTTCTCTCCCAAGATTCTAGCGGAGTATATCTAGCCTAATTGATTCTAAGGTACAGTATTCCAATGAAAAAGTGTGATCAGAATCCGGAAGTACAGTGACAGCTAGTAATGTAAAAAAATGATTATCTGCTAGTAACTTAAAACGTGTAATTGCTGACCCTGAAAGTGATCTAAACTGATTTGAACTATTTATATGTGAGTTACTGATACTTAACAACACAGAGCATATTATTTTTATATAAAGCAACACGTATTTTCATATAATTTTGGTGTAGTGTTTTTCTTTTTGAGTGCTATTGCGTGAAGTTACTTTTGGGTGGTCTGCAACCTTTACACTGTGCCTCTAAATGTTAGTCTTGCCCTAGGTCAGGCTACCTAATTCCAACATATTGGTGCCTAGCGGTGGGATTGCGGACTTGGTTGCAGCTACTTACTAGTAATTTGGCGTAATACACCCAACCTACACCAGGAGTTTTCTCCTTGCGGCCCTCCCAATTAGTCTTTTTGTTTTTTCTAAATTTATTCCTGGTGGTGGGTGGAGTTGGTTTTAGGTTACCCTCACCCTTCTGAAATTTCTGGTGTGTATCCAGGTTTGCCAGATTCACCATGGAGTTTGCGGTGGAAAACCTGGAAGACTATTCCGTGCCCCAATTGAGAATGTTCTGCCAGCAAATGGGGGTCTTTTTCAAACATGGTGCTAGGAAGGGGGAGCTCCAGACTAGCCTTAGGGCCTGGGTGGAGGCACACCAAGAGACAAAGAAGGAGGATGAAGAGGTTGACCAGGGCACAGAAGGGGGGGTGGAGGAGTTATTCCGCCATGAGGGGGAAAACTTGCTCACCGGACCAGTGTCCTATTCCAGAAAGGGCAGTAGCATTTCTGGGAGAAGCCTAACAGAAGCTGAGCTCACCGATAGGAGGGAGAAAAGACAGCTAAAGTGGGAGCTGGCTAAGTTGGAACAGGAGAAAGAGGAGAAGAGGATGGTCCACGAGTTTAGGCTAAAGGAACTGGAGCTCCAAAGTCTACAACGGGGGTCCTCCCCTGTTAGGAATGGTGGCAGCGAACCGAAAGAGTCAGCCAGGGAGACCAAACCCTATATCCCAAAGGACCTGATAGCGAGCTTCAGTCAGGGGGATGATGTTGCTAAGTGGCTGGCCGCTTATGAGGTTTCTTTGAAGGTTCATGGAGTGCAGGAGAAGCACTGGGGGGGTAGTTTGTACAAGTACATGCCTCCTGCTGGTCGGGACACCTTGTTGGCCCTGGATCCAGAGGAACAGACAAACTACCCCACCATGAAGCTGGCGTTATTGAGGAAGTTCGGGCTCACTCCAGAGAGGTACCGACAGAAGTTTAGGGGGAGCCACAAGATGGGAACTCAGAACTGGGTGGACTTCCTTGATTACGCCAGAAAGGCTTTAGAGGGTTGGGTCAAGGGCAGTGAGGTAAAGGATTATGAGGGGCTGTACGATCTGTTTTTGAGAGAACACCTCCTCGAGAAATGTTTTCCCGAGCTGCGCCAACACCTGGTAGACAGCAAGCTGACCAATCCCCGGAAGCTTGCAGAGGAGGCGGACATCTGGACAAGTACCCGGGTGTCCACCAAGGGGACTGGAGGGGAATCTCAAAAAGCCGGACAGGGCGCCCCCCAGAAGAAGGAGGGGGGGGAGAAAAAGAAAGAGTTCTCTAAAGGTCCCCAAAATAACTTCCAAGGGAAGGGAGCAGGTTTCACCCCTAGGGCAAACCCGCCCCGGAATCCTCATCCTGGCCAGAGCCAGCAGCCCAGGGTTCTCCACTGTTTTGAATGCGGTGGCGTTGGACATTATAAGGGAGATGTCAGATGCCCAAAGAGACCACCCCCTCCCACCGGAGGAAAGTCACCGGGAGTAGCTAGTGTAGCGCTCAGGGAGGAGATGCCCTTAGATAAGGGGGGTGAGTGGGCGGGTGTCACCTTAGTGTCCCTGGGAGAGCGGGAGATGGTGCCAAAGATCCAGGTGCCCCCAAATACTACAAAGTATGGGCAATGGGTTACCATCAATGGCCAGAGAGGGGAGGCTCTGAGGGATACAGGAGCCAGCATGACTATGGTGAGAAGTCAGCTGGTGTCCCCAGAGCAGGTTGTTCCTAATGTACTCCACCCCGCCGCGATGGCTGACGGCAGAATGGGCCACTATCCAGTGGCTGAGGTTCCCTTTGAGTGGGAGGGGGTTGCAGGTTCACTTCGAGTTGCCATAAGCCCTGCCGTGCCAGTCGATTGTCTGTTGGGGAATGACATGGAACACAATACTTGGAGAGAGGTGGAATACCGGACGCATTCTGCGATGCTGGGTACACCTGACTGGGCCTGTGTCAGCACACGGTCTGCGACTGCCCGGAGAGGGAGTTCGCCTGGGTTGGAGCCTGGAACAATGGCCCAACCCGCTGCTAAGAAGGGACAGACCCGGAGACAGAGAAAGCCTGCTCCGGCTTCCACACCCCATGAGACAGATCGGCCACCTGCGGTGGTGGACCAGGAGTCCGTGGAGGGGGAAGTAGACTCTCTGGAGGATTTGCCCATCCCGGCGGAGTGGCATGTGGAGGGAGGTCCTACCAGAGAGGAATTCTGTAAGGGGCAGAGGGAGTGCCCCACCCTTGAGGGACTGAGGCGACAGGCTGAAGCCCAAGCAGCAGGTGATGTTACGGGACATTACCATATTTACTGGGAGGATGGACTCCTCTACAGTGAACCCAAGGTACCCTCGCCTGGTTCATCGAGGGCCTTGGTAGTCCCGCAACAGTACCGAGCCTTTCTTTTGGAACTGGCTCATGCCATACCCCTGGCAGGACACTTAGGCCAGGACAAGACCTTTGCACGGCTTGTTCTCCACTTTTACTGGCCTCAGATGAAAGCGGCGTCCAACACATACTGTAGGACTTGTGTAACCTGCCAGGCCAGTGGGAAAACAGGGGTGAAGCTAAAAGCTCCCCTGGAACCACTTCCAGTCGTTAGCACCCCCTTTGAGAGGGTGGGCATCGACATTGTAGGGCCTTTGGATCCACCAACAGCAGCTGGTCACAGGTTTATCCTGGTACTGGTGGATCATGCCACACGGTACCCAGAGGCAATACCTCTGAGGACAGTCACTGCACCTGTAGTGGCAAGAGCCCTAATGGGAATCTTTACCCGAGTGGGATTTCCCAAGGAAGTTGTGTCCGACAGGGGGACCAACTTCCTGTCAGCTTACATGCGGGCAATGTGGAAGGAGTGTGGAGTGACCTACCGGTTCACCACTCCTTATCACCCCCAGTCAAATGGACTGGTTGAGAGGTTCAATAAGACCTTGAAGGGCATGATCAGAAGTCTGCCCGAGAGCCTGCGGAGGAAATGGGATGTCCTCCTACCCTGTTTACTTTTTTCCTACAGGGAAGTGCCCCAGAAGGGAGTGGGCTTCAGCCCCTTTGAGCTTCTGTATGGGCACCCTGTACGCGGTCCTCTCAGCCTGGTGAAGGATGGTTGGGAGAAATCTCCCAGGAAACCCCCCCAGGATGTGGTGAGCTACATGCTGGCCTTCAGGAGCCAAATGGCGAAGTTGTGGAAGCAAGCTTCTGACAACTTGGAGGCCAGCCAGGCAGTCATGAAGGAGTGGTACGACCACAATGCTCACCAGGTGGAACTGGAGCCTGGACAGAAAGTGTGGGTGATGGAGCCTGGAGAGCTTAGCGCCCTCCAGGATCGCTGGACAGGCCCCTTTGAGGTGTTGGAAAAGAAGGGTAAGGCCACATACCTGGTGGACCTTAAGACCCCTCGACAGCCCCTACGGGTGCTACACGCCAACAGACTCAAGCCCCACCATGAGAGGCCCGAAGTCATGCTGATGATGGTGACTGACGGGGGAGAGGAAGCGGAAAGCGAACCTCTCCCAGATCTCTTTTCGTCCCAAGAGAAGGATGGGTCAGTGGAGGGAGTGAATCTCTCTCCTACTCTCACTCCTGAGCAACGGGAGGACTGCCGCCAGATACTGGAGCAGTACTCTTCGTTGTTCTCCCTTGTCCCGGGAAGGACCCACCTGTGTACCCATGATGTGGACACAGGAGACAGCCCACCAGTGAAGTCCAAGACCTACCGGCTGTCTGACAAGGTGAAGGCTAGCATACATGGAGAAGTTGCCAAGATGCTAGAGCTGGGAGTAATTGAACCTTCCAACAGCCCTTGGTCCAGTCCGGTGGTGCTCGTGCCAAAAGCCGCACCACCAGGCGCCACACCTGAACTGAGGTTCTGTGTGGATTACCGAGGACTGAATTCAGTGACAAGGACTGATGCTCATCCGATCCCTAGGGCGGATGAATTGATTGACCGGCTAGAAGCTGCCCAATATCTGAGTACCTTTGACCTCACTTCAGGGTACTGGCAGATCTCCTTGACAGATGGAGCAAGGGAAAGGTCAGCCTTCTCCACGCCTGAGGGACACTACCAGTTCTGTGTGATGCCCTTTGGGCTCAAGAACGCCCCTGCCACATTTCAGCGGCTGGTGAACCAGGTCCTCTCTGGATTGGAGAGTTTCTCTGCTGCCTACTTGGATGACATTGCTGTCTTCAGTAGCAGCTGGGAGGACCATCTGCAGCATTTGCAGGCCGTTCTCCAGGCCCTGAGACAAGCTGGATTGACCATCAAAGCCAGCAAATGCCAGATTGGGCAGGGGTCGGTTGTGTACCTTGGACACTTGGTGGGTAGGGGGACTGTGCAGCCCCTACAGGCGAAGATTGAGGCAATCATGGCCTGGGAACCCCCCAAGACACAGACTGAGGTCCGAGCTTTCCTGGGCCTCACAGGATACTACCGTCGCTTTGTGAAGGGGTATGGCACTATTGTAGCGCCCCTCACAGAGCTCACCTCCAAGAAACAACCTCGACGGGTAGTTTGGACAAAGGCTTGTAAGCAAGCGTTTGAAAAGTTGAAACAGGCAATGTGTGCGGCACCGGTCCTGAGGGCCCCAGACTTCTCCAAGGAGTTCATTGTCCAAACAGATGCATCAGAACATGGCATTGGGGCAGTGTTATCGCAACTCAACGAAGAGGGCCTGGATCAACCTGTGGTCTTCTTATCCAGGAGACTGCTTCCCCGGGAACAGAAGTGGAGTGCCATTGAAAGGGAAGCTTTTGCGGTGGTGTGGGCTCTGAAGAAGCTGCGGCCATACCTCTTTGGCTCGCACTTCCTGGTTCAGACCGACCACCGACCCCTTCGTTGGCTGATGCAAATGAAGGGGGAAAATCCCAAGTTGTTGAGGTGGTCCATCTCCCTACAGGGAATGGACTTCCGGGTGGAACATCGGCCTGGAGTGGACCACGCCAATGCAGACGGTCTCTCCAGGTATTTCCGCCTTAGTGATGAGGACTCCCAAGGGGTTGGGTAGTTCTCCCCACTTTCAGCTGGGGGGGACGCGTGTTAGACCTGTCTGGCTTTTTGGCGAAGTCCCTCCTAATTTTTATTTATTTTGTCCCCTTTTTGCCCCTCATACCCTTGTTAATTTTTGTGTCTACTGACTTTTTGTAGGTGTTGGTCAGGGGGATAGGTGTTTTCTTCCCCCCTCATAATCTTTTACCTCAGGCCCAGAGGCCTGTTCTGACAGGAAAGTTGGCACCACCTAAAATGGTGGCCACCAACTGCCCCAACTGTCACCAACAGAACCTGGCCATAGCCTAACATAGGGCATTCCAGAACCTTCTGGTCCATTCTGGACCACTGAAGGGCAGCCTATATAAGGCGGAATGCTGGACAGCCATTTTGTCTGTCAGTGAGGAGCAGCTAGAGTGAAGGCTGAGGTCTAGTGGGGGTAGGATTCTGAAGGGTGGTTCCCTCTACAAGAGTAGCCCTCTGTCAAGGTTTTCCCCTCCTTGGTCCTGTTGTCCTAGCCAAGTTAGCTCATCCTGCTGATCCTGGGCAGATAGATTAAGGGGTTAACTTTAGTAGTCCTGGGAGCTGAGCTGAGAGTTCCCCCGTGCCCCTAGTCTGCCCAGTAAGGAGGAATAGGGGGTTGGTGATGAGAGAGTACAACCTGGCTTTATTCTGAAGGAGCCCCCCCCTTTCCCCTCCTCTTCGTTTTGGTGAAGGAAAGGAATTCATCTATTAAACAACTGATAGCATCCCCTACCAGTGACTGGTCCTGTGGTGTGTGGCCATCCCCTCTGCCAGCTGAGAAGAAGGTGTGAGGTGAACTGTGACCGGGTTCTCATCGAACGCGCTCTGGGCCAACACCCCCCCGGGATCCACTGAGCCTGGGAAGCTTAGAGAGACTTCCCTTTGTGAGCGGGACCCCAGGGGCATTGATCGCGCTGGAGACGCGTCGCCTGTCCTGGAAGGAATCGGAGGCTTCACTGCGCACGCCCCGTCTGTGAGGATATCCCCGGAAGGAGGGGCCGTGAAGTGAGCAGGCCCCAGCGATCAGCGTCTCTCCTCGGAGCAGATCCCGTAGGAGGTGGCCTCGGCAAGAGCGCTCCCGCGCATGCGCACCGGAGGAGTGTTTCCTTCGCGCTGCGCTGAGGGAAGGCGCCGGAGGGTTCCTCAGCTCGCCGCCTGTCAGGTCGCTTCCTCCTGCTTGGGCGCCGTGTAGAAGAGTCGGCCTGAGCAGGGAGGGAGAGCGAGGAGGCTTAGCAGCGGAGAAGTGGGTTGAGGTCTGCCCAGAGGGGATTTCCAGCGCGGAGGTAGCGCGGAGGAGCAGGCCCCCGTTAAGGAGTCAGCTGAGGCGAGGGAGCCTCTCTAGCCTGGCTTTTCCCCCCAGCCCCTCGCGCCAGAGTGTTCTGTCCCCTGAAATCGAACTACCTGCACAGCTACCTGATAAACAAGTAAGGAGGAGTTCAGAAAGGGGGAGAGTGGCGCTGGGAATTGACTTAAGGAAACCTTCAGGGACTGGATATTTGGAGTATAGTGTACTACAAGATATTTTCATTCCACTACTGTGGGGGCCTTATTGAATGCTGAAGGAGGTGAATCTAACCCAAGGGTACTCAGAGAAGTAATAGAGGAGCTAAAGGTGTTTCATGTAAATGAGAGTGAGGCTCTGGCCTGATTTAAGTAAGCTGAGTATAGTCATTACCTAATCGAACCTTCTTAGTTCAACTGTAAGAAACTGCATTGTGATTCTCTTTGAAACTGGTTTAATGACAAATGAACTGTAATGTTGAAACTGGATGACTAAATTGCTTAACAGTTTAAATGTTAATACTGTAATGATATTTGCTCTTGCTTATAGTGAGGTGTAGTTCTCTCCCAAGATTCTAGCGGAGTATATCTAGCCTAATTGATTCTAAGGTACAGTATTCCAATGAAAAAGTGTGATCAGAATCCGGAAGTACAGTGACAGCTAGTAATGTAAAAAAATGATTATCTGCTAGTAACTTAAAACGTGTAATTGCTGACCCTGAAAGTGATCTAAACTGATTTGAACTATTTATATGTGAGTTACTGATACTTAACAACACAGAGCATATTATTTTTATATAAAGCAACACGTATTTTCATATAATTTTGGTGTAGTGTTTTTCTTTTTGAGTGCTATTGCGTGAAGTTACTTTTGGGTGGTCTGCAACCTTTACACTGTGCCTCTAAATGTTAGTCTTGCCCTAGGTCAGGCTACCTAATTCCAACATTGCCCATCACCGCATAGTATGGGATATTACTTGTCTGGATGACACCCACTGTCTTCAAGATCTCTGAGATGCCATGGCTCTCGTAGGAGCTTCACTGGTCAGACTGATGTGTGGAAGGCCACTGGTAATGCCCAAACTCTTACACGGGATACTTCTCGATGACGTCAAAGACCAAAGTTTATTGGTTGCAACCAGGGACAGAGGTCTACGAAGTACGCACGGGTAGTTCGACAGAGACTGCACCAACTCAATGAACAAATCTCGGTCTTTTATGCCGAAAATTACGCTTCTGGCAACATCACAATTTGCATTCGGTGCATACAAAACGAACCAATGAACAAGTAGCATTTCAAAAAGTATCGAATCACGATAGTCAAAGTTAATCCCACTTTCCGTTGTCCAGCCCACCAAAAACGATAGCACACATGTTAGTTTCCTGTTCGATCAGGCCGGACAAACCCATCATAAAACCTTCAACCCAGATCGATGAACATGTCGTAAAGGAAAGGCAGAAACAGATGGAAAGGAGATAGAGGAGTGGGAACGGTGGGTCATAAAATCGGACCACGTCCTGTTCTTTGATCTTTATCAGTGCAGCTGCTGGACAAGGAACTGGCTCAGCAGGATTCGCCCCAGGCGAGGAGTCAGTTCGGCCAGGTCAACCAGGAGTCAGCTAAGGCGTACGTGTCAAGGACTCATTCGGCCACGATCATAGGGCCTATGTTAGGGCAACCATACAAGATGGCTGCCACATAACAAAATGGAACCCGAGGGTTCAAACTAAATCCTCAAATACAGAGTGTTCTCCTATATCGATTCATACGAAAACACTCAGACACGTTAGACTCGTCATTTGCGGTCTGCTGACACCAAAAGCGTCCATTTTTGACGACCTTTATAAATCGGGTTTCCGCACTATCGAACCCAATTCGGAATCACAGAACCACAGACCCTCCTTTTGCCCTATCATAGGCAATAAACCCAGACCCATTTTAATCTGAATCCGGATCTATATTCATCAGGTCATCAATATGCTGTTGTAGCATCATCTTATTACTATGCATCTCTCTCCGGACAGGCTTCCGTACGCACAAAGTAGCACAAAGGCCACAAATAGCCGGAGCGCACTGTACACAGAGACAAAACACAAACAGAATCGCCAAAACTGCACCAATGACCATCGGAATCTTCCAACCCCAAGTGGATATCAATCCCCATAACCATCCCATCAAAGACCAATCCCCTTTGTCCAGATGGACAGAATCGGAGATTTTGTGCAATTTGGAAATGGCCTGGAAGACTGACGGAGCATTATCTGGAATAAAAACGCAGCAGCTCGATTAAATCAATCTACTAACTCCCCCTCGATCTGCTAGAATAACGTCTAGGGCAACTCTATTCTGAAGTGTCATAAGTCTATCCGACTGGAGCTCAGCAGTCAGGTTACCAAGGGCACCGGCGGTCTCAACTATGGTGGACTCAACCACTCCCGTAAGCTGACGAATATTCCTACTGTTAGCCATAGGTCCCCAGAACGGCAGAAAACCCTTAAAGAAATCACCCAAACCTTGTCCTGCAGTGTCTTCTTGGCTAAAGACACCCCTAGCAATTTTCGTTCTGTGATAATCTGCCGCAGCTGTAAAAGTGGGGGGTAACAGAAAGGAAACAAAACATGTGCCCGAAAAGTCATGGGGCAACCATGTGTATGCTTTGTCGTAGCAAACAAAGTAGGTACCCTTGGCAGCTAAGAACGCTGGGGAAGACTGAGACGCAAACACGTAAGTCTCAGCGCAAACGCTCATCCCTAACTGAGCTTTCGGATTCTCACCGTTGCCCTGCAGACAATAGTAACCCTTATGGGGCACTATCCAGATCGGTAGAGGACTTTTCGCACGCTGGTTAATACTCAGACTTACTCCATATCCATTTACGCTCCAACCACTATATGGTTGCCTCTCGTCTTTTGTAATAGTCTCTACTGCATTAGTCCCTTGAATCATGTCGACTATGCCTCTAGCTATAGGACTATTCTTCGGATTATCTCTCGGTGAACGTAAGGGATCAACACTGTGGGCATATATGAACATGGTTCTGTAAGCTCGGATCGAACCATTCAAACTAAAGGGCAAAACCAAATAAGGAATTCCTTTATCAGTTGTATGAGGCATCAAACCACAAATCCAGCAGTTCGTTGTATTGATCACTAACTGGTGCTGGTGCAAAAGCTGTATGAAGGAATTGTTAGCGAATTCTACCTCATATTCAGGCAAAGGGTGGAAAGAATGAGAGGAAATAGTAGGTGAAGGTGTAGGTTGCACAGTGGAATTAAACGTCATTTTAAAAACAAATGCTACATAACCAATTATAAAAGTCACAAAACTCAGTAGTAAAACTATGCACGGAATCAAAAAACATTTCTTCGACATTATTTTGCAAATACGTTCTCTAAAAGTCAGTGTCTGCACAGGTCTCTCCAACTCAAAGAAATCCATCCTAAACTAAAGTTGCTGCCCGCGGTGGTTGGTTGATTCTGCTTGAGAGGGCCTCCGCTGAACCCAGGAAGACTGCCTCGGACCAACAGAACCCAAGACCTAGTGTCTCAGGCTTGCAATCCCAAGACTGGTAGCAACCGCGACCCTAGCAGCAGGAACCGGATGGCAGTTCAGAAAAACAAAAATACGTAGATCCTTGGTGGAGAGTTAACCTGCAAACAGTAAAAAAAATCAACTTTATTAAGCTTTATTTGTCCTTAATTCTCGATCTCAAATTGTATCTGTCTCTTCCAGGTACTTCTTGATCGGTGAACAAAAGATGAGGCTCGGTAGTGTCCAACCGCTTTGCAGAAGGTATTGATGCTTGCAAAAGACGATCGCTCTCCAGTTCTGAATTAGTACCAATCAAACGGGCATCACTGAATGCAACAAATTTCGGAACTGACTCGGTCTCAGAGTCTGCAAGACCGTCTTGAACCCACTTGTCATACGGCAAAGGTAAGGGTGCTTTCTTCGTGTGGCACCTGTGAATCCAGTGACGCTTGCCACGTACTCGCACCGCAGATCTCGTCAATAAGAGGACCTGGTAAGGTCCAATCCAGCGGGGCTGATTATTCTTCGTTCTCTGAACGTTCCTGACAAAAACCCAAGAACCGGGTTCTATAACGTGACCTGGATCTTCTGTAGCTTGTGGCAAGGAATTATATACCCGTTGGCGTAAAACACTCATTTTAGTTGTCAATTCACGCAAATAATCAAGCAAAACCGGGTATTCAAGGTCACTAAATCTAGTCGGTCTTTGTACACCCCAAATATTCGGCGGGCGACCAAACACGACCTCATACGGACTCAAACCCATTCTTGAATGCACAGTCATTCGGGTGGACAAAAGTGCTAATGGCAAAGCATCTGGCCATTGTAAACCAGTGCTCTCTTGAATTTTGGCTAATTTAAGTTTCAGGGTGCCATTATAGCACTCAACTAAACCAGCTGATTGGGGATGATTTGCAGCATGGAATTTTTGCCTAATTCCAAGGCCGTCACACACTTTCCTCATCACTTGGCAACAACCATATTTGATGTTCGGACAAATCAGTCCAACAACCATTTGAATCCAACCTACCCTTACTCTCTCTCCATTCATCCAACTCTTTCTCCGAAGCTTCACTCTGGATAATCTTCACACTTTCAATAGTGTCTTCGCACATGCCCTTCTCTGGAACCCATCTCGCTGGACCCACAACATACATTCGACTCGCTACATACCTAGCAGTTTCTTTCGCAACCTCATCCGCAAACGCATTACCGCGACCAACATCATCCGTGATCTTTCTATGGGCACAGCATTTTACAATCGCTATTTGCAAAGGTAACGTAAGAGATTCAAGAAGCTCATTCACCAGCTGTCCATGTTGGATCTTCGTCCCATGCGAGGTCAAAAATTCACGTTCATGCCACAATCGTTCAAAGCTATGAGCCACTCCAAATGCATACTGACTATCAGTATACACATTCACTCTTTTCCCTTTCGCCAACACACATGCTCTCGTAAGTGCGATCAATTCCGCCGCTTGAGCAGAATTATGCGGGATACGTGCAGCTTCGACAACTGTATGTAAAGTCGTCACGGCATATGCTGCAGTGGTATCACCATTCGGTAATTTAAAACCCGAGCCGTCAACCCACAAAACATCATTACAATCGGGGAGAGGAGTATCTCTCAGGTCTATCCTCCCTTTCGTCTCTTCTTCAGTTCTCAAAAAACAACTGTGTTGCTCTTCGCTATCATAGTCTGTCTCAAGCGAAATCGGCAACAATGTAGCCGGATTTAGGGTATTGCACCTCTTGATGTGCACATGGCTCGCTAACAACGTAAGCTCATACCCTGACAACCGAGCACTAGTCCAGTGCTGAATTTTCGACCGATTCAACAAGGTATCCACTGCATGTGGAACCATAACCACTAGCGTATTGTCCATAACTAAACCAGCAGACTGTCGGATCGAAACAGCCGCTGCTGCAGTTGCTCGCAGACAACTCGGCAACGCTCTAGCCACAGGATCTAAAGTTGACGAAAAGTACGCACATGGGCGTTGCTTCCCGCCAAATTGTTGGGTCAAAACCGACAATGCACATCCTTCTCTTTCATGGACATACAATGTGAAAGGCTTGCTGTAGTCGGGAGTACCCAACACAGGAGCCGAACACAGCGCATTACGTAGTTCAGAAAAACTCTTTTGGCATTCCTCAGTCCAAGGAATCGGATTTGGAGTATCCTTAACCGTAAGAGCTATCAAAGGTTTTGCTAGAAGGGAAAAATTTGGGATCCACTGTCTACAGTACGACGTAATACCCAAAAACGCATGTACTTCTCTCTGTGTCGTAGGGACACTCATTCTCGCAATAGTCTGGATTCTTTCTGGGTTCAGTTTCCTTCCCTCCTTCGATAAGAGGTGACCTAAGTAGGTAACTTCTTGGCGACAAAATTGCAATTTGGAAAGAGAAACTTTATGATGGCAATCAGATAAGTGAGACAACAAGGACACAGTGGCATCCTTACATAGGTCTTCAGTATCGGCAGCGACCAACAAATCTTCAACATACTGAATAAGGGCCGCACCTTCCGGTAAGGCCAACAAGTCAAGTTGTGTCTTCAGAGCTTGACTGTAAATTGATGGACTCTCACAATAACCTTGAGGAGCGCGCTTAAAGCGGAAACTTCTTCGTCCTAAAGAGAATCCAAAGATATCTCTACTCTCTATGGCAATCGGGATGCTGAAGAAGGCATTCTTCAAGTCTATCACCGAAAACCAAGTAGCAGAAGCTGGAATCAGTGTCAGTAACGCAGTAATGTCGGGTACAACAGGGAATTGCGGAACAACAATCTTGTTCACTTCACGAAGATCGATAACAAACCTATATACAGGAGGCTGTGAAGAATCAGTTCTCTTTAGAACAGGTAAAACCGGACTATTGCACACATTACCTCGAGTCTCTTCAATAACATCTTTATCAATGAGATCATAAATGATCGCTAAAAGCGCTCGTTCACCGTCACTTGAAATACGATATTGCTGAATGCGTGGTAACTGAGCATTCACCTTCAACGTCACAACATATGGGGGAATATCTAACAGGCCCACATCATTTGGACCCGTAGCCCACAACGAGTCTGGTAAAGAAGACAATTCAGGTGGAAGACAATCTTTTGAGACATATATCGGAGAAATCACATTCTCACCTAACGTAAGATGTACTCCTGACGGAGAACAGTACAAAGTCGCATACAATCTCTTCAACAAGTCAAGGCCTAATAAGTTCTCATTACAACCTGTAGTCAAAAGAAGGGGTGCTTCAAGCCTACGAGGACCAACAGAAAGAGGCAATGGAACGGAAATCTGATTCATAACGGGGGTGCCAGAAAAACCTATAGAAACATTATTAAAGCCAGACAAAGGTGCGCCAGGGAGTTTAGAATGCATAATAGAACTCTTCGAAGCACCAGTGTCTAGCAGAAAAGGCTCTGACACACCTGATGCAATCACTTCCACGTAAGGTCCACTCTGATCTACCGTAACTGAAACAACTCCCTCTCTTTGTCCATGGCTGTCCTAACAATCATTACCTTGCTCTCCATCGCCCTCAACATAATAATCATCTACGTAGTACTGTGTAGACCTACCAGAAGAATTCTGCTGTTGATCAAAGCTATTCATTGAATTTTGCGGAGGCAAAGGGCGCGCGTTCTGTCCGCGACCTCTACCTCTAGGCACTTGTTGAGCACCTCTACCTCTAACACCAGGAGCACTATTTGCACGTTGCAACAGAACGGGACAACTATTCTTATAATGACCCTCTTCTCTACAATATGCACACTGATTAGGCCCATACGGAATACGCTGTTGTTGAGGAGTCTCGTCTCTTTGCGATCTCCTCAAATACTGTTGAGGCTGCTGATAGTCACGCTGATTATTAACACGAGGTGGATAAGCTTGTAGTAGAAGAACTTTAGTCTTAAATTCCTTAGTCTTCTTATCCGCTCTCTCTAACTCATCCTTACGCCTATTCTCATAGTACTGAGCCGTAGCAAGAATCTGCGCCGAAGTAGAAACAGGCCAAGCACTCTCAGAATCTTTCAACTTAGTACAACTCAGGAAGAAGATTGTGCACAAATTTATCAACGAACAATCTCTGGCCACCTTCAGTAGCCATATCCTGACCACTATGATCAACAAAAGTTTCCTCGAAACGCAAGAAAGTCTGAAACAGACTCTTCTTTCTTCTGCTTACAAGCTGACAATTTGTCCCAATTAACACGGACTTCAGGCATTAAAGTCTTCATGAAAGTGATAATCCTACCAGGAAGTTCAGTAATAACATCTTCAGGCTTAGCACCTCCAACTTGTCTGTCATTCGCTGCAACAAGATTCACCCACGAATCGCCCAATTCATTATCATGATCTGTATGTCGAATGACATTCCAGATGGGATGAGGAACAACATTCCCAAAAAGCATATCTATGTCCGCCAAATTCATGACGCACGAACTCGCAGTTTGCGCAAGTTCTTTATAATATCCTGCCGGATTCTTCCGCGGATCTGGTAAAGTCTGCTTAAGCGCCAGAACTTCTGCACGCTTCCATGGTACATGAACCCACACACGCTGAAAGTGCGCTAAAACCGGTGGCTGAGCATTAGGATCAGCAGGTCTTCATACTGGAGGAACCTCTCGCATCGGATATTGACGCGCTTGTCTCCTAACTGACGAATCTGGCTCAAACAGTCGTTCAGTAGGAACTTCACTACGGAGCAACAGTAACGACGATACCGCTTTCTCAACATCGGGTAGACTCACAATCGTTCCTTTGGCAAACTCCGAACGCAATCGAGACAATTCTACAGGAACCCTACCCAATTCGTACATCCACTGTTCATGGAGGAACGCACACATAAGTTCAAAAACATAACGCTACTTTGGTGCTTCCCATTGTCGGAAAACATCCATAATACCTTCTAGGTCATACTGGGACCTATACATCACCCATCTACGTGCCATATGGTCCAAAACCACTCGCTCATCTGTATCGGGCAATTGACTACGCGATTGTCTACGCTCACTCACAGGAGACATACCCATTTGTCCCAAAATAGGAGTTAGAAAATTAGAAAAGGCAGCGGTCATCCGCTGTCTAGGAGAAGGAACAGTCGGAAGGACAAGAGGAGACAAAACAGTAGTAGTAGTAGGATCCATAGTCGGAACAGGCATAGAAACAGTGGTAACAGGAGGAGGCAAAGTTAGCAACCCTTGAGAAGGTTGCGCATTAGGAACAACAACCAATGAAAAAGCTGGCTGTGGAGGAATAACAGCAGGCAAAGCAATAGGAGCTTGCGCGGCCACAACAGGTTGTGGTGGCGTCGTAGCATTCTGCACATAAGGTGGTGGTGAATTTAGCAAATGCGACATCAAAGGGTCTTTCACAAGATCCTTTTCGTCTTTCTGCTCTTTAACCGGCAAGACTGGGTAGCATCTATCTACCGCTAACTTCTTCACTCTAAGCATCTGCTCACTGTCTTTCTCTTCTTCATTATCTCTGTATGGAACGGCGGCTTGCGCCATTGACATACCCTTTCTATTCTTTTTCGCTAACTTAATTTCTTTCTGTTTGGCTTCCTTGCGCCATATGCGGAAAGAGTCAAACATTGCCGGCCGGGCTTTCTTCTTGAACAATTTCACTTCAAGGTTATCTAGAACTTCTGTCTCGAAACTACCATAACGGGGCCACTGTAGGACACCGTGGTTCTTTGTGTATTTTACCCAAATCTCATTATAGCTAATAGGACCTACTCCATGCTTCACGTATAACTCGTATGTAGGAGTTCCGATCGGAGGAACCGGACACGAATCCTCTAACCGGGAATCCCTCGACGTACCACAACTGAACACATTCCTAAGGCTGCTAAAACCAGGCATCTTGCTCACTAGTCTAGCTTCAAACAACAAGGGTAATCTAAAATCGATAAACTCGTGAATACACGAATCCCTTGGCTTTGGGGCCTGCAGGTACCAAATCAAAGCTATCCACTAAAGGATACAAACCAAACTAAGAACTAGGAGACGCTCCCTTTTATACTTAACTGAATTGTCGATGGCGTCACCAGAAGACCCGTCAATCGTCTCGATCTACAAACGTCTAAGGCTCCAAAACAGGGCGACAGTCAGGGAAGCAGTCCTTCGTAGCCGTCGGGACGCGGGAAGCCTCGCAGCAAAGACCTTCGGAACCACGTCGACATACAGGGGTCGCTGAAGTGGCTGGCCAACCTCTGGAATTTTTACACGACGCTCCTCACGAACCTCTGGCTTGGACCGGTACCGCTAAAGTCGCCCCACGTGGGCGCCAAATGAGGTACTGGGTTTTCTCGGAACCGATACTATTACAAAAACCCAGCGGTGTCAGGGCAACACCCAAAGACCCCGGATTCCCCTGTCTTGGCAAACAGAGACACGGGATACTTCTCGATGACGTCAAAGACCAAAGTTTATTGGTTGCAACCAGGGACAGAGGTCTACGAAGTACACACGGGTAGTTCGACAGAGACTGCAACAACTCAATGAACAAAACTCGGTCTTTTATGCCGAAAATTACGCTTCTGGCAACATCACAATTTGCATTTGGTGCATACAAAACGAACCAATGAACAAGTAGCATTTCAAAAAGTATCGAATCACGATAGTCAAAGTTAATCCCACTTTCCGTTGTCCAGCCCACCAAAAACGATAGCACACATGTTAGTTTCCTGTTCGATCAGGCCGGACAAACCCATCATAAAACCTTCAACCCAGATCGATGAACATGTTGTAAAGGAAAGGCAGAAATAGATGGAAAGGAGATAGAGGAGTGGGAACGGTGGGCCATAAAATCGGACCACGTCCTGTTCTTTGATCTTCATCAGTGCAGCTGCTGGACAAGGAACTGGCTCAGCAGGATTCGCCCCAGGCGAGGAGTCAGTTCGGCCAGGTCAACCAGGAGTCCGCTAAGGCGTACGTGTCAAGGACTCATTCGGCCACGATCATAGGGCCTATGTTAGGGCAACCATACAAGATGGCTGCCACATTACAAAATGGAACCCGAGGGTTCAAACTAAATCCTCAAATACAGAGTGTTCTCCTATATCGATTCATACGAAAACACTCAGACACGTTAGACTCGTCATTTGCGGTCTGCTGACACCAAAATCGTCCATTTCCGACGACCTTTATAAATCGGGTTTCAGCACTATCGAACCCAATTCGGAATCACGGAACCACAGTCCTTGATGTAGCGTAAAGAATTAATTCCACTTTCCTCTTTGATTTTTTCAAAAATATGTTTTTGGAACGTAGACATTTCCTAACATACAAGTGTTGGGTGCAAAAATTAAAGATTCATTTTGAGTGCAGTTGCACGCATGCACTGAACCACAAGTTGTCAGCACTTAGCTGTCTAATGCGGATTGAGTGTAGTTGGCATACGCAACAGTCTCAACAAAAATGTTGCCCATCACCGCATAGTATGGGATTTTACTTGTCTGGATGACACCCACTGTCTGCAAGATCTCTGAGATGCCATGGCTCTCGTAGGAGCTTCACTGGTCAGACTGATGTGTGGAAGGCCACTGGTAATGCCCAAACTCATTTTCCATGTATTTTAGCAATGCGGTGCTTTTTAATCTTTTGTTGGAAAAATCTTATCATAGCTGGTGAAACAACTTGCACTGTCTGCACATTTTTGACACCTTGATTTTCTTGAGCCGTTGACAGCAGGTCAATGCAAAGCAAACCCAATGGGCCATTGCTTTCAAGGTGACTAATGTAGGTGACATTTCTTGGCATTGTTGTCTCTTGGATAAATAGGGTATAGTACTTCTGCGTGTGTGTGATATCTTGCCCAATAGAAGCATTTGGTAGTTCATTTAGTAGGTGCACATCTCATGGCCATTGACGCTGATTTGAGTAGATTGATTAGATACGCAATATGTTTTTAGATTTACATTTTTGTTTTCTATGGCCTGGAAGCTAATCAAGGAAGAGATGGGGTCTTCAGAGAGAGTTATTTAAATAACTTCTGAAGCATTATGAATGATGCCTGAATATTTAAGTATTACAAACCAGCCCTGGTACTTTTCTCCGAGCTCCAAATCATCCAAAACATTGTTATTACTATTAGAGCACCCAGGGTTTCGTATTCCTTTGCGTTTCTTTTTTTTATCTGTATCGACTACTTTTTGGTTTTGCCTATGTGATCCGTATTTCACCATATTTCATTTTGTGTTCTGTGAAAAAGTAAGTTGTGGAAGTCGCTACAGTCAATAGGGATTCCTGATGGTCTTCTGCACCGGATTATAAGGCTCCATGATAATAACTTTGCTAGATTGAGATCGGGGCCAACCGGTGAATTGACTAATGCCATACCAATTAGGAGGGGTGTGCGCCAAGGATGCGTTCTGGCCCCTAAATTGTTTTCACTGTTTGTTAATGACATCCCATCTTACCTAGAGGGTTGCAATAATGATGCACCTAAACTGAATGGACAAAGGGTTCCTGCCTTACTCTTTGCAGATGATACCATATTGATATCTCAAACCCCTAGAGGACTGCAATCCCTTCTAAACACTGTCCAACAATATTGTAACAAAAAGGACCTTGAAATCAATTCAAATAAGACTAAATACATGGCCATAAATCCCCACAAAACCTTTAGGGGTAATTTAATGTTAAACAATGAAAAAATAGAAGCTGTCCAGAATTTTACATATCTAGGTGTCTCATTGGATGCCAAGCTAACGTGGAAAGCACAATTAGAAAAAAGCAAAATGGTTCTAAAACTGAATATATTGCCCATTGTGAAAAAACATGGAACGAGCACTAGTAAAGCAGTATCACCTGCGCTAGAGGTCTTTAAGTTCAAAGCGCAGTCTGCGGCATTATACGGGGCAGAAATATGGGTGCCCATGTGCAAGAATGCTTTTGCAATAAGTGAAAACAAGTTTTTTAGGGCTTTACTGAGACTTCCAACAAATACCCCATTAATACCTGTACTGTTAGATTTAAACATGAAACGTACCGCCCACTATGCCATCCTGCGTCCGCTATCATTGTGGGTAAGACTCTGGTGTACACCCGAGCTAGACGATTATAAAAGTGGCCTCAAGGAAGTAATGAGAATAGATTGTAATACTTCCATTGTCTGGTTAAAGCATGTTCGTAGCTGGTTAATAAAAATTGGATTGACCCATTTTTGGGAAAACCCATTAACATTGACTAAGGATTCGAAAAATCAATTAAAAACTGCGTTCTGGGCATTTATTTGTAGCAGTATTGCTAATGATCAAACAGGTGGAACTCTGACAAATAGCTTCCTTGTATTCAAAGACATTCCTTACTTCGAACAGTTTTTAGACTAAATCTATCCACCTTTGGCCAAAACTCTATTAATGAAACTGATATATGGAAACTTGAAAATAAATGATACTGTTTCTAGGTGGGCAGGAGCCTGTAAGGAAAAGAAATGTGATGTATGCACTTTGTTTGAGTAAAGCAAAAGAAGATGTTGCACATATCTTGTTTTTTTGTCCCTTTTACGAGGTAGCTAGGAAAAAGTGGATTATACCTGTTTGTCGTATTTTGGGTGTACGCTCCTATAAGAAGCGGAAAGGATTCTTATGACTGATACTACGCATGTGATAGTATTTGGTGTTAGCAGGTTCTTATTGACAATAAGTTTTTTACGAAACAAAAATGGGCTTGCCTCTATAATGAATTTGCGCTGCAAAGACCAATACTGGTATAGAAATCTATGTCCGTGCGCATTGGATCTGTTTATAAATTTTAGCTGCTATTGTGTTTATAATTTCTGAGACCAAAATGTATTCAATATTATGAATCTATTTTAATTTGTTTTTACCTGTAGGATTCTACATGTTTTAACCATATGCCTTTTTAGATTATTTATATATGTTTTTAACGTTACGATTTCTAAAACTTCTTCGGTGCTATCTGTAACAGTGTAATTATTTCATATATTGATTGTATTGTGTGTGTTTTTTAATGTATCTTTTATGGCTCAATGGGCCGAAATAAAGATTGAATTGAAAAAAAAGGTGTGTCCAATATTTTTGACACTTGATTAGCTGATAAAAATACAAGCAAACGTAGATGCCCATAGTATTCACGTTTACAAGCAGTCATACTATACCACACTCCACTGAAAACGTTAGGTTTGTAGCACATATATGAGTACATCTGCAGATACTCAAACTTCTTTAAAAAAATGTTGTATCTTCCAGGTTGCATATGCTTGGCGATGTATAGGATGACTGCCTGGTTCGTTGTGTTTGGTTGCAAGGCTGTGGTTGTAATAGCCACTGCATCTTGCATGCTTTTCAATGTATACACTTATTGTAAACACATAATCTACAAATATGTCATGAATATTATACCATATCTGTGTTGGAGTAAGTAGATTTACTACATTTTTAAAATTCTAGTTCCATTACTGACAACCAATTTGTTTGGGTTGCTGTAATTATTTAGGTAGCCTGGTTATTTATTTGTAACAACTTTGTCAGGTTGGGTCCAACTGAAATTCGTGACTTCCAGAAACAATCTGATTTTGCGGATCCTTAAAATAAAAAAAATAAAAAATGAATATATATATATATATATATATATATATATATATATAATTTCACGAGTTGTCCTGTCGCAGCGGGAGCACAGATCAGTAGGTGCCCGCGATGGGACCAGGACAGTGTCCCAATTGTGTGGAATACCAAGGAATCGCTGCACACACCTTGATGATTTTGCAGTTTCTTTATTTCGAACGTGACAAACACCCCTACGCGTTTCGAACCGTAGTTCCTGTTCACGGTATATATATATATATATATATATATATATATTTAGTCTTGAGTCTGTAATGACTTTCTGTTTTTGAGGCAGGACTGCAGAGGCTATAAAGCAACTCTAGATAATATCACTACTTGGTCAGTTTCATCCTCTGGTTACATTCTAGCGGGATAAACCCCATCCAAAAACTCTAGCACAGTGCTGCCTGGTCATTAGTTGTTTTTAGGTCAAGCCTGCAACAGTGCAAGCGCTCTCGCTTGCGAGATCTATTTTGTATAGTAAAAGGCTTTGAGCTATCTCATTGCTTATCATTCATTGGCTTTGTTGTCACTCCACTTTCTTGACTCCCAAATGACCTGTGCAGGCTAAGCGTCACTTCTGTTCCTTTCAGTAGAGCCTGGACCAAGCACAGATTGATTAAAATTAATTAGTGCCCACCCGCTGCTCCACTGTGATTCAGGTACTATTTCTTATTTCTCCCGCCCCACTTTCTCCCCATACGGCCCTTCTCCCGCTTTCCCTTACTGCTGCTCCTTCCCCCTCCTCCCTTGTGTTTCTTTCCCCCTCCTTTTGTAGCTCCTCCCACCATCCTCCTCAGCACTTCCCTTGTGTTTTTTACGCCCCCTTGTGCTTTTTTTAAACATATTGTACAGCAGTTCAGCTACTGTGCTACATGGATTTTTTTAAAGTGCTAGGCCATGGTCAACGTTGGCTGGGTCATACCACTTTCTTTCCTAAATTTTATGCTATGTTGCACAGTAGCTCGTGCTGCTCTGCAATATATAGGCGAGACCTAGTGGCTTTGCCAATGCTTGCTTAATAATCTCTTTACACAAGGCATGTCTTCAAACACGGAGTCGCATTACAATGTGGGATTTCATGAGGACACCTAATTAAAGTTACTTCTGAAATGAAAATGGTCCAATGATTTGAACCTGAAATCTTACGAGATGTCCACTCTCACCTGTAGAAAGTTTTATTCATCATTTACATGTTTTGAAAGTAACTTGGTAACCAGTCTTTGGCACTAATTGTATGTTTCAACTCAAATTGTTCTTGCTTCCATTTTTACACACAACCATTGCATTGGCATAATCACTGCAATTTGTGCTTTACTGAGGGGAACTACTTTACACTACAATGATATCGCTCTAATGATTATGTCCATGCACCGTTTCTTGACACACTGTTGATGATTTTGTTGAGTTGACTGCCAATTATGGTTTTTGATACATAGGGTTTCTGAGAGTGCCATCTTGTAGACCTCTTTAATGCTCAACAGCATCCGAATGCCTCAATCTCTCACACTGATTGATATTTGGGATTAACAACAATGCAAGTTGAGTACCAAGAAAGGGCAACTCGCCCCTAAGGCAGTCTAGTGCATCATCCCTTTTGACAAGATCTACTGACCATGCATAGTTCAGTTTTTAAGTTGATGACTGTCCACAAGCACCCTACAGTTGCAATTTAGCATCAGTGTGACCCCCCACCCTCTTATTGGGGACACATAAGGAGTGGAAAGCCCAGTGATGATGCTAGTGTCTCTGAGGTACCGCAAATGAGTTTAATATCTTTATGCTCTGCCTCTAAAAAGTAGAATTCTCTCTGGAGGGTGAGTTACACCAATATCTGTCCAAAATGAAACAAACTTTTCAACAGAAACACAGCAGTGTCCTCACAATCTCTTAACGCTGTGCTGGCTGCCAGACTTTGTATAATCTATACAAAGACTAAACCTTGTATGCCTGACTGGGGTAATTATAAGAAACCTATTACTGGTCCGATGTGGCTCTTTCGTAACATTTCCATGTGTAGTCAATCACAGATAATAAGCATAGTCGAGGAATTAATTGTACACACATTCATTGAACAAATTGTAAAGCTCTCTTATTCTCTTACATATGAGATTATTATTTGTATAACAAAATGTATAGGGGCAATCTGAAGTGAAATTAGTGCAGAGGACAAAGTGCTCGGGAAAGTGCGAAATATACGTGCAGAATTGCATAAAAACATTGATCCAACACACCAGGTAGATATCCTAGTTCTAGACAAAGTGGATCCTGCTATCTGTTTCACAAGTAGTCATGGCTAGAGAAAATCTTAAGACCTAGGGTGGACTGTCGAAGGGAGTTGTCGGTCTCATCAAGATGGGGGTCATCTGTCTTAAAGCATCCCAGAAAATCAATGGAGCAAATATCCATGAAAGATTTGTTGAATCAATCAACTAAAAGGCTATCCTGGAAAACAGTTGGGAACTGTATTTAGATAGTAGTAGGTTGCACGCTCTTCACCGTAGTTTTCACCAAACATAAGCAAAAGGTCAAGGCGATAAAGCCATGCAGCAATCACCTCTGTTTCCTCTGTAAGTCAACTCCCAGACTTTGACAGTCTGTGTTTTGCCATTTCCTTTTTTTATTTTTTTTATTTCCAGGAAGCAATAATTACATGCTGTTTATACATACCAGTGTTTACGTATTCCAAACAAGAAAGAAATCAAACTTCATTAACCAGAAATAGACGGAAGGAGCGAGCAAGAAAAAGAAAAAAACAAGGGGAAAGCCAGAGAAGGGGATATATTAAGAGCAAACAAAAAACATAATAGGTATCCACAAGTTCTCCCTCATTTTACCCTACTCTTCCATCAATAATCCCCATATCTGTCAGCCACCTGCCCTCCCACTCCTAGCTTTGCATTTGTACAATGCGATCTCTAAATTAAATATATGATAAAGTCTGGCATACCATGCCTGATAGGTTGGAGGGTCTACATCCTTCCACATAGTGGCAATCAATATGCGATAGACAGCTGTCACCATGAAACATAAGTACACTTGAGGGAGTTCTAACTGTAGTCTTTCATCAAATCCAAATATCAACATGGTTGGTGTTAAAGATACTGCCCGCCCCAGATTTTGACATAAAAACTGTTCGATACCTTCCATTCAAGCACACCAATTTACAACAATCAGCAAACATATGAATTATATCGGCTGGGCCCTGATCGCATCTTGGGCATTTATTATTATCCCTTTTACCCCATGCCCAAATTTTAGCCGGGGTAAAATAGAGTCTAAACACCGTCTTAAAAGTTTGGGCTTTGAGATTTGCAGTTAAAAAGGTTTTTTTAAAGAGCTCTAATGATCTACAAATATCTACATCTGGGTTGTCCAGTTTAACTTCCCATGCACTTTCTACTTTGGGAATATCATCCGTAGTAACCTCCATCAATATTGTATACACATCCTTAACACAAATCAGTTTTTTCGTTAGAAGTTCTAATAACGGAATTCGAGCCAGGTTGATAAGGTTGCAAGCCCAACTTATTTACAATCTCCCTTACTTGTATATATTTAAAAATAATGCTATACTCTAGCCATTATCTTATCTGAAGTTCCTCAAACTAAACAACCCTGTTCTGGTCGGCGATGTCTCCTATCTGTTTTATTCCTGCCTTTTCCCATGTTTCCATTATATTATCATAAAATAGAGCTGGGAAAGCCGAGGAGCGCCACAACAATATATATCTTTGGATTCTGGGTATTTCCATGTTTTTACTAATCTTCCGCCATATATTCCAGGCAGCTCTTATAGTCTTAAAACGTGTTTTCTTATAATAGCTGCCTTCCAACTGCCTTAATACTAGCCCTGGAGCGAGTTTGACAATCGCTAGCTCATAGATAGATGGCGGAGTCTCATTATCCACCTCCACTACTCCAACCTGATCCCAACTTTGAGGCCTGAACAAAATACTCATGTGTTGCAGCATAACCGCCAAGAAATAATATAGATTAGGAACTGCCAACACCACCCCTACCCCCTCGGGTGTTGCGGTAAGGTTATACATTTTAATGATCTCCTGATTTTCTTGTAGCCCCATATAATTTGAGAGAACACTCCCTCTGCCTTTTTAAATATTGAATTTTCTGGCTCCACAGGTATACACCGGCATAAATAAAACACCTAAGGGAACATCGTCATTTTTATGACATTTGCTCTGCCAATAATAGATCAGTGTAAATTATCTAGTCTCTTCAAATCCCCCTCCATTTTTTTAAAGAGAGGAGCCGAGTTTATTTTCCATGTCGTGCCTACCTCCGCTGTGATGGCTATCCCTAAATATGTGGCTGAATCTATCCTTTGTGGATCCTGGAATTGCGTATTTCTGAGACATACAATTTGTGTCTTGTCGGTGTTAAGGCTATAACTGGATTGTTTCCCAAATTCTACTGCGAGCCTTTCAATCTGGTCTATAGCGCCTTGCGGGTCCGGTGTAACGACAGCGATGTAGTCTGCGTAGGCTAGCACTTTTGTCTTATAGCCCAGGGTCAATATTGGTTTCATTGCATGATCATCCAGCATGGATCTGATCAAAGGTTCTATGTAGAGGGCAAATAAAATAGGGGAGCACGGGCACCCCTGCCTCGTCCCCCGGGCGATCTTAATCCTACCCGACTCTTTCCCCATTAGCTGTATTTCTGCATATGCCTCAACATACATAGCCTGAATGGCAGTTATTTTTCGAGTGGCAAATTCCTTGAATCTTATATTTTGCCACAGGTATGCCCACTATACTTGGTCAAATGCTTTTTGCGCATCAAACAATATTAAAGACATCTATGTCCCTGTGGTTTCGGCAATATCAAATAAAGAAATAATCCTTCGGACATGATCTGTTGTACTTCTGCCAGGGATGAAGCCATGCTGCCATGGGCTCACTAGGGTCCCGATTATCCTGGACATTCTTAGAGCCAATATCTTAGAATACAGTTTCTCATCGCTATTAAATAAAGATATTGGTCTATATGCAGCGAGATCTTCCGGGTCCTTTCCCTTCTTCAAAGATATCACAATGTTAGTTTCCTGCCAAGATTGTGGCGGGACCCCCTTCTGTTGTACGGATAAGAACAAATCAAACAATAGAGGGGTCAGCTCTGTCTGTAGAGCTTTATAAATCTCCATTGGGATCCTGTCCGGGCCCGATGCCTTACCTGAAGCTATCGTCCTTAAGTCCTCAAGGACCTCATTCAATGAAATATCTGCTTCTAGCTCCAGCAGCTGAGGAGACTCGTTCTCCACTGCTATCCCCCTTCCATCTGATGTGGAATCCCTGGAGCAATAGAGATCCTGATAGAAATCAGTAAGAATGTTTAATACCCCTGATAAGTCTGTAGCTATCGTTCATTCTTTCTCTCTTAATTGTAAAATATTGTTTGCTACTGCCCTCTGTTTTATTCGCAGTGCCAGATGTTTCCCCATCATCTCCCCATACTCCTAGTTATCCCGTGTTGCCGTTTAAAATCTTTCTGCCACTTTTTTATTATAAATTCTATTAATTTTGGCCCTAATCCTGACTAGTTTGTAAATCCTTCTGCTTTTGTACTATGGCAGCCATATGTTGTCTCTCATTCAGGCTCAATTCTTCAAGTGCCAGTATTTCGTCCCTCTGCTGTTTCTGATGGAATACCCCGAAGCTTGTTATTTCGCCTCTAAGCCCTGCCTTATATGCGTCCCAAATATTTTCTCTAGATGCACTATATCTATTTATATCATATAACCGTTTAGTCTACCCCCTAATGTGCTCTATAAATCCTTCTGTAGCTAGTAGTTTTTGATTGAACGTCCACTTTGTAACACCCTTTGTGTATGCCGGGACCTTGATGCTAATTACTAGTGGGTTATGGTCCGACAGGACCTTAGTGAGTCTTTTAATCTGCGCTCCCTCTACAACAGAGACTGAAGCCAAAAAGTAATCAAGTCTGACATATTTCCTGTGTGGGCATGAAAAATAAGTAAAGCCTGGATTCCGCATTCTTTTACATGCCCACATATCTACCCCACCATGAATTTCGGTAAGAGCTTTTAGAGCTTTATAAACCTGAGGTTTCCTCGCTGTATACCCTCCCTTGCCCCACTCCACAGTATCTACATGGATATTCAGGTCCTCACATATGATTAAAGGTGCTGGCAAGGATGCTAATTCAGTCTCCAGCTTTAGCCACAACTCTGAATCGTCGATATTGGAGCCATATACTGTGCAAATAGTAAATTGGTTTGGTATACAAGCAATGGCCCACCGACCCCACTTGTCTGACTTAACTCAATTAATGGGCAAAAGTCGCTGAGAGACATATATAGCCACACCTCTAGTGTTGGTGGACTGCGATGAACAAATAACTTGAGAGTACCCTGGTATGATGTTAATCCCTCTTTTCTGCCAGGGAATGTGTGTCTCTTGCTGATACATAATGTCAGCCCTTAGTGCTCGGAGCATTTCCCCATCCCTAGTTCTTATACCGCTATCATTCAGCCCACCAACATTAATTGTGGATATAGTCAACCTACCCATATTTGCGACTTCCTTGATTCCTGTATTGCCCTTTCAACCACTCTTGCCCTCATAGTATAGCTACTACCACTGGTATATCCTATATTCTGTCCAACTATCTTGCTTTCCTGGAATTTCAGCTTTTTACCCCCTTTCCCCTACTCCCCCCTCCAACCCCTCTCCCCCTGCACCCTCTTCCCTACCATCCCATCCCCCCTCCCTGCTAAGTAAGGCAGCAGACCTCTCTAGGTCTGTGCGTGATGAATGGTGGCCCCTTCCCTTGTGATGGCGTGCTGTAACATTAGTTCTTTAATCTCACCTAAGTGTCATGCCTAGACCCAAACGAACCCCACACCCCGCAAAAAAATGCTGTATTTCGCCCTAAATTCTGGGAAAACATTTTGTTTTCCTTTTTTTCCCTTCTCTTCTTTCTTCCCTTCTTCCCTATTCCCCTTTTTTCCCCCTCTTTCTCCCTTTTTTCCCTTCCTTTTTTTTTCTTCCCTTCTTCTCCCTTTTAAATTTAAGTTGTTCTAACTTTATATCGCTACTAAATCCATATAATCCCCCAAACGATCCTGAAGCATTTTATACAGGACCCACCCTGAAAAGAAAATGCCTAAAAAATAAAAATCATTTAATCCTATCTCTTGACCTTATTTAGGCTATTCTAGCTATGGGAGGAAAAAAAACAAAAGCCAAACCAATTTCACCCCCCTGTGTTCAGGAATTCCTTAGCCTTGATTTGATATAAAAAAACGGTTTGATCTTTCCAGATGACTTTCAGCCAAGCCGTATTGAGAAGAAAGGCCTGTGCCCCGTTTTCTTGGAACTGGGTAATCATTTGCTGCAGGCGCCATTTTCGCTCCACTGTAACGTGGCAAAAGTCTGGCATTGTAAAAAAAAGTAAATCCATCAGCCACCGCTGTGCTTCTGGCCTTGCCTTCTCAAACACGTTGTGTCTCATCAAGAAGTTCCCGAAATACACCAGAAGTGCCTGAGGTTTGGCGTCTGGGCGAACTGGCTGTTGTATGTTAAAAGGAACTCAGTGTGCTCTTTGTACTTCTTGTGCCCGGTTCGATCCTACCAGCTCAGGGAAAAATTTCTCCAGAAGCTGGACCATAAACATACGTGCATCAGAGCCTTTCTTCCCCTCCAGAATTCCAAGGAAACGCAAGTTATTCCTTCTCTGAGGATTTTCTTCTTCCTCAAGTTTCCACTGAATGTCAGTGAGTTGTTCCTCTTGTGCAGTAGCTTGACCTCTTGAGCCTGCGATATCCTCTTCCAATGCAGCTGTCCTTGTTTCAAGCTCCGTCATCCGATCGCATATGTCATTACAGGTTTTAGCAATTTTTCTGATCGCACCCTGAAGTTTCCTGTTAGCGTTCTGGGAGCGCTTACTTTCCATTCAAGCTTCTTCCCTATGTGCCATTACACACTGCAATGTGGATTCTAGGGTGGGAGAGAGTACAGAGGACCCTGATGGTCCTTTTTCTAAGTTAGACTGACTACTACCCCCCACCAATTGATCTCCCGTGGAATAGTCCCATCTAAGATCAGTTTGTTTGGGATTACCCGTTCTCCCAGACCGAAGGAGTGTTTTTCTAATAGGTGTGATCCTATCCCTAGCTCTTCCATCCATACCCGAAATGCTTTCTTTCTCACTTGATTCTGAATTAGTTCCATGGCCTAAGCCCAGACCAGGTGGCATCGGTGAGTGAATAAAAGTTGTTTGCATCCGAATCAATATCCTTCTCCCTGCCTGCAAAATCCTGCGCGACTTGGGGGGCCCTTTAAATTATTTTTCTTTCCCCCTTGAATTTAGGTGTTGCCCAGAGCTTTCCTCTTGCTGAAACGCCATTTTGTTTGGTAAGTCAATATGCCTTAAGCCCCCAGCTAGCTCTGATTCACCTGCACCCTCATTTCCAGTATTAGTCATAGTAATAACTTGTGCTTGTAGCGTGGTGGTTTCTATTTCCCCTGGTTCTGGCATTTCCCCATGGCCCAGCGGCGGCTTACTCATCATAATTTGTCCATTAGAATCATCTTCCTTAGCCGGGTCAGTATTGAAGAGCCGCTCCTTTGGTAACCCAGAGGCTGAACTGCTCCCAGTGCCCCGGATCAAGTCTATAATTGTGGTGGGCCGGGGCGGCTGGGGCTGCGTGCTCGCACCCCTCCCTTTTCCGTCCAGAGGATTCTCCGGCCTCACACGCTGCCGTCGTCCCTGAGCCACCATGACAGGCACTGGATCTGGGTCCGTCAGGCTATGCTACGAGGGCTGCCTTGGGGATTCCACCGGGGCGGGCTGCACAGATCCTCCTTTTCCCTTTGTACACGTCTTCGGAGCCATGGCGACGGTTTCCACATTCGCGGCCAAACAAGCTCCACCGCTTCCGCTCCCGCTTTGAATCCTGGCCAATTCCTGCACCAGACCGCGACAGCCTGTAATCAGCTACTCCGCGATTCGTGCCAGCACCGAAGCCCCACGTCTAATCGCAGGTAAGTACTGCTCCGTCAATGCTAACTTCATTGAGGCAGTGATTCTGTTCGGGTGGTACGCCATTCAGGTCCTCTCCATCCTGTGTTTAGCTCCAACTCGTCATCACAAAGGCAGCCTCCTACGACTGACTTCACTTGGTCGCCATCTTAGTTCATCCCTCCAATGGGTATCACCTGTGTTTTGCCATTTCCAGTGAAACCGGGTGCAATCTTCACTGTGCAGTTTGTTGTGGCAAAGGAAAGCTACATGCATTTTCATGGTTTCCTCACATAAAGCAAGTTAAAGTTATCTAGAGCTATTTATGCATACAGGTAAGAAGGTTGCAGGTGTTAATTTTCCAGCTTTGTTACTATACATAGGGGGTCCATATCTCAAGTGGTCACGGAAAAATCCAATAGAGTGGAAGCTGCAGGTCATTGCTTTTTTCCATCTTACAGTATTACTCGAGCCTTCTCTGCTCATATGGGTATCCAGCCATGGGTTCCTTGAAATAGAAGAGCAACACTACCATAGCCACCTCTGTCCCAGCTGCAGGACAGCTTAAACCCTTATGGTTCAAATGTGTTACCCTGGAGTAGACCTCTGCTGTATTTGTGAAACCCTCTACATTCCTAGAGTGCACAACTGCAACAATTTAATTACATCTTGTGTAATCCCTCAAAAGATGATGCCCGTTCTCAATTTTTCTACAAATGCTTTTGGGGTTCTTTTTTTGCAAACATCTTTTTGTGACTCATTTTCTATGATTCCCTTCAGCAACCTAAACCTCTTTACTTCTCTTACATCAAAAATACAGAAGGAGCGTGATGCTAGTTACAATAGCTTATTCTCTATACAATTTCAAATTTCCAAGTATGCAATAAGTCCCAAAGAAAATCTTCAAGACGGATGACGTGTGGTTTGTTATCTTTAATGAGACCCTTAGTCAATTTCAGCCAGCTCCTCAACAACACAATTTTTATACACAATTAACAGCCAACGCGTTTCGTCCCCATCTGGGACATCATCAGGGCTGTAAAGCAAAGAAGAACATAATATCACAATTCAAATAATTCGTTATTATACATTTGTCAATTCAAGTGGATGATGGTACAGTAATGAAAAACATTTGATCACCATATTTTACAATACTCCAAGCAGTTGTCACTCTGCCTATTGAACAATCTAAAGTTATATTCTCACAAAAAACGTTACACAATTCAGGATGATTTATAACAAAACCTGGAGAAACTGAACACACTCAAGCATATGTTTTAGGAAACAGAGAAAATAAGTCCTGAGCAATATTTATAATTTCAAATCTCATATAGACTCACAACTCATGCGCTTAATACACTCTATCCCTAGTATCCATAGTATACTAAAATACCCCGACCTATTCTAGTGGCAGTATGCCTAGTGAAAATAAGACCTAATTGGTCTCACCTCCTGTAATGATAGGATCCGTCATTGAAAAAGTATTACATGTAGAAATCTTGTCTAATGCTTTGTGACCATTGAATAACCAGTATACACAGTTACCTATTCAACAGAAACAAATATCAACAAAAAAGAAGAAAAGACTCTATGATACAAATGCCCAGAGTTCAAGTCCAGTGCCTAGTGATCAAAAAGAAAACGTGCCATGGGCTCAACTCTATCATTGATTTAGCTTATTCCAGCCTAGAAAGTCTCCCATTTCCAAATGAAATCCTCAGTGATGACAAATTTGTAAATCAACTTCATTCAATTCAAAACAACAATCTAAATAGGAGAAGATTTAAACATTACTGAATGCATCCTCTTATCATCCTCTGAAAACTATAGTCATAACCAGTCCCTTTAACACGTTCGCTGCGGGGCTTTTTCACCTGCTGTGCGGGGGAGGGGGGCTGCGCGTCATTCTACCAATCCAGAATTGACGCTTGACAATCTTCATCCTAAAAGAACTAACACACTTGAAAAGATGGTTCCTCATAGGATGAGAAAAAAAGAAACTATGGATAAACTCCTTGATTATGTAGGATGATATCAAGATTGCTGACCTGAACATGAAATGTTGTAACCTACAATGTAAATGCAAACCAGGACGGTTGTAAGCTTGAGAGTACGGGGATCCCACCAGGTTGGTAAATGTATAAATAAGGCTAATCTTGCTCAATACACACTCGAAGGCCAAAAATCAAACAAATTAAATCTCCTGCATTCTCCACATGATGTCAGTGCTTGAAGTGATAACAAGCTCACGTACCTCAGGATGAAGATCTACTGAATTTCTTAAAGTGGAAGAACAAAAAAAACCAAAGGAAGCTATTTCTATCAGTACAGTACTGTCACCTGGCCTACACCTTAACCCACCACCAGTCCAATCCGCCATCACCTCTGTCAAGACAATCATGGAGGAGAAAGTTACTACCAAGAAATAAAAGCCTCCGGCCTACTCGCATACCCAAATGTACCAAATGATTTACAATGTGTTTGTTTCATACATGATTTATGCCATGCTGTATTTCCTTATGTAGAAGTCATAAACATGTGTTTTGGCAGAATTAGAGTACAAAGTGCAAGGAGATAAAATATCATTGACCAGGTCTTGTTGGCTAGAACCAGTTGGTTTCTTCAGTAAACACAAAAGAATTAGCCAATGAAAGCCTGTAAAATGGCTAGAACATAGACTTTGCTCTTTGCACAGCAGTAACGATCGTACGTACCCTAACTAGAGCCATGCTCTTTTTATACTCTGCAAAGTGACTGGAATTTAAATTAAACGAATAAATGCATTGTATGCGAATGGCTCTGTAGGTATGTGATGTGTGTATATACACGCTTTATTTTTGTATGTATATTTGTGTGCATTGATAGGTTTCTGGATGTTGTGCACGTACATGTTTCCATTTATGAGCTCTCTCTGTATATATTTATATGGACCAGTGCATTCTTGTCTGTGGTTCCATACATGTGTTTGTGTGCATGCTTACGTATGTGTAAGCATAAGTACATACCTGCATTTGCTTGTATATATTTGCGATTAGGTATGTCTGCACATATCAATTCAAGTTACACGTATGTAGGTTTCAAACTATTTTGGATGTAAGTTTGCATTTGATTGGATATATTTCGCTGTGTTGGTCGGATACTTTCCGGTGTTGCATTACATGCAGCTTGTGTGTGTGTACGCGTGTCTGCATTCCGTTCCTGAGAGATCGCCATTGCCTTTGTTTGGGATGGGGATCCCTGGAACATTGGGGCCCAACAGAAGGGTTGAGTCCCCCCCGCCTTATGGGCCTGCATTTACGCTTCTGTATGTGCGCGCGCCGTAGATATTACTAGCATCCTAGAGCGCTTAAACCATGGCCTAGTCGTGACTTGCCGGAGTGACCTTTCACCTGGCGCCTCCTTTGAACTTGAACCCTGGCCCGAAGGCCTGCTTGTGCCGGTGGATCCCCTCGGCCCCGCCCCGCCGCTGGGGCACATTCTGTCCTGGCGCCGCGCTCCCCACCGCGGCCCCGGTTGCATTCCCCTCCCGCGCCTCTGGGCATGGCGCTGGCTTGTTGCCGGACCGGCTGAGGACTGTTTGTCAAGGCTACGGCAAACAAACACGAGAGGAGAGAGTAGAGACCCCCACGGCCTGTACCCTGCTCCCTCCTAAATCACATAGGTGTGCGATTTGCGCGCTGCGGCTCGTGTTATGCATAAATGCGCCAGAAATAAAGTATTGAATCAGCTCGCTGGCCCTGCTTCCAGGAAAGTGCCCGGTCCTACTTCATCCAAGATATCCTATGTGCGGCTTGTACGGTTTCCGTGCCAATCAAACACCTCCGCTCCACGCCTCCCCCTATGGCTTTAAGTGGTTTGAAAAAAATGGAAGGGGGTGGAGGCTCTTAAAGGGGCGTGGTCAATGTAATTAAGGGCGTGGCTTAAAACAGCTAAGCTAAAAATCTGTGTGACTGATATTTTGCTGCTTGTCATTGCATTCAGATTTATAATACAACAATAAACATTGCGCCTACAACAAACCAGGACTAGTGGCTTTGTCAATGGTGGTTAGTTTCATAAGATAAATAATCAACACCTATGCCTTTGTTGTAAATAATCTGAAAATGCGTCAGTTCTGACATGACAACACTGTTAAAGAACTTTAACGAGACTCTTCGAAGTTGCATTAAAGGCAGTGAAGGTGGTACTGTTGCAGAGTTAAGATTTTTTTTTCACCCTAATGTTTAGGGCAAAAATGAAATGGTCAATTGGGACCAATCTCAGTCTCAGCACCTGCTTTTTAGAACTGCAGGTGCTGAGCACCGGCCGGATCCGGCCCCCTTAAAGCCCTGCCTCCACCCAGTTATCCACGCCCATATAGTTGGCAATTTTACACATCATGGTCAAATTCGCCAAACGAACGGCCATGTCAATTGTCAATCCTTACAGGGGTCAGTCTCACATTCCGCTATCACAGTGGCGTAGCACGGGTGCCACAGGCCGTAATGCAGGGAAACGAGCCCCCTTCCAGTGGCGTCTCTAGAGATGACCAGATGGGGGCCGTGCACCAGCTCAATTAGTTCTCCCCCCCCCCCCCACCCAACAACAGAGCTGGGAAATTCCACAGAATAACCAGGCGCTGCACCTTGCCACACATTTTATTGTACCCAATCCCCTTTAACTGCAAACAAGCGATTTAGGAAATTCACGCCTATAGATTTACGTCATTCTTGCCAACTCGCACAGTGTAGGGTGACCAGACGTCCCCGTTTTCCCAGGACGGTACCCGTTTTTGGAGAAGTGTCCCCGTGTCCCGACACTTTTCTCCAAGTGACTCAAATGTCCCCGTTTTCAACCAGTGGCCCAGGTAAACACAGAAATGTCCCTGTTTTTCACTGTTCCAGCAGTTGAGCATGCGCGTGCATGCTCTCTTTGCACTGGCATTTGCTAGCCTGTGATGTTTTATTGATTTTTGGCCAATATATGCTGTAGTCCTTAAAAGTGTAAATGAATAAGAAGTACTAATGCTGCTGTGTAAAGGAGAGGTGTACCAATAAAAGACGTCAGATTTGTTGTCCGTAATGCTTCATCTCGGTCTGTGGAGGGAGCTGTCATTGTTGTCCCTTTTCTATGTCTATGACAGCTGTCACATAATCCTACTTTTATGTCGACAGTTACTGCTAAACCGTAGTCCTACTTCTATGTCTATGACCTGTCCCCGTTTTTTGTTTTGAGAATCTGGTCACCCTAGCACAGTGCCACTTGATATCGGCTCCCATCACACACGGTCACCCAGTGAGGAGCCGATATCACCCTTTGGCAGAGAACACAAACTGGAAATCACTGTAAATAGTGTTTTCCCAGGCGTTGAACTAACTGCCGACGTCCATTATGAGGTGTGAAAACACTCCAAGACATAGACGCCAGCCTTAGCAAGCTTTTTTTTTTTTGGGGGGGGGGGGGGGGGGGGGGAGTTCCCGGGGCATTGGGGGCAGGGTGTGGTTCATGGGTACTTCTCGGAACAAGGCCCGCCCCATCCTCACACAGGTGAGATTTTTGTTCAAGTTGGCAGGAATATTACTTATAATGTTGATAGATGATTTAGTACATGTATATATCTACATAGAGATACACATATGCATACAAAGTAATTAAACATTTTAAGCAAATAATTGAGTGCTTAATTCAATGCACGGAAACACACACAGGTGCACATGCACGCACATCACGATTGTCTGTTGTAGGTTGTCCCACCAGTTTTATCTGAGGCCTATTGTGTACTCCACACCCTTAAAATTCACTTCTAGAGGTGCTGGTGCCAATGCCATTTGGTTTACTAGCCAAAAAACATCTATGACTGGAGAGCACCGTACCATATGGTCTGGTGCATCTGCACCCGACGCACTATTTTTAGGTCCACCCTGGACTTTTGTATTCCCAGGCCCGGGTTCAAAACCAGATAGGCTCCACTGCTGTCAAACATCTGCCATACCACAAACAGAACCGCCAACTCCCACGTTTGTCATATAATTTTGACTGGTCATCACCTGGTCACCCGGTGAGGAGTGGAAATCACACTGTGCATTGGTTTCCAGCTCAACTTCCCCGCCACCTTGCCTTTGTTGGCTGTAAGCAACCAATGTCCATTAAGGGGTGTGGAAACACCCCAGGACATCGACAACAGCCTCAGTGACTGTGTTTTTTTTGTTGTCTTTTTGGGGCGGGGTTTAGGGATTGTTGGCAGAGCAGAGGCATTTTAAGGCATGGACAAAGTGGGCTCTAGCCAGGACCACAGTCTTTCAGGGTCGCCCTGATAGATCCGGCTCTGTCCTTCACATAGTCCTTCCCTGATGACTTTGAATGATTTTTAAACATAGATGGTTTTAAATACCATTTTCCTGTACGTCAATGTGTGGGAATCTATTTCAAACATTTTGCAGAGAAATGTTTGTTTTTCCTCACCATGCAACATCCATATAAAAAAGTTCCTTGTATGAGAAATGACAGTGGGTAACAGATTATTTGCAATAATATTAGGGAGCTGCTGCTATATTACAATATTGGAAAAACAAACACAACACTGTCCCTTAATTTTAGATGAAAACACATTTAGAGTTTGGACCAGTCTGTCTGTGCAGTGTCAGTGACTTTACCTCAGAGGGCATGACAAATCTGAAATTGGATCATAAAATTACAGATGTTCGGAACAGGGTCCCCCCAAAATCCTTAAAATGTCCCCGGGGCAGCTCTTTAGTAGCTCTTGGTATGAGTCCTTGCCCATTTTAAGGCCCCTCCCCTCCTCACACAGTGACATTTATTTATAAGTTGGCAGGTATGCACAAATGTGTAGATGTGCCTCCATTCTCAGTACTTGGGTAACTCAAAGTCTGCCATCTCCGTGCCAACATCTCCCTTTTATGAAGGGTGCTTTCACAGCAAAGCAATATTGTTAACGTCTGCAAAAACTGCCAGGTGACGCATACTCATGAGCTGCACTGAGAAATTTCCCCCACCCAAAAAATGGTTGTCGGCCTCCGGTCGTAGTTGGGAAGTGGACTGTCCCATGAGCCTGACATAATTCTGCGCTGCTCTAAGGGTTTGGAGTCTCTAACTTTACACATGTGCGGTGTCCTCCAGACACATTTGATGCTGTCATCCAACTGGACCTACCCACGAGAAAAACACATAAGCGATGACAACCACTGGTAATTACTCAACCTTAGTTCAATCCATTGTATTTTTGATCACTGTGCTACTACAAACTGGGACAAACCATATGTAAATGGAACTGTCCATCCTGTACTGCTGGGTCACATGACTTCTGCTCATAACATGCTTTTTGGGTGGAATGTAAACTACTCTACACCTATTTACGGTATAGTCAAAAGAATCTCTCAATCTTCTCAAAGTGTATAATTATAGTCTTTACTGTACCATCCACATGTGCATCTTTTGCAGCATTCTCATGGTGGGCTATTTGAGAATGCTGCATCCCATATCCTCTGTTAGCATACCACACCCAGCAGGACTACAAGCCTCGAAGCAGACCCTCACAATAAAGACCAACATCTGTTAAGTGATGGAAAGTATTGACTATGGAGATAATTCCAGAACTAACAGGCAAGGAGCTGTGGGGGTGTGCATGTGAAGAGAATATCCCATTCAGGCCCTTGTGCCTGGAGCCAAGCGCTTGAAGGAGAGTTTTACATCGTGCCTTCCCTTGGGATCAAGTGTCAGGTCTCTCAGGAAAGGAACCTCTGACTGTTGGCCCGAGATGCTGAGTAGATCTTAGAGCCCAGTTCTTGACCGTCTTGGTCGGCCAGAGATTTGGGCAACCCCTTCCAGTAGCCAAGATGCCGCAGACCTATTAAGCGCCTTAGATGATGGGGTCTTCCGGATGGAGCGTCAAGGAGGAAAAACAACTAATGAAAAAACCTCCGCCAAAGGTAGTAGAGCTCTAAGATGACATGGGCAGAGAAAATGGACCCAGATACATGTCACTGGAGCACCACTGGAGACACCGTCAAGAAAGAAGAACTCCCAACAGGAGCGAAAAGTACCAACTGGAGCATGGAACACACAGACAGGAGTGAAGAAGACAAACATGGAACATACCACCAGGAGCAAAGAAGTGTTGTAACGCAAGGATGAAGAAAATCTAACACTTTAATACCCCCAGGAGAGGAAGTTGCATCCGAGAATGGCACTGTCCCATTGGATTGGAAAGAAAACCAAGGAAACTAATGGAGAGGATGCAATCATGGATAGGGAAGTTGAAAACATCCATGATGCTCCCTAGGGATTCTGGGAAGAAGGACTAAGGTTGTTTCCAGGGTGGCCTCCGGCAGGCCTGCCGTCTCTGAAGAAATGCTCATGGTTACTTGTGGCGGCCTGCTGGCATCGCCAAAGCCTCGCAGGTAAGTGAAAGGCACGTCCAGCTTGATATAGCAGGACCCAAGGGAAGCAGTGGAGCCAGGCATGGGCCGCATTCAGGCCAGTGGTATAGACAAAAAGGTGGGCCAGGCACTTTGAGAAGAATTGCAAAGATATTTTTCTAGACTCCGAGATGTTCTACCTGGCCATTGGTATGAGGATTGAAACCAGATAACACAACCTCGATGTGGAAGGACTTGCAACAATGTTTCCAAAACCGAGATGTATAGATAGACCTCGGTCAGACACGATTATCTGGGGATAGCCACGTAGGACAAATATTTCGTACTTAAAGATTTGTCCCAATGTTTTAGCCAACAGCAATTGTTTAAGAGGAGTGTAGTGTTCTGTCTTCTAAAAGGAATCCACTGTTACTATTGTGACTCGATTACCTGCACAAGAGGGTAATGTAATGAAGTCTGTTGATATGGTGTGCCAGGGTGCAGGTGGAATTGGTAAAGGATGTAGCAAACCTAAAGGCCAGGTATGAGAAGGCTTACTTTGGGCACAATTGGACACAAGAAGACATATATACAGAAGGCCACCAAAAGACACAAACTATTAATTCAAAAGGTTGATTTGATGCCTTGATGACCGGCTATGGGGGGTGTCATGGCACATTTAGAGAACTTCACGTTGTAAACAATTAGTAGATCTGAAAAAGGCCTTGCCCTTGAAATAGTATTGGTCTTGTTTTTGGATCTGTCCAAGTTAAGAGCTCCAGTTTTCCTTCATAATTGTAGAATAACTGGATAGTATTCTGTCTAACAAAGATTGTGTAGCTCCAATAATACGTTGAGAGGCTAGAATATTCTGATCAAGGGTGGTCTATGATTCAGGATATCTATGGGAAAGAGCGTCCGCTAAAACTTTCTTGGAGCCAGGCATATAACTGATGACGCAATCATACTAGTTGAAAAAATTAGCCCATGGTGCCTGGCGACTGTTCCTACATTGCATGCTGTGAAGAGACTGAATATTTTAGTGGTCTGTCATAATTTCAAAGGGTTCTCTTGTTCCCATTCGGAATTGTCTCCACTCACTACAGGCCAACTTCATGGCCAAGAGTTCCTGTTCCAATACTGAAGAGTTTATTTAGGAATCTTACAAGATATGAGAGCAAGTCGATGGAATGTTGCTAGCAGTCATCTTCTTTAGTTTTCAACAAAACTGCACTGACCGAGACAACTGTTTCAACAATGAACTTTTTGGTGTTGTCTGGATAACGCAAAATAGGAGGTTGGGGTTAAGGCTTGTTTTAATTTTTGAAAAGCTTTCCCAGCATGAGTATCCCATTTGAAACCATGAGAGATATTTTCTTTCTTTAGAGTTTGAGTTATGTGACTAGTAAGGGAGGCAAAACTAATTAATTGCTGGTAAACTTTGGTGAAATCAAGGAAACCCCACATTTCTTTAATTGTGGATGATGAAGGCCACTCTAAAATGGTAGAGACCTTCTGAGGGTCCATGGCAATTCCAGTCTCATTGAGGTGAAAACCTAAAAAGTCCACCTCAGACTTGTTCAATGTATGTTTTTCAGGTTTGCAGTAGAATTATTTCTGTCCTAGCCTATCAAGTACTTGACTAACATGTTTAAGATGCAAGTCCCCTGAGGCTTGGTGCTCTCCCCTCAACTGTTCAACATATACATGGAACTCCTCACCACCCTTATCAAAGAAGCCAACATCCCTTTTCACCTATATGCAGATGACACCCAGATCTACTTGGAAACCTCCTCCAATAACGACATTCTAAGACTCAACAACACTTTCAAAGAAATTCAACAGTGGCTAGCAACAAACCACCTTAAACTCAATCAAGGCAAAATCGAAATCCTCCTCATCTCCAACAAAGAAGCAAACCCCCAAATCGCAGGGTGGCTGAAATCAATCGATGCTCTCAACGGCAATCTCACCCTGGCTAACTCGGTAAGATCTCTAGGAATCACCCTCGACGCAAAACTGAACATGACCGACCACATTAAGATCTCCGCAAAGAGTGCCTTCCTCAATCTGAAGCTTCTCAACAAAATTAAGCCCTTCATACCGCCCAAGGACCTCAAACAAGCCATGCAATTACTAGTGCTATCTAGACTCGACTACAGGAACGCAGTCCTCCAATCCCACCTAGCGCCACTCAAAGCAGCCCTCAATGCAGCTGCCAGAATTAAATTGGCTCCCAATCAAAATGCGTGCCAGCTTCAGAATTGCCTGCCTCACACACAAAGCCCTGCACACAGGGAAACCGGAATACCTGGCCTCCAAACTCAAGAAAGCTAGCAAGACAAGAAACCTCAGGAGCTCCAACACCCTCTTACTCATCCCGATGAAAACACGCAAACAAAAATCCGCTGCACGATTCTTTACTAGAAACGCACCCAAAATCTGGAACTCCATCCCAGTCAATATCAGGACTATCCCTTCCTTTATAAAATTCAAAAGTCTCCCAAAAGACCTCTACCTCAACTGTGCCTTCCCAAACGAGAATCGCCAATGAAACGCACAAACCTGAAGTCCACTGTCACCTGCCAATGTTCCACCACAACCTACCTCTTCCTGCACATTACAACCCCTTGACAACCCCTTGACAATGTTCAGCCACTATCCACCTCATCCCGCTCCCCTACCCCCTCCTTGTTCCCTCCCCCTAGAAAGAGGTTTAACTCAGGACATTGTGCACTCATCGATGCTATAGCAGGACCTTCCTACCTCAAGGACACAAAACTCAATGAGTCCATCGAACTTTTACATTTACCTTTGCCTTTTGTTATGTGATTTCTGCTTTAAATCTGTTGTGAAGCGCTCCGATACCCACAGATCTGGTCAGCACTATATAAAACTCCTAATAAATAAAAAAAAATTAAAAAATGCAACGAACAATCAGATCAGAAGAAAAGACAAGCATGTCATCCAAATAGACCTTAACATTTTGGTTAATTAAATCTTTCGAGAAATGATCCATGAACTGCTGAAAGATGGATGGAGCATTGCGTAATCCAAATAGCATGACACAGTAGTGAATGAGTCCCAGAGGGGTTCGAAAAGCTGTCTTTCATTCATCCCCCTCTTTGATTCGCAGGAGATGATAGGCCATACGAAAGTCTAATTTAGTGAATAGTTTTGCACTGGAACAGACTCCAAGACCTCTTTAATGAGAGCTAAGGGTTATCTGTCCTTAATGGTTACTTTGTTCAATTTTCTGTGCCAAGTTTTTGGGCACTCTAATTCTTTGACTAACAGTGCTCATGTACTGGTCCTCGGAGGAACCAAACTTCTTGTGGCTTTCATGTGGCCTAGGTTTGGTGGGGTTGTGGTTGAGAAGCTCTATTTGTGATAGGTTAGCTGAAAAATGTTATCTTCACACACAGTAACAAAGCTCTTTCAGAAGACTGGGAAGACTGAACCAGACCAAAGTGTGGTGGGTGGAGACTGCAATCACACTGGCTACACTGGAGCACTTCTACGATGATCCAGACCGACCCGTCCTTCGTCCGTTTTGCATCCGAGAGACTGAGTCACCTTGTGACAACTGTGGCATTCCTCACTTTTTAGAGAGTCAAGGTGCTTGTGAATATGGTGAGGGCTTCTGGCCTTACCCATCCTTGCTTGAAACTGTTTTCTAACTTACATGTTTGGCAAGTTCTGGTTAACATTTCTATCACCATCTTCATTAGGCAGGTGTTCCCTTGGAGACTTCAGGATGCACTTGCGATTTTAACAAACATTTGAACTGAAAGGTGATTATTTGGGAGGTTTGAAGTTACATTTATAGTAAACCTATATTAGCAGTATGTTGCGAGTAAATGTAAATGTAAATGTTGTGAGTACTTGACCATTCAGTTACATTTTTTGGGTTTCCACTTACTTGTTATTTAAAAGTTTGAATACATTGTTAAATGATACATTTGTGGCATTGTTGCTTTTGTTTAATTGCATTTAATCAAAAGACTTGTTTATTTGAGGGTCCCAAATGTTTTCCTGAAGAGGCCCTTACTCTTGCCTACTACAACAGTAAGGGCTTTTTAGAATGGCAGCCATCTCCTTTTGTGGGATTATTAGCTGCATTCGTCATGAAAAGTGGTTGCATGCATGCTAAGGGGGATAACTGGTAGAAAAGATCAGATCACACACAAACTTTCACTTTCCAGAGCACCCTTCTCTTACCATTTATGTGATGGGTTCTTATTAGAGCGGAATTATGCACTGACTCACTCAAGGACTGTACTCCGTCCTTTTGTAATAATTTGGCAGATGCTTTTCGCCTTAAAGTTGAGGATGGCTATAACCATTTCTCACTGCTTACTTCGACTGCTATCTCAGCTGTGCATACTTCTACTCATCAGATGAATCCCACAAAGCTTGAGTGTTCTACTTCTTCTTAAGATAAGGTTATGAAACTTATCAAATCTTCAAAGTCTGGTTCGCCATGCGATCCCGGTCCACCAAGGGTATCTGGTCTAGCAGTCGAGACTATTGCGACTAAACTGACTGATGTTTTTTTCCTGATGTGTGTCAGGCCTCTTTTCCTTAAGGTGGAAGAGGGCCTCGATTCTACCTTTAATCAAGAGATTAACTCTTGACCCGCAGGTACCGAACAACTATCGCCCCTATCTCCTGTCTCCCTCTGCCAGCTAAGCTGATTGAAAAGGTGCTGAATAAGTAATTGGTCGGACATGTTCAGGCTAACAATCTTCTGCATACCACTCAGTGTGGCTTCCGTGCTGGCAGCAGCATGGAGATGGCCCTTATCAAAGTCATTGAGATCAGGATATCTTTGGACCAGGGAGGAAGAGCCGTCCATGTGCTGCTTGAACCTGTAGCGGCCTTTGATCATGGGCTGCTAATGGATCGCTTGTGTAGGATAGGAGTGTCAAAAACAGCGTGAACGTGGTTGAATTCCTTCCTTAGTGATCGGGAGCAGTCTGTCAGACTGAGAGAGTTTACAAATTTAGCAAAATGTTTGTTAGGGAACTTTACTGCCTTCCCTTTGGACACAGGATTAGGGTTAAGGCGTGTTGTATTACTTACAAAGCACTGCACGGCCAAAGTCCTGACTTTCTTAGGAAGAGCTTTAATTGGTACACTCCAAGCAGGTCACTTCAATCAGTCTCTGCCAAACTGTTGGCACTGCCTAGGTTTCATCACGGTACAAAAGGGGGTGGTGATGGACGGAGCATCTGAGTCAATCAAACACTCAGAGTGGGCTAAAGAACGGTGATGGATTAAACCCAGATCTTATGACTGAGTGTGAGTGTTTGATTGATTCAGATGCTGCGTCCATCACCACCCCCTTTTGTACCGCGTAGGTTTCATCACAGCAAAGGTTTTGTTCTGGGAGCTGCGAAAGCCTCGAATGCTCTTCAGTTTTATATTAAAATTAAGCCATATATTTTGGCCTTTAGGCATGTTAAATAATTTCGCTATTATGGGGCATCTTCTTTATGTAGCTCAGCTAGCGCCAAGACACCTTTTGGGTAATCGAGCACTTTAGAGAGATAAATAACATAACATAGCATAACCCTGTGCTTAATTTGTGCAAAAAAATCTTGATTCCACCTCATGCCTTTATTTTCTACTGTAAAAAAGTTTTAAAAAGTTCCAGGGCAATCGGGGGTTACTGGGCTCAGATTTTAACCAGGAGAGTCTTTCGCTTCTGGTGTCCTGGGGGTTGGCCTTACTGCTGAGCACAAAACTGAACCCCCAATACTCATTTTGCTTTGACCTTCAGGGAAGTTTAGTTGATCAGTGAAAGGCTTACTCCGGGACGTGGTATGGCGTAAAACGTCAGATCTCTAAGCATATAACAACAGTCAGCGCTTTAACTTCAAAAGAAAGCGTTTAATCACAACTGCAGTTAAATACTAAACACAAAATGTGGAGCACAGGAAAAATATGCACAACTAATATTGTGAGTCAGTATTACTGCAAGGCTACCTCAAGATCTTAAATGAAGCACAACACATTTAGGGAGCCAACAACTTCAATTGTCCCTAAGGACTGGTGTGGTCCAACCGCCTCGTCAAACCTACCTCCCAAGGACTGACGATACAGTAATAGGAAGACAGGTGAGTTTTGGTTTCTTTCTGTGTTACCACTATACCTGCTCTGGTGCCTGTCATAGGTATTGTAGTTCCAACAACCGTAACTGTGTGCTGTCCCTCTATAAGCCACCATGCAGCATCTCCCAGCTGTGTTCAGCAGCTGGGTAGCAGTTGCGAACGTTGTCGGCGTCAAGCCGTCACAGGTTCTTTTTCTTTCAGTGGAGAAACTGCTGGTCGCAGCTGAGATTCCCTCTAGTCCAAGCGGTCAAAGGCACTTCATCTTGGAGTCTGTCCTTCAATGTCATTGAACTTTTCTCTGGTCTTCTTGCGCTACTCTTCCTTGAATGATCGGGGAGGGGATGGGGAGTGTGATAAAAGTAGGTTCACAAGTACAAATTCAGGGAGTGAGTCACTTTGCACCCCAGCACTCTGCAGAGATGTCTAGTCACAAATGTGCTACTCGCCAGAAAAGCTCTTCAACACCCCTTCAGGGGTAACCAGCGCTATACAAATGCAAACCTTTTTCCCTCTTCTATCCCTTCGCTATCCTTCTGAATCCAAATAACTGACTTACATATCCACCACTCAAATTACTATCATATTTCACTATACTAATTCAACACTAATCCTTTATAGGTTCGGGAGTAGCGTGCTACTCATCGAAATAGCGCGGTGATGCCTCATCAGGGGTAGTAAGCGCTATATAAATGCAATTACAATACAATACAAGGACCAGAGGTACAAATCGTTCCCTGCAGCGGGCCAGTTCTTCCTGCACAGCCCATAGGATGTTTCCCTTCTAGGGAACCTTTCCATTGTATAGGGATACCATGGTGCCCCTTTCCAACAGTCTGTGACCTCCTTCCGTGTAGATAAATCAAGCCAGCTATTCCCATAAAGCTACAGAATTTCCATATTCCTGTGCTCGGCCTGTTTAAGTGGAGTTGGCAGTCAGCCACCCTCAACTCTGGAGCTCAGAGGTCTTTATTGGTCAGTCTTGGCGTGGGATTCTTGACACCGGTCAATATGAAATCCTGGCACAATGAATGGACGTTACTGCCCCATAATTATACAAAATTAGCTGCCACACATTATGTAAATCACCAGGTCACCTCTGAGACTGGTTTTAGGTACTTCCTGACTTGCATTTTCCTTCCAGACTTACAAAGCCACAGTCTTTGTCCTCTAGTATCAGTGGGGGGGAAATAAGGTTGGGACTTCTCATCAAAGAAACCCAAAAGAAAGGCAGAAAAGAGCGAGGAGTTTCCTCACTGAGCTAACTCTCAAGCTGAGGGGATAACATCTCTGGGGAAAAATAGAACATGAAGAGAGCAAGGGCTGACCCTGCACTTCAGAGTCCCTGTTTGTGGACCCCCATATCCTACAATTTGGCCCATTTCACAGGGCAGCAGGAATACTTTGGAGGAACCCTGCATTTCACTTTATCTGGCAGCCCCCCCTCTCCATCTTATGTAACATTTAGACCCAGGAGATGCAAAATGGTTTCCTGGAGCACAACCATTAAGCACAATACATAGGCTCAAAGCCTATCCTACCACACATACACAGTGTAAGCACAGATGTGACATCCATGTTTCACATCAAAGTAATGGAGTAATAGAGGCGAACAGCCAACTCTCCCTGTGCAGGCAACTTGGGAGGGAGGGCGAGGGGGGGGATGTGGGGGCTTAAAGCAGACCAATGAAAATGGAATGTGGAAAAGGCCGCTTTATTAGGAACAGGTGCACATCACAAAAATAAATAAACCTTGGCAAAAGCCTTCCAAAACTAAACCTTACTAAATAAATAAATCCCCTGACCCCGCCCCCCACCCCCTCCCCAAAAATTTCATAGCCCCTCCCCCACCCATTCAATACAACATTTCAAACATTACAACATCATTATAAAACATTACAACATCATTATAAAACATTACATCATTATAAAACATTGTCATCATTATAAAACATTACGTCATAATATCAACCCCAATAACTTATAAATACCAGGCCCTCCATTAACCAATCACATGCCTGCCCCTTCACCTCTGTCAAACCCCCCAAAACGTCTAAACGGTCAACCAATGACCAATTTATCCTTTCCCTGACGATAACACAAACCTGACCATTAATCACCAAAATCTGACACACACTGCCCCGAAACAACTAGACCCCGCCACCGAGGAAGGTGGGGGGGAGCAACACTACCCCCCCCTTTCTGCCCCCCCCCAGTAGGAAAAAAGGTGGTGAACCAAGATCACTCACCGCTGCATGGTCAAAGATCTAGCTAAAACTTCCCTTAACTCCAACAAATACAAGTCCATACCTACTCAAGATAAATGCACTCCATCGTCCCTAAAAAATTCAACCGACTCAAGACATATCTCTCTATGAGACACTCGTCCAAAACCCAACTGACGGCAAAATCTGGAAACCTCAGCATTCACCATCTTACAAGTCCATACCTACTCTAGATAAATGCACTCCATCGTCCCTAAAAAACTCAGCCGACTCAAAACGTATCTCTCTATGAGACACTCGTCCAAAACCCCACTGACGGCAAAATCTGGAAACCTCAGCATTCACCTTCTTCCTGGCCCTGTCAATCGCTCTAGGATTCACCGCTCCTCTCCAAATCTTACGCGGAACCAATTCTGTCCAGAAGACATGGCAACCCGCCCAACGCTCTTTAATAAAAGCCAAGTCCCTCTTGATGGCCCGCAACAACACCACTCCCTTAGTTGCGCAAACATCATTCCCGCCCAAGTGAATGACTAAGATATCCGGGCAGCAGCCCCCTACCATTCCTTTATTAAGACATGAAACCAGTTCTCTCCAAAGCATTCCCCCTGTCCCTTTTCAAACAATGTTGAACATTTTTGCATTAAAACCTAACATTTCACCAAAATAACTTTGAGCCGCCTGAACCCGGGCCCATTTGATGAACGAATGCCCCACTATCCAGACCGTCACCGCTTGAGATCGGGGCCCAGCTACTGAACCTGAAAAAGAAAAAACAATGAATACTCAAGGAAAGGAGAATGACGCAAGCGCCTCCCCCGCGTCGTCCATCACATAGCGCTGAAAACATTTAGACGACCAGCGGCCCAACCTCATAATGTCCCCCTGAGACCAACCCCTATTAAACGCTTCTGTCGCCGCACCAATCCTAAAAGAGTGTCTTCCGTAATGGTCCCCATCCAAAAAAAGCTGCTGCAAAGCTTTACGCAAAACCATGCGCAATTGATACGCTGTAACAGGCGCTTTATTGATATGCTGAAAAACAAGATCACCATCGCAACCCCCCGATAGTGAGCGCCAACGTCGAACCAGAAGCAATGGGCATGTAACTCTAGGGGAACGCGCCTCCAACCAAACTCCTTTCCCCAACCTCCTTTGATCCGTCTTAGAGCTACCCAGCCAAACATGCACACCCTCCTCAGAGCAAAAAACATCACACCAGTAAATCCCCCCCTTAGAATTAGAACCCAACAACTCTGAAACCCGAAAAGCCCCAAAGAACATAAAAGCCATTAGCATGGCAAACAAACAAGCCTCAAAATCATCTCTACAAACTGAGGGCAAAAGTGCCAATATCCGAGCCAGTGTCTGCCAAGATAAAGGGGCCCTACACAGTCTTGTACCTCCCCGCTCCCTGGTCCAGCCCTCCAGCATTCTCTTGCCAATCTCACCAGCCGAAGGAGAATAACCCCAAAAAAGATTACCCATGAAGGATATCCCTGCCAACTTTCCTGCAATGGTCACTCTAGACAGACCCTTGTCCATGAGGTCCAGAATGAACTGAATCACATCCTTGGAACGACGCCAAACCTCTTCACGGCTGCACGCGCCAGACTCCAAAAACTCCTTCCATGCCAAAGAATATGCTGAACGAGTAGACACAGATAATGAACCTACCACCAGTTGTAAGACCCGATGTTGCCTACGTGCCACAGATGTATCGGCATTGGGGTCAGTGATCTATCCGCCTCCCTGGCCAGTCCACGGAATCTCCCCCACTGTGAACGAGACAAAGCATCCACTATGTCATTGTCCACACCGGATATGTGCAAAGTTCGAAAATTAATGTCATGTTTCAAACAGCCAAGCACAAAAACTCTCAGTAGTTTCAATACCTGCTCATCCCTGGCTGACTGCCGATTAACAATCTCCACCACAGCCATGTTATCAACTTGAAACAGAACTTTTTTATGCGCCAGGTCCTCCCCCAAAGTGTCAATGCCACTAGTAACGGAAAAAGTTCAAGAAATGTGATGCTCCTTCAACCATTCTTCTGGCCATCTCTCTGCACACCATCTCCCATTCCAGTACAAACCAAAGCCCTCGCTGCCCGCAGCATCCGAGAACATTTGCACGTCCCATTGAAAATCCACATCTCTGACCAGTGGCACACCATTGAAAGAAGTGAGGAAAAATGCCCACATTCGCAAATCCTCTAACACCTGCTGATAATCGTACATGATGGTGAGGCGAATGCAGACCAGCCAGAGCCCTGCCCAGTCTTCGACAAAAAGTCCTCCCTGCTCTCACCACTCTGCATGCAAAGTTTAGATGTCCCAACAACACTTGAGTCTCCTTCACCTGCACTTTCTGTTTCGATAACATAATATTCAATAATTCCAGCATTTTCACTTTTTTATCAGCTGGCAAACGAGCCCGCATTGCCACTGAATAAATTTCAATACCCAAAAATGAAAGAACTGTAGCAGGAACCATCGTTTTTTTCTGGAGCTAAAGGCACACCTAAGTCCTCCATGAGCCCATGGAAAGTATCCAGAGCTGTCTGGCACTCCGCGGAGCCCGGGGAACCAACAAAAAAGAAATCATCCAAGTAGGGCGTCACAAGTGTAAGACCTGACTGGTGTGTGAAATGCCACTGCAAAAAAGTACTGAAACGTTCAAAGAGAGCACATGACACAGAGCAACCCATCGGTAATGCTTTGTCCACGTACCATTTTGTCTCAAAATGGATGCCCATAAGACACCAATCCTTTGGATGAACTAGAAGCAACCGAAATGCAGACTTAATATCACACTTGGCCATCTCTGCAGTTGCACCGAGGTCACTACTAGTGACATGGCCTCGTCAACTGAGGAATATGAAACCGAAGTGGCCTCTTCATCAATGAAATCATTCACAGATGACCCCCATCGGCCATGATAAATGTTGAATAAGCCTGAACTGCCCTTGCTGCTTTTTAGGCACCACGCCAATAGGCGAAATTATCAAATTGTGGATCGGCCAGTCATCAAAAGGGCCTGCCATCTGACCTTCACGCACCTCTTTGCTCAGCTTTTCCCGCACTATTGCAGATTGCTCATATGCTGATTTCAAATTGTCCGCCCAGCGCCTCTGCCGCGGCCCCAGATAACCTAGATGAAAACCAAATTGAAAACCCTCCATTAGCTTCTGTTTAACTCCAACGTCCTCATAGTCCTGCAAAGCCCATTGCAATTGCTGCAGCTTAACTGGCGTATGAGCCCTTTGGCCCAGGACCCTGTGCGCCTCTACCTCCCCTACCCCCTTGCCACTGCTGTGAATGCCCTAAAGCACCTGCACCTGACTGTTTCCCTTGAGGAGTACTTGTGTTTTTGGGCCCCCAACATTTAACAAGGGGGTATCGCCTACCACATCCAGAGCACTCATGTCTAAATTTGCAGTATTCCCTAGTGCACAACCCCTTATTGAAATCCCAGCAAGTTCAATTTCCTGATTGTGTAGCTGAACTGCGCCCCACCCCACCCCGGGTGGGCTTGGCCTGAAAGGGCTGATAAATTAAAGGTAAACCACTGGCTGTAAATATGGTTTTACCCCCTGAAGCGTTTGGAAAGACAAAAATTTAGGAACAAAGATTTCAACTGAACACAAACTGACAGTGGAAGGAAAAAGTTTATCTACCTACCTACGATTGAGATCGAGACGCCGGAAAGCCAGATCCCACCATTGGAGGACGCCATCCACTCGCATTAAAGAACCGCTGTCCTAATAATTTTGTGACCCGGAGCCAGAGACCAGAAACATGCCGCTTCATAAGCAAAAAGTTCAAACATAATCGTCCCGCCCCTGGCATTACGTCTTGGAACCCGGCCGCTTTTTCTAGCTGTCACTTTTATAAGCATCCTGACCATACTACAGGATCTTTTTTGCAGAGACACACTCCCAGACCTAACCAGCAGTTAACAGTCCACCTCTGCACTCCAAACTGTGCTATACTTGGACCCCAGTGTAACTCCGTAGGTGCCCCCATAGTTTGCGCCCACACCATAGTGTGGCTGCAATATCACACTGGTACACTTGGAATACATACCATGGCTTCCTGATGAAGGCTCACAGCCGAAACGCGCGTAGCAATATTATATTACCTTTAGCCATGCCTTTATGATTAATATCAATTATCCTTGTATATAGATTACAGTTGATGTTCAATCTATGCACTTTCTGTATTTATGTTTGATATGTAAATGGAAATCTTAATGTATTGTGATGTATAACACAGACAAAATTGCAAAACAACAGAATGAACTTTGGATCAACAATGAATGTTAAAAAGTTAGATCCTAAATAAGTATATTAACTAATAAAGTACCCTTTTTACTACATACCCCAGTGTACTATCTATCCATAGTTCTGATAAACTTTTTCCTTCCATTGTCAGTTTGTGTTCAGTTGAAATCTATGTTCCTAAATTTTTGTCTTAACAAACGAATTAGTCATCCCGATTTAGGAACTGTAGTCGGGGATACCTCCTTTTTTCACACACTTTACCCCCTGAAACTGCACCTAACGTATGTTGCCACAAATCCGTATCCAATTCCCCCCACTTAGCCTCTGGATCCCATGCCATCCTGGCCCTAAATTCCTCATCATATTGGGCCCATGCATAACCACCGCCAGTAAGCTGCGCTTTTCTAATCACATCCATATATTTGAAAATTGAAACACTGCGCTCGGGAAATTTCTCGCAGTAAACACTTGCATATATTAGAAAAGCCGCAGTCCAATTCTCAATAGTCAAAGGAACTTTAGGGCGTTTCGCTAGTTCATACTCTTCCTCCTTAGAACCTTCTTTGGACCTCACCTCACGGTGGAGGAGCTTCAAAATCTCCACATACTCACCCTTCCAAATGCTCTCCTTCGTTGCTAACATTAAATGAGCTCCCTAAGGTTTATTGACTCCCATGTAAGGAAGTTTTTTAATTTTCAACTCTTTACTGGCAAGTGGCTCCTTAATACCCCCCGTAACCTCAGTGTTTGTACTACCTTCCACCTTACCAGCCTCTGCCCCAATACCCTCATCCGTGCCTAAACCTGTGTCTTTCACATATTTCCCTTTCAACAATCTCCCTTCAACCACCCCCCGAACCCCCTCCACCGCCGTCCCCACAGACACCATTTTAGGTTTGCCCTGAGTAACTGCTTTCTCACCTGGCTCCAAAGAAACTGTCCTTGCAGACTCGGCCCGTGGCGCTGTAGAGTCCAACCTATTCCTTCCTCGAGGAGCCCTGACTGATGGGCCGCGCTCTCGACTCTCCCTTGCTGGCCTTGCTAATGTGGGAACCTGAAAAACACTATGTGACAAATGGCAGGGCTCCCCCCCTCACCATCTCGCAATTCACCTTCTTCAGGACCACTCTCATCATAGTCCAACAATACCGGCTCCACCTCTGGCAGCCTAGTAGCCTGAAAAGCCACACTTCGGGTCATAACCAACCCGTCATCAATAACGTTACACTTAAACTGAGTAGAAATTCCTCCTGGAGGGGGACCAGACAGTACCCACCTGTACCTAGCCATGCGTTGACTCTGTAGCTCCATAGCCGACGGTAAGGTAGAAAACCCAGACCTGCTATTCGTTGGGGCCAGCGAGGTCGACCAGACCTTCGTGAGCTGGCCGCAATGGGCTCCCTCGGTGGAACAGAGAGGGCCGCACTAGTCTCTCTCCTCACTTCACTTCGGCGAAACTGGGCTAAACCACGCCCTGCCAAGTCTGGACCGCCGCACCGCTCCCCCTCCTGAAAAGAAAAAGTTTGGACTGGTGTGCTGGGCTCCCTAATAAAAACACCTGACCTGGCCGCTGCAAAACAACTGGACCAACCGACCTCCCTTGCAACCTATCAAGAGGCAAAACCCTACCTGCACTCCTCAAAGGCGCCCCCTCACCGGGGAATCACCTACCACGTCTTCATCCTCACTCCAAACCACTCTAGTAGGCGCCAACACCGAGGAAGAGCCCCTACACAAAGCCCTCTCAGCCAACCCCTGCTCCCCACCCTCCCTCTGTAGCCTACTCTTATCCATACACACGCTCCCAAAAGGCTCCGAACCAGAAGGCCGAACCTCAAAAGGGGGGCCACACACACCCTCTGACCAATAAGGAACAGTATCTGAAGACCCCTTTGGTGAGGAACAAGCTGCCACCACCGCAGCCATGCCGGCAGAGGCTTGGCGCGAGGGACGCGCCGAGCCCCCACCGATAACTAGATCCATCCTGCCGGCTTCTGACAGCAAGCGCAGAGCCTCCAAAACCCGATGATCCTCCATAGCACAGTAAGTGTCAGCAAAATACACTACGCCTAATAATAAACTTTACGCTAAATAGCTATAACTCTTTCCTCAAAAGCACAAAAATTTTCTAGCTAACCTCCCAGCCACCAGGTCACCAAACCTAAAATGGTGGCTGGGAGGCGGGGCCAAGGACCTTTATACGTTGGGCTGCAAAAACTTACTAGAAAACAGCCCAACGAAATTCTGGAATGTTCTGCCATTAAACACCCCCCAAGAACCCCCCCCCGCAGCCCTCCCAAATCGCCCGGGGGGGGGGCGACCTCCTTGTGGTCGGCTGCCCCCCCCAGCCCCCCATATAAAAACCCTGTCCTACAGGTATATTAGTCGCTGTCACCACTGTCCATCCTCTACGGTCCACGGAGCTGATGGTGGTGGTGCTCAGAAAAGAGGGGTGCACGTCCCTCCAGACCACAAAGCAGTGCACTCAGTGTCACATTGGGCCCCAAGGGTCTTGAAGCAGGGGTTCACTCTCTCCAGTGCCATGCAGGTGATCTGTGTCCGCACCACATCCACCATCCTACACTCCACGCCTCTATCTCACTCTTCCAGTTGTTTCTCATCCCTGCTTTCTCCCTGACTTCATACTATCTTTCTTTTCCTGCTTCCTTATCACTTTTCCACTTTTCTGTTTTTCTCTTTCCATGGGTCAACGTCTGATGACGTAAAAAGAAGTCCCTCCCCCGAAAATTCCACGCAAGTGCCCAACACCTGCGACGACCAGCAAAAATGAATAGTTTCCATGCCTATGAGAGTTTACAGCAAGGAAACTCCAGTTCTGCAGCCAAACTTGTTCCACACACAACAGCTCAACCTACTCCTGCCACCTAGATGCCAAAAAAAAGCGTCCACTGCTTCTCCTTGCTGACCCGCCTTTGGAACTTCCTGTACTTCTTTCCCACTTTACTCATTCAGTCTGCTAACCTTTCAGACAAAAATACAAAAACAGCCATTTTATGTAGGTCTTTGCGACCCCTTGGATTACTCGCATCAAAATATGAATTTATTATCCGAAGCCAACAGTTAATCACTTCATTTTGATAAACCGAAAACTGAAACGCGCCTTTCTTTCTCATTTCCTCACCTTCAGCCCTGCATTGCCTTTCGTGCTGTCTAGCATTCCAGTTCCAAACACCAGGTGCTTTTGGCGCCCTTCCCAAAAACAGAAGCACACACACTTGAACATGAAAGATGCACACCTCCCTTTCATACTTCCCCGGAACACGAACATCGAGAAAGCGGAGTCTGTTGACGGGTTCTATTCAGGAACTGTGTGAGGCCTCGTGCCTCCCGGAAGAGCTTCAAAATCCGTCACCACTAACTCTGCCAAGTGTTAACAGAGCTTTCCAAACACGGTCAACCACGTGATTTTCTATTCAGAATCAAAAATAGATTCACTTTTAGCATCATGTTCCAGCTTAAGGCCCCCAAGCAGAAAAAAAATTAAGAGTGCATTGTAGAGAAGTATGCAATTTACATAAGAGAGTCCTGGCATAGAAGTTGTGGACTTAGAATTCTTCTTGGCTGATTCTCAGCATGTGAAAATGAAACAGGTGGCAAAACCAATGCTAGACTGAATCTGGACCACTAGTAATAAATATGGATACATGAAACTCTGTGATATGGTTTGCTGTCTGACCTTAACCCCTTCGATGCGTGTGACAAGGTCAACTCGTCATGGGCGTTACCTGCGCTGTGTGTGTGACGAGTTCACCTTGTCACGTAACGCAGGATTTTTAAAATCTCAGCACTCAGCGGGAAAACCGCTAGCGCGCATGCGGTTAAGAGGCGAAGCAAGCAGATGGACGCCAGTCATCAAACAAGCGCCAAATGGGCCAGCCAAGCCTGAACCGCTATGCTGTGACTTCTCTGAGCAAAACCACAAGTTACACACCACGTTTTAGCTTTGTTGGACCTCACTGGCGAGATGTAGCTTGAGCCCGTAAGACACTGAAGGCTACTGCATCTCTGCATTTCAGAGCCACACTGGGCTTCTGACTTGGTAAATCAAAAAAGGTGATGGATGAGAAAAAAACAAGGCAGTAACCCTTCAGAGTTGAAAGCTTCATCTTTCTGGACAAAGTGAGCCTGTTCAAGATTAGGTCCAACACAAACTAGCCTGAGATACCAGCACCATCAACCCTAGCCCGTCTTATTTGAGATTTACTTGCTACCTTTGCCTGATGTCAAATTCCTGTGTTAAATTCTGAGCTAAAGCAAGAATTTGGCATCTGGTAATTGGAGAATCTCGTGCTGGACCATTTACATTAGGCCAGTTTCAGATTTATTCCCTATTTGGGCATGTTTATCTAAACTCATGAAGAAGACTCTTGTGAGGTATTTTAAAGTGTTTATGAATAAGAACAACCACGCGACTATTGTTCATTTATCAGGGCAACTACTCCGCTCTCAGGCAATCATTATAACAACACTACACAGCCCTCATCGAGTAATCAAAACAACCACCGTTCCTCATTAAACATTGAAAACTACTACCTGACCATCATTTACTTGAGGCTTGCACCCAGTATTGAAACTACGTTGGCATTCACTGCAGTGTGGAATCAATCTGCTGGAAATTGTTCATTGGTGTGTAGTGGTGTGGAACCCAGTGGATCTCTACCACGTTCAAAACTGTGAATAATCCTGCCTGAACTCAAAAGTGCTTTAGGGTTTCCTTTTTGTGTTTTGAGAGCCACTGAGTCAAGATGGGTCATTTTTCTCTCTCCTCACTGACCTGTTGAGCTCTACAGGGCCTCCTCAACCACCTGTGGTTTTCAAATGCTATCTGATCTAGTTATTCATAGTTCAGCAGGCTTTGATCCGAGGGGTCATTCCTATGCGGTGACAGCCGGATCTAAATTAAGATCTCCCTTCCGATTGATTGAAGGGCCAATCTGCTGGAATGTATTGACAACATTTAATTATGGATGAGTAACAGCTGGCACCTAATCAATGCTGTCAAGACTATAGTCCGCACGTTTGAGTTAGGTTCTAGATCTCCCCGTAGTAGTTTATTAACTTATAAGAGTTGTATGTTGTGTCTCTTTAATTGTTCCTTGGTTGTCGTCTGGTGTCATTTAGAATCTAGGTTGATTCTACAGCTCCAGAGGCAAAGCGCCAGTTGCATAAGCTGCTGACCGATCATCTCTGTCGTCATGGATATTTTTTCTATGGATTAAGCGTTTCTTGGAATCACAACTTTTGTAAATGTCTCTTCTTTTACTCTTCTCCCAGCCATATTTTGGTACCAGGAGTGGGGTCAGTCTTTAGAACAGCTCATGAGAAAACCTGGCTGTGGGATCGGTTACAGAGCCATTGCGACCCACAGACTGCCTGGTGACTTCACTGCTTTGACACGTGTAAGGACCCTGGATTCGGAGGTTTGGAGATTTCCTCACTTTATTTCTCTTTTGGAGGAAGCTTTGGCAGTGGTAACCGAAGCACTCCTCAGTTGGCTGGGCTCGAGCGCAGTATTGTTTTGAGCTGCCCTTCGGAGTCCAGAGCGTGCATCTGGAATTAGAAACTAGTGTTTTCCCTTCTCTAGCGCTGAACGCTCGAGCGTCCAACAGGGCCAGACTGGGAACCAAAACCGGCCCTGGCAGAGTTCTCGGCTGGCCCCCTGTGTTACGGGGCCAATATTGCAGCTATGCAGCAAAAACGGCCCTGTAACAAAAAAGGCCCCCAGGGGACCAAAACCGGCCCCCACCCTGGAGGCCCACCGGGGAAATGCCCGGTGCCCACTACGGCCAGTCCGGCCCTGGCGTCCAATGCTCTCTTCCTCCATGTACTAGCAAAAAAATGGTCAGGGGTTCTGCCCACTTAACCCTCCCATACCTGAGCAGGGGACATCCTAGGATGAAAAAATAGAAACAAAGGGTACCGAAGGGATTGATCCAAATTTAATTCTCAAACAAGAAACAATTAATTCTCTTGTGAAACAGAAATTAAACATGAAAGAATTACATATATAAATTCATCAACACATATGAGCTGGCATCAAGGGAAGCACAACAACTGACAGTCTATCTACAAAATATCACATAGACATATATACAAATATACATCACATTTACAGTATCAAGTTACTATGTACCCAAAACACAAGATATATATAAAAAAAATATATATATATATCCTAATTCGGATCCGTGCCTCCACTGAATTTATAATGAGAGCACAAAACAATGGTAGTCCCAAAAGTACAGCACCTGGGGGTTACTAAATCAACCCACACTATATTTGTATTGGTGCCAATCACACAAAAATCAAACAAATTATTTAATGATAACAGGGGACTCCAATTGAAGTAAAAGGTGTCGACGCAGTCGTGGTCGCGTTTCAGCCAGATGATGTAGGCTTCATCGGGACAATGGGTACTCTGATAACAACAATTATGTACATATATTATACCATCTTACTTGAATACGAATACATATACTCAAATCATATCACAGCTGCACTAATAACGTTATCTATCCCATGCGTGGAAATGCAAGGTCTATTTATATGTCCACCAATTAAATGGAAGAGAAAACAAAAGGCCAATAAAAGACAAAAAATAATAAGGAATACTATCCACCTGTGTGCAAAGAAAGATCAAGCATACTGAGGGAAAGAGAATTGAATAAACTAACGTGTATAAAGAAGAAACCTTCAACCACATCTCTCTGTGAAAAGACACACGTCTCAGGGAACAACAGGAACACCAGAAATAAATACTCAATATCTTCCCATAGTGAATTCCAGTGCTTAGTAACTCAAACCCTGTCACCCGACAGGAAAACCTCTGTTAGCCTCCCTCCACTGGCTCCCCATCACTCATCGGATCATCTTTAAGACAGGCTGCATAATTTTCAAGGCTCTTCACGGAAAAAGCCCTAGATTCATCAACCAACTTATTATCAAACATATCCCGACCCGTGAGCTTCGGTCCGCCCACCTATCCCTTCTCAAGGCGCCGACCTTTAAAAAGAAAAGACTCGGCGGATCCAGCTTCGCACACCTCGCCCCAAAGACTTGGAACTCTCTGCCCTTGTCCATCAGGAGCTGCTCCAAGCTGATTGAGTTCAGACGTGCATTAAAGACCTGGCTATTTCAACAAGCGTACTGCTAGAACTCTACATCCACCGAACCCTCTTCTCTGTTTCTCTAGCGCCATGAAACCCCTGGGTGTCCGCGCGCTTAACAAATTCCGCATAGAAATAGAAATAGAAAAATATATATACCTATTCTTCTAGGTCCTCGTGATCTCTCGGACAGATATCGGCGGCCAGCAGACACACCCATCCACACAAGGGTGGGGGGTCGAGGCAGGAATCACTATCTAACCCCAGTACAAGGAAATCTTCCTAGAGTGAACACATAACAAGAAGCTATTGAGTCGTAATCCCGAGTAAAACTCTGGACAGAATAATCTTATCACAGTATCCATAAATATGGACTCAACCAAAGTAGTAAGTCTCAATCAAACTAGAAAGTCTGACATGCCTTTATATATAACAACAATGTGTCCACTTGGATAAGGCAAGAGGAGGGCTGCCGTGGCTTGAATCACGCGTACTTTCTGTCATCAAAAGATCATCGAGCATGGGAAGAGGAAGAAAGGGAAATCGTCCATTAAAAAAGGTCCCAAGACCTCTGTTCCCACTGGTTCATAATCACAAGCCTATTACATAAATAGTAAGCACACAAAGGTGAAAGGCATCCCACAGTGGTAAGTAGTGTCAATATATGTCTGTGTCTCACATACATACTCTAAACGTCTAGGGGACCGAGTGAAAAACACAAAAATGCATGCATCCAAGTGGATATATAAGGGTCCAATGGAGGCGGGGAACAAACGCGTCTGCATATGTCTAAGGGCTTTTCACAATCCAAGTAAACTACAAAGAATAGGTCTATCATATCCCCCATTTAATGAGATAGTTCCCGCTAGTCAGAAAGACAAATATATCGCAAAGGCAAACCTATCGCGCTGACTCGCGTGATCATGTGACTGCACCCGGTCCACAAGGCAGTCGCATAACATATGCCTGAGCACGCCGTGCAGGGGGCAACAAAAAAAGAAAATTACCTGCAGTCCCAAGGACGAGGCGACACGGACAACTGGTGTACGCTGCGGCGTGAATGAAACTCCAAGTAAGGAAGGGCGGGCCTCTTCACGTATATTAAAGGCGCATCTAGAGCGTCAGCACAGGCGTCAGTCCCGAGATGGACACTAAGAACGGACAAATCTCCCCACAGGGCAGTCTAGCACATCCAGTATTATACTCCATGTAAGCGGTACCAGCAGCGCCTCTTTGAATGCATCTGACGTCCGACGTGGGGGGCCATTTTGCTCCTGGAAGACCTGCTGATTCGTCAAGGGTAGTGTGCGGGCTGCAGCTTTATTTTGCCCTCAGCTATTTACAAGTCTGGGTCTATGTTAAACTGTTGCAATTACATACTTTTTGAATTAACTTGTTTTGGTGAGTCTAATCTGCAGAAGCTCCCCATCGTAACCTTTGGTGCATATTGGTAAGATGATGTGAAGCTTGTTTCACATTTTATTTCCTGCTTTGTCATTTATACATAAATGTATTGTTCTGGCAGTAGCAACTCAATGAGTAGTTCAACCTCTGCCTTTTCTGCAAAGGGCTGGGAAGCCAGAAATCAAATGGAAGCACTGGCGGCATATTTTTGAAATCTACTTCTTGCTATTGATGCTGAGAAATTTGACCCACCAAGAAAAATGGCACTGCTTTTTAGGCCGAGGACCGTAGGCTGCGCTTGCGCAGTTCGGTCCGAAGATTTAATGTTTTTAGGTTAGGGGGCTTGAACCCACCCCTCTTCTCCATTGGCTGGCCTCGTAAATGCTGGCCAGCCATTGGAGGAGAGGGGCGTCACTCCTTTTAAGCCCCGTCTTTTTCGGATTCAGGGGTGTGTTTTTTAGGTTCTTTCTATCTGTGACGTCATCAGTCACTCACCAAAAAACACGCCCCCGATTCCGAAAATGTCGGGGCTTTGCGGCAGCCATTTAGCGCTTTGGATTTGCTGCAAAGAATGTATAAAGCTGCTCAAGAACTAACTTCCCGCCATTTAGCGCTCTGGATTTGCTGCAAAGAATGTCTAAAGCTGCTCAAGAACTAACTTCCCGGGATCAACAGGGCTATCGACCCTGTGTGGAGAGGGTGGTGCCGTGGAAATGTGGGGTGGGCTGCTTTGCGAGTTCTCGTGTCTTTTGTTTGGTCTATTTTCCAGAAGAGATTTAGTCCGACTATATAGGTCGCTTGCACCAACCTTAGCCACTTGAAAGCCGCCCGGCTTGTGTCCTTAGCACGCCGGAGCTAAGACTGCTGCCGGAAGTGCTGTCCCATCCGCCACCTGTGCTCGCAGCCCGCGCCGCCTCCACTTCAGTGCCGCAGGAGCCCGTCCGCCCCGGGAATCACAGGCCTGGCCGCAGAACCCTCTCCGGGGGAAGATGTCAGGCTGGCAGGGCTAAGTGGATAACTTGATGGCGGACGGCAGCTGCCAGGAGGCCGCCATTGTCGGTAATGTGGACGCCAAATATGTGTGGGCATCGACGCCCGGGGGCCTCTTCAAAGACGTCACGGTTAGAAGGGAAGGGGGAGCGGCTAGCGATGCGCAGAATAACCGGCCGGCGGCAGGCAACATGCAGAATGTTCTGGAAGGTCTGACTATGGTGGAGGAAGGGGGCAGGCATCCTGCGCACATCGGAAGTCACTGCTTTAGAGTTTTTTCTAAAATTGTGCAATTTGGAACGTAAATTTGTTTTTCCTTAAAATGTTAATGGATGCATTGGTTTCTGTCGTAATGAATGGAAAGTAGCACCACTCCAAGATGGCGGCTTGATGTGCGTTGGGAATAAGCTTTGTGAGGCTCAGGTTGCCGTCTTGTAAAATGACTCTTCTCAAAGACTATTTATAATCTTACTAGTCCTTGCAAAGGGTGAAGGAGGCCTTTCAGCAAGTGGCAGTGAGGATCAGCTGGAGACCATGAGCACCAATGCCCTGCAACAGGCAATCATGCCATGTGTCAATTAATCGTCCGGGTGATGGGGCAAGGTACAGAAAACTTGAGTTCCGCCCACCCTTGTTACCCATGTTTGTGGTAATTTAAACTCCCTAACTGGTTAGGTTGTTATATTTTTTATTTGTGAAATAGTTGTGCAAACATGAATATGAATGCATCCCTGTATGAGGCACACCATGGGTTCTACGCAAATAGACTCCTATTCAATGTTCTTATGAATGTTTCAAAGTTTAATTAGCGTTAGTCTTTTGATATTAACATCATATCAATAACAAGATTTCTTTATCGTGATATCATTATTCATCATCATGTGTACAATAACTTCACAACTCCGATGCATTTCGGGCATGAGAGCCCTTTTTCTAGGAGCTCTAGAGACAGAAAAACATAGCTATAAGCATACAATTCAAGTGCTAACATGTAAATAAACCATAAGGAAAAGATCTCATATCTTGTAGAAACGTAAAGACGTCGGTAAAGAATATGCTCAGTGCAAAAAGTGTAACCGTAATAGTGAAGTGAAGCGTAGTTAGTACGAGTAGAGTGCTTAACGTGCTCCGTAAACCAGCGGAGGTTCAAATCGTGAACAAAAGTGCTCGGTTATGGACTGGCTGCTTAAAGTCTCAACTTAGTACTTAAATCTTCGAATTGCAGGGTAGATGTAAAGTTCATAAACTGTAAACAAAGCAAAGTGTAAATGACTAATCACAGCGGGTGGGCTGCCGCCTAAATCAATGGCGGTAATAATACCGACTTACTTTAGGGAAACAAGAGCGGCTGGGAAACTGAAAGTACGGCCGGCCAGCCATGAATAACAAGCAAATGCAGAAAACAGAAAAGAGAGCGATGAGGGGTGACAGCCTGGCACATATGATGAAAGAAAACAAAGGGACGAATAAGACCGACAAGCTGAAATGAAACAAACGGGTAGGCCAATAATCTGGAGAGAGACACAGTTGACACATAAAGATATAGAGAAAGAGGGAGCTGAGAGAGAAAACAGTACAAGAGAGGGCACGTGATAGCGTGAGAGAGAATTAGGGAAACAAGAGCAGCCGGGAAACTGAAAGTACGGCCGGCCAGCCATAAATAATTAGGGGAGGAGAAGCCGCAGAGCACACGCTGGGAGAAGCCCTTTGATGTGGTGGCGGCCGTGAAAAAATGCAATTAGGAGGGAGGGAGGGAGGCTGATGCGCGTGCTTGTTTGGTCACGTGATTCACGTGAACTCGAAGAAAACCGCACAGAAAAAAGCCTTAGTTTGACGAGTATTTTGAGCACTAGAATTCTCTCCATTTTCCATTCCTGTGGAAAGGAAAAGGCGAGACCTAAAAACTACACTTCCCAGGTACATTTTAGCACGCTAACGTAGTGACGCTACACGTCACTTCCTCCGCAGGTCGGAGCTCGGGTGGGATCTGTGTTCCCATCGGCTTTCCACGCATAAACAAGATTTAAGCCCACAACCGGAGACTCTATTAGCACAAGCCGAGGACCGGGACCTAGATGGGTAGACTGCTGGGTGACTGCTCAATTGAAGTAAGTATTGGTAATCTGCGCTGACGCCCGGTGCACTCCCCTGTTCTAGACAGTGTGATGTTAACTTTTAACTGATGGCCCGAGTATATTTTGGCACACTAAATAGAAATTGTTTTATCACACCACTTTTAACATCTACCCCAGGACCACCCGCTTAGTCAGTCCGGTCCTATGTGACGAAGTCAACCTCCCCAAATTGGGTAAAGTATCATTGAAATGAGAGAGATAATGCATGATATGTAATTGTCTGTGTGTTCAGGTTAACGATATATATAAACATTCTTTTATTGAAAACTGTATACCAGTTGGTGCAATTGAGATTACTTTCGCTTGGTGCATGCTGTTTTTACTGGATCAGACTCTCACACTGATAACGCTAGTATGCGAATAACCTCGCCGCATACACAGAAAGCCTGTCACATATAATTCCAATATGTTTCTGTGTTATGGTTTGAGTGGCACAGTGAAAGGCTGATACCACCACATAGAAGCATGCACAACTTTGAAGGCATGCTCACCCTAGCGGTATCCACGATGCCCCATTGAGGCAAACACACAACGTAATTTTGTCTGTGATGTATGTTATATAGTGTCTGTCCCTACATTCCGTTTCAGATGGAGTCTGGCAGATGACTCACACACTCACACACTCACACACTTTTAACATACCACAAGGAGCAGCTACTCTGCCTTCACTTTACTGATAGGATTGGGACCTCCCATCCTTTTAGTTCCCTCACATAGGGGGTCAGTCCTGCCCTGAAGAAAGTCCAGGACCTTTACAGCCACTACGGAATGAAACATGTTGGCACTAGGGTCTTAGGACCATAACACTCCGATAAAGACCCAATTTTACAATTTTTTAATTACCCAGACAGACCCAAGTATAAAGAGAAACCGGGGATCTGCCTGAGGTATTTTATCTTAAACCCCCCTTTGTCTTCAAACTATTCAAAGAGCTCCCAACATTGTGGTTGAGCCCACCCCGACTTTTAGGGATCGGGGTGACCCGATGATGAAGCATGACACCACTAGGGTGTGTGAGGGTAATGAAAACAAAAATAGTTTTTTTCCCTCCCCACATTCATGGTTAGGTTAGGTACAACCTTTCACTAGAGAGTTCTTCCCCTCCTTGTTCTTGGTTTCCCCATTTCGGGCACAGCTAGTTCTCTAGCACCACTGACCACTACCTGGTGAATTGGAGAATTGTTTGTGATTTATATACTACCTAGTGACGATATACTCCGGTAATTACCCTCTCAAACCCTTTACGTGTTGGGATCTCTCCTAGCACCTGCTTGTATTTACATCTATTAATATCACCAACCAATGCATGCGTTTACATATCCCTCTTCTAGTTAAGATCACATCTAACTCCAATTAATCTACCACATGGAAACTTGAGTAAATGGTTTCCTTAAGAGTGCAAGACTAATCCTAATGACCAACTATAAGCCAAAACAAAACCTCCTAACCTTGGGTTCTGGAGCAGTGTGCTGCTCAATGTAAAGCGTTAATGTAAATCACAAATGTAAAGCGCAATAAGGCCTCTTCCAAGGTAGTAAGTGCTAAATAATGTAATTACCAAAGCAAAAGACGGGGACCCCCTCTAAAGATACAGGCAAAGGTCATGGAAAAGAGGGGTAAAATTATGAAACCACACAAAGAGTCTCCCTCATGACCAGAATAGTTATACAATTGAGTTAACCCAGGAGAGCACAGTGAGCACCAACACTGGAATATTAACCCAGTCAGAAAAGGATTACAACAAATCTAAAAATATATAATTTTTTTATTTTTCATTTCTTTTATCAAATATGTTTTCATAAATATACATATCTATAAATATTTTTGAACAGAATTAACTCACAAATCAGCATAAATAAAAAATACATTTAATCAAAGAAACCCGGGAAGAGACACACAGCAGCATCACAACAACCCATTCATACTCCACTCACACAAATCCAGATAACCTTCAAATTCATAACATATCTGTGGGACACAATTACAAAATGGCAAAGTAATTGGGATGACCAAAGACAAAAAAAACTGCACAGTGGCAGGATGTTCTCAAGGTAGTGCTCAACGTGTTTCGGTGGCTGCAAGTTGTAATGCCACCTTCATCAGGAACTGCCAAATATGATGCCCAGAATCAGGGCCACTCCACCCGGGTAGGGAAGATTACACGCTCAAAAGATAAGTGCAGGGACCTTCTATATTGGAACTTGTATTTGTATCTAAATATAAAATCCGGATATGCAAAGCACTCCTCAACCAGGTGCTGACACCACTCTCAGCGTCTTAAGCAATGTAATGTAATTACAACACAATGCAATGCAATATATAACGCACACTAATACCTTAACACTCAATAATTGGGCCATCAATTGTAGTTCATACAGACTGCATAATACATTCCTTGTTCTGCTCGACACACTCGCATACACCAAAACTTACGAGTCCTGCACATCACCCAGTACTGTACCAGTCCACAGCAATAAACTAATCACAGACTGAACCGGCACAGATTACCTGAAGAGATCTATCGCATGCCACTGGCCAACAGTGGACTTTAATTTTGTTCACCACTGCGGGTGCCAGCTAGTTACATGTTATGACCGCCTTTTGATATCTCATAATGGCAATCAGATATGGGATGATAGTAACAAAGTCCATTCCAGCAGATAGATCTTTGATCCATATCTTTCCTCAACTTATGCTTACTCATGACCATAAACTTTCATCTTTAAACAAAATACCTCAGAATGGACAACCCAGTGCAGTAACCAAATACGTGGATTATGAAAATAAGAACTATCATAAAGTGACCTGCAGAGCTGTTGAAAGCTGCCAGCTTACTGAAAACCATAAACTGTGCACCTGTCTCTCACACTCCATGATCCATCACACTGCTAAGTGCTGCCGCTCACAACATGATCACCGCACCGTGGTGGTGCTCGCGCATGACATGGAAACACTTCCTAAATAGCTTCAAAACAATATCAACACCCTTCCAGTTACACATCCTGCCCCGTGTAGGGTGCTACCCATGTAGGGAAGCACTTCAACGCCCCACATAGGGGTAGTAAGGGCAATATAAATGTTGCAATACAATTCAATTGTCGCTGAGGCTCCTCGTGTGTAAGTTACAAAGGCTGTGCCAAGTCTTTCTGTCTTGTACAGGACTACTGCCTGTTGGCGTTCACTGTTTCTGTAAATGTAGGAATTCAATTTCCACAAGCCAGATCACATGGTGTAGAGTGAGGCAAGGACAAAGTAAAACTCCTTATTCAGTGTTGCTCTCCAAGCTGGACTCTGCCCAAAGGTATTACATTCCTTAATGAACACAGGAATGCGTTTCCTCAGCAAAAGTCATTTTGATTGCGGCAATATGAAGATACAGTGATAAATTGCATTCTGAATCACTGCACACGTAGGATCTGTATCTCAGCATGTTACATAATTTTATGTCATTTTAAAAGGGACGCCATTTCACGAGTGAGCATTTTTCCTTCCTTTTTTAGCAGCGAAACCTAAGACTAGATTACTGTGTGTATCCAGATAGAACCAGGGTATCTGTTTTTTTCCAGTGGGAGTCTGCACTATGAATCGAGCACAGAAGACGTTAGTAACTCTAACTGTTTCCGTTTCTTCTACCATTTCAATATGTAGACTCTTGTGGCCACCTTCACTTCATCATTTGTCCTTTTAACATCAACTACTTATTTTTTTAATTGTCGAAATAGTACGCTGTATTTTATTTTGATTTCGGTAATGTTCTGTGACAAGAATGAATTGAGAGATGTTTTTGGAACGACTTTTATTTCTATTTATATTTTTTGCACCAACCCCTCTCCTTTTAAGTTTAAATTCATGATTTAATTGCCACGACGAGGCATCCGTAAATTCTATGAAGCACATAACTTTTCAATGTTCATAAGTACTGGGCCAAAGCCCACCATCAAGGGATACAAAAAGTTGTTATAACTTACCCACAAAGTAACAGTATCTTTTGGCAGTTATATAATAAAGAGGAATTATAATTGTAAGAAAATTCTATTCTCTCGTAAAAAAAAGACTGGAGTTATATTAAATTTCATATTTAGGCACGTTTTATGAATATATTATAATCAGCATGAAGATTAATGATTAAAATTGGTAAGATTATTGGATTTTTTTTCTTTATTGTAAAGTGAACACTAAACAATAAAACATTAAAATAATAAATTGTATTGATGCTTGGTTTAAAAACTAATATGTGATATGTTTATAGGGTCAAAATTCGACACCTGAATTTCCTTGGGTTGATCAGGCAAATATCTTTTTCATACCTGACCTGTGGAAACAAGACATGCCTACTTGGGAATTGGTATGAACAATAATAGTGGTTCTGTTGGGGACACAATCTATTTGAAACACAGTACTTAATACATTTTCATCAACATATCCTTTGAGAGGATATAAAAAGACACACACAGCAGTATATAGTTCAAAAGGTCAATTTTTAGTAGAAACCTTGTAAAGAGTTAATAAACAAATTATACGTTGCTTTCCAAAACAAAGGGACATATAAACTGTATGTACATTTAGTAATCGGTCGTGACTGGTGACAAAGTGGTGTACAGTGATAAAATGCAAAGCGTATTCATACATATAAACAAAACAATAGGTAATGGATGTCTACTTCAGAACACAAGAGTCACAACTGAATGTAGTATTTCCTTGTTTATGTTGCAACTTTGTGTGGACGGATCTACGTAAAAGGTGGTCAACGTTTCGACCCTATATCTTAGTGCAGATTCATGTGCATCTATGTCGGGTGTTCATCAGGACTCAAGGAGGGGGTAGGACAGCCTGAATCAACAAAAAGAAGCGTATGTGCTTTCTTCGGTAGTTCCTTATGGGTGGGAGAATGTCAGCCGACAAACTCGGAACTTATTCATGGAGTAGTAGAATCTAGTTTGCTTGTTTAATGGTCTTCTGCACCAGCCGCTCAAAGAATCTGTATAGGTGCCGCTGGAGCAATCACTTGAAGTAGAGCAGAGAGACGTCCGCATCAGTCTCAGCTTCCATGTATCCTTCTGCACTGAGATCCCTTCTACCCCTTCAAAGCCTGCACGTGTCACTCTCTGCAGTATATTAGGGGTGGATTAGTGGCTTCATAACTGCGGTTTACCATTCACTAATACTCTGTTCAGAGTGTGAGTTTAAGTATGCTTTGTGAATGGTGCATTTGTTGTAATAGGGTGCTCTGTCCCAGTCAGCACCTGGAGAGTGTGCCCTATCTGTGATGGAGCCATACTGTAGAAAATTGGGCTATTTATTAAGAGGGGTTAAAGGCCCTTTTTAACCACTAACCACAGTCCCGGTCAGGGTGAACCACAAAAGTTACTAAACTAGCCTGTGCTAAACCCTCTGGTAGCTTGGCACAAAAGCAGTCAGGCTTAACTTCTAGGGAATGTGTTAAGTATTTATGCAGCACAGAAACAGTAATACATTGAAAACATAAGAAAAGTCCCACACCAATTTTGAAAAAAATTAAAATGTTTATGTATAATTTTAGACCAAAATGATGGTAATACAATCAGCAGAACTGGAGATATGCAATTTCAAAGATGTAATTAAGTATAGCACCTACAGCACAGAACGCCACTCAGTTATCTGCTTGTGCTATACGGGAGGAAAGGCACAAGTTCTGCTTAACTGTGATGGAGCACCGGGGAGATACAGGGACCAGGTTAGTCCTGCTGAAAAAGTGATCTTAGCAGAGTCCAGTCCACTGGAAGAGGTCGATAGGAGAGCATTGTGGATAGTCGTCGCCATAGTGTGACGAGCAGGGCCGGCCTCGTGGATGGTCTTCGCTACAGGTTCAAGATCCTGTTTGGCCTTTCGGACAGTGTTGCTTGAACTTTACTTTGCGCTTCAGCAGCTACAGCCTGCCGTGACCACCAAAGTGCACCTCACGTGTTGTCAGACGTGGCTAGTGGTGCTGTAGTGCAAAGAGTCTGACTCACCAGAGCGTTATGTAGGCAGTATTCATGGGCAAGAAGATCTCAGCACAAACAGGCCTGGTTGTGTAAAGCCTAAATCTTTAGGATTTCTCCCTTTCTTCATAGGAAGAGCTCAATTGATACCAGCCAAAGGTCCAAGATCTGGGAAAGCACCCCTTAGGGATCAGGAACTCATTTCAGCAGAGGCCAGCAGGGATCAAACAAGCCCATTTGCTGGTCTAGTGCAGCCAGTCAGTTGGACTGTTGCAGGAATGCTTGTTAGGTCCCATTAGCTCTGAATTGGAGGTCAGCCACCTGATCCTTGGAGTCAATCAGATATTTCTGTGATCAAGCAGCAAGACAGGCCTCAAGCCACAGCAGGGCAGTCCTCTGCAGTGCAGAGCAGACCTCAAGCATCAGGGCACTCCTCTGAAATACAAGGCAGCCCTTCTGGGGGTCCTCCGCAGGTCCAGGAGTGAACTGAGAAGTTGGCCTGAGGGTCCAATATTTATACCGGGCACCAGCTTTTGAAGTGTTAGAAAAGTAGACTCCTCCCTCTGCCTATTCCCCTCCACATCTGGTTCTGGCATCCCCCCCTCCCCCCCCCCCCATCCACCAGGCTCAAAGGGGTCTGGGGTTACAATCAACTGGTGTCAAGTTCTTTGTGAGTGCACTAAGGCAGCCCCTTTGAAATGTAAATTGGGCCGGGAACAGCTTAGTTAAGTGACCCAAGACACAGACTGCACACACCAAATGGATAGGATAAAAAAGTAAACTTTATACAAGTGCCATCTTTAGAACTGTGACTTAAAATCTGACTTTACTATTAAAGACTGTTTTAAATTACAATTTATTTGAGTTGAAACATGACATGTTTACCAGCTCCCAATCAAACGTTATCACCTATTAAATGTATTAAGAGAACCCAATATTATCCTATAGGAGAGGTAGGCCACACAGTAGAGAAAAATGAATGTAGGAGTTTTTTTTACTATCAGGACATGTAAAACTTAAAAGTACATGCCTAATATTTTAAATGCACTGCACCCTGCCCTATGGACTGTTTAGGACCAACCTTAGGGGTGACTTGTATGACCTAGAAATCCATGTAGGTTAATTGGTGCCGTCATCTCATATATACTGCTGCCAGAGAAAAACAACATAAACTATCTAGTAATGTAAGACACTTCAATAGCATTCCAATGTCGTGTGTGTGTGCCCCCGAAAGTTCAAGCATTGAAAGCTGGATAAATAAATGAATGATCAGAGCTGTGTGGGGGCAAGCACTTTAATATGGAACAGCACAACTTCAGCTCAATCCAAAATGGGAAACTCCTGGATCATATGTGAGAGTAGGAAAAGCCACTCTTTGGTGTGGCTCAGATAATGTTCTTGCAACAGCTGTACGATTAAGCCAGACAATAAAAAGGAAGGTTTAGGCTTGACAAAAGATGTATTTTGCCGTTTCAAATTGGTCATTTAAAATGCAGATAGGCTACAATGGCAGACTGGAGGCATATTTAAAAAGGCTACTTTAACTGGCTGGCCCAATAAGTGCTGCAGGCCCACTGGTAGTATTTAATTTACAGACCCTAGGTACATGTTGTACCACTTTACTAGGGGCTAATGGGTAAATTAAAAGTGCCAATCGGGTGTGGGCAAATTTCATTGTGTTTTGAAAAGTGAGCACAAGCACTTTAGCACAGGATAGCAGTTGTAAAGTGCCCAGAGTCCTAATGCCAACAAAAACGAATTTCAGCAACAGGAGGCAAGTAGGCAAAATGTTTGTGGGAAAACCACCCTAAGGACGGTCCAGTCAAACACATGCTCACTAGGGCTAGTTATTGTTATATTGGCTTAAGAGACAGTTGTGGCTAAAAACTTTGTTAACTTCTGCACATGAAAAAACAGCATGACATAAACCATACACTGTAGATGTGCAGTGTGTAATATGCTACTTATTTCCATTGCAGGACGTGAGGAGCTCCATAAACCCCTAGAGGCGTTGGCTCTCCTGAATCACGGCTTCTCCCCACATTCAAAAATGGTAATGAATAGCATAACACCCTGGGCATCTTCATTTATTTTCTCTCGCTTGGTCTCACCCTCATTTCGTGTGTGTGTATATTTATTTATGCGTGGGCCAGCTACAGGAACTCACTTAGGCCCCCTAAACACAGTACCTTAAACTGGGTTGCGAAGAGAGGCGGAGTCCTGTGTCAATGATGCGTCGTGCAGCAGCGGTGTTGCAAGATCCAAGAGAGGCGATCCTTCGAGCAGTGGTGGTTCCATGGTGCTGCAAAGTGTGAGGCAAAGTGCGAGGTGATATCCTTGTGTGGAGATGCACCACATTGTGGCGATTCCAATGGGCTGCATTGGGCGATAAAAAGTCCATCCTTCAGCAGTCCACGCAGCAGAGGCAATTTGTCAGTGAGGAGGGTGCTGCGTCAAACTGCAAAGACAATACCTCCGGCTCTGCAGGAGATGTGCTGTGGAGGAGATGCGTTGGTTCTGCTGAATCCATAGATGAGCATACAGAGCACCTACAGGCCCACTTCCAAGGGGCAGGACTGGGGTGGCACCACTTGGGAGGACCAGACTCAAAGATGGCAGTATCCAGTTGCTGAGTTAAAGGTTGTTGGAAGCCTGGTCTGTCCCTGAGGCTTCCAATCAAAAGGCCAGTCAACTAGCGCTTGGAGTAACACTGGAGTCCTAAGTTTAGAGATGCAGATCCAGCCCTTCTCACCCAGGCAAGAGGGCAACAGGTCAGCAGGGCCCCAGTCCTTCAGAGCAGAAGTCAAGCAGAGTGGCAGTCCTTTCAGCAGCACAGAAGTTCTTCCTTGCGCAGTCAATAGGCCCAGAAGCATATTGAAGAGTTATACCTCTGTCTTCCTTTGAACTGAGAGCTTCTAGAGGTTTCCCGTTGAAGTGTATAGGTTTCCTGCCTTCTGTACCCTGGTTCCAGATTAACTACAGAGGGGATGCAGCCCTTTGTGTGGAGGCAGAGCGTAGTCAAGTGTAAGTAGGGGTGTACAAAGCTCAGCCCTCCCATCCTGCCAGTGATGGCCCATCCAGGCACACCTAAGGTTTCTATTGTGTGTGGCTATCTAAGAGAGGTACACAAAGACCAACTTTCAGCTACACTCAGCCATTGGATGCAGACTGGCTGCAGGCATTAAATGGCTAAGGCAGGAAAATGACAACTTTCTAAAAGTGGCCTTTTCAAAATTGTAATTTGAAATATGACTTTACCATGTGAGATTTTTCCTTCTGATACCAAAGACACCAAACATGAACCGGTTACTTGCTCCCATTTGGGCATTATAACTTATTAAATATAATAAGGTAACTCCAATGTTCTTGTATAGGAGAGGTAGGCCTGGCAGTAGTGAAAAACAAATTTAAGAGCTTTTCACTACCAGAACATTTAAAACCAAACATGTGTGTCCAATGATTTAAATACTCTACACCCTGCCCTCTGAGCTGTCCAGGATCTATCCCAGCGGTGACTTATATCTATTATAAAGGAAGGTTTTGGCCTTGCAAATGGTTTATTTTGCCAGGTCGACATAGCAGTTTTAAGACGGCCCAAACAGGCTGCAATGGCAGACCTGGGACACGTTTACAGGGCTACTTAAATGGGTGGCACAATCGGTGCTGCAGGTCCACTTGTAGCTTTTAATTTACAAGCTGTGGGTACATGTAGTAACATTTTACTAGGGACTTATAAGTATATTAAATATGCCAATTGAGTGTAAGCCAATTATACCATGTTTTAAGGAGAAAGCACAAGCAGTTTGTCACTTGTTAGCAGTGGGAAGTATGCAGAGTCCTAAAGCTAGCAAAAACTAATTAGCAAAACCGGAGGATGGAAGGCAAAGCATTAGGGAAGAACCACGCCAAGGATGCCATGCCTAACAATCAGGATGACCTTGACCCAGGTTCTCTTTACCTTCTTGCTGATCAAAGCATAGGCTACTGGCTTCGGTTATCTGAATGTTTTCTCCATCAGGCTTACGACTGATATTAATAGTTCTATAATTAAAACGTTTTCTTTTCTCTTCTGAATCTTCGAACAAGATGTGGAGTTGGACTCGGAAGACAGACTGTCTCCACGTGAAAGATGTCTATCTTTTATGGGTCACTTCTAAAGGGCTAGCCATGGTGTCCAGGGTGTATTCCAGTAAAGTACCCACAGATTGGAAACACCTTACCTTTTACAAGTCTCAGGTTTTTGGGGAGAAAAAACACCCTTGTGCTTAAATCTAGCATGAGTCTTATCCGTGCACCGGTTTCTTGCCTGCGGATGCACAGCAGGCCCACTTTCAAGTCTTTTCTCTATGTATGGACACCAATGTATCACAAAAGGACTGGGACATTGAGAGCTGCAATGCACTCAGGCTCTGCTGTGCCTTCTAGAACAGAGGAGGTGCTGCATTGGAATAAACCAATGAAGACCTTTGTTATCCTAGGCCAGACAACAAAGAGAGACTGCATGAGGTGAGACTCTGCTCACTTGGTCATTTTAATAGAGGACCCCTCTTATGACAATGTAGCAAAGTCCAATCTCAATGTGTTGCGGGATTACTATGTGCTTAACCTAGGACCCTGACTTTGTGCACTCCTAGTGAACCCATCCAACACTTGACATCTCAATCTGACCCCTCTGCAGCATGTAAAGTGGGGAGCTGAGGACCTTTTTAAGGTAATTCAGGACCTTGGACCGATAGGATCCATGCGACAGAGGAACATGTATTCCACTTTAAACAGGAGGATTGGGGGGAATATACTCCCTCATTTGTCATCCATGCGCTCTTAAGCAGGAATAAGTCGATGTGGGTTCCATAAAATAACCTGTCTTGACATTGTGAAAAGAGTGGCCACTGCATTCATACATTCCCTTGGAAATAGTCCATGGCGGCAAAGTCCCATTCAGCTGCAGCAGATGTACCTTGATTCACCTAACAGAGCATAAGAATTGTCCATATAATTGTAAATACTCCCTACCATCTCCCCAGAAAGTGCAACTGTATCCAGACCATGTAAACTTCCTGGTTGGTCTGCATCTTTATCAGTAACATCATTGAAAAATACCAGCGTTTCACAATGTTATTCAAAGCTTCATAGACCATTTTTTATGCCATCTATCAAATGACTCTCCATTAGAAGAAAATGTTAAATATTTTTGGAGGAGCATGCTAAAAAGCCTTTACAACTTACTTTTCTAGTTTTGGCTTGTTCCGCAGAATATACTTTTGTTCAGATTGTAAATTAAACCATGCCTAGAGGTAAAACCTTCTCAAAGAATGCACATCACTGGACAAAGTATAGAGACACTGATCACAGGAGCTAGCTAGGACCCTCAAACACTCAGACCGACCATGCCCACAACCTTGGCATCATCCTGGACCGTAAGGTCATCATGAGACAGATCAAAAAATGTCATCTGCCTGCTACCTCACCCTTTGCATGCTCCAAAAGATCTTTAAGTTGCCCCCCACCAACACCAGGCAGACCAATACACAAGCCCTTGTCACCAGTTGTTTGGACTTTGGCAACACACTGTATGTAGGAATTACCTTGCACCTTCTCAAGAAACTGCAAACCATACAGAACTCTGTGGCCAGACTCATCCTAGACCTCCACAAAATGACCCACATCCCCCCGCACCTCATGCTTCCCTGGCTCCTCATCCAGAAGAGATGTCACTTTAAGATGTTGATACGCACCTTCAAGGCCCCCCACAACCAGGGACCGGCATACTTCAGCCACCGACTGAACTTCCACCTTCCTTCCAGATACCTGCGCTCCGCCTCCCTCTACCTCGCCCACACACCCTGCGTCTGCCAGCTGCAACAGTGCAGGTTGCTCCCTCTCCTACCTTGTTGTGAAATCCTTGGGAAAGCAGACATAGACTCAAGACCTAGCTGTCCAACCAGCAGCATTGCACTCAGTGCCTGTATACTTTCCTGGGTGATTAGCCATGCTATACAAATCCATACAGATGGATGGCATGTTTCCTGCTAAGGGGGCATTGGTAGGACTCTCGTCCAGAGAGTACATAATTCCTGGTTTTCGTCCACCTCCAAGACTTTTGCAAAGTGCCACATTATGATACCTCTCCGCCACTGGGCATGAAGGAGGACGTGAACTCTATCAGTTGCTAAGCAGGAGTGCTGCGTCTGGCAGGAAAAGGGTTATTCAACTCAGACCCTTCCACCACCCAACAGGAACGCATGACGTCTGGGGGATCAATAACATGCAGGGAGTGCCATTCCTCCTATTATCCTCTGGATTGGCTCCCAAGGCAAAGCCCTTTCCGATTACCCCTTTCCCACCGTCTCCCTACTGTCACTGCATCTCCATTTTGCCCAATTCCCCCAAGACATCTCTCAATTGGAAGAGCTCCAGACCCCTGGACTGAGGGAAATATTCACACCTGACAAAAGGCACCTTGAGGCCTCTAAACAGGGAGCACTACTTAGCATATATGGGTCACAGGATATTATCTCTGTAGCAGGAGACCTACACACACTTGACATTGTACATCTTGGGAGAGCTTCTCACACCTCCCATGTACCATGTGGGGAGCCCAAGCTAACCTAAGGCGACAACTTTTCGAGATGTTTGTGGGTCGAGGTTGCCGTGGGTACCTCGGGTGGAGAGAACCTGAGATCTTGTGGTGGAACCTAAACTTAAAGGATCATTGGTCTTATTAAAAAGAGGCGCGTGCTGTTTTTGTAACCATCTATTAGGGAGGGGAGGCCCCTGGGAAATGCTACAAGCCTTGACAGCGTTGACTGTTGCAGCCCAAAGACAGGTGATTTTTCAATTAAAAGCTTTCCCTGGTATTTATCCGTTGTTCGGGCAGCTGACGAGCGTAGAGCACTTAAGACGACAAATGATGTGCTGTGAGCGCTCTGTGTTGTGAAAAGTGCATTGCACGAACTTGTTTTAAAGAGCCGGATGGCACCGGCAAGCTCTGGAACTGCTGCGAGTTTCAAAAACTTTCCCAAGGTCTGTGCAAGAGATGCATAAATGCTTATATTGAAGGCAGATAAGAGCGCCAGGAAGGGACCAACTAATGAAAACAATCTTACTGTTTATTAAGGACGAAGTGATACATGATAATTATATAGAAATACTTGTGCAGGGGGATGCTATGCATGCTGTGAGTTTTAAAAAGAAAGCAGTGCACAAAGATACGCATTAAAATAGGTTCTGGTGCCAGGCCCACCTAATCTACCCAAATCCCATTCTTTTGAAACATAATAGGCCCTGCTTAGACTCCAGCTCTAATTATGGCTGCAAATAATGCTCAGTTTGGACTTTTCACGGGGCTCTATGGGAGTAAGCTTGGATTCGCCGCTGTGGAAAACACCGAGGTTCTCATTTAGAGCAGGACGTAAACCGGTTACTAAACACTTTTCTTGCTTATGCATATTTTTAAAGTCGATGTTAAGACCGCATGTATGAAAATACATAAGAGCTACAAAATGAAACAGTGCCCCGTTTTCACAATTGATACCATGCCTCAGTCCCCATTGATTTGTGCAAAATCATATGGTCATATTCAGCAGTAACTTTATCACCGTCTGTTTCTGGAAAAGAGCCCTAATGTGTCCAGGAAGAAGACTGTGCTTTTCAGAAGAGCGATGATATAGTAAAAAGAAACGTGCTCTATTGAAATTAATTGAACTGCATTTAAAAAGCTCTTACTACCCCTGACGATTCGTACAAGAGCTTGCTGAGAGAAGTTTCTTCTGCTAGTAGACCTTGTGTGTTAACTAACAATTCCCACCAGGGGCGCTAGACCAGTCAGCCGAGGACCAAACCTCCCATCTAGCTCCTTTACTTTATTCCATGGGGAATGCCACTTGCTTGGACCAAAGGTCTATGCCAAAGAAAGTCCTATTGCTCAGTTCCCAGACGTTTTACCGACGTATTTCTGTCTGTTGTGACCCAAAACGCCAAACGTGCTTTTTGTCTTTAATGATCTGTCTTAGAAGGACTACAGAGAAAGCAGTGAAAGACTGCTTTGACTCTTTCCGGGTTCTCCCAGACATTATAGACAACAGGTGCTGGTAGCTGATTATTAATTATAGATACTCTTTCATACAAGGGTAAACAGATAAGTCTTGGTACACAAACGTGCAGCCCTGTACCGCAATTGTCAAAGGTCAAATGTAATAATATGATCTGTAGCCGAGTAGTATTGATTGATGATGGTTTATTGATGGATTTCAGGTTAAATCATGTAATCATTCTAGTATCATCTAAGGATCATATAAGTATACTCATGTCTCTCCTAAGCCCCACCAGGAGCAGCTCTCTTGCTACTCAGCCCTCTCTTCCAACTGTCATCTATCCACCAGGCACACCGCACATTCCATATTACCTCACACACTCAACATTCCACCATTCACCCAGATAGGCTGAGTAGCAAGACAGGTTAATGAGAAAGGCACATGGTATCCAAACCAGGATACCACACCACCTCCCCCCTTAAAAGGAACAAACAAATGAACAGTGTAAAAATGAGAATGGTCATTCTACAATTGAAACTTGCATTGTAAAGCTTAACTATCATAAAACATAAAAGTATACAATGCGACCACCCCTTCCCCCTTTACACGTAAAACAGGCAGGCAGGCAGCAGTAAACATTTCAAGACCCGGTTCCATTTTCCATCTTCCGCTCCTACACTCAGAAGGTATAAGGGAGGCAGCAAAGCAGGTATAGTGGACAGTCTGAAAATTATAGTAGTCCCTGACGCTCTTCTGATTAGATCATGTAGTACCCTCAATGATGAGTAGGAGCAGGCAGGAAGAAGTGTTGCACTGGGACTGGCATACTTAAGCTGTATGCTTGCAATTACTGGCACATCCAATTTGGAGGGCGACCGGTGGTAGGTCACTGGTGGGGCTAACTAAAGGGTGCCAGTAAACTACGAGTAGCTTTAAATAAATTCTTTTTTCTTACTTGTTGCTTTAAATCTTTGTCATAAAGTTCCTTGATGATCCTAGATGTTTCATGCCGTGTAGGTAAGTCCAAACGTCGCCAAATGTAATAATAGAATCGGTAGCCGAGTTGTGATGATTCAAGTAGATTTATTGAAGGATAATTAGGTTGAATCATAAAGTCATTAAAGCCCCACCAGGAGCAGCTCTCCTGCTACTCAGCCCTCTCTTCCAACTGTCATCCATCCACCAGGCATCCCACACATTCTATCTTAGCTCACACACTCCCAACATTCCACCATTCATTCACATAGGCTGAGTAGCAAGACAGGTTAATGAGAAAGGCACATGGCATCCAAACCAGGATACCACATCAACACTCCTAGCAGCTCAGGTTACTCCCCTAACCTATGGAAGACGATGACCACACAGCATTTGTAAGATCGCAAGCATTCCTGTCCCATCTCCACGTAGAAAATCAACACACAGACCATAATAGTCTACTCAAAGATCGCCCAAGAGCACCAAGAGAAGGATGAGTTAGCGAACTCTGGGATGCAGAAAAACAAAACTATCCAAAAGAACTTATTTTTAGCGTTAAAGAGAACCCTTCACAAGTGTCTCAAGACTGGACAGATCCCTCTGTTGAAGATGTTTACCCAGTTGTTACCCTTTACTTTCCAGCAACCTAGCTCCGCCATGAGCGCACTGGCTTGACCTCATCATGCTGAGGATAGCCAAGAACATTTGCTTGGCTAGCCCTTCTAACAGTAGTACAGGTTATAGCGCATTATCGGCAAGATGATTTTAGAACAGCGGTTCCCAACCTGTGGTCCAGGGACCCCTGGGGGTCCGCAGCTACTTGGAAAATTAAATAATATTAACAGATTAATAATGGGTGTATAAATAGGTTAGGCATATCCGTGAGTAGGTCTACAGCGTGGGCCCGTTATACAATACCATATTTAAAAAAATGGGAGGTAAAAATAATTTCCGCTGGGCTAAAAAGGGAGCTGGATCCGAAAGACATGCCACAGAAAAGGTCAAACCAACTCTAGTGACCTGGAGCTCATATTATACAGGTGGCTTCTGGACTTTCAAGTTGACAGAATGTAAGGAATGTGTTGGAAGTATAAAGTGGAACACGGTGAGAGAAGTAAACTGGGGATAACCCAGGCTATGGTGGGCCATTTCTAGACATCCTTGTGTTTGGCTGAAAGTCAACCTGCAATGTGGTGGAACATGGCTGCATGATGGGGAAAAGTAAATCCAATTTCTGTGCTACAGGAAGTCCACAAGTAAGGGTTTACAGTACTCCGTTTTTACCTTGATAGGGTTGTCTATCAGTGTTTTAGTGATCTAGAGGGGGAGAAGTCTATGTATGTCAAGTGGATGGAGTCTGGCAGCTGGTTGCAGGGTATTGATAAATAATATTCAATCCTCGTACTTCGTTTAAACAGGACACCAATGTTCTTGTCAGTGTTCTTGCCTCCTCCCCAACCCCTTCCCCGCCTCTCATTCTGCCTCTCCCCTTTTTTTCACTCCCTTCTCCCTCTGAACTTCGACACCCCCACCCCCTATTGATCTCCATCGCCCCTAAACACCCAACACATTCTATTACCCTATTTTATGTAACTCATGTTTTAATGCACATTGTTTTACTTTATTGCAATTGTTTACCTATCTTGTAAAGCGCTCTGAAACCCCCGGGTCCAGTAGCGCTATATAAAACCTTGGAAATAAATAAATAATAAATAAATGAAGGAGATGGGATATCAAGGGATCCAGGGTAGTGGTAGCTGGAAAGTTAAAACTTTCCCACTATTATACCCTTGACATCAGAGAGAAGGGGGGCCCCAAGTGTATAATGGCAGAGAGTCCAATTATAGAGGAGGGATGTGAGTGACGGTGACGGATAAGAATGTTAGTGCGTCGTTCACACGGAGATGATGGGAAATGCTAAGAGTGTATCATTTCACTGAGAGGAGTACATAGGGAGAAATGGGGAGTGGATCCAGTACAGATCGCCAGTGAACTCCGACTGGGAGTGAGTTGAGCAGATTATCGTCTCAAAAGGTTATTTGTGCAACAGATATAGACCAGCCACCGCGAAGGGTAGCTGGGGCACTGGCTGATGGTTAGAGTGAGAAGAGGGTTAGCTGTTGCTTTGGTTTTACTAAGGTTGCTGCTATAATGGACTTGAAGCAGGCTGAGTAATCACCAGAAAGGAGATGATCTTGAAGAGTGAGGAGAGATGTGTTAGGACTCTGTGGGAGAGAACCAGTGGCATCGTTGCTGGAATGAAAAGTTGGCAGGTCGGAAGGGCGATGGCGCTGTGGGGCACTGGTTCTGTGGAAGAGGGAGAAGCAAAGGAACATAGTTGGGTTGTTTTTTTTTATGGATGGGGCAGAAAAACAGTAGCAAGTGTATTCCTTATGGTGGCAAGCTTGCAGGAGAAGGTAGAATTCCCTGGGTGGTTGCTCTGCGAGTAGTGAAGTTGTTGAGTAGAGTAAAGCTAGAGATGATATTGAAATAAGACGAAAACTTCAGAAGTAAACTTTGCTGAGTCCAAGAATGTTGTACGGGCAAAGAGGTCCACTTTAGGAGCGTGATTTCCTCCAATTGTTTGAGAACTAATTTCCATGTTTATTTTATTGTCCATAAGGCTGGTGTACTTCATGGGTGTGGGTGAAGAAAGAGGAAGTAAATTTACTGAGGGGATAGTGGCAGATGTCTGTAATGAAAATAGACAATGTATTTGGTTTCCAGTAAGTGAGGGATGGTGATGTGTGTTTGATAAAGGTATCTGGGAGGGAATCGGTAGGGCCCTTGCATGTGCAGATGAAAGATTTACATCTAGTGACCGGGGCAGAAGGTACATCAAGGTAGATGTGGAGCTAAGCACGTTCAAAGGTGATGTACTGATGACCAAGGTGGGCACGCGACTGCAAGAGAGACGTCAGGAAAGAGAACAGACAGTGACAGAATGTGTGAGGCCAGAGTTGGTGTGATGAGGGACTGACTGGAAAGAAACTGGTTCAAGAGAGTTAGTTGATGCCTGTTTAAACTCAGGGGTAGGTTTAAGGAAACATGAGTGGAGGATCAAATCAATCTTGTACAAGAAAAAAGTTGGTGGCTCTTGGCAAATACACACAATCTTCTTTGATAAGGCTGAGTAACTGGTAACCAGATTTAGGTATGGCGGAAAAGAACAAAAACATGTTTTCAGCATTCTGTCTCTTCCACTAGGAGTACGCATTCTGGATGTGTTGACAATGTGGCGGAGAGGATGCAGAGGCAAGCATATATGATCTAGCCTTTGGGTTAAGTCCAAGATAGAAAGCCAGCAACAAAACTGGGGTGAGTGAAGTGAACCGCAACATATGTAATTTATTTTCAGATGGAACAGGAAAGCCATAAGCTATAGAAGTCTGTTTTTTTAGCTAGAATAGCGAGTTTGTTGAATGCTGAGCCATGGAAAGGTAATAAAGTTAGGGGGCTGTGGGTAAAGGATTTATTTTGGGTGAATCACTGGGAAGATTACTATAAGCAGGCCAGTGTAAGTGAGAGGAGCAAAAATTCGGGCTGTCCTGGAAGACCTGTGACCATAAGTAGTGAGAAGCCAAGGAGGAGATGAGTGGAGTGGTAGGCGGGAGCACTGTGATGTGTGACACAGCAAATTCAAAATCAGAGCTATTTTGGTGTTTGAGTTCACTCAAACTGGCACAGTCATCAGGGCACAGATGTAGCGGGCATATGAGCAGGGCTCACACAAATGGACAAAACAAGCAATAAGTACAGGGAAAACGCTCACCCGTGTGTACAGAGGAACAGACCCCTTAGATAGAACACTTGGAGGGACACATACCTAATAAGTGCAGGGACACAACTTCAGTAGGTGCCCATTCACAAAGTGTTTAGTGGCACACACACTTTAGTAGTCGGTCTTGGAGTAAAATCCTGTACCCATTGTTTAAAGCCTGTTTCTTGTCAAATACGGTACCTGCCTCCTGGAGGGGAAGTATTTTGGTCCCTATTTTTAAGAAGGGAACTAAGGACAGCCCCAGTAACTATCGTTTGATCGCCCTCCTCGACTCTATCGGAAAGGTTTTTGCGAAATGTCTCTTAAGTTTTCTTTCCGATTGGGTCGAGGAGAACAATATCTTGCCTCTTGAACAAACTGGCTTCCGTAGGGGGCACGGTACTCTAGACAACCTCATCACTCTCCAGGTGGTAACTGATAAATATGTGCAGGTGAGAGGGGGGGTTGTCTATGCGGCTTTTATTGATTTCTCCACAGCGTTCGATAAAGTGGTTCGTAGAAAGCTGTGGAGAAAATTGGCAGCGCTTGGCGTTCCATCCTATCTATTGGAGCTTATTCGCACACTCCATACAGAGACCTGGTGTAGTGTCTTGCAAGGGGGCGAAAGGGGGCTCTACCATCAAATTTCTTCTCTGAATGGCCTAAAACAAGGCTGCCTATTGGCTCCCCTTTTGTTCTCCTTGTATACTGTTGACCTGCCTGTTGCCTTGTCTGTCAGTGAAGGTATTGCTCCGGTGATTGGGGGGACCCCAATATCTTGCCTGATGTATGCCGATGACGTCCTTATTTTAGACCTGACTCCCAAAGGCCTTGCAAATCGGCTACATGCCCTTCATGATTTTTCTGTTGCTCATTGTATGAAGATTAACATTTCCAAAAGCAAAATTATGTGCATAGCCGGGAAAAAAAAGTGCCGATCTGAAAATTTTGGTTGGTATATCGGCGGTCAAAAACTGGCGGTGGTTAAATCTTATACTTTCTTGGGGAAAATTATTGCGGCTAACTTGAGCGAGAGGCCTCATATTGACCATAGTTCGCGCAAAGCCCTCGCACATGGTAAAGGTTTAAATTCTCTGTATCAGGCCACGGGGAAAAGGCACTTTCTGTGTTTACTGGAGGTATATAGGTCCAAAATTCCCGCTACGATACTATATGGTATTGAACTTATTGAGATGAAATATTGGGACTTCTGCCATAAGATTGAGGGGAAACTCCTAAGATCCCTATCTTCTCTGAATACTGCGTGTCCTTTGGCCGCTTGCAGGCTCGATTTCGGTCTCAGGAGCAGCTGGGTACAGGGATTATGTGCCCTGGTAAGATGGGTGGCTTGCCTGGCTAGAGCTGAACTGGGGACGATGAGAGCTCTCCTTAAAACTGAATTACTGGGTAATTTTAAGGAGTTTTCACAAATTGTAAGGAATTTTAGAAAAGCTGTAACTCTTCTAAAGTTAGATGAAAACACTTTGTTTTTGCAGTCTCCCTTACAGTTAAAACTCCTATTAAAACAGGCCTCGTGGGAACTGTGTTTTCAGTCAGATATGAATACAATTTGTGAAAAAAGGGAAGTAGACCTTCTCCTTAATTCTTACTCGATTAAATTGGCCCAACCATATGTTACATGGAACTTGCCGCATGGTATTCGTAGGTTATGGTTTCTTTTACGTTATGATCTATTACCTTTAAATCTACTATTATCCAAATGGTACGGTTCTTCCCCTATGTGCAATTTATGTAACCTGAGCACCCAGGATCGCATGCATGTTTTGTTGATCTGCCCTGAGCTTCGCATATTGCGTCTCAAATGGTTAAAACCTATTTGTCTTCGTCTGGGCATTTCTACCCTGAACAGCTTTCTCCAAGCACTTTATTGGCCTCCTAATGAAATGTTTTGTTTCTATATTTTTAACTTTTTCAAAGGTTTTTTAACTATTTATTAATATGTTTCTGGAGATGTTTGACATTGCTTCCGGTTGTAGATTTGCCATTGTATGTTATTTTGTATTCAAATGTGTTTTTGAATGTCATTACTTTGATATGTATTTTTTTTTTTTCTTTTATTGTGAATTTTTATGTGGCCCTCTTTGAGAGCCAAAACATAATAAAATTGAAATTGAATTGAAAGAGTCGGTCTTATTTGGAGTTGGAACATACAGCAGAGAAATATGTAATAAGTCCCAGCAACTGAATAGGTTTGTGGGGAGGGCATGTACACAACAGGCTTATTGAACTTTCTATTGATGCAGCTGTAGAGATTGCTTAAAATTGTGGCCCACGGGCAGTGTGCTTTGTGCATGCGAGTCGCAGCTCTCTGTGATTGCTGAGGCCTAGGGCGCTCATATACATTTATAGCATTAGTGGGAACCCTGATCTGCTCACTGAGGTATGGTGGATAGCTACATCCCTCACAGGGGGACATTGAAGGGGACAGACAACCCTTTAGTGTATCCACACTGCCCACTGAGGAGTATTTCTTCAGTGGCCACTTGGCCACGTAACCTACACAAGGCCAGCGCAAGAGTTCGGTCACTGAGCCCGGGGAGAATGACCTCACCTCCAGCCCACGTTGGGGGTATTTCGAAGGGGCTCACGCTCCCGCTGACCCTCTTTTGTTTCAGCAACAAATGAATAAGGTGTGGTTGGTTGTAAATGTAATCCGTGCGGCTGTGGCGAATATTGATCAATGGGATGGGATGGAAATGATACGGTCTAATTTTCCCATTGTTGTCTGCGCTGAGGACCTTAAACAAACATCACTCCGTAAGTTGCAGCGTCACTGTGACCACGTGCTGGTTGTCGGCTTGATTAGGGCCTCCGATGCCGGTGGCCCAGTAGAAGGGTGTTGATGATTCTAGATGCAGGGCTTTAAGTGGGCCGGGTCGCACCAGTGCTGAGCTACAGCAGTTTTTTTAAAGGGGGCCTCGAAACGGGTCTCTATCGAGCTCTGTTTTGTGCCCTGGCACAAGCGGTCGGTTTTTTCCGAACTGCAGTGACAGCAGGCACATCATGTGCACCTGCTCACACTGCTCACGTCTCACTAGTGGTGAAGTTATGGCATGTCATGCTAGGTAAGCTTTGTAAAGGAAGGAAAATCCTTTGAAGCAAGTCTCTTTTCTCTCTGGATTTCCCTTCTCTTTTTGAAACTCAGGAGCAGCAACACTGTCCTTGTGTCACTAGGGCTTTAAGTGGCAGCTTTTCAATATTGTATACTAGCCATAGTTGCTGCTTATTTATCTTATGCAACTAACAACCACTGACCAAGCCAATAGTCCTGACTCGTTGTAGGTGCTATGTTACTTGTTGTATCATATATCTGGATGCAATGACAGAAACAGAAAACTACAAGTCAGGTGGCACACTATGCTAAGCACAGATTTTTAGCTTACATATTTAAGCCACGCCCTTAATTACACTGACCACACCCCTTTGAGAGACCACCCCCTTTTTTTTATCCCACGTAAAGCCCTGTCTAGACGTGAGAAGACCTGGGATGTCATAGCAAAAGGAAAGTGAGATACGTCCCTCCATTGGTTTTTAACAGACTGGGAAACTGTGAACAGCAGAAGGGTTTGTTTGAGTCACCCCGCAACCAGGACACAGTCAGATGACAACCTAAGAAGTGTAAAAAAATAAAAATAAACTGCAGGCCTTTTCCACCTATGCTCCCAGGGTTTGGAACAGCATCCCTGTTTCCATTAGCACACCCCAACGGAGATTCAATTTAGGAAAGAGTTGAAGACTCACCTCTTTACAATCCATTAACTGTCCACATCCTTTTTTCCTTGTTCACCTTATTCTGGTCTTTGACCACGTAGCACTCAGCTGCCTTTTGGCAGGGTTTGCACTGTCGAAATATTATATACATATATACAAAAGAGTATTCATGTGGGGCTCTGAGCTATACATGCAGGCTCATGATGGCATCTGACCAAGGATAACTATAATAGCAAAACACACATAAAAGAAGAAAAGTTATGGGCATACCAACCCTCCGGTTCTTAAAAAAAAGTTTTAGTTTCAAACAAGAAACGGTACACCGTAAGAGCTGCCTAAGAAATGCTAGGCTGCTGCCAAAGTCCGGAGCTGGCACACATGCATAAGTAGAGTATCTGCTTTTGGTGGAAGCATGTGCCTTGAGAATAACGCCTAGAACTCAAAAGAAGCTGAACTTTCTCAATGTTTTTAGGGTCGAGCCTTCGAGAGCATGTGCTAGTGCCTGTTTCGCTTGCACAACACTTGTTAACAAAAAGGGCTTAGAACCCAACTGTTGCTTACCATTTGTTGACTTGCATGGCACTCTTCTTTACAGCTTCGTAATTCGTCAAGGCAGGCTGAACATCATTTTTGTTCCTCTCTGTGGAGCAGAGACCAAGCACTGATCGATTCAACTTAATCTCTCCCTGTCCGCTGCTCCCAACGTGATTGAGGTGATACTTTGTTCTTTTGAACTTTCTGCGCCCTAAAAACAGAAGGCGTGTGACTGGCAAAAATGTGTCCAGCAGCAAACACAAAATTGCAAAGATTTATTTTTATAGTTCACTTTCTATTATTTTGCCCAGTCTTCTTTTCTCACTTGTGCTCTTGTGTTTTTGCTTGAGGGCGCTGTTAATAGATGATGACTATTTCATTGCAAAGTGACATTGTTTCTTTCATATGTACGATTTCTGAAGTGATGCATTACGACATAATTGTTCACTACACTACAGTCCGCCCCACAGACATTCGCCGAATTCAATCCAATCCACCCCAGACCAATTCAGTGCACCCCACCCCAACCCACTCCAATCCAAACCACTTACCTCAATCCCCTCCAATCCACCACACTACAATCTTCCAAAACCACCCCAATCTGTACCACTCCAATCCAAAACAATCTGCCTCACTCAAATCCAAAACAATCTTCCCACTCCAATTCAAAATAATCCGCTCCAGTCCAATTCGTCTCACTCCAGTCCACCTCACTCCAATCCACCTCACCTCAATCTAATGTCTCTCTCTTCCCCAATCCAGCCAAATCCAATCTACCCCACTCCAAACCACCCCAGTCCAATCCACCTAAATCCAATATATCCCAATCCACCCCACTCATTCCAATCCAACCCACAGCATGCCAATCTACTCTACCCCACCCCAATTCACTCAACTCCATTCCACCCCACTCTAACTCACCACCCCATCTCAATCCACTGCACCCCACCGCATTTTAATCCACCCCACCCCAATCTTATCTACCCCATCCAGTCCACCTCACTCCACTGCAGTCCAATACACCCCTCTCCAGTCTATCCCAAACAAATACATCCCACCCCAGTTCAGACCACCCCTTCAATCCAATCCATCCGACTCACCGCAGTCCAATCCACCCCACGCCACCCCCTACACTAATTCACTCCTCTCCAAACCACCTCAAACCAACAAAATCCACCCACCCCAATCCAATCCACCCCACCTCGCCCCATTTCAATCCATCCTATCCAGTCCACTGATTCCAATACACCCCACTCAATCCAGACCACTCTACCCAAATCCAATCCAGCCCACTCCAGCCCACTACACTCTACACCACTACACTCTCTGTCACTGCACTCTGACACTATCTACCACTGATCACTTCTACCCTCTTCTAGACTCTGCTCCCCTGCTCCACTCTACAACACTCTGTAACACTCTATTCCAACAAATCCAGTCAACTACATGCTGAACAGCAGCCACATTGATGTACAACATGGAAAAACCACATTGACAAAGTCAATAGCTATTGTATAGGCAGCAGCGTCACTAGGGGGGTGCGGGGGGTGCGGACCGCACTGGGTGACACCACTGTCATGAGGTGACACCAATGCTGCGCAAGCGCACCTGCTTACAAGCACCAAAGACTGCAGTGTGCGCGCATGCCACGGCCACGCACGCACCACCTAGCTTAGTGGTGATGGTGCGATTCACAGTGGCGGCATACCTAGTAGTTTGTGGATCCCAGGGCCGTCAATCTTATAGCACTACCAATGACGGCCCTGGACCAGCGCCCGTGCTGTGCTTATCTGACGTGAGCCACCTCCACGCGATTAGACTGAGAGAGGAGACAGTCTCGGGGTCGGGGGGAGTGCTGCTGCTGGGCGATTTGCACTACAGAGCCCCTAGGGTAGGGCCCCAGCCACCACCACAGTCGAGTCGAAAGAAAAGGAGAGCTGTGTCCGCGTAAGTGTTTTTGCTAAACTTACGTTTTCGGCAAAGCTGTTGTCAAGCCCCCACTAGCTGGTGACGTGACATTCAAAAACCAATGAAAAGATGTTAATATGTCACCGTGTTGCTAGATTTGGCAAATAAAAGGAGGACTTCAGAAGAGGTGGGAAACAAGTTTTATTTCTGTGTTACTAAATGGAGGAACTAAACAACGTGAAAGATTCTGGTTACAGCCCCGGCACTCAGCCTCCATCGTGTCAATTTAAGAATATTTGTCCTTGGTGGTTGACAGGTGCGTATTTCTCCGGTGGCACTGACGCTAGTCTCAGAAACTGTATTGATGACTTGTTTCAGGGCTAAGTAACGGGCGTTTTATAGATTCAGGCAGTGCTATAAACGAAAATAACTGTTTCAGGGGCGTCACTTCAAATGTCCAGGCCTCCTCACCTCTTACAGTCTTTGACCCTTATTGCAGTATTCCAGAGCATGTGCAGCTCCTATCTGCAGTTTCTCCACGCTTACTTTCTTAGAATAATAATATGTAATAATCTAGAACTATTTCACCCTCTGTGTAGCTCCTGGTGTGCTGCTAGGGATAATCGGCGCTACACCACTGAATTGATTCTTCTGCATCATCATGGCTCACCACACCTCCAACCCACCCTGTTCAGGAAACCCATGACACATACTCACTGTTTCTCTCACTAGGCACTACACCTGTAACTATAGTGGTGTCACATTATTTCAGTCCGATTGCCAGGGCACGTGTTGCACTCTTTCTTATTACACAATTTCACTATACTGATCCACTAATCCTTTTTGGGTTCGTGTGCTACTCGCTGAAAAGCGCTCTGTCGCCTCGTCAGGGTCAGTAAGTGCTATATAAATGCAATTACAGTACAATACAATACAAATAGGCTCAGTCTTAGTACGGATGCTTCAGCACACCTTTCTTGTGTGGTCACATACCTTACAATACCTCGCAGCGCCTCCCTCAACTATGCAGATGGGACACTCTATAAAACTTTGCTCAGACACAGTTTGTTAAAGCCAGCAGTCTATTACAGTGTATTAAAAAATAAAAAAGGTTTCCCAACATATATGCCTTCTGCCTCTCAATCAGAGTAGGGTTGAGTCAAGTTCAAAGTTTCTTTCAACCTTTGCAAGGGTCTGTGGAAAACGTTGTGAAGCTGGCTAGCTTTTCCGATTCACGTTTGCAGACAAATTGCGGCTTTTTGGACACTTTATTTGCATTTGTGTCAGACTAATACAATGGTTGGGCATAATATATACTTTGCAAGACACTCTTAGAGGGTCATGTAGACCTGAGGAAGGTTTACAGGCCACTGGTGCTGTACAAAACTCAACTCATCCTGACATATTTTGGTTCTTTGGCCCTCTGGCTCGACATGTAAGATTACGTTGCATCCAGTGACATCTTTCATCACTATGTCATGGTCAACTGCTCAACAATTCTTTTTTGTTTTATAGGAGCAAACCGCAAAAGTTGGAGTTTGCTTCTGAGAAACGAAAGACAAATGTCCCTGGACAAGCAGGGAACTTTCTCCCACACACCCCGGGCGTGTTTTCTCCTTGGAAACAGGGCTACTCGTCGAGACTGGATGGACAGACGAATTACCTTTTGTACGGACCGGCCCTGGTGCTCGGCATACCTTTCTCATTGGCCCGGAGCTGTCTTCACAATGCTCAAGCGGTATTTTTCCGTTTTGTGACTTCTCTTGTGACCATATTTGTCAACATTTAGCCAAAACCACAGTTGCAAATAATCCCTCCACAGACAGCCGAACACCTGCTGCTTTCTAGGTAACCACTGTTACCACCGTAAACCTGATCTTCCAATATGTTGTTACATATATATATAGATCACATTAGCTAGAATTTGTGTATTCATCCATTTCTCTACACGTTGAAGGAACAATGTAAAAGACAACTCTGGTCGATTCACAGAAGCGTTCCGGGAAGTAGAAGAACAGGGCACTCTTTTATGATCTTTTACGGGACTTTGGGCAGTGCTTAATTTGAGCCGGTCTTTATTAGGTGGGGCCACCGGAGAAGGTCCATGCGGTAAGTCGTGAGGGGGTGACACCATGAGTTACCCGCACCGGGTGACCCAACCCTAGTGACGCCACTGTGTATAGGTGAGACCTATTGGCTTTGCCAGTGCTTGTTTTGGTTTCTGACGCCCCACACTGTAGCATTCAATGGACAACATTACTTTAGCACATCTAGCCTCGGCCACCTCCCGTGGATATGACGCCACAGATTACCCACAATTCCTCAGAGACCTCAGAATGGTTTCAGGCAGGAATCGCATTCCTGGTCTGCAAAATTACAAAGGAAAAACGCTTGTGAATGCTGGCTCCAAAAACATTAACGCGCTGGTTCAGACCAGAAAAGTATCGACTTTCACGATACGAGCGTTTAGAGACAGGAGGCGGCAATTTTCCCAGGAGGAGAAATTCCTGTACTTGTAGAACATACTGTATTTTTCAGGGTCCCATCCTGGCACTCCTCTGCACATTTGAGACAAACAATTTCCCCTGTGGCCTCGGTGAATTCCTTTTAGCCTCGAGGAATTCTCGAAATACTCCAATCACCGCAGTTTGTTTTAATCTTTTAAAACATTCTAGTCCGTTCTTGTAAAAAAAATTAAAAAAACAATCAATCCCCTCTACCACTAGTCTGGCTCAAGCAATTTAGGATTAGAACAGAAGCGGGGTTTAACTGAAGTTGGGGAGGGTAAGAGGGCACATCTGAGCCCGGTGTTGAGGGTGTGTGATCTAGGCGGGACAGTTACTTTTCTTTCTCAATTTGAGATGCTGCACTCACATCCGGGCCTAACGCCGACAATTTATCGTTCCTCTTCTTGACTGTTGGAGCTCATTCGCTGGTGCAGCTGGCTGGGCTGCAGACAAGCCTTTCCCATGGCAGGTTTTTGCCTATCAAAGACCTATACCTAAAGATCTATACCTAGGCCAAAGTCAGTGACATGTCATTCCCTGGCAGGGTTGAGGCAGAATCGATCAAAGATCAGGTCACTGACTACCCTTGCCCTACTGGCTGGAGCTATCCAGTATCATTTCGTCCGTTTCCATAAGGTACACTCATGAAAGGGTCTTAAACAGTTACCCCACAATGCACAAATGATAGGTCAGGTTTGCTGAATGCCAACTCCTGGTCCTCCAAAAACGTGTGTACAAGATGTCTGCTTAAAGACTTCTGCATATAGACATATTTTCAACCAGAGATAATAAGAAGTGTCCTTTTCTGCTCTGATCCGTTGAGGCTATTTGTGGGAGCCCTTTTAGGGACTCCGCATTCGGCTGTCTGTTGCAAAGCAATATGCACCAATTCCTGCGATGAGAAAGGTCTCATGATACTCAACAATGGAAGAACAACATGATATTCCCAGCCCCAGCACAAGCTTGCATTTTATGCTTCGTGGCTTTCCACAAACTTTCTTAAGAAGTACCTTCTTGCTACTCCAGGTTGCTATAACCATTATCTTGTACAGGATTGTTTTCCTTAGTTAGACAGACTGTTTTTAAGCATTAGAGGGCGACTGGTGAACCAGGGATATATGCTGGGCACAATTATGGAGATCACACAGTTTTCCATTACAAAAAATACTATTGTTATGAACAAAATTCTGAAGTGATAACGTTTAGGAAGGGGCACCAGTCTACCCCCTATGTTCTTGAGATTGTGCTTTTATGGGTAAGACATTTTCTACATTGCAACTGGATCCGAATCTCATATCCCATTCTTCCCTTTCAGGCCCTTCCAATTTACCCCATCATGCTAAGATCGGATGGATTGTCTTGACTAGGACCAATGTTATGTTTTCCGGAGGAACCCCTGTGAACTGAGGACCCCTGTGAACTGAGGACTGGCAAGTTACAATTTGGGACTGTGTGGATGAGAAACATGGTACTCGTGGCTTGCATGACCTCTTTTTGGACCATGCATGAGAAAAGGAGTCAGAAAACCTATCCCCTCACAACTTTTCCAGCAGGTGTTTGCTTTTGCCAGGTTCCAAGTGTAGGAGAGTAGGGTCTGCTTCCTATGATTACCCCCACTTTTTGCTGTAATTCTCTGGTTTTTCGACTTTAGTGTGGTTGTGGACCTGCTAATCAGGCCCACAGCCCAGCTGTGTTCTCTCTAAATTGATACCATGTACTTTAGGTACATACCAGATTGGTTACTGGGTCACCCTAGTGAGCCCCTGTATAGTGTACCCTAGGTACCCAGAGCATAGGTGCACCCTAGGCCTACCAGGGGTTGAGTAATGTATTATGCCACCCTTGGTTTGCCTTCCAAACTGACACCACAGGTCTGTTCTTACAGCATGGGTAAGATGGTAATCACCCCCTTACTTAGATATAGTATACCTATATCTATAAACCTATATAGACACATATACACCTATAAACAACCCCTAAGGCAGACCTCAACAATCCTGGAGGTAGAGTGCTTGTTTTTATGTGAGAGGGTGCCCTAGCATGAGCTGAGCCCCTCTGCAGCTTTCAGAACCATCTCCTAATAGCTGTTCTATGATATAGCCATACCATATACTGTTAAGTGCATTATAATCATCGCAGTTAAGGCTAACTTTGGTTTGGCTTTATCAAAACATGCCGTGTTAGGTGTCAAACACTTTGGAACACTACCCCCCCCCCCCCCCCCGCTGCCAGTTCTGACGGCGGGGGTAACATTCCACCATTCTAGAGGGAGAAGACATGTAGTTACTGGTTTATCCGGTTAAAGTCAAACAGAGCCTCAGCATCACAAAATGGATGCTGCTGCCACAGACCTGAGTCTGCTCTCCTGCTGCTGGACGAAACTTCGGCAGGGGAGGCCTGGACAATAGGTTTCCTGCCCAGGGAGGTGCTGGCACGTCCCCAGACAGGCTCTTAGTGTATTGGGGCAGGGAGGGCTGCATTCAGTGAATGCTTTCCAGACACTGCCTGGGGCACACAAGGTGCTCCATGCATTTCCCAGTTCAAACCGGTTGCTGGGGTGCACAGTCCCAGCTCTGGCACGAAACTGGACAAAGGAGAAGGGGTGTAAGCACCCCCCCCCCCCCCAGGTCCACCCATAGGAGGGACCTTAGAGTTAGTCCAACCCCTAAACTTACTATAAGTATAGAACCCCAGTCCCTAGGACTTTAAATTACCCTGGACGAAACTCTGCAACATATATCTTGGACCTTCGACATTCCATATCGACTGGAAGATGGAGGAAAACTCCCTTGTGGTCAAGGAGTGACCACCCTGTTCAAACAGGCACCAACAGCATATTTAACGGTCTGCATTTTTGAGGCTCCCACCGGACCCTGAAGAATCAAAGTCACTGGACGTGGACTTCCAGACATCTCTGACCCTGACCTTCGCTCACAGCAAATCTGAGACCCGTGGCAGACACAAGAGACTTGGGACCAGAACGCCTGGACATCCTGCATTTTGCTACCTGCATTGACTTCCCGAGGTATCCCGAAGTTGTCCTATGGGGTGCTTGAAGCCCCAACCCGAGCACCTTTTGCACCGAAGCTTAGAGGCCCCCACTCCACGAGTGATACCGTGGGCCCGCTTTGTGCATTTCAGCTCCACGCATCCTTGCCGTTCCTATTCCGTTGGCTAGTGAGCCCCCAAGAAGACCAACCTTTGTTTTAAATTGCTTTCCTGGTTGCTCCAGACTTGTCCCAACTTTGCTGCAAAGGAGAAGTTCCACAGACCTTGCTGGTCTGCACCAAAGCCAATCTTGACATCCTGCGTGGGTTGTGTTTGCCAAGGCTTGTTGGGTCCAATCCAGATACCGACACCGCAGTCAACCAGATCCTTCGAGGGACAGCTCAAATCCAGCTCCTGGTCATTGTCGATGCCTCCTGGACCTCGTGGCTGAAGAGACAAACTTCACCTGAAATCACCTGACATCTGGTGGCCTCTTTCTATGGCCGCCCTGGTCACTGACTAGTGGCCCAGACTCTGTCTCCTCTGCTTTCAGGTTCTTCACATCTCTGATCCACCCTTGGATCTACCCGGACACTTTTTTCTCTGGTCGCCTACAGCACTTCTTTGCAGCTCTCCATTGGAATTGACGACTAAACCTGACACGAAAAGACACCTATGCACCCGGCTTCCCTGGGTGAGGTAATACGAGTACTCCAGTGCTCCCATTGGTATTGACTCTCAAAGTGTCCTAGTCTAAAAGGGTTCCATCGCAGTTCACCTCCTTGTACCCTTTTTCTTTAAAATTGTAACTTGTTCATTCCTCATAGAAAACCAATGGTAAACCACAGCTGTGTTTAGACACTGCACGCGTCTCCCGTGGGCCTCTTACTGCCTGACCTTTGGTTGTCCCGAGTAGCCCCAGTGATTCTACAGACCCCAGGCCTGCTTTCTATTCCTCATGTGGTTCTTATACCACTATTTTAGTATATGGTTTCTGAGGCTCCTAGGGCAAAACGTATACTGTGCAACTTATCGTATGCTAATTAAGTTCCTTGTATTGTACTTTTACCTCTGACCTCATAAAGAGTGCAGAGGGGTTGTGTTTTGAATAAAAACGTAGATATTTGATATATACCTTGTGTGGCGTGCTTTTATTTGGTGCTCAAGAGATTATTATTGGTAAAATAACTAGCTTAATTCGCTCTCTGATGACTGCTCGCCATTGCTACCCCTAGGATAGCTTTCTATAAGGTTGAATTTACAACCACCATCAATAAGGGTCGATTAGACTGGTGCAAGGTGCCCACTAGAACTAGTGGACATCATATACCAGGCTAACTTCTCACACCAAGCATGGGATTTCTCTAAGTGTTTGGTACCAATAAGGGTGTATTTTTTGTAGAGTTTTATCATTGATCGCCCACACTTCCAATTCCATCTTTGTAAATTTTGATCCAATCTCCATTCCGCATTGCTTCTGGCCTCGACTTTTACCTAATGTTTGTGTCGTTACCAGCATCTTCTTACATGCTAAGATCATATATCTATTTTGACCCCCATCTTTCATCCACCTGTAGAAAGTGGTGAGTTCTTCTGTAGCCTCACATCTGATTGAGGTCTTTATCTAGAGTCAGAACACACACCTGTGCACTATTATTTGTCACCATTTTCATTCCTAGTGTATGTTTGTGCTCATTTTTGAGGCAGGGTGAGCTGGTTCTCAAGATGTGCTCTCTTGTCTTTCATATCAATAAAATGGTTCCTTCATTCCACTTTGCATGCATCCTAGGGCATTGGTAAAGCCTCATTATTTCTTTCATTTTCTACCATTTTCTACCTCGAAAGTGCGCATAGCTGTGCCTCATTCAGAAAATACTGCAGGATTATGTAAGAGGTGACCATTAACCCCACCCACACAAGTCTACCTTTATGGGGTTGTGTCATTAGGAGTGTGATGTTGATCAGTGCATGATATAAGGCGATATGGCATACAGAGGTTTCACTGATCTGAGAAGAGTCTTGTTCTTACTAAAAAATAATCACAACATGCATATGACCTATGTGCAGAAGATTCAAATATATTATCTGTCCCGCTCTAAGCTCGCCAAGCACCAAACAGGTCCACAGAAGAAAGCCACCCTTGGAAACTGTACAAAATAGAAACCTACCATCAAACCTGTGTCTAAAATGATCCCGGATGCTGTCCATATCTCTATTTGGATGCCCTCTGAATACTTCTTCCCATTTAGAAAACATAAAGGCTTTAGATCTAGTAGACTTGTGAAAGTGTCCGTTGTGATCATTATGGGCATAAACCGGTTCTAGTGAACTTATGGGTTGCCACTGAAATCAGCCTAGCCCGACCTCATCAGAAGCTTTTTTGCCAATGGTAACCTTGACATTTCATGCACCTCTCTCCCCTTTCCACATAAATAGTTTTCGGAATGGATAGCCCCATTGAAAGAGTAGATCATCCTGGTTGGGTGCTAATTCCTCATATTTCTGTAAGGTAAGCGCTTAGATTCCATCTAATGTTGCTCTTCTGCACGAATGTTGCCCTTAATTTCTACATCATCAATTCTACAACCCATGCTTTGGTTTGATGTTTTTCTGTGGTTCGTGAAGTCAACTTTCCAAGTCTTGGAACTCACTTTTAATTGTTATGTCAGCCAGGAATTTCTCCAGACAGTCCTGAGTGATTCAGAGTATTTCTAAAGCTTTCACTCTCTCTCCAGCAAAGTGATAGTCTGGCTTGGACACTTCTAACTGTTCTCACTCCTGAATAACTTCACCTCCTACATGTCTTTGGTCAAAGGTTCTGGATGGTTCCCTGACATGTTCTACCAGCATCTCGATCACCAGTAGAATGCGTGACCAAAGATGACGAGGGTTTTGTTGATGACGACTCTATTGTTTAGGGGGCTCAAGGCAGACCCAGTTTCGTTAGGTAGCAGCTGTGTGGATCTTTTCTAGGCATTAACTTCCAAGTACGTGGAAACATGTGAGCCATCAAATAGGACTTTTGGTGCACTAACTTTCCAGGAGAGGGACTTGCTGGGATGTGGGCCAAGTTTCAGATGTGATCATTTCACACCCTGTTTCTTTGTTGTTAACCCCCTTGGTAAAAAGAACAAATGATGGATGGAATGCTGAACAAATCAAACATTCACCCCCAGTCACAGATCTGGGTTTAGTCCATTGCTTTTTTGCTCACCACACCACCCTAGTTTGGACCCAGCTATATGCAAATCAGTCTTATTCCTGCTCTAGATGGGAACAGTCCAGCCAAGTCAGGTCCTCCCTGGACCGGAAACAATCATCCTAGGACTGGTTTCGGGATACCACCCCTCATTAGCCAGGCTAGCTGGAATCCAGTGTCGCTGTGAGCATGTGTCCCATGTCTGGGCATACCCTTCCAACTTAGGGTGACAAAAGCAAAATGAACAGAAGATGGATGGAATACTGAACAAATCAAACATTCACCACCAGTCACAAATCTGAGTTTAATCCTGGGTCCAAACTGTAAGGGCATGGTGAGCAAAAAAACAATGGATTTAGGGCCAGAACTTTGTACTGGGTGTGAATGTTTGACATTGTCTAGCATTCCATCCATCAATAGTTCTTTTAACATTTGTCACACCGAGTGCGACAGGTACGCCCAGACGTGGGTCGCGTACTCACAATAATTAAATAGAGACCTCTGTTAGTTCTCTGCATGTGATTTCCAACCTGGACGAAGTTCTTATCAACCATGAGTATATCCCTCAGTTTATTTAAAATCTCGTTTCACATTCCTATCAAGATCTTTGAAGTGTTTTCTTTAAAAAGAAGAGTTACTAAGATTCACAAGCTAACTGTTTTGCAGTCTTTGGGGTTACAGTCTGTCAGTGCAGTATCAAATGCTTTTTTTTTCATAACACATTTTATTGGGTTTTAGCCATTTATAAGCGACCAATACTCGGAAAGTGACAATCAGACCTTTGTGGGGGACTTTAATCTCCATTGGGGCTCACCGCAAGACTCCTCTGCGAGCTCGCTTGCCACCTTCCTCTCTGCAAACGACCTTATACATCACTGCACACAGTCAACACACTCTAAGGGCTCAATCCTGGACCTTGTTATCTCCAAAGCAGACAGGCTTTCTATCACTACCCCTATTCATGTTGACTGGTCTGACTACCTCCTCATCCCATTCTCTCTTCACCTTTCACACTCTATAACTCTTGGCCAACCTAAGAGGGCTACCTCTTGGTTCTGTGATGTTAAAAATATTGACATTGGTTCCTTCTGTGAATCATCCTTGTTATCACTTCCAAAGCTAGACCCGAACCTAGATGTTGACGTACTCCCCTCCCAATGCCTCAGTCCTTGCAGTCGAAATCAAGAAGGTCGCTCCTCTCCAAAGCAAAAAGGTTAGGCCCACTCATTCAGCACCTTGGTACAACAAATCCCTCTATGAAGAAAGGAAGCAGCTAAGATACCTGGAGAAACAATGGAGGCAAGCGCCCTCCACCGATAACTGCCACGCTTCGTTGTGCAAGATCCAAATACCATAAGAACATCTTCCTTGGGAAAGCGTCGCACTTCAGAACCCTACTTGACTCTGCCAAAAATAGACCCAAAAAACTATTCGATCTCATCAAGATTCCTAACCACTCTCCCCCAACCTCCAAGCTGGAGGACTCTACCAAAGAAAGCAACAGACTTTGCTCTATTCTTTGACGAAAAAGTGAAATCCCTTGTGGCTCAGGTAGCTCACCCTACCCCTCCTGAGGAGCGCAAATCCTTAGCCGTTTGGCAGAACTTTGACATCATCTCTGAAGATGCCCTCCTCAAATGCATCCTCGAAACAAAGCCCTCCAACCACTCTCTTGACCCCATCCCTAGTGCCATTGCTATCGACTTCTATTCCCATTCACTGTCCTATTGGACCACTCTGGTCAACCTTTCCCTCTGCCAAGGCGCCCTTCCTGTCTCCTTCAAAACAGGGCAGGTCACCCCTCTGCTTAAAAAACCCTCTGCTGATGCGAATGACCTCAATAACTACCGCCCCATCACTAACCTTCCCTTTCTTGCGAAGATCACAGAAAGATGTGTAGCGAAACAACTCTCTCGTTATATCAGGGACAATGATCTTCTTGACAAATATCAGTCCGGCTTCATCCAAAACTGCAGCACTGAAACAGCCCTACTGCAAGTGATTGATGACGCGCTGAGGATACTCGACTCGGGGGGTGGGGGGGGTCCTGTCTCCTTATTCTCCTTGACCTCTCTGCAGCCTTTGACACTGTCAACAACGACACTCTCCTCAACACTCTGCAACAGAGAATGGGCATGGAGTGTAATGTGCTTAAATGGTTTGCTTCCTTCCTCTCAGATAGATCCCAAATGATCAAAATAGCGAATAGCCTTTCATCTCCTCTGGCGGTAGGTCAAGGGGTTCCTCAAGGCTCTATACTTGCACCAACTTTGTTCAACCTCTACCTAGAACCCTTGGGAAATCTCCTAAGTAAATCTGGGATCAACTATCACCTCTACGTAGATGACACTCAAATCTACCTCAAAGTTGCCTCCACCCACGATCTCACTATCCTTAGCTCAACTCTCGACGCCATTCAAAACTGGATGTCAACTCATCAACTGATTCTGAATCCCTCCAAAACTGAATTCCTCCTCCTCTCCTCCTCACTTGCCCCTCCCCCGGTTCAATCTTGGATGGATCAGACGAATCTACTCAACAATAAGCATATCATTGTTGAAAGCGCAAAATCCCTTGTTGTCTTACTCGACAAGCATCTCAATCTAATCCCTCACATCAATTCCATTGCAAAGTCTGCACGATACCAACAGCGACTTCTCTGGGGAATTTGTCGCTTTTTTCCTGAGCATGACCTTAAAACACTAGTGCAATCGCTGGTCCTCTCCAGACTGGACTACTGCAATTCTCTTCTTACTGGCCTCCCCAAATCCCACCTATCCCCCCTGAAATCGGTCCTACACTCAGCAGCCTGTTTCATCTATGGGGCTAAAAGAAGCGACCACATCACACCGCTGCTATCCTCCCTGCGTTGGCTTCCCATTGAGGCTAGAGCTATCTACAAGACTGCCTGTATCACCCACAAAGCCTTGCACTCCTCCTCTCCTCGCTACCTGTCGAATAAACTGAAACTCTCTGGAGGCTCTAGACCATCTCGGAATGCGGAAAATCTTCTGCTTGAACCCCCCACTTTCAAGAAGGAAAGATCAATGGCCCAATCCTTTTCAGGCAACGCAGTGAGAATCTGGAACTCACTCCCGCCTCAGCTCCGGACTACCTCCTCCTCTCAGGCCTTCAAACGGGACCTTAAAGTTCTCCTCCTCCAAAGACACCTCCAAGTCTGACTCACACCCTTGCCTTCGTTTGAAGGAAGACCTCCCATTACTGGAAAGTCTTTTAGCCAGGATTATGGTCTTCCTCCCCAGTGTGTTCTGGTAGTTTAAATGTTTAGTAATATCCCAATACCTGTGTATGGTACCCTTTTGGAACTTGCACACGTCACTTTTGTTTTGTAACACACTGTTTGCTACCTCACACATTTTGTTTGTTTTAGATACTTGCACAAGTGCCTCCATTGCCTACGTAACGTTTGTTCTTGTGATGGAGTGTCGGCCTTTTATTGCAGTATTATACTTCGACTTGTATTTTGTAAATTTTTGTAACCTGCACCCATTTCACTGTTTTCTCCTGTAATGCACCGATTGCTACCTCATGTATTTTGGTTGCTCACTAATGTCACTTTTGATCCATGTAGCTTATAGTTTGCATTTTGTATTTTGTTCCTGTATATCATTATTGGTCCTTCTGTGAAGCGCTCTGACACCTTCGGGTAAAGTCCGCGCTATATAAAATTGCATAAATAAATAAATATCAAATGGTTTTTTTTCATAACACATTTTATTGGGTTTTAGCCATATATAAGGGCCAAGCCGGCCCACATACATGTACTGGACACAGAAATGTAAAATCCCATGAACAACTAGAACACAAGAACATGCAGTGTGTCCCCAACCACGCCCCCTCCCCAAATCGTTAGTAATATCCCTATTCAGATGTAACCTTAGAACTTATCTCAGTTTCCTGTGTTGCGTTTCCATAGTTTTGTGTTTCTGCATCTTGTTGATATTCCATTGTGTGGACCGGGGCCAGTACTATACCCCTGTAATCTGCCTATCAATGTGATATCTTTTGATGTTTTTGTGTGCATCCCCTAGCCTGGAACCCCACCACCTCTAGTCCCATACAGTGGTCCGTCCCTCTTTTCTATGCTCCCAGTGATGGTGGTGTGACTGCTTTCCAATACCTGGCAATGTCCCACTTCGCCAGTGTAAGTCCCAAATATAACACATGTCGTTTGTAGCAGTTCCCGCATATCCCCTCCATGCTATGAAGAAGGAATCGTTTCGGGTCCAGTGGAATATCCCATGCACAAATCTCCCCAATCAGGAAGTTACACCTCACCAAAAGCGTGTTAATGCTGCACAGCTCCATAAAGTATGGAGGAAGGTACCCTCCTCTGCCTCACAATGAACACATATGGGAGAACTAATTAGTCCTATGCACCATAGGAGGCTCCTAGTATAAGCTCTGTGCCAATAATTTAGTTGGATATACGGAGCCGGGAAGATATTGCCACTATACAGGGGGGCTTCTTGAGCTTCCGTCCAGTCGTCGTCTGTTTCCAATCCCGTCCCCCCCATGCCACATAAAGAGGCCAGCAGCATAGTGGAGCTTTTCATTACGAGGGGATACATTTTTGTGATCTTGTGGGTATCAAGATCTTCCATTAACAATTTGCCTTCTAGCAGGCTAAACTCTAGCAGGTATTGGAGGTCTTGCAGATAAGGGGATATGGTGTGCCACAGCTATAGGTATTTGTAGAACTGGCTATTGTGCAACTGGTAATCCGTTTGCACCTTTTGAAATAATTTGAGCACTGTGCCACACATGATGTCCCCTAGCGTAGAGATGCTTCTGGCGTCCCACGTTTGAAACCCTCTCAGCTGGGCCACCTCTCTGGGGAAAAAGGCCCTGCCATAACGGTGACCCTTGCATCAGTCTCCCTCACCACCCCTACCTTCAGAAGGACCGTCTTTGTGTTTCACTACAGTGGTTGCAGAGGGAAGAAGTCTCACTGTACAAATAAGTTTGGCCCCAGGCTTGCCACACCTCATTGTGCAGCTTCCAATCCTGTTTACACACTCTTCTCAATGTTGCCACTTCAAAATGGGTACTGCGATGGTTCAGTATTCATAAAGCAGATCTAAGTGCTATAACTGACTTGACCTGCGGTAACCATGAGCTTCCTCGTGAGTTAGAGGCAGCTACTCACTTAAAACCCTAACATCTGTCTCTCGGTAATCAGCCCTGGCAAAAATGTCAACACCACCCCACGCTGCAGAAAGCCACAAACAGAATCTTAACGTGGGGGCATGTTTGGTTCATGGATGCCCCCTGCTTTGAAAGCAGCGCGCTAGCCTGCAGATCAGCAGGAAAATGCAGAGTGGTACAATGGCCAGTTGGTTTTAACCCCTTCGCTGCGGCGGCAAGTCCGCCGCAGCGCTAGGGGGGAGTTGGGGGCCGAGCGGCGCTCACATGCTTGTGATGGAACCGCTCCGTCACGAGCCTCGGTTGAGCTGTGCTCCTGACGGAGCGGTTCCATCATGGCCCCGCCCGCTCAATAGAACGCGCCGAGCGGGCCATGACGGAACCGCTCCGTCATGAGCACAGCTCAACCGAGGCTCGTGACGGAGCGGTTCCATCACGAGCATGGAAGCGGCGAAAAAGAAACCGATCAATTTGGCATAAAATGCTGTAGAAGCAACTAGAGGAAGACTCACTCCAGAGTGCCTTTGCATTGTATTCCTTGGAAAAGTTTGTGTAGGAAATAATAAGGGGTAGTAGCCCTCGTTTAACCATGGCCTTCCTAGGCTCAGGCCATACGACTGAAGTTATCCATGCGAGGACATTTGAGAGGCCAGGTTTATGGAGGACCACTTGTGTTTTACTCTGAGTATGGTGACCTACTCTGTGTTGCCTAGAGCTGGTATGAGAGAAGGTTTGCCATTGCAGTGCATAACTGTTTGATAAAAGTATGCATTTCTCTATAAAGTAAATATCTTTTTGTGCTGGCTAAATGCAGAGAGAGAGACCTTGCCGTGTAACCCTCTACTGATATATGATGCAATTCTTAGTGGTTGACCAATTGAACTGCAGTGAACCCAGAGTCTTGTTGCAGCCTAATAAGTTACCAACAACAGGATGAAAAAAGTCATTGCTTACTCATTAGCAGCAAACATGACGACAACAACAGGCATGGCTGATTACTTTTACATGCACAGAACGGAGATTGCAATAGAAACGCCCCCTTCCTTGAATTGAAGAGCATTGAGAAATCACTGCGCATCAACTAACTTTAACGTTTTAAACAAAATAAATGTTAAAAATTGACTGAACTAACATAAGAGGACACAACCGGCCCATTATCCGGTTTTGAGGGGAATATCCGGTCCTGGTTCTTATTTTGTATTTTGGTTCGTATTTACAGTCTAAAATTTCGAATGGGAAAAGCTAAAGTGTAAACAGACACAGATACAAAATATTACTGCATGCACTCATAGCTGAGAATGGGCAACTTAATATGTCTGGACTGGGTGAGATAATTTTTTGTAATGTTTTTTTTGAATTTGTCAATAAAAAAAACATTTTTTTTTAAAAAGGTGAGATATACATAACTGACCTGGGCTCACTTAAGTCCCTGAAGTGAGTTAGCTACTCAGACCCGAAGTAAGACAATTTGAGATTAGATCTCTGGGTGGCAAATCCATTATATGTTTATCTGAGATGGGTAATTGACAGTAGCTCACTCTTTGACCTTCCGACGAGCAGCAAAGAGGCTGGAGCATAGACCTAGCACTCCGTCCACCAAGAACCAGATTTCCTACGTTGAGCCCATCACATAGTGTAAAGTAATATGAATTAGAAAATATACTGAGAACAAGTATCACTATTCAATTACTAACCAGGACACAAACGTGACACCCAAAGCTGAAGCCTAAAATTGACAGCCTAAAAAAGCCGATGGGGTACAGCTATCCACTTCCCAAGACATGCCACAAAGATGTCCACGGTAGCATGAGTTCATGCAATGGTAGCACTCTTTGGAAGGAGCACAGTGGCGAGACAAAACATATGATCCAATTGATTACTTAGTTTCTGCCAGGGACACAATCTCCTTGAAACGCAAATGCAATACTTTGCCCCCGCTAAAACATAAACTTGTATCGGCCTTATATCGAGTTTTGAGTCCAGATTTGGGCTGTCTCCTCTAGAGTAATCTTTCGAGTTTTGAACATTTCATGTAATGTATTGTGCCCAGTTCAGGAGGCTACATCTAGAGGGTTGTGTCTTGTTCTGGATGTCTCATTGGGAGTTTTCTGTCAAGTTCTCATGGCCACATCTGTGGTTCTTTGTTCTACTTTGGGAGCCACGTGTGGACTTATTTGTGCTATCCTGTCAGCTACGTTCCGCTATTAAGTACTATCATTTTACCTAAGCTATGGCTAGAGTACTGTGTGCCCTTCTACATACCTTTCCTTGCTAATTGCTGATACTTTCAGAGGTAGAGGGCAGCGTTCATTTTTGTTGTCTTTGTTAGTTACTGAGTTGAATATTGTGCATATATATTTTTCGCCCATAGTTTGCAAACTAAACTATTATATAGCATGATGTTTTGTTTTATCCAGTTTCCCAAAATTCCAGAATAAGACTGTATGGAATTAATTCTGTCAACAGAAGGGAATTGAATTTAAATTGAATTTAAAATATTTATAGAGCGCAACATTCACCTGGTGGGTTCTTGGCGCTGTGAAGGGAGGGTACCAGAGGAGAAAGATGACAACCACAACCTCAAGAGAGTGGAAGCAGTTTTACAGAGAGAAAGCCTGTTGAAAAAGAAAAGTCTTAAGGTCTTTCCGGAAGGGAAGATAATGCGTGGCTAATCTTAGATGGTCGGGGAGAGAGTTCCAAAAGGTGGGTGCCAAGGTAGAAAAATTGGCCCCTCTCCACTTTTTGCGCTTATAGCGAGGGACCAGCAGGAATGACTGTGACGAGGAGCGCAGCTCTCTGGTGGGGGTGTACTCCCTGATCAAGGAAGAGATGAAGGTGGGAAGATGTATTAATTTTACAATTTGAAATTGAGTTGCAAAAGAGCGCAGTATTGAATTTACTTGAGTGCTTGTGTGAGTAGGCCATGTCATGTTTCCAGCTTGTTAGACTGTCACAGCATCCTTACATTACTACATTGTTTTTAAAATTTAGGATGAGGTAGAAAGGCAATTAATTCACTTTCGTACGATCTTTTACAGCATAGCCTTTTTATTTATTAAAAAAAACAGGAGTGTTGACATTGTCTTTTAAGGAAAATTACAAATATCATTTTCGAAATCTAGACAAACAGGATTTTATGGCTTATTAGAAATGACGCTGTAATTACATTTGATTAAATAATTTCAGATCTCGAAACAAAAATGCTAAATATTCAAATCCAAAGAGATTTTCAAACAATTGTTTAGACCTTTTTTTATCTCTTTAAAAATGTGATTTTTATTAGGTCTCGCCTGTCGATGCGCATGCGCATCGAGCTTGCGAGACTATGGGGGCTTAACCACTCTTTAACTAACTTGCAAGGAATCGTGGCGATTCCTTGCAGTGCCCGTGACTTTTAAGCTCAATGCGCATGCGCATTGAGCTTAAAAGCGCGTGCACATCAGTTCCCTCATCCGCACGTCGCATTTCTCCTCCCCCCTCGCCCCCTCCCCTGCCCGCCGTGTCGCATTTCTCCTCCCCCCTCCCCTTATCTGCCTTCCCTCCGTCTTGTTTGTGTGGCATTTCTCCTCCCCCTCGCCCCCTCCCCTGCCCGCCGTGTCGCATTTCTCCTCCCCCCTCCCCTTATCTTCCTTCCCTCCGTCTTGTTAACAGTTTGATACCATAACACGGATTCATTTCGCCACGCAGCTTGCATGATTGCAAACGGCCATTCTTTCAATGTGGTAAAAAAAGTAAACATATTTTTTCTCTTTTCTGTTGCTGGTTAAAGGTTTAAAACAAATCGTATGACGTGTTCCCAAAATGAAATAAAAAATAAAAAAACACCCACACTAAAAGCCTCTCTTATTTGTGCACTAGTGAATGCTAGAATCCCCCCTTGTTCCTGCATACATGTGGCAATCTGATCCCCCTCCCCCAGCCGATCTGCTCTCTCCAAGCATTGACAGCCTACAGACGGGTCAGGCCAGACGATCACTAAGAGGGTGGAGAATCCCGGACCGAACTAGTTTCAATTTACAGAGCAAACAACTTTTTTTTTTACGGCAATTGCTTTGCCAGAGGCTGTTGCCCATTATTTAATAAATCCATTAGATTTTTCCAACACTCTTAGCAATATCTAGGTGAACTTGCACGTTATCGCTTCAGCAAATTGCTCATGAAAATCAATAAAACGACTTGTAAATAAATATACATTAGTGCATGTTTTTTGGGGCAAATAAAACCGCGCCATGTCGACAGCAGCGTCTGTCTTCAGCACTGAGGGCCATGCTGTTAGTACACGTACTGAGTATCCCCTGAGAATAAACCTCACTTCCTGTAATGGACAATGTTATTTTGCACTGAGACTGCAGATGGCTTGTTGGTGAGGGAAAGAGGGTTTGCTTTCACTTTACATGAACCTGTGTGTGTAAAGCCGGCCTAGGCATTAATAAACCATCACGTGCCCCATCTATACCCAGGACCACTGGAATTATGCGATTTTGAAGCTGTGGCAGTTCCCGCGTTACTTTGGGCTTGCCGTATTTACCACATAATCGGTCATCTGCTATCTAATGCTGCGATTTCAGACAAAAAGTGTGGATCAAAAGTAACAAAAAAAAGTTGCAACACCCTCACTCACCCTCACTCACCCTCACCCTCACTCACCCTCACTCACCCTCACCCTCACTCACCCTCACCCACCCTCACCCTCACCCACCCTCAACCCCTCATCCTCACTCACCCTCACCCTCACTCACCCTCAACCCCTCACCCTCACTCACCCTCAACCCCTCACCCTCACCCTCACTCACCCTCACCCACCCTCACTCACCCTCACTCACCCTCAACCCCTCACCCTCACCCTCACTCACCCTCAACCCCTCACCCTCACTCACCCTCAACCCCTCACCCTCACTCACCCTCACCCTCACTCACCCTCACTCACCCTCACTCACCCTCACTCACCCTCACTCGCCCTCACTCGCCCTCACTCACTCGCCCTCACTCGCCCTCACTCGCCCTCACTCGCCCTCACTCGCCCTCACTCGCCCTCACTCGCCCTCACTCGCCCTCACTCGCCCTCACTCGCCCTCACTCTCCCTCACTCGCCCTCACTCTCCCTCACTCGCCCTCACTCTCCCTCACTCTCCCTCACTCGCCCTCACTCTCCCTCACTCGCCCTCACCCTCACTCTCACTCGCCCTCACTCGCCCTCACCCTCACTCTCACTCTCACTCTCACTCTCACTCACCCTCAACCCCTCACCCTCACTCACCCTCACCCTCACTCACCCTCACTTGCCCTCACTCGCCCTCACTCGCCCTCACTCGCCCTCACTCACCCTCACTCACCCTCACTCACCCTCACTCTCACTCTCACTCACCCTCAACCCCTCACCCTCACTCACCCTCACCCTCACTCACCCTCACTCACCCTCACTCACCCTCACTCACCCTTAACCCCTCACCCTCACCCACCCTCACCCTCACTCACCCTCAACCCCTCACCCTCACTCACCCTCAACCCCTCACCCTCACTCACCCTCAACCCCTCACCCTCAACCCCTCACTCACCCTCACTCACCCTCACTCACCCTCACACACCCTCAACCCCTCAGCCTCACCCTCACTCACCCTCACTCACCCTCACCCTCACTCACCCTCACCCTCACTCACCCTCAACCCCTCACCCTCACTCACCCTCACTCACCCTCACCCTCACTCACCCTCACCCTCACTCACCCTCACCCTCACTCACCCTCAACCCCTCACACTCACCCTCAACCCCTCACCCTCACTCACCCTCAACCCCTCACCCTCACTCACCCTCACCCTCACTCACCCTCAACCCCTCACCCTCACTCACCCTCAACCCCTCACCCTCACTCACCCTCAACCCCTCACCCTCGACCCCTCCCCCTCAACCCCTCACCCTCAACCCCTCACCCTCACCCTCACCCCCTCACCCACTCACCCTCAACCCCTCACCCTCACTCACCCTCAACCCCTCACCCTCACTCACCCTCAACCCCTCACCCTCACAACACATATTGTGTTACAATAGGTGTCAAATTTGCGAAATATAAAACTATTGGCATTGTAAATAACAAAGCTATTAATTCGCTATTTTCAAAACAAGCACATAAATAAAAAATGTGTCCTTTACAATACCAATAGCTCAAACTTTCCTAATGCGAGACCTATTGCATTGCTGTGCTTCTCTCCCCTGCTGCACTCTCCTGCTCTCTAGAGATGTGGCCTAACGACCAGAGCTGCCATCTAAGTCACGTAAATACAAAACATGTTGCATTCCAAATGCTATAGGTGTCACATTCACGAAAGTTATAACTATTGGCATTGTAAATGACAAAGCCATCAATTTAGCAATTTTAAAAACCAACAAATAAATAAAATGTCATTTACAAGACCAATAACTCCAACTTTCTAATGCGAGACCTATTGCATTTCCAATGCTTGTTCTATATATATTGGCTTCTATAGATGTCGTCATCTAGGACATGACTTTGAATGCATTTATAATATAAATATCATTAATGACAATATATTTGATTACATATGCTACAAATGGGACACAATAACATTGCAAAGACAAAAAAAACAAAAAATGGCGAAATGCTTGAATTGATCTAGGCCACCTGACATCACTGTAGCCATCCCAGACGGCTACAAGATCACCCACAGAATCCGCACCAACTGAGTGGGAGGAGGAATGGCCATCATCCAAAAGAATAGCATCAGGGTCTCGACTAGCATCGACGACGCGCTCAGCACCGCCGAACACATGCACTTCCAGATCCACACAGACCCAAACTCCACCCTCAGAGGTACCCTTGTCTACTGACCCCCCAGACCCCGTCCCCAGTTCAGCAACTCCATCGCTGGCTTCATCAGCACTCACGCCCTGACCTCCACCGACTACATCCTCCTCGGAGACCTGAACTTTCACCTTGACAACAACAACTACAACAACTCCACAACCCTGATCGATTACCTCGCCAATCTCGGATTGAAGCAACTTGTCACAACGCCCACCCACTCCGCCGACCCAGTCTTCTCCTCAAGGCTGCATGCGTTAGCCACACCACCGAACTCCTCTGGACCAACCACCGCTGCATCCACTTCGCCTTCCAGTAACCCACCACACACCACCGCACCCAACAGATTCCCCGCCGCTGGAGAAAAATCACCTAAGTCCAACTCCATGCAAACCTCGCTCTCGGCCCACCCACCGAACCCTCCAACACAGACGATGCTGCCCACAGCCTCAGATGCTTGATCGAGGACTGCGCCAACACCCTCGTCCACTGAAGAACCCCCCCCCCCACACACACACAGAGACACCAGCAAGAGGGCCAGCTGGTTCACCCCAGAACTCCTTGTCTCCAAGCAAGCCTACCGGAAAGTAGAGAAGGAATGGCACAGTGAACAAACTCCGGACAGCCACGCCAGCACACAACGGCGCCATCCGCAACCACCACCACCACCACCTCATCAGGGCGGCCAAGAGGATCTCCTTCAAAGAATGCCTCGACAACAATGCCCACAATAGCAAGGAGCTCTCTAATATCGTGAAGGAAATCTCTAACCCCAGCTCCAACACCAACGACAAACCGCCGGCGCAATCCCTGTGCGACTCCCTCACCACCTTTTTCCACCACAAGATAGCAGACATCCACGACAGCTTTAACACCCAGACAGCCCCAACAGACAAGTACACAACAGACCCTCCACACACAATCGACCGCGACCCCCTGCTAGCCTGGGTCAGCGTGAGCGTCGATGACACCATTAAGACCATGAGAACAATCCACTCCGGCTCTCCGTCAGACCCATTCCAGCACCATGTCTTCAACAAAGCAAGCAGCTCCATCGCACCCCACCTGCACAACGTCATCAATCCCTCCCTCGAGACCGCGACCTTCCCAAAGAGCTGGAAACACGCTAAGATATACGCCCTACTCAAAAAACCTAAGGCAGAACTTCTGGCCCATCTCTCTGCTCCCCTTCCCGGCCAAGGTCATTGAGAAAATAGTCAACAGACAGCTAACCCGGTACCTCAAAGAAAGCAGAATCCTGGACCCTTCCCATTTAGGGTTCCGCAGCAACCAGAGCACCGAGACTGCCCTCATCACCGCCACTGACGACATCAGGACCCTGCTGGACAACAGTGAGACCGCAGCACTCCTCCTCCTAGACCTCTCCGCCACCGCACGCCTCCACGCTGCAGGGATCCGAGACAAGGCTCTGGAATGGACCACCTCCTTCCTCTCCGGTGGAACCCAGAGCATCCGCCTCCCCCATTCCGTTCCAAAGCCTCCGAGATCATATGTGGCGTACCCCAGGGATCCTCCCTCAGCCCGACACTGTTCAATGTTTACATGGCCCCCCTCGCACACGTCGCTCTAACGCACGACCTCAACATAATCTCCTACGCCGACGACACTTAACTGATCCTCTCCCTCACCAAGAACCCATCACCGCCAAAGCCAACCTCCACAAAGGAATGAAGGCCGTCACCGAATGAATGAAGAACAGCCGTCTGAAGCTGAACTTTGACAAGACTGAAGTGCTCATCCTCGGCTCCAACCCTTCAGCCTGGGATGACTCCTGGTGGCCGACGGCACTGGGGGCAGCCCCGACACCCACCGACCATGCACACAACCTGGGAATCATCCTTGACTCAATGCTTTCAATAACCAAGCAAGTCAACGCCGTCTCCGCCTCCTGCTTTAACACCCTCCACATGCTCCGCTAGATCTAAAGATGGACCCCGGCAGATACAAGAAAGACAGTCACCCAGGCCCTCATCAGCAGCAGACTTGACTACGGAAATGCCCGCTATGCGGGAGCCCCGACCAAGCTCATCAAACGACTATAAGGCATCCAAAACGCCTCAGCACGTCTAATCCTCGATGTACCACGACACAGCGACATCACCCCCCACTTGAGAAACCTGCACTGGCTCCCCGTCAAGAAGAGGATATCCTTCAACTCCTCATCCACGCACACAAAGCACTTCACAAGACCGTCCCAGCCTACCTCAACAGACGGCTCTCCTTCGACATCCCCAACCGCCAGCTAGGCTACGCTGACCTCTCACTTGCCACCGTCCCGCGCATCCGAAGAACAAGCACCGGCGGGAGATCCTTCTCCCACCTCGCCGCCAAGACATGGAACACCCTCCCTCAGAGCCTACGACAGACCCAAGACCTGCTGACCTTCAGGAGGATACTCAAGAACTGGCTGTTCGATCAGTAGCGCCCCCACCCCCTCCCCAGCGCCTTGAGACCCTCGCAGGTATGTAGTGCGCTTTACAAATGATTGATTGGTAATTAATTACTTGAGCCTTATTCCAGTCCATTGAGCTATTTTTTCCCAGCATGCCTCTCTTGAGCGAGCCTTAATGCAAATCAGCCTTGGTCCTGCTCCAATAAGAGCTGTCCAGCCAATCTGCCATGCCAGATCTTCTCCAGAAACACAGGTAACTCCATGCTCTTTTTGCCTTTTTTGGTCTCGTTATTAAGGTGCAATGGTATTGTGAGGAAGTGAACCAGCCTCTGCATATCTGTTGCACTCAGTGTTTACGTTAGAAAAAAATAACAAGACTGTTCTGCGTTTGATTGTGTCCCCGTTCAGATGGCTTGGCAGTTTGAACTAGACTGTTCTATTGAAGCAGGACTAAGAATGATTTAAAAATGGCTAGCCTCTGTCTGAGGTTGCACAGTGGGCAAAAAATGGTGTGGTGGAATGAGGACGCTAGTAATTACCAGCAACTATCAAGCACTCCACCCATCACTTTTTGTTTTTAACATGTGCATTGTTGTCTCGTCTCATCTGGAATACTGGGTCAAGTGCTGAAAGCCTTATCTGAAATGTATCAGGTCCTCCATGCATCATCTGGAGTGTTGCTACTGCAGCAGGGCACATACCTAGTGTAGTAGATCAAGTTTTGGAGAGATGCCTGGTTTAGGAGACTTCTTCTGGCGTGTTGTGTACCACGCAGGAGACATCATCTGGTGTGCTGAGTCTGGTTCTTGTGTAATGGTCCATTTATGGAGGCCACTTCTGGAGTCATGTCCATCTCTGGGAGGATGAGGGTTCCTCTAGAGGTTACTGTCTGGTTATATACTCCTTATCAGGAGGACTGAAAACATTACGAGAAGCTATATCTGGGATATTTGGACCCTGAATGCAAGTAATGAATTCCGTGAAGAGATTCAGTGAGGCATAATAACTGCGTGGACTTAAATTTACTGGATAGAATTCTGCAGGGAATTCTCCATCCTAGAGAGAGCAGTGGTTGAACATGTGCCATTATTATTGAGTGGGCACGGGTGGAATTGTCCTGGCAGGGGGTGTATTCCATGCTCCCCACATACTTTGGCAGAGTGTCAGGCGGGGCCAAGGAATGGTTCTGGTTGCAAAGCAGACCTTTCCCGATGTGATTTTAGCGGATGGATTTTCGTGCAAGTAAATTCTGGTTCGGTGTTATTGCTCCAGGAAAATGTTTTTTGTTGTTGAATCGTCACTTGCAGTATTGTTTAGTACCTGGTGCCACGTCTGGAACATATCCATTATTATTTAGTTGGAGTTTTATAAAGCTTGGACGAGGACCATAATAATAAAAGGGAGCGTTGTATGCGATTAAAGACACTTTCTCCACGCATGCAGATGAAGTAATTTTGAGGTGCATGCAAGAAACCATCTTGTGAGAGATCGATATCACTGAGAAGTACACTGGTATAAATCCAGCATAAGATGTAACTCTGAAGTTCTAAAGTCTTCTTAAAAATCAATCACCCATGTAATTCGAATCAGAAGATTTAAAAAGAAGCCAGGAATGGTACTAGACTGCACAGTATGGTTTATTACTGTGTACATTAGGTCTGTGCATCAGGTGATGGCATTTGAATTAAGTTACAAACTATGGATTTATTGACTTTTTATTTTATTTTTTGAAGGTGGCAATCCAAATGCCACTTCCTCCTCCAACTATGACCTCCAAAAATATTAAAGTGTACCTTCTTTGGTATTAACATATTGGCAAGTAAAGATGTAGGCAATACTTTAATGGAAATGTGGGACGAGTACTCCCTGTCACCGATTACCTCTTTGAAACTGAGATGTTTATTTTTATTTATTTTATTTATACGTTTTATAGAGCGCGAACTTGACCCGTTAGGGTATCATAGAGCTTTACAGGAAAATATAGCAATAAACAGAACAGGTTTAACATCAATCAGTTATGGATCGAGTAGTAGGGGACAAGGTGCAGGATGCATGAGGGAGATAAGGCATTGTATTTACAGGTTACATATCCAAAAACTCATGACACGATAACATATTACAGATTACATTTACCAATGTTCAAGACAAGGCTCCGTGTTTCTGGTGGTGTAGCTAGATAATCCGAAGGGAGGCAATAGACTGCCATAGATCAGGGCCATAGTGATGGTGGAGGCCAGCTTAATGTTGTTTAACCTCTTCGCTGCTCATGACGAGCTCAGCTCGTCATGAGGCACGGTTGAGCTGGTCATGAACAATGAGATATTCAATTTTTCAGCACAGGAGGAAAATGCCTCTAGCAGCCAAGGTGTTAAAGTCATTGTTGAGATATTGATCAGTGTTTTGACTTGTAAAGGACTTAAATACAGAGCTGATAGGGATCCCTTTCAGAGTCCAATTTAATTCCTTTGTACCTGAGAAACAGAGAACCAGCCTCATTGAAAGCCATGACCTTGGGTTTAGGCTGCCCACCTTACTTTGGTTCAGTACTTACTTTAAGGAATGCTTTTCCCCGCCCTGCACCTCCCAGCCACAATGTAGCAGTAGGAGTCCTAGGAGAGGCCCACTCTTCCCTGGGACTCACAGCGCTGGATCATGGCTACAATGATGCTTAGTAAGTGGTAGCCTATTTTCTGGGCTGAGCACCCATTATCCAGAATTCAACTTCATCATGTAGTAATCTGCAAACAATTAGTTATCAAGTAAGGAAATCGAGCATTTCTTTGAAAACGGAAACTAGCTTTTCCATCCATTGTGGCTAATGTAATCCACTTAATACCGCCTTAAAATAGATTGACTTATTTTCATTTGGGCATTTACCTTTATATCTATGTTACTGATATCCATACTGTAACTTCAGCAGTGCCAAAGAAGATTAATAGTCCTGTGACGTCACCTTCTGTGATGCCACATCTCATGCGAACTAGAAGGTAGAGGGGCCTCACATCCTCCCTTTAAACCAGGGCCCCAAAGTGCAAGGAACGGACGTTAATAGTGTGTCCGGTAGAAGGGACCTAAAAAAAATTGGCTAAAGCCCTAACATCCTTTTCTTGTACTGTTAGAAGACATAACGCTCAGCCACAAACATTTTGATGGGCGTTTTTTGACTCACGTAACGAAGACACACTTTATTTAATGTGATTTTATATAGCGCGAACATTACCCGAGGGTGTCAGAGCGCTTTACAAAAGAACCAGTTGCAATACATAAGGATTTAGGATTACATAAATTACATAAAAGATACAAACAGAAAAAATTGCAAATGTACAAGTTGTAAAGTCACTCAAGGAAGAGCTACAAATGGATAAACTCTAAGAATCACATAGGAATGGTATTGAGTAAAAGGTCTACTACATATACTAGTGGTTGGAGTTATCTATATAGATATATCTATATATATATGTATATGTGTATATATATATATATATATATATATATATATATATATATATATATATATATATATATATATATATATATATATATATATATACACACAAATAGATTTTCTCAGGATTTCATTGTACCAGCGATTAGGCTTGAACCTCCTCGGGCTACCAAAAGTATTATCCGAAGTGTTATATATGCAAGTATTCAGAAACGGACACCAAAAATGTAAACTTTCCCCTAAACAATCCTCTTTCAGGACAGTTTGTTACCCTATCTTCCGTATGTCTGTGTCCCTGCCCTTGTTGCCCCTCTTTTGTTTGCATTGGTTACAAGCAGTGACGCGTTTCGAGTTGCTATTCCAAAGTGGGAGAGGCCTACAGTTCGACTGGCACCTAGGTGGTCGGCGGGCGATAGGCGTGTCGTCACGGTAGCATTCCTGCAGCACGCTGTCTGAGGGAGGGGCTTTTACTCTGATTGACACATGTGGAAGGGAGCTCGGGTCTGAGCGTCAACGAGCAATATGCGGTCAATGGCCAGTCCCTTGACTGTACGTCGCATTATGAGGGAATACATTTTGTGTGTGAACCAAATTTAACGGGCTTTGGAGCTACGGTGGACAACGCGGGTGGAGCCTATATGTTGACTGACGCTTCTCAGGATGGGTTGGGCAGGGGGTCTGGCTTGTGAGTGACATATTCAGAGGATGTGGGCGGGACTTGCGAAGGACCTTCTTGCAAAATGTGAGCACAGCCGCATACTGACAGCAGACGCTAAAGAGGCGTGGCTCCGAGAGACACGTTCCACTGGGGGGAGGTCACTGAGCTTAGCCTGCTCTATGACCGTCCTCCCCTTCCTACAGGATGTAGGCGGGCCCTCTGGCAGACACTCCCCGGGGCGGCACAGGCTGGGTTGAGTTGGTGACGCAGGGAGGCGTAACCTTGCCCAGCCTTCTATAAATACAGCTGGCGCGCGGGATCTGTCAGTGAATGGCGGCGGTGTTCGCGGCTCTGTTTTTATCTTTTTAGACTCGCTCGGTGACGGAGGCCTCGAGCTCGGCGATTTCCCGCCCGAGCATCCCGATTTTTACCCCCCCCCCTTGTTTTAGTCTGTTCACAGCAGCGGGTTGTGCGCAGGCGCGGAGGAGGAATCTCGCGGTCAACTCAGTGGTTCGTCCAGTTAAGGAGCGGAGGAGAAGTAGTGCGGCCTTATAGGCTTTGGTGAGTACTTGCGCGCCGTAATTTTGCTCTTCGTCTCTGCTCCTTTTGTATCCCGTGCATGCCCCTCCTTTCCCACCAAGTTTCGGTTGTATTTATTTTTCGACTCAACTTCGTATCCTTCCGCGCTTTTAAGTCCGTTAACCACTCCTTCTCTTCCTCGGTACTAGTCACATGGCTTGGTATCTTACGTATGCGTGCGTGTCAGACAGACCCGGCATGAAGCCGGTAAAGGGGTTCAGTGATTCTAGTGTGTATTAAACTGTATATACCATGCGGGCTTATCCTCCCCCCCCCCCTTTCTTGTGCACAGCGGCTTTCACGTTTCCAATGTTGGTAAGCGCGAGGTGTCTATTATCAATCAGAATATATCCCACCTGCTCGTAGTCAGGCCTGTCCTTCCTAGGGCATAATGGCGCCGCCATAGAAAGAGCTTCCTGTCTGAAGCTCGAAATATGGCTGTCTCGGACTGTGCTATCTTGTTCCCCGGCGCCTTATTCGCGGCACCTTGTGGATACTCTGATTTCTTACGTGCCCTACATAAATGCCACTACGGGGCGTACAAAGCCCCAGACTCCGTGCCATGTGAGGAGAGACGGAGTGGGAGTTTCTAGAACAAGAAGGCAGTTCACACGTAACAGAATAATGCGATATTAATTGTAATATGGTTGGATGGAGTCCCATTTGAACTAGAATGTAAATGTTCAACATGATAAAAGGCTGGGAGCACACACGCGAGGAGGCTCGTAGTGTGACGGAGCTGAAGCTGGTTGTGTACTGTAGGCTGTCTTGCGGAGACTAGGATGATGTAGGCACGACCGACCTATTGCGTGAAACAAGGCATCAGGCACGTGGTTTGTTTAGTGAAAGTGGGAGCTGAAGTTTTTTCTGAATTGCGATATGGTGGTGGCTTACCCCCAGCAGTAGCAGTGATTGATATGTTGTTGCAGGGCAGAGTTTTAGACCTGAGCGTTGGTAGTACAGCAGGCTGGTTTACAGACAGCATACATGAGTGTTTGTGGGGGCTTTCGTGCCCATTTCCCCAACAATTCAGTAAACCAGTTACATTTATCGGACGATGTTATACTCTGCCGCTTTTCCACAGGGCAACACTGGGATCGTTGAATACGCTCAATTCCATACATTGTTGTCATAGAAAACGTGTAACGCGCCATTGAATACGCTTAATTGCCTACATAATTATCAAAGGAAACCTATAACGCTTCATTTTCTCGCTTCGACAAGGTGTCGTGCATTTAAGAGCTGGATATGGATGTTTGTACACGTGATTCACAAGCATACATACTTGGGAACCTAATGTTCATTAGTTGAGTGAACAATGTGTACGTCATTGGGAGTTGCTCCTATTAGAGCAGTTATCCTACAAAAATAGTTTCTATCCCTTCAAGTGTAATTGGTTAAAAAGAACTTAATCTCTATGCATCAAAAGAGCCTTAATCTACCCGACTGCAAGTATCTTTCTATAAAGGGCAGTTTTGTGTCCCATGGTAGGTCAGTCACCACACGATTACAGTTGTGGCTTGCTGTGCTGTCTCTTTTCTGGTACGTGGATCCCACTCGCCATGTTTATTAATTAATTGATTATTATTTAATTTAGCACTGTTACTTAAAACCATTGCTATACAGAATCTACTTTAGCACAGTTATAAAATGTAGCTTTTAGCACATTTATCATATAAAAACAGGGCTAATGTATCATTGCACAATTTCCATTCATCGAATGATGCGGTGCCCATGCCATGATGAATATGCCTTCCAACTTTGTTGGAATCCACATATATCCCTGGACTTACATTGCACAGGAGGACGTTAGTTACGCCTTCGCGGGTGTCTGATCGGATACTTGCTCGGTTTCACAAATCGTTCTTTCTTGGGCAGCCCTTGTCTAACATGGTAGACTTGTACCCTGTCAGATGGTTCAGTATCATTGCGGCAACCTGTTGATGCGAAACCTGCCTTAAATATGCCCCCTTCCCCTTGTTAACAGTAGAACCGTCTTACTTACTTGCACTTATGATCTGGGCATTATATTCTCATTATCCATGGATACTCAGTTTCCCTAGGGCCAAAACGTTTTGTCTGATGTGATTGTGGGCCGCATTGATGCCAGTAGGGTGGGCGGCGCCAGTGATGTGCGTGTAGTGTAAGTGGAGCATAACATCCAGTAGCTTAATTGCACAATTCTGAAACCGCACTGTGATTATAGGCAATTCCTTAAGTTCACTTCCCTCCTTTGTTCCTAATTATCATATCAATGGAGGATGTCTAAGTACATGACGTGTATTGTCTAAAACTTTCTCATGTGTTTTATTTGACTATGTTTATGTATAATAGGTACCCAGCCCAGAGTTCACTTAACTGACTTGCATCTCATTTCACTATTGACGTTGTCAGTGTGGGGTGAATAGTGAATGTGTGTAAATTCTTGATAAACTATTGAGTTAAAAATAAAAAAAACTTTTAAATGCATTATTATAATGTGGTGGTCTGAGGTGAAACTGTTCTGCCTCTAATTAAATATACTTTTTGAATTTTGAGGAGACCTTATATTTTTTTTTATACTTTGCTGCAATGTTTTTAAAAATAAGTGTTTATAAAGTCGGGCGGGCCAGGATAACCTAGTTACTTCCTCCTCAATGTTAGTGCGTAGTCGAGAAAATAGCAGCCCAGTGTTGCTGTTGACCAAAGTGTCACATGTAAAGGTCAGGAAGGCCGCATGCGACCCAGACAGGGTGCATTCTGCTTGCATCCTTGATGCTGTCCGCACCTATGGGGAGTCTGGCGGGAGTAAGCCTCACCCAGCATGGCAAGCCTTTAAAATGCCTTGCTTGGTCGGTTTTGCATGTTAACGGGCTGTGCTTCATGTGAAACGTGCCCTAGCATGCTAAGGCACCGATAGTCCACAAGGGGTCATCTCGAACTGTGCATTTAAGTTTAACATTACATGTAGATGCTGGGAGGTGGGTAAATGGGTTAAGAAAAGCGCGCCTTGAGTAAAGGCTTTTCACTCAACTTGAAAGCAGATAAAACCGGCTTCTTCTCGTTGTGAACTCTCCTCTAAAGGGGGAGTTGCAGCACCGCCTCATGCTCCCTTTCCCTGCTTTGCTGTGACAACCGCTCTCATCCAGACAGGCAGCGATTTATTATCCTTAAGTTTTATTTATTGACTTGAGTGTTGAAACCTATGAACAATATGGACGCAATTCACGTCAATTGTGCATCGAATACATAGGGTGCTATTGGAAACAATAGATCAGTACACGAGGTAAATTGTGAAGGTGCGCAGGCATCAGATGCTTGGTTTAGGGCAGGCTATAAATAGGCTGCGCCAGTTTCGCATTCAGCTGTCCTAGTGCCCCGGGAGAGGAGCGGGCGGCGGGGGCTCTGAGATGGCTGGGACGACTTAATGGAGGATGGGAGGGTAGAATGGACTCATCTGCTGTAGCGGTGCAAACAAAACCCAGTCCTGTCCGAAAATTGCAGTCCGTGCTTTTGTTATCTTCCGTCGTTCGGGTGATTTCATGCGTTTGGTTGTAGTCTGTCTGGTGAATCCGGTTTGAGGGTGGCAGGATTCTGCGGGAATTGAAATTACCCATATCTTTTAACTAAACGACAACCATCTCGTTATAATGCACGCATTTCAGAATGGATTATTTTCTAGTATCAGACTATAGCTGTAGCATTGACTTGTCAATGAATGGATAATGGCGCACAGTGAGAGTACTATCAGAGGGAGGCGGTAGTTCTTTGTTGCTGTTTAAGACTCCTCACCTACCCTCTTCTATGCCAAGCGCGCAGCGCTTATCGTGCCCGATGGCTCTCTGCCAACCTCGGGTGTAGTACCTTTTCTCATCCCCGTGCCAGGGTTGGAGTATTTGCCAGACTGCCGATAGCCTTCTTTAAAAGCCTTGACGCTCTCGCCCTTCAGCGCCGTACTAGACAGCCTGGGCGGGAGACGTGGGCGGGAAGAATCGTTTCCTCTTTCTCTGCTGTTCTGCAGAGACCTTCGGAATGAGCGGGAAGGTCACTTCAAATTCAAATTCACGGCGGAAGGGTTATCTTTGGGAATGCAGGCTTTTCTACCATTTTTTGCTATTTAAAGGTCCTTCTGTTCTATGCAGGCTTGCATCAGAATTCTTCTACATGTTTAATAGGATGTTTCGGTGAACCGGTGAGCTTTTTTGCATTGAAACCTCGAGCGGAATCAGAATTTCGAAGTCTGTACCATCGCTAATACTTCGATAAGCTGAGCGCTTTGCCGCTTAGGTTACTGAAATATTTCTGTCTAGGCTAGCCCTATCTTTCTTTACCGCACGTTTGGCCTCTTATTTAACCTTTAATATTCAGTTGTTTGACTTTTTAAATACTCTTTTTAAACCATGGAAATTCTCAGATAATCAGACAGCTCATTCTTAACACTACTGTTGCTATCATAGTGTAGCATTACATAATTGTCTTTGTTGCATATCCATAGGAATAGGTACATCGAAATCTCAGCTCGACCCTCACTTATAATTAAAGCCATCGGTGGCAATGAGGAAGTTTTAAAATTGACATCGGCACTAGAGAAGGTTGCTGCCCTTGTGATTCTCAAAGGGTCCTGAGGCATTAACTGTGTCCAATGACATTGGGATTGAAATAGTTGATGTGTACTGTAATACATGCTGACTTTTAGGATTCCCCGGACAGGGCAATTTTGCAAGTCCGTTAGCCGTTTTAGTAGACTTTTTTTTTTTTTTTTTTTTTTTTTGTGCGCTGTACTGTTTTGTCGGCCATTGTGGGTTCTCTAATTTTCATTTTGACTACTGTAAAAGAAATGCCAGTTAGCTCTCACTTCTAATGGTGTACTTACTGGGTTCCCCGGCATGAACGCTGTTCTCCAATCTGCCTTAAAAGTGAAGTAACAGACTACACACCTAGACCAGTTCTCACTATCACTCTCGGTGATGCTTTTAGTTCTGGCTTAGCCGCGAAGCTGTCTGTATGATGCATCGTTACCAGTTATTAAAAATATACAGTTATCCACAACTCCACTGACAAGTATAGTCTGCCCAGTTTCAGTTAATGTAATGCGTTTGACTGAATGCGTGGTTTTGAGTCTCGTAACAATGGCTCTTCCAGCCCTCCTGTTCAGTGTTGTCTTTCCTGAAGTTGATATTCTCGGTAAGCTACCCTTTTATAGTGGTAGCTGCAGTTAGACCTCGCTGAAACGAATTAATTTCCCCCCAAAGAAAAGCAATCCAAAACCCTTGTTAAATTGCTATCCCTCTTTGTGAGGTTTAAGCTGTCTATCTAGATGGTAGTTTCCATGCTACAGATTAGTCTCAAACTTTTAGCGGCTGAAGAAAAGAAGTATTAAGAGTTCCACTCCCCACCCCATGTTTATGTTTAATAACTATAAATACCTTTTTTCCTATATCATCGAATGCTTTGTTGCACGTTGAATCAATAACTGCACTGCTGCAGGCACTCAAATACAAAACCTCCTCTGCTATAACCCTCACTAAGCAGGTATTTAAATTTCTTAGCCAAAAAAGTAGTCCAGTTCGCCCATACATTTAGGTGCTTAAATTGTTGCAGTAAATGTTTAATTTGAACTACTTAATTAATTGCTTAAATTGTTTCAGTAAATGTTTAATTTGAACTACTTAATTCATTCTCTTGTTTAAGACGTATGTGACTGGTTTTTAGCTTTTTTTTTTCCTTTTCCCTACAGAATGAAGAACTTGCTCGTATATCTCTCTTCACCATGGGGCTTTATTCATCATCTTTAACTCGTCAGAGCTGCACGAACTCTAGAAAACAGACACTGATACGTAGAGGATAGCAATAGGTTAACTCCTCAATACATATCATAGTTTACAGTCTTATTTAATTTTATAATACATTATTTATTGAATATTTTCATACCTCATTTTGTTTACATATCAAGTTAAATATTTTTTTGAACCACTAATTTTGATAAACATGGAATCAACGACAGCCTTGATGAGTTTAGTTACAAGCATAGTGGGCGCAGAGAGTGCTGGGCCGTTGACTGCATTCCTTTGGCTGCTCATAGTGGGCTTTATCATCGCGTTCGTCCTTGCCTTTTCTGTGGGTGCCAATGATGTAGCAAACTCCTTTGGGACAGCAGTGGGATCTGGCGTGGTGACGCTCCGGCAAGCATGCATTTTGGCATCCATCTTTGAGACGGTGGGCTCAGTCCTTTTGGGAGCCAAAGTCAGCGAGACCATCCGCAAAGGGTTGATTGATGTGGAAATGTACAACACCACCCAAGAGCTACTGATGGCAGGATCTGTGAGTGCCATGTTTGGTAAGTTTGTGTCTGTCAAGCTTTAAAGTGTATGCCCAAATGTGCGTTTAGAATTGAGTCAACATTAAGCTCGTGAGGCGGAGACTCCTGCCCCCGACCCCCACCCCCCCAAAAAAAATCTCCATAATCCTTTGATTTAGCATCACAAAATAGGAACCCCTTTTGACAGTTGTCCATAAAGCCCAACTATCCGTTTTTAAGCACTCCCCCCCCTTTGTCCAACACTCAATTAAAATGAAGCCTGTATGTCAATTGTATGACTTTGCTATGGCATGGAAACTGCTGCACAAACAAAATCCACTTTACTTTCTGCCACTTTGAAAAGGTATCTAAAGTGCCCCTCTCGTCTGAACTATTGCAGCACCAAGGTCTGTCAAACTGTTTTAATATACTTTGCCAGCAAGGCTACCACGTAGGCCCAGTGTGCTGGGAACCAATTTTGCATGTATAACCATCCCCATTAGCCCAACTTGGTGCCCATGCATGAAGGTTCTTAGTATCATACATGAAACCATTCACGTTACTAATCGGTGCATTGGTGGTTGATATTTATAGTTTACAAATGCCTCCTAGGATCCACTAGGGTAAACAGCAATGCCCCAACCAGTGTTCTTGGGAGCTGTTGAGTATCTGTTCAAACACATTTCTAAATGGTGAACACTGCATCTTGTCACCCCAGACACTGCAGTCAGACTGAAAACAGCCGCCTTTTAGTAGCCAACTAATTACACAGTGGTGTTGCTTATACTCTAAACCTGCTTTTCCCTGCAAAAATTGGCTACCTTCACTAAAGCCTTCGTGATTAAATGATCTAGGTGGTCTGTAGTGTTTTTGAAAAGATGTACATACCAACATCGAGGCAATCCTGGTTAGCCAAATAGCTAAAACAGTTTTCTGGGCTGGAAGATGTTTACAAGGCTGCATATTAACTCACCAGCCCTAGCTCTGCACAGTTGCTGGCTGTGGAGAATACTTCACCATTTGCTGGTCTTTAGTAACTTGTATCCTAGACTGTTGGTGGGCAATGGCAGTTCCACATATAGATTATCTATGTGCTGGTTTCTACTAAGAAAACAAATCCTGCAGTGTAGATTTTACAGTATAGTGAGTTGCGCTCCTGCAAATATGCATTGGATGTGGTGGCGTACACGAAAATATTCAGCAATCATTGCTGTACCTGGGCACGTATCTGAATTGGAAGTAAAAAATTCCCATTAGCAGAATATCCATAACATTCTTTCAACATTAGGGCCTTTTCTTTTTGCCTCCTTGCAGTAAAGGCTGGTATTTCGACCAATTTTTACATGCTTCACAAAGGAGGATGATCCTGTTTAGGTACTTTCAACCCCCGAAACCTGCTCTATTTAAATGCATAAAGGAATATTTATTATCTGATAAGCACTCTTAAAAGTCCCACTCTCGTGCTGCTTTTTTTTTTCATACCTTCTCTACAAAAATGCTATGCATCTTCTTACTGCAAGGCTCATTGGTTCACTTACGTTACTACAAAGGTTTTCATTCGAGGAACTAGCCTTTGTGGCCTCTAGCCACCAGGCTGATAGTAAGATTCAGCACATCCAGTAGCTCTCATCTGCTGTTGGCATGATGATGAAAAGCAAATTTAGCACCTGGTGGCTTTAGGAAGTCCAATGGGTCTGGTTTACAACTGAAAATTCAAGCCACGCTGATTTTCTTTACTAATACTTGCTCTGCCTAGGTGAACTTTTACGATAGTCAGGAATAATTAGTTTCTTTAGCTAGCTTCCAGGACCATAGGTTGCATACCGTACATTACTGCCTCAAAAGTAAGGGAACTCGTAAAGAAAAGCATTCTGGTACTTGGCTGTGACCAGATTATGAAGTATGCTTTTTGGTGAAGCTCTACTTGATGTCTTTGGAGGAAACTATAATTATGACCTGTTCCGTTTTACTTCATACTGACTGCTTTGTGTGAAAATGTCCATTTGTGTTGTAGGTAGGTTTTAGTGAAATTAAAAAGCTGTATTAATCACTTGTCTAACCTGCTCCTCAGCTGCCTTATCCCAAAAAGTCCGTGCCTTTCACTGTCACCATCTGTACATGTTAAACCATTCCCCACAGAAGTGCAGATCATTTTTCAGTAGTGGCATGTGTGGAATACTTTGAGTACATAAGTCTATTTTTACTCTTGCATGTCTTCCGAGAAGCAGGCCTAACCAAGGCATGCATATGTCTCCGCCCCCCCCCCTTGAATAACCAGTTGCTGCTCCCCCTTAAATGAACAAATATGACTTACAGAATCTAGTCACCTGAATACTAACCCCACCACTATATTTGTATAACATTTGTTGCCAATGTGGTTTTTCAGAGGTGTATCTGGGTTTTCTGACCCCCCCCCCCCCCCCCCCTTCCCCCCTTTGTGTTAAAGAAATTGAATCTCTCTTGGCCTGTTCTGCGGTTCATGAGACAAACTAGTTTACTGCTTCCTGACCTACAATGGTCCTGCAAACTGAACACCCAATACACCCACTCAGCACTTTACCTTCTTTAGTTGCAGGGCAATTAAGCAAAGATTTTCAGTAAGGTAGTGTGATGGCAGAGTCTATGGACTCCTCTTTCTGTCCCGTGCTTATTTTTATGAAATATGTTCCTTAATGCACTACAAAACACAATGCTACACAGAAATAACTTAAGACACAACTGCAATATTGGGAATTCTGCACAGAAACTGATCTGGTTTAACAGAAGCGGAAGGCTCACAAAGTGTACAAGTAGCTTTCTAGTTCTGTGACCTGTAAGACCGTCCTTAGAGAATTCAAATTGTTTTTGTCACAACCTATTTTATTTGGGTACGGGAGGCACTGTCTTCAGCGCTCTTGGCTTCACCTCAGTATTGATTGGTTCAATGAGCACTTTCTGTTAGATATGTGCAACCACACTGCCATCAAATTCTCCTAACAAGTGAGGTTGACAGGCCACCTTTGATCTGCCCCCAAAAAAGATTTTATTGGCTTTTTGGGTGGATACAGTGGCAGTCTGCACTTCAGTTAGTGGCAGTGTCCTCCCTGTGGAGTGGTGGGGGAATAAGAGTGCTCACTTTTAGCTGTCCCTCAGGCTTTTACCTTTAGGTTCTTAGTTAACAGTAGCTCATAGCTGCAGAACACTGGCGGATATCTGTCATGCCTCTTGTAGGATGAATGAGTGTCTTGAGGTTAGGTTGGTGAGGCTGGTAGACCAAGTGGGTGGTACCAGTTACATTGAGTTTCTTCATAGCGGTTGCCTCCCTATAGGGGCCAGGCAATTCTCCCCCGCTTTCAGAAGGTCTTCAACTCCAAGTTAACAGACAGACCCACTGATCTTCTCTGAAGTTTACCCAACCAGACACCAGTCCGGAGTGTCGTTTTTTTTACTCTGTAGCGTAGAAACTTCCTTGATTAATAAAAGCACTGGAACTAAGTGGTAATGTTCAGGTCCCGCTTGGAAGTGGTTGTATTCGAATTGTAGAGCAGACCCAGTCTTGTCTGAGTGTTCTTGTCTCATTAGACCTGAATGAGTGGGGGCTGCAATTGAAGGACCCACAGCCGCAGCACAATCCAGTGTTAAACTCCGCACATAGCTGTCATTAGTCCTTGTGTGGGAGTAGCAAGCCCCGTCTCAACCATTCTTATTACACCCCCTGTGCTTGCCTACCATCGGCCCTGATGGTAGTGCACCGTGAGAGAGAATCTACGAAAACGTCTGAGGTTCCACTACATTTTTAAAGCTGCTTTTACCTGATCGTTTAGTGTCTGGGCTGTTTCTCCCAGTGCGGCAGTGTCCGTAATATTCTTCCTTGCCTGGGAAGGCTAAGCTGCAACCTCTTTCTTGTGATATTTTGTACCAGGGGCCGTCCAGAATGGGACCCATTCGTCTAGTGAAGCATACACTCAAACTGAACATGGATCTCTGCTAGACGGACTATACACACATGCATTTGATCTGGATGTTAGAGCAGCGTCTGGTCACTACAGTCAACTTGGAACTTAATGCATGTGGTACCGGTTGGCACCATACGTACTAGAAAAAAACTGCTTTGATTATCAGTTGGAAACCTTTTACTCCTTCATTTCTTAATGTATGTGTCCCAGGCTACAGACAACAGCCATGTGAGCAAGGTACATTGGTTCACCTCTCAAGGCCACACAGCCAGATTCAAATCTAGCAACTTGGACGATTGTCTGGGTGATCGTTTACACACGATTGTCAAACGTGCTAGTCCGAAAGAATGTCAGAATACCAGCGATCATGCAACTGGGATAATGAGTTCGCTGGTTGCTCATCCTTATCCCCATATCGGGGACATTCCTGTTACACAGCCTCTGTTTTGGCTGATTTGTGTTGGTGACAAGTGGGAGACCTGGCATGCCTGTAATAGTTTAAACCTTCAGCTGCATTTAATTTCCTTTAATTCTGAAGCTCCTTCAGCAGCTTGTGCTGTATGTGTCCAGCTTCTATAGAGTAAGCAGATGGTGTATGTGCTCAGTAAAGCTGTTGCAAACATATTGAACTCACTGCAGTAGGTATAAGTTTTATGTGTAATCCATACTCTAATTGTGCCTTTATTGCAGAGCATAGTCATCAGATTAGACGAGTGACCGTTAAAGTAGAAAAGGTTTTTAGACCTATTTAAAACTCCAATACTGCCAATGTTTTGACCTACTATATAATTCAAATTACTGTGAAACAATAATCGAAAGGGCACATACTAACACTTAAACTAGCTATGAGGCAACTCCCGCCATCTGTCTCTCTCTGTGTCTCTCGGACCGCATCAGTCTGTAAACTAATGCATACATTTTCTTTTTTTCAGGTTCGGCTGTATGGCAGCTAGTAGCTTCATTTTTGAAGCTTCCTATTTCCGGTACCCATTGTATTGTGGGAGCCACAATTGGTTTCTCACTGGTGGCCAAAGGGCAGCAAGGAGTCCAGTGGATAGAGCTGCTTAGAATTGGTAAGTAATGCAACTTTCCAACAAGGCTATGATTTCCTTTGTTTACAGTTTGTAATGTTAATAGTGTCTTTTTTTTTTCTCTCCTTTCCAGTTTTATCTTGGTTTATCTCACCACTTCTCTCTGGTATTATGTCTGCTTTGCTCTTCTTTCTCGTCCGTCAGTTCATTCTCCGCAAGGTGAGTTCCTGTTTTTTGCACTGCATACCTTGGTTATTATTGGACTAAGAAATGGGGAGTTTGCTCTGCAATAATGGGGCTTCTGAACAACAGAAGATACACCTTTAAGTGAGCCAGACTAGCATGCCTAGTGATGTAATGAACCATTTCTGCTAAAATGGGCTTCAGATATAAACCTGCATGCATGTTATTTCTCCACTGCATTATCAGTGAAGAATGGATTTTTATTTCAGACCTCTAATAAGCTGGGTCACTTTTTCCATTGTCTTTATGGCCTATACATTTCTTTGCTTACAGAATGGAAACCACACAACTGCTTTAGCATAGGAGCACAGCCCTAACTGTTGTGGTGAGATGGCTGAGAAGTGCAGGGCCAAAGACTTACAGCTGCACTGCTCGAAAGAGTGGGAGAGTATGCTACATTAGAACTGGAAATTCTGCTGAAGAGCAATTTAATATGGGACGGACATGTAAACGGCAGAATTATTGCAATATAACGCAACTAAGTGGGGAGGCTGCTTGGCTGAAAAGAGAAAAAATCTGCCACTAGTTTTCTATTTGTTAATGGTTTTTTATTTGTTAATGAAAACTGTCTAAGAATAGCCTATATTGTCGCATAACTGCCTTTGCAAGACCTTTTTATTGTGGTCATCTGTGACAGCTAGGTTGCGCTCCTTTGATCACTTGCTTTATTGTGCGTTTGGTCAAGAGCTGCCTCAGTTTGCTGTGAAGGGCTTGTTACAGCTCACTTGTTTCTGGCCCAATCTGGGAGATTGGGTGACTTGGCTCGAAGTGATACCGCAATAGATCATTCTGACATGGCTATTGAAATCTTGTAGCTTCTTCCTTGAACAGGCTGCATGAAGGGTGAACCATACATTTTCCTGGGCTGCTTGAATGATCTTTTTGTAATACGGCACTGACTCTTGTAGATCCGTTTTAGTATCGAGCTCTAGTCCACCCATTTGTGTTTGTTTAAATGGGCACTACACTTAATGCAGGTTGGATTGGCGCTGCAAAAGTGTGCACATTGTGGCGTCTTAATGCTATACCCCCCCCCCCCCTATGTTAATCCAGTGCTGGACTACTTTTGAAAGGCACAATACGGGACATGTGGCTAAAGTAGTAAAACCTCAGGACCCCATTGTGTGCGATACACTCATTGGATAACACACTAGCAATATTGAAACCCACGCACCTAGTCATGACTGCTATGTTGTACACTGTAGGTTAACGTTAAAGCAGAACATGTTGCTACTCTAAAGAGGGTTGTCTTGACTCCTTTTTTGAAAACCTGCATGAAATTGTTGATTCCAGTGAATTTCTTGTGCAGTGCGAGGAAATGCTGCAAAGGTAGCAATTAAATAGGCTTTGAGTTCCATAAAGAAATCCTCTGTACGAGGCATGTGTGGCTGCATCTACATATGCTGTGCATACTCCTTACATTTAGTGTTGGGTCTAGATGTGTGTAATTTGTTTTTCTTCGAAGTTTTTCGAGTATTGACACCTTTGTGCTAATGCACATGGGCATAGACTCCTACATTGTTAGATTGGTTTCTTTCCACCGTCTGGTTCGGACGTGTGCTCTGGTTTAACACAGATTTTATTTTTTTCCCCGTTTAATATGGTACCTACCGTCCATTGGCATTGTACTTGGCTTGCATTGCTCTTTCCTCTGTAGATTGGAATTTGAAAACTTACATTGCCCCGTGTTCATATTGACCTCAACACCTACTCCTCACCTGTCCAGCCCTTCCGTCTACGTCGTCTCTCCACCATGCCTTGATGGTGTGGGAATGGATGCCTTTTCGCTATTCTCCTTGCTGTCACGCGAAATACCCTCAGACCAATCAACATAAGCTCTGTAGTTTGTTGCTGGAGCGACTTGTCGCCTGCCGCTCAATCTGCTCCTAAAAGACACAACTGTTGCACCTGTCTACTTGATCCGTCTCAAAAGGGGGTAGTACATACACCAGACTTTTTCAGCCCTGACAACGTCTAGGGGGAACACCCACAGCCATCTGCTGCAAACTAAGACTTTCTCCCTTGAAGGCAACTCTGACCTGGAGATTGAGGGCTTCCCACCTACTCGGCAGTCTGTTTGTATTGGCCACACCCACCCCACCCCCAAAGTGGGAATCATCCTGTACTCCGAACTCAAAATGGACCGCCAGATTAATGCAGTCTCGTCGTCCTGCTTCCACACCCTCTGCCTCCTATGCTAGACTTTCAAATGGATCTCCTCGAACACAGAAAGACTGTCACTCATTCCCTGGTCACCAGCAGACTCTACTGCAGCAACGCACTCTAAGCCAGAATAAAGAAACCTCATACGCAAGCCACAGAATATCCAGAACGCCGCCGCAAGACTGGTCCTCAAGACACTGCCACATCGACCAGCACCTACGCACGCTCCACTGGCTCCCTATTGAAGCTAGTCGCCTTCAAGATGCTCACCCACGCTTGGAGCCCTCCACGACACCGGACCAGCATACCTGAACAGCCAACTCCAATTCCATGCACCCCAAAGGACCCTATGATCAGCCCAGCTCTCCTACGCCGTAGTCCCACCGAACCAGAAAGACCATATCAGGGGGCTGCTACTTCTCCTTTACTCGACCCTGTTCCTCAGACCATTGTTACAACGGACACCTCGTGCTCTGGGGTAAGGTGCACTCTAACTGGATCTAACTGTACAGGGTCTGGGGGAGACCAGATACCAGTTCTGCACATCAACCACCTGGATCTTCTAGCTGTTCATTTAGCTTTGAAGGCCTTCCTGCCTCACGTGATAAGCCAGGTTGTCCATTTCCAGTCAGACAATATGACAGCCATTTACTACCATCGAAAACCATGAAGGGGGACGGGACGCTGTCTACAGCTGTTATCTCAGACCAGTTGGCTCTCCGCCACAGCATTAATTTGTTAGCGGAATACCTTCTGGGGATAGACCAAAGTGTTGCTGACCAAAGCAGAATGAAGCCACAAGTCCACTGGGAAGTCTTCCACTGTTACTTTCACAAATGCGGGTTCCCTCAAAGATCTGTTTGCAACGGCAGACAACACCAAATGCCCAAACTTTGCCTCCATATTTCCACAGTCCAGCAGAAATGCACTATAGATTAATTGGTCGGGGATATTTGTCTACACTTTTCCTCCTCTCCCTCCATTTGTGGTTCGGAGGCTTCAGTAAGCATCCCTCACCCATCTTGGTAGCTCTCACATGACTCGCCAGCCATGGTTCACACCTGATTGACCTTTCGTCCCGATCTAGAGGTTCCATAACAGGCCGGGTCTTCTCACGCAGAACCATGGAGAAATTGGGCACCCCGATTCCCGGTGCCTCAGTCTTGCCTTCTGGCTCCTGAGGTTGTAGAACTTTTGTACCTTAATCTTCCACCCGAGTGCATGAGCATGCACAAGGAAGCCCTCGAACCTACTGCCAGGGCCTATTAAGCGGCCAAATGCAAAAAGTTTGTCTGATACTACCACTCAATACAAATTGACCCGTTCAAAGCTGCATTAGAGTATTGTTTACTTGCTTCACGTACAAATGTCTGGGACAGCCTTTACCTTCATACGCTTGCATCTAGCCGCAGTAGCTGCCGATCTTCCAAATAAACAGATCTCTTCAAAATACCAGTAATTAAAGCCTTCGTGGAAGGTCTTGAGTGATTCTTCCCTTGGTTTCACCAGCACGCTCATGGAATCTTAATATTGTACTTGCATGACTTCTGGGCCCTTCATTTGAGCCTTCTCGTACTTGCCCCCTTCAATTCCTATCTTGGAAGGTGACCTTTCTAATTGCGGTTACCTCACGCTGGCAAGTCGGCTAGCTTCAAGCATTAATTCGGGAAGAACCTTTTTCCAAATACATAGGGACAGGGCTGTCCTCGGCACCATACCAAAATTTCTACCCAAGATGGTGCGCGCCACCTGAACCCCCAACCTCCCCTTCACAGCTAGATTCCGTTGCGGATTGGGCTCTCCATACTTTGAATGTAAAACGAGCCCTTATGAGCACACTAATCGAGAAAAAAAAGACCTTCTCTAGGGCCTTCCTGTTGAACATCCCAGTAGCTGATGTATGCAATGCAGCTACATGATCTACGCTACACTTTCACAAAATATTACTGTGGCTGTTCTAGCCTGCCAATAAGCTAATGATGATCAGGCAGTTCATACATTTTTCTAAATCATTGCAACACCCACAGGCTAGCCACTGCTTTTGAGAGAACTACTTTCCAGTGTATGCACAGCATGTGTATCTACAGCCACACGTGTCTCTAACAGAAAATGTTGTGCCTAGTAAGCATCTGTTCGTGGAATTTAATGCTATAGATTCAAGTGCGCCCTCCCCGGTAGCCTCTGGCTGTTACAGTATTGATCTTTTTCCTCTTATTCATGGACATCATTCTACTTATCTCTTCGTTTCATACTCGCATCCTCACCTGCAGTACAGGAAGAGTCTTAATAGAGTTGATTCCCATGCGCATTATTACCAAGAGGAGTAATCTCACTAACTTTATGATTCAAAAGACTTCTTTGAAGAAAAATAAATTGCCCAACTCTAGATGGCAGAAATATGCACAGCATGTAATTCTACAGAACTATATGCCACGAACAGATGCTTACAGGGTAACCCTTTCCTTGACTTATTCCACCAATGATATTTATGAGCAGTCTCTCACCAAAGAAATATAATTAATGACTTGTTTTTGTTTGGTTTAGGAATTTAACATGTTATCTCCTACGGTGAACTGGTCTTTGGATGTTTTTAGAAATGCTGTTCTTTTGTTTTGTAGCCTGATCCTGTTCCCAATGGACTGCGAGCATTACCGGTCTTCTATGCCTGCACTATTGGCATCAACCTCTTTTCCATCATGTATACTGGTGCACCGTGTAAGTACAAAGGGGTATGCGCTTGGCATGAGCACCAGTGTTGATGGTGTAATTTCTAGGCTAATCTTATGAAAGCAAGAGACTGTTTAAATATGCTAGTTTGATATGCTTGCCAATCCTCAAGCGCCACATGCTTTCTCCTCGTTACATGTTTTATGTAAATTTTAGATGTGCTTTGGGTATGTGTACATGCCAACCGAGAAGTCTCTGAGGTAGGGGTACCAACTGAGTTTAACGGTAGTCCTCAAAAGAGCTGGTGATTTTTACATTGAGGGGTAAATGGTGTGGAGATTGCGACTCTGTTTCACAGTAATAATGAGAACCTTTCTTTTTTCTCATTTGGTGTTGGTGGCAATAATGGAGCAGCTGTGTCCCCAGTTGGCCTTCCTTTGCTAGGGTGGGATGATCAAAAGGAAAAGCTAAGTGTAGAGTTGGCTCACCTGAGCGTAAATATTGCTTGAAGCTGGATTTATGCATGGTAAATGTATTGGAACCCTGTCTTTGGGGGGGGGGGGGTACTTTCTCAACTGCACTGAGGTTTGCATGCTGACCAGTCAGCACGCATTTTACACGTACTTGACTGGGCTCATTTGTTCAATTGCCTTTTATAGCTGTAAAATGGTATCTTTGTTTTGTAGCCTATTAAAGCACCAGTCAAATTTAGTCTGCGGCCTTTTGTGGAGCCATTAACGAAAACCTCCTTTCACTTTAGTTGTGACTTTGATATTGGCTACAACTAGTGCTTTTATTAATCCGCATACCACACTTCTGACTGGAGATGCATTCCATTTTCTGTTGTGTATTGATTATTGTAAACGGGGTTGGAATGTCTTGATGGCACTCCATCTAGTCCGGCCTTCATGTGCTTAGACCCCGCCCCCCAAGCCCCATTAAAAAAAGGGAGGCAGAATGAAGTTAGTATGGCTGCACACGACTCTCCTTGTCAAAAGTGGGCACAAACATATTTGTGAGGCTATCCCAGGCTTGTTTACTGCTACTTGTTTTGCATCCCCAAACTGATGGTTATGTTTGTCAGTACTTGGCTCTGAAAAGTGCTTGGAAGAGCGATGCTGCAGTGTTCACGTGACCGGCTGCATCTTTATCTGTGCGCTGCACGACTGAAGCTCAAGTGCAGGGTGTGGCGCACGACCGATAATGCAGGCGCTTTCTCTATTTGGTGTTCTTGAGACCCCGAACTGCTGCTAGCTTGGGAGTTCGATACAGTAGCTCCTTTCTTCTTTGATTAGATTAGTGTCCTAGGAAAAAGTTCTATAAATAAATTGAAGGCCAAAAGTAATTCCCATAACTTGCAGTTAGTCATTCGTCTTCCCATAAGATGGCTGGGTTGAAACAGTTTTTCAGAATCTAGGCAATTGTGAAGTGCACTGTCACTCCGCCAAGGACATGGTGAACTATCGCGCTAAATGCTGCCCCTTGGTTCTGCAGTACTGCTTGTACAGATGTAAGCACAGCATAAAGCCACGTTAGCTTATTGAATGCTCTTTTAAGCTGATTCGCCAATCGTCGTTTTTGAGTTTTCTGTGGTTTTTCTTTTTTTTTGGGAGTACTTGCAGACTATAGCGCCGATTTTTATTAAATTTCATGTGTCTCTTTCACTGTGGATGTGGCGTTTGCCAATTTCTACACTTGCTCACTGGAAACACTTGCTCACTGGATACATTTGATATTTGTCTTTAACAGTGTTCAGTTGATTCTCAAAGTAAACGGGGGAGCAGAGGTTTAGTATTTCTCGATCCCTGCTATCACGATAAACCTCTAGTCCAGCCATCAGTTCTGCTTACCTTTTTAAAATCCCCAGTCAGCCTGAATATTTTTGGGGAGAGTTTCTTGAACAGTACGATCAGATGTGCAGCCGTCACCTGATTTAAAGACCGTTCACCTCTGCTTAGCACACTTTTTCAAGGAATGTGTGATGATCGTAGAATGTCAGCTAGAACCATTAAAAGTAGTGTTTGACGAATAAAAACGAGTTGCTGTCATATTTGGCGTCTAATGATGCTTTTATTCCATAGTGCTCGGCTTCGACAAGGTTCCACTGTGGGGCGTTATCCTGGTTGCCGTGGGATGTGCTGTGATCTGCGCGCTTATTGTTTGGTTCGTCGTTTGTCCACGGATGAGAAGGAAAATTGATCGTAAGTAATACCATACAATTTCTACTGGAACAATGTTTATGGGGCGTAGTCTGGTTTTGATAAGAAAGTAATTGTATTAAACACATTTTAAGCCTTCCTGGAAGAAAATGCTGTATTTGTACATAGTATATGTTAAATTGAAGCAAACTGGCGCTTTTTTTTTTTGGTATTAGTTTAGTAGATGAAGTAAATTACAAGCTCCCGCTCACCTGACATGCCTCTTTGAAGTTTGTTTAGAGTGGTGATTTGAAGTGATTGGGGCTCGAGACTTGGCACTGCAGTATATTTGCATTCGTTTGGTCCATGTTCACCTTAGTTGGCTTGTCTCATTAGTCATAACAAGCTGTTGCTATATTCTGGGCATACCATGCCTGGATCGTATTACGGACGGGCATGGAGGATTATAAGTGAGTGCTGCATGAGCCCCCTTCAGGACATTGGAAGAATCTAACCCTGCGGTGTTGCTTGGGTTAACCTTTCGTGCCTCTTCTGTAGTTTGTGCTTCCCAGGATAGCCTGAAGTTGAGATCGAATCCCACTGCTGATGGTGCAGGTGGCAGCACTTGTCACTCAAGTGTAGGGATTGCGTAAAGTACCCTAGTAACCACTCTTGTCATAGCATACACAAGGTTTGTTGTGGCTGGTAATTTATAGCTTCAGAATACAGTTAAGGTGAACCAGGATGGTGGAAATGTTTGACTCCGATGGGAAACTTTAGAAGGCCATGGCTTGCCATGTACCTGTTGCGCAACATTACTGTTAGTATTTCACTCTTTGTGATCAAAGTATTTCACTGGCCCCTTACTTCAACACTATTGTAACCTGGTTGCCTACAACATGCATTGCTGCTCCTAGAAACTCTTAAGCGTTCTTCCAACTGAACGTGATGGCAGCCATTAAGCTTGAGGCACTCTGCTCCACTGTTCACAGCTGTCAAAGGAAACGCTGCAAAAATGCGAAGTAGTGTCCTTTACAGTAATGTATGGACGTTATGTAATATTTGCTGATGGTTGCTGACTTTCACTGTCGAATCTGAAAGGACTTCAGCTAGCTTTGTGGTGACTGGACCTCGATTGCCAGAGTTTTGTTTTGAAATCCGTAGTGAACATTGTAATCAGTGAAGGAACCCATTTAAAAAAAAACATAGTTCAGAAAAGTCCGTTATGGAATACTGTGCATGGGGATTTCTCGTATTTGACCCACGCCTATGAAATGCCACTGTTGGTGGGAACTCGTCCTCCAGTGTCTTGTTTCTCAACAGGGCACAAGTCTAGTCCTTCTGAAAGCCCACTTATGGCCATCAAGTCCAGAGAGCGACACTCTTCCTTGCGCAAATCGGATCCTGAAGAGGTAAAGATTCCCCTTTGTAATGGCATCTGCATTGAGAACAAGGGCTCCGTGGAGTGTGGGGACACTCCTGTAATCCCGAGAGCTGCGACAGAGGAGAGGACTGTTTCTTTCAACCTGGGAGACTCTGACGATGTGCCTGAGAGAGAGAAATCCTCCAGCCAAGAGCTTAAAGAAACCAACGTCGACGGTGGAGTGAATGGTGAGTTTGGTCAGCTGGCTGCAATTCCCAAACTGGAAAGATGACTTTTCAGTTTGTAGCAATTCTCTTTGCGATTAAGATCGTTTTGCATGTCTAAATGTGTGAATTGCGTCCCACTATCAATGGGTCCTGATTATTATTTCCTTATCTATAGCAGTTGTTTTCTGTCGCCGCCTGAAATATCTGCTTTGAGGGAGTGGCATTAGTTTTTCTTTCATTGGTTGGCCAGCCAGCCTGCCCCTTACACTTCCTGCATCCGGCCTGCCCCTTACACTTCCTGCATCCCTCAAGAAAAGCTCACAATGAATGTGGGGTGAAGGGGACCGTCCTTTTTACTGCAGCTCAAACGGTGCTACCTTTTTTGTTTGTTATGTAATGTATTTTATGCAATTTCATCATCCTTTATATTTACATCATGTATTCTATGCTTCTAACGCTTTTCACTTAACCCAGTTTGTAGCATGCCACTAACTGGTTTGCCCTGTCTTTTTCTAGGTCGTGTAGAGTTGCCTAGTGGGAACCATGTACAATTCAATCAAACGGTCAGTAACCAGATTAACTCCAGCGGGCAGTATCAGTACCATACAGTGCACAAGGATTCGGGCCTGTACAAGGACCTGCTGCACAAGCTCCATCTTGCGAAGGTGGGCGACTGCATGGGGGACAATGCAGACAAACCCTTGAGGCGCAACAACAGCTACACATCCTACACCATGGCCATATGCGGCATGCCTCTGGATTCCTTCCGCCCGAGGGATAATGAACCAAAGGGGGATGAGCTAGAGAAGCTCACCTGGACTGGAGCGGAGAACAAGAAGCGTACGCGGATGGACAGCTATACCAGCTACTGCAATGCAGTGGCAGACCCTCTCCCAGAGGTGGCTGAGGTAGACGAGAGCAAGGTGGAGACTGAGCCTGAAGACCCGAAAGGCAGCACCCACTCTCTAGAGGAATGGCACGACCAGGACAAGCCAGAAATTAACATGCTCTTCCAGTTCCTGCAGATCCTCACTGCCTGCTTTGGCTCCTTCGCACATGGTGGCAACGATGTCAGGTCAGTGGATTTCTACCTGTTAGTGACTTGGCACTCTACTTTTGGTTGTGCTTAAATAAGCCTAATGCGTTCTTTTTGAAAACTGTCTGGTAGAGTTGAGATTGAGCAGTGATCGAAGCACGACCTAGGAAAGTGTCGGACAGAAATCGAATTAGTCTCCATTGTGCGCTGGTGTGTTCGAAATAGGGAAACAAAGCTGCCCTTGTTGCTTTGACATCCAGTGGCCCGTTGTTTCTAACTGCCACCCACAAAGACAATGCCTGTTTGTTATGCACAAAAACAGCTCGAAACGGTTTGTAGCAGCCACAGTAAAAGGCATCGATCTAACATAATGGCCCTTGTGATTGTGGTTTCCCACTACTCCTCCGTGCTGGAACAAACCTGCAATCCGTTCTACCTACCTCCCTAGCGAGGCTTAGTGGTGTGTCCCAAAGAGCTATGCAGTTATGTTTCAAGCTTATAACAATTAGTGCCTGCCCCAAGCTAGTTTTTCTCTGTACCATAGGCGCAGTTTAGTTAAAGGAAAATATCCTTGCAGTAACGGTACTTCTAACACCTCACTTTTTATTTCATTTTTAAAAATCATTTAATTGAAAGACTGCTTATTGGAGATTTAGTTTCAGCAAGGTTTATTTTTTTGGTGGGGGGGCCTTTTTATTGACAGGCTTATTAACTTTATGGTGGTATGCTTACACGTGTTGCCGCCATTTGTGCCCTGTGACGTTCTTCTAGAGTGACAATTGTTTAATCGAACATCTGATAATACTGATATGTAAAAGCACAGTGCAGAAATGCTTTAGTGGTGTTCCGGTGATTAAATAGCTTCAGGTCACCCTCTTTCTGTCCAAAAGGACTAACCCATTCGCCAATTGATGTACATTTAAAAATCAGCAATTAAAATGTTTATTAAATTCCCTTCAACCTAGTTGTATGCATAGTCTGGATTTAGATTTTGGAACGGACTCCTAAAGAATTGGCTCAATAGGAGTCAGTTGTGAAACTGGTTGACCAACTGGCATGTCTCGCGTACGCACCATTGTATTTGTGGCTCTAAGTTTGCAATCACACTTTTATAATGCAGTTTTACTGTAGTTCCTTTACTCCCAGAAACTTCTGCTTTAGTTTTGAGCAGTGAGGAGGGTGAGCCAAGTGTTTAATAAGGTTTCTGACCGATTGCTGTTTTCTTCTAACTTGTGAATGTTTTAATTTCAGTAATGCCATTGGACCCCTTGTTGCCTTGTGGCTGGTCTATCAAACCGGTGACGTTAATACTAAAGCGCATACTCCGATCTGGCTGCTACTGTACGGAGGCATAGGCATCTGCATCGGACTGTGGGTTTGGGGCAGGAGAGTGATTCAGACCATGGGCAAAGATCTAACGCCAATCACACCTTCTAGGTAAGCGCAGAGACTTATTTGAACGGCTCTTTCACCATACGCCTTGCTTTTACAAACTCCTTTCAGTATGAATGCACTCTTGTAGCTTTAATTCTTCTTTGTATCAGAAGGTACTTAAAGCACTTAACATGATCTCTTGATAGTGGTATTAATATTTTGTGAAACAGCCGATGGTTTTGAGGTTTGTGTTTTGCATGTTGACTAATGCACATAATGGATATGGCACAGCATAAGCAGCCGAAACGTATCCATTCTTCTCGCACAACTGGTACAGCATTTCTGCATACAATCTGATCGCACCACTTCAGCACCCCTACCTGCCACCCCTGAATAACCACTACCACTCTAGTCAGTCTTTTCTTCAGTAGTCCTCAGCTGCACCAACAGTCTCTAGGATACACACCAGTTCTGGTCACTGCCCACGTGTACATCTAGGAATGGCTTTCACCATCATGGTTTTGTTGAATTCCTCCAAGTGTGTTTTTGTTGGAACACGTAATGGATCTTGTTAATTTAAGAAGGGGAAATGTTTAACTGGGCACTTTTTTCTCGACAGTTTTTAAAATATAGCCCAAATAACTTTGATAGATTTGCCACCTAAAACTTGACCCCATATGCTCTGCACTTTGTTGTATTTTCCACCTTATTACTGTATGAAGTACTCCTTAGACCCTGTCTTCACTGCAATATTTCTTGTGAATGAGACTGATCACTTGGTACCCCATTGTGGTCCCTCTGAAGCTTGACACCTGAACAATTGACCTCTGGACTTGACAGCTCCACTTTGTAATAGTTTGGCTCCCTGGCCCTTTGTTACAGGCTTCCTAAAGTTCTTGGAAGCATTGGTCAATGACTCTAAAATGGTGTGTGAGAAGATGTCCTACCTACCCTTTGGATCAAGATTCTTTGTTTGGGAGAACTCTCCACCAGACTCGTGGGAAGCTATTGACCTAGGTAACAGTTTAATCTCTTGAATACCTTTTGATAGCATTGGACAAGAAAAAGGTGAATGGATTCGAAGGGTAAAGCCACCTAAACGGCTATACACATCCCTAAGCAGTGATCTCAGTTTTTGAGCACTAGGACCCTGCTTTTTCAAATTTACCAGGGCTGTTTCCAAACTTTGTCTCAAAGTAAAGTGGATACTCCATTGAAATTCTAGATTGATGCCACAATGTTAAAGCGAAGTTCAGCAATTTGCTCGTTGTCTTATCTGGGCCCCTAGCTCTGTAACGTGCTGCCAGACCTGCTGAGAAGCTGTCAATCCTTGACCGCCTTCCGCAAACATTAAAAAAACTTGGCTCTTCTAACTCTTGCATGTTTCTGGCCAAGCCACCTATCCAATGTCTAGCGCTGGAAAAACTTGCTTGGTAGATAAATGCACTACAAAACCATGAGTTCTCTGTTGAACTGCAGCTCATGCTATTTCTTGGAGTCCATTCTAGTGGCTCAACCTCACTGAGCTTTAATGTACTGCAAGAGATTCTAGAGTCTCCTGTTAATCTTTTTGGTGCTCCCTAAAATTCTTTTAACCTCCATGTCAATGTGGATTTAAAGTCTGATGTGTAAGTATCAATCCGTTCTGACTTAATCATATCAGAAATTCAGCTGAACATACACCAGAGGGATCCATGCCATTCATTGGCTTTGTTCTAAATCGAATTGAAAAGGCATCGAAGTCAGCCTTGCTAGCTGCAGCCTAGTCCTTTCTGTTCACTAAAGGACTACCTACCGGAGGTGATTGATAACCCTTTGGCTACACTGTTTGTTTTGATAATGATTTGAACACTGCCTCCACCGTTTCATACTCCCTTGGGTGGCAATCTTCTGGCATTGTGTTGTGTGACAATACTAATATGTGCTAGCTACTATAAGTAATGGTTATAGGTTAGAGGGTTTCAAACATTGGTACAGAAAGCTTAACTCTCAAAGCAGTTGGCGGAGAGCATTTCTTAAGAGCCAAGGAATATACAATTTCTTCCTATATCTAGCTTAGTCATGTTCCCCAGAACGTCTCACATGGCAACTAGCCTTCAAGAGATCTAAACGTTTTCTTTCTAGTTTATTATGGCGAAAGAGTGCCTGTAGTGGATGCAGTTGTCTTTACAGCATAAGTGGGCAGTTTTCTCTCTTCTAATATACTGATTGTTCCTGGACTCTTGCGAGCTAAAGCTCTATGGTCTCTGAAAGTTTTTGGTAGCCAAAACAAATCTCCAGTATGACCAACTGTGAACCTAATAAGGACGATTTAATAGATTTTGACCTCTATATTTTAGATAAGAGAACAAAGTCTTAAGTGGAAGGTAGTCCTGAGATTTATGCTGTAGCTTGGGTTCAAAACCGTAGATGAGACTGCGACTCTGATCTTGTACAGTTTGAGACCTGCTACCGAAGTAGACTAGTAATTTGCGTTCCAATTTATTAATCCAAATTGTCACAATGCTTTCAGTCCTGTGCACTACTGCGAAACGCACCGCAATGAATGTGCTTTTTTTGATACTCTGCAAGTGTCCTCGTCTTACTGTCCGAATGCTATTTTACTTTGGTGCGCCTCACCTGAAGTAGTATCAAATAATGCCTTTACAGTATGCATGGGTGACTCGTATAACAAACTAGTGTGCAGTTCCTAATTGTGGGTGGGAGTGTTCAGGTCTGATGTGCCGTCGCACACCCCAAAGGATGTCCTGCTTCATCAATGAGCGTGCTCCTCGTCGGGTCGGCGCTGCAATGCCCGACAGGCACCCATGAAGAGTTTCTTTAGCAGACCTCTTTTTTTGATAAAGCAGTAAGGTGCATGCGGACTAAGTAGTGTAGTGAGTGCGAGGTAATTTATTAAAATAGGTCTAGGGCAGTCCTAAGTATAAATTTGCATCCAGGGATGCATTAACCTTACTAAAAAAGACAGGCAGGCCTATGTGGATGCAATGGTCCTCGGGCATATGGGAGGTCGACCTGTTTCTTGCCTATCTGGTCTAGTGGCAATTCATCTGGGCCAAGAGTCAATAGGGAGTTTATCTCAACTCTTACGCTACTGTAATGCTGGTTCTGAAAATGGCGCAGTGAAGTAATGACTGGCTTTGCATGTGAATACTAGGTCAGGTTTGACCAAGTGTTATGTGACCTGAAAGTGATAATTAAAGCGCTTTAGAATGTTTTTTGCGACGCTAACTGTATCAAAAAAGGTGAACCCAATGTAGGTCGAGCAGTGATGAGATCCTTATTGCCCAGGTTGGAAGCTCATTTCTATTCCCTGTACTGTCCCTTGTTGTGTTGCTATCTCCAAATTGCTGGAAAACTCCTGTGTGGTTTGGCGCTATCGACGTGTAGTTAAAGAATAAATTACTAAAACATTGGTATTATTGAGAAATTACTAAAACATTGGTATTATCGAGAAATCCGTTGTGCTCATAGCAATATGTACTTCTGTTGTCAGTATCGGACAGTGCGTGAGCTGCTCCAATTATATATCCTTTGAGGAGTCAGTCCTGGAGACAGTGTGTGAAAGAATATCCATCCGTAGGATAGCCGGATTGTGAACCACAGAACATGACTGACAAACACAAATAGTCTGTGGAAGCAACTAATTAGTTGTGATGTGTCCGAATGTGTTTAAGTGCAGAAACTGGGGGTAGTACAACAAAAGAAGAGAGGTCTAGTCAGTCATAGGACTGCTAGGACTATGGAGCAAATGATGGGAGGGTTTTCACACAATCACTCAAGTTGAGTAGGAAGGCCCTCACACACCGACCTGGTCAGTGTCCTGCTTCATCATCGGGCCCCACCGAAGAGACCGAGTGCCTCTTCGGTGTGCCACGACGCCAGAAAGACTGCGGAGCTGGTCGTGTGGGGAGGACGTGTTGTGAAGGAATAATGATTAAAAGTGCCTAAAAGGGTATCAAAATTTTTTTTTAATGAGTGATCCCTAAGACACGGTAAGTGGTATATGTGTCTGAATTTACATGCCAAGGTTTAGGGTTTGGTTTAAATTCAGCTAAATACCACGTGGTTATATTAATCAGTCAACATGTTTCTGCCGTACTAGTGGTATAGATTCACCAAGGCATTCTTCAGGACTATACCCCGGCGGTATGGACACTCTAATAGTCCACCCTAACCTGGGGACGTGAAAGTGAAAAAAAGAAAAGTGAAAAAAGTGCTTAAAAATCAGAAGAGCAATTTGCTCGTTTCAAAAAACCCCAAATTCAGGGATGTCTCAGCACCTGTGGAGAGAGAATATACAGACAAACATATATGGACATACATACAATTAGTATATGCTATGGTAAATCATCATAGTGCTCCAAAGACGGTGGCAAACAGTAGTGTGCACACAATAATCAATATTTTATGCACCATCCAAGTAGCCCTTGGGGATCTTGTAGCAATATACACTAGGAGGTGAAGTGCTAGGTGATTTAACCCCTTCCACACTCATGACGAGCTGGGCTCGTCATGGTGTAGCCTCCTCATACACTGATGACGAGCCCAGCTCGTCATAAAACAATGAAAATAGCGAATTCCCAGCACAGGAGGGGAATTGCCTTAGCAGCCATGGAGTTAAAACTACTGTTTGTAGAGGGGTAAAAACACGGTATGCATTCTCCATGAGGAGGGATCAAACTGGGGGTAGCCATCTAACCCGTTGTTCCTGCAGTGAGCAACCATGTGTATTTGCATACACATGGTTTCAGACATTGACGTGTTTTTTTCAGGCAAGCTACCCCTAGGTAGTGGGCACAGGATGGTCAAGAAAATAACAGGAGCGCTTACCTAGCTGTGTCCGAAACGGACTGTTGGTTGGTGACTCATCCCTTAGTAAGTTGGTCTAGGCTGACAAAGCTTTTCCCCAGAGCACCTCATTGCTCAAAACCTATAACAGAAATGAGGGTATAGGGAGAGCATGCAGTCAATAGCATTACAGTATATTCGTCTTACCGAGGACTCTTGAAAATGTCCGGCAGTATTGGATTAAAGAGATGCATACTCGCGGAAGGTGGCACTGCAACTAGCCGTGTTCCTACCCCGGTCCTGGTTCCCCTGAAGTGTAACTCAGGGGGTGGGTTATTTAGAACTGCATGTTGGCATGCTGCTGCTAGTGCTCGTGGGATAGCAGCCATTTTGGGAATAAACTTTATTGCTAATTCGTTGACACGTAGGATGCTAGAGTTCTTTTCTAATTTTTAAGCGGGTGCTGGTTAATTGAGCCTAGAATTTAATTAGCAATGGGAGCGCTGATGGAACTGAAATGTTGTGGTAGAGTGGGGGTTCGAGGGGTAATGGCCCTCCTTATATATCATATTTGCTTGGGATGCTCTTGAAGTAAGTTGTCTAATAGCATAATTAAATTAAGAGTCCAAGAGAAACGTAGTGACCCCTCTATGCATATTGACTGGTCCCTTACCGATATGTTCAGTGTTTTGGTAGGTGGTGTTAAATCAGGGGTTTTGTCAGTGCTAAAGGTCCCCTCTATGGATCTCTGGAGGGCGTGACCGGAGTTGTCAGCAATTTTCCTCAGGTCACTGCATTGGTCTGGTCTGGTCCCCCCTGGCAATATAGTCCTTTTAGCCCTCCGAGGTGGGAAGAAAGCCTAAAGATCCAAAACTGCTCCTTTCTGAACAGTGCTTCATTTTGTATTTGGGGGTGGGATTCCAAAATTGTCCAGTGTAAGTTGGTAGTATGGTTAATTTCTGTGCAATGTGCACACACTTTGTGTGTTTTTTTTTTTACACCTAATGTTACTCCTGTGTTCAGTAATCCTTGTTTAACAGGGTGAGTCGTCCTCCCCACGTATTTAAGTTGGCAAGTGCGGGTGATGCGATGCACGCAATTGCATGTATTACAATTAGTATGTTTTTGCCCACGCCAACTTATCGGTCAATGTAACAGTCTTAGTGGCACTTGTGAGGGGGTAGGCTATGCATTTCCCACATAGGTAGTGGCCGAGCACAGGAGGTAGATCCCACAGTAGGTTTTGTTGTGGCTCCTTCTTTTTGGGTCTTGTGTTGATCAGCATATCTTTTAGGTCTGCTGTTCTCTTGAATGCAAATCTCTGGAGCTGGGTGCAAAGTCACTAATCTGGAAGATCCACCAGTGTTTTCTTATGACCTCTGTCTGATCATATTTGATTCAGGTGTCCAAGTGGTCACGCAGGTCATTCTTTTCTTCAGCCTTGGGTGTGTTACAAGGGGGCCTTTCCTATTGGTGCTGCGGGCTCTCTTCTCAGCAATTCTTATTTTCTTGACTGGGTATTGTAATTTTGCTAGACAAGTGGTTAGCTCTGATTGGTTGGTAAAGTCTTCCAGGTTGCTACAGCTCCATCTAATGCGAAGAAACTGACCATAGGGATAGATTTTCCCGTAGTGCTTTTGGGTGGAAACTGCTGAATAGTAAAGAACTATGGCTGTCTAGTTTTTTTTATAGTTCCTTGTTTCCAGTTAGTCTTGCTTTAGGCTGATCATTGGGGTCCAGGAAGGGTATTTCCTGGTCAGTTGGAGTTAAAACGCAAAATACTAGATTAGTTCGGTAGCGGGTCTAACCAATCAATCCAAATTTTCACAATGCTTGCAGTCGGTTCTAGTTTTCTGCAATCCAGAGAAGTTTGAAGTTTGATAAAATGTCTTGATTTACTCGGTGCCCCTTACCTGAAGTAGTATCTAATCATGCTTTACAGTAGGCATGGTTAACTCCTCAGTGCATGCATCCCACTCTTGCATACATTGATGCAAAATTATACTGCCCTTTTTTCTGCTCTGGGAGGAATTCAGTAATTTAACCTTTAATTTTTGTTTTCCTGCAGTGGCTTCAGTATTGAATTGGCATCTGCTCTCACAGTCATGATTGCATCAAACGTTGGCCTTCCCATTAGCACAACACATTGTAAAGTAAGTATTGTTTCATTTGTTTTTAGGGGGCTAAAACATTGCTGTAGTGAGAACAAAGTCCTAAATGGATATACTGTCTCATGGTGTATATTTGGGGTATATGGGAGACTGCTTTGTAGCGCAAATGTAAGGTGATCGAGGACGTTCAATTCGACAATTTACAGAGAATACATTGCAGACTTATTCGGTTGTTTTGTCGCAATGCGTTGGTTTTGATCCGGTTTGGTGGCATTTCTATGAAGGGCACAGTTGTAGCTCCTAGAAGATGTTTGCGTGAACACTGTCGGCTTCGCTTGATTTGCCTGCTTCTACATGTTGCTTGTTTCTTCCAGGTCGGTTCTGTTGTCTCGGTCGGCTGGCTACGCTCGCGGAAGGCTGTTGACTGGCGTCTCTTCCGGAACATCTTTTTGGCGTGGTTTGTCACTGTTCCCATCTCTGGGCTAATTAGTGCTGCAATTATGGCCCTCTTCAAATATGCCATTCTCTGAGCACAAGGGGACCTGATGTAACCCTTTCTATCATCTCGGTGGACTGCACTTCCTGCTCCTCCCCTAATCGAACCACGTCCATGCGTTACTAAGATTTAACCATCCTTCAAAACGAAAGTGGGGACTGGAGGGGGTGGACCATATCGGTATATTTGTGCTGTAAAACTGCTTTTATACTAAATATCTGACTGCTGTCTCCAAATCGTAGCTAATGTACTGTATCGCCATCACACTTAACTTCAGTGTTAAAAAGCTGTGGGTCACTGTATTTTTTTTATATCGCAACTTTTTAAAAAAAATCTCCCAGAAATTGCTTAGTTATTTTCTCCCACATTTTTCGGGGGGAGGAGTAGCGGGGGGTGGGGGTTAGAAAGAATCCAAGTACTGGCTGGCACAGTGAGTTGGTGCTTGTGTCAAGGCTCCGTCCTGTTTCCATGCAGGTCGTAAATAAACGTGCACACAGATAATCGAGTCTAGCCCCCATTTTCTTTCTTAATTTAAAAATAAATTAGTCAAAAGAGAACTGATATTTTGTTTGAAGGAAAGTGAAAGGGTGTATGCAACTTTGTTTCCCTCACTGCTTCGAGCGTGCAGCGATGCTGATTTGAGGGATGTCTGGCAGCAGGTGTGATGTGGTGTGCAGCCCAGGAGATTGGTCTGACATGTAGCGGGCTGCAACATTTTCAGCTTGCATCCATTTTCACTGGTTTGTTCTTGTTGCTGGTGGAATAAATAAAAATAAACAAGCATTAAAACCCACCACCTGTGTCATATATATTTTTTCTTTGAGCGCAATCTGCAGAGTAAACAGTTGTGAAATAGAGGCAGTGTTCTTTGGATTTTAACAGAATGGGAGGACGGTTATTGGGGTTTGAGGTGGTGACTAGGTGTATGGAGTTGAAATGCTGTGCGCCTTTTTTAATTTAGTGACTTAAGTAATGGCTAGCCTGGCTGTTTTATAAACTATTACTCTAAATGAATCATGTATATTTGTTTAGTCCGAAGACCCTTCCATATCCAGTCTGCCTTGGTTACATTCGAGAGATTATACTAGCCAGCGCTACGCTATTGAGAATAGAGAAATGTAATTCTAGTTTACCACCCACTTGGTATTTTTAAGCCTTTTTGTGGCAGTTAGCCATCTTTCCATCTCCTTCAATTAGGTGCTTTATTTATTCTCTTTTTTTTTTTTTTTTATTCTTGCCATTTGCGAGGGAAAGATGTGGAACTCGGAAGAACTGTGACCACAGTACAGCTCTGCCTGCCCCACTCTTTGGTTTGCATTGAATACTTTGTCTGAACTTGTAAAACCCAGAGCCAGCTGTGCTGCTAACGTTTTAGGTTTCGCCTGCACTTCGCTTGCGCTGTGCTTGAGAAATCTATTGTTTCCAATATGAACTTTAAACTCACTTGTATTTCACCTCCTCTTTTCTGGCTCCTCATTTGTTCCTGAGCATGCCACTTAACTTTCCTCCATTTCTATTGGCTGTAGCATATTTTCCTGCATTTACCAATGCTTGTTCCTAGTCCGCTTCTCTTAACCGTATTTCAGCAGCAGGAAACAGATAACATCCGCTTTGGTGGAACTAGATTTCCATAGTTTTAGCTTTTTAGGTCTCCCCTACGCAGCGTGCAAGCGCTGCTTAGGAGGGACCTCTTGCCATGGCGCCGTACTTTTTGGGGAAACTTGTGCACGTACTGCACTGTTTCCAATCAGTACGCCTGCATGTATGGTGTTTACCTTGCGGGGGCGTGCAGCAGCGCCATCTGTGTGCAATATGCTTGCTCCCATAAGGTAAACGCTGTGCGTCGCTTTAACATTCACAGCTGCGGGGCTACGCTTGTTTTAATTAGCCTGGCCCTTAGCGTGATCACTTTTACGGCCGCACAGCCTCATTGCTTTCATGGCCGCACTGGTTTGTCTGGGTGTGGCGCAAGGCGGCCCAAGTACTTATCAGGGCTTCGCTGTCAAGTCACTCATATGTCCTGCCCCCTCTGTCTCCTTATCTAGGGCCACACATACATAGGCAATGCAAAGAATGATAATATGAATATAACAATGACTTCAATAATATGCATTCTACAGTCGGAGCGCTAGCAAAACAGTGGGCTTTTTTGGTGCAGTTATCAAAATGTGGAATTCGCACTGAGGGCTGGAACATCTCCCATCCTGACAGAAATAATACGATCAACGTGGCGGCCACCTATGTGCAAGGCACATAAAAATTACCTCACTGTAAACCGGATGCGTGGAGCAGGTCTTTTCTTATCTCGTGATCTGGCGCCAAGTATGTAGTTTGAGGGTCCAAGTTTTGGTCAAATCTATTTTCCTCTTGTATCCAACAATTTTTCTGCACAACATCATGCAGCCGCAGAACCCTTACGACAGGCGGGCAAAGATGGTTCAGCACGTTAACATTCACATCTTCTGTGATTGCAGGCCATGAATTCTACTCGGCTTTGCAAGATAAGTAAATTGGGCTCCATTAAATTGACTAAGCGTTTTTTAGTGTAATTTAATGCACATGGGGACTGCAGAAGCGCTCAAATTGTTAGTATTTAGGCTCAAGCCTCGGCACTTGGCTGGGCAAGTGATAGTCTCAAGGCTCAAAGGAAGTTCTATTTAAATGCTTTGGAGAATTCACCTTCCGACACATCGGAGCACCGGTCTACCTTCATGAAGCAATCCTAGGAAATCACCTGCTCCTACTACGCCTTTAATTCATCTGGCCTTACCCCCTTATTCATCAATGTGACCCACCATAACAAAATGGAAGACATTGATGTGACACTTTGGATCATGGATCTAACCTTTGTGAATTTTTGTACATTTCTGGGTGTGAGGTCCTTGCAGCTTCGCCTGCTAGAGAGCAGGAACATATAAACAATGCACTGCCTCTGCATCTATTTGTAAAGGACTCTGCAATCCCTCAGATCTCCAGGTTCACAAAAGGGGGGTGAGGGCAATGCAGTTTGTACATTTATTGGGGGAGGACGTGGCTGACGGCTTGGGTGGTCTACCTCAAATGTGGGGAACTGGGTACGAGTCTTTGCAATGACGCTCCACATCCTGTGATTCTGGGCAAATCACTTCATCTCCCGTGCGTTAAAAAAATTACCGTCTCCTTATGTAACGTAACTGGTGCTCATGTAAAGCGCTCTGATACCTTTGGGTCGAGTTTGTGCTATATTAGAAGTCCCCACCCTCTCTGCCAGCCCAGGAACAGTCACTTGTTAACCATTTCACAATGCTGTTCATGTATACTGTACAACATATTGAAGTAGAACCATCCTTTTAAAGATGTGACCACATTGTCAATACAGAACCCCTGTCAATACAGAACCCCCTCTCTAATCACTTGTTGACTAGCTTTTCTTTTGACCCAGCAGGGCACTCCACTGCCTTCCTTGCGCGTAGGTTAACGCTATGCAAATACCACCTACAAATTCATCTAAAGCATTATACACATTTATACACATAAAGACAGATCAGACAAAAGAGCTGTAATCCATGCTCCCATCACAAATAAAAATGTGGGATCCTGTACAGCTCTCAGAATACACAACACACACCTCACTCATAGGTGACTCGCTTTAATCCTACTGCATACATACATCATGATAACACCGATTCAGTGAATAGGATAGCTCTTGCCAACACTTAACTTATTCGCGAGCACTGTTTCAGAGTATGACATATTTTTCTTATATTTCCGGTACAAAATAAACTTAACAATTAGTCAAACCCACCTCTTATTTACATGTTATGAGGGCAGTGGTACAGGCATTTTACACATGACAAAAAGGGGGCGGTGCACTAAAAAGGAAAAAGTATTGGCGTAGCCAATATGTCTCGCCTTTTGGACCTTATAAGTGTTTGTTGTTGCACAAAGGATACTGTGCTGGATAACCAAACTGTTGCATGACTAAACACTTATAAGGTCCCAAAGGCGAGACCTATTGGCTATGCCAATGCTTGTTGTTCTTGTAGCATATTTATATAACAAGTTATTATCCAGTATTTGGGTGTCTTTCATAGATTCACATGCCTGAATCATTCCCCGTCGTCGAGACGGGAGCCTCCGGTATATAAAAAAGTAATGTCCTAAGGCATACATATAAAAGAATAGGCCTAAGGGTCTCACCTTAGTGTCCTATCTAGGTCCTTATGTAGGAAGGACCAAACCGAGTAGGCCCAAGGGTCCCACCTTGGTAGCCTGTCTGTGTCCTTTTGTAAAAAGGACCAAAGTAAAGAGAAACAACCAATCAGCTACTACCTCCCTCCAGAACCTTCCTGTCAGGAGCCTCAGTCTCTCAGATTTTCTACCGCACATTGTGCTAGGGAGTCTCCACCTGAGTTCTCCTCAGGAAACTTATTTTTTCATCAAAACTCTATATTTTCTCGACTTCTTTGCTATGGCTGATAGTCAAAAGAAAGGACTCTTTCGAGCCTGTTTCATGTGGTAAAAAAAAGGCTTCACGTGGAGGATAAACATGAGACCTGTTTATACTGCCTCTACCCCCACCACCAGGCCAAGGACTGCAAAATATGTCGTACTTTCTCCCATAAAACTCAGAAGGACCGGGAAGGACGACTTCTGATATGGCTGGACAGACTTAAAAACAAACCAGAGAGCGACTTGGTTTCTGAAGGTGAGAGCATATCTGGCGCCTCGCAGTTCTCCTTGAAGAGGCCTAGGGTTTCCTTTCCTGGCCCCTCAGACACCCCTCCTAAGAAGGCCAGAAAGTCTTCAGAGGGCAAGCCACCTGTGTCTGACAAGGACCTTCCTGTCCCAAGGAAGCAGTTGCTGATTACCACGACAACGTCGATGGCCTCTTCAGCGCTGAAAACCGTCTCTACGTCGACGACAAGTGTCGACGACGACTGCCTCGTCGGCGTCTTCCTCGTCGACAAACGACACCTTCACCGTCGACGAGTAGACCGCTGTCATCCACTGTTCCCTCGACGACTAGGACTACGTCGTAGACGACGCCGAAGACATCGACGACACCGTCGACAAAAGCCACAACGTCGACGAAGCCTCCTTCGTCGACGAGGAGCACCCAGTCGACGGCGACGAAGCCGTCGATGACGGAAAAGTTGTCGTCGGCGAGAACGTCGACTAGGGCATCGACGACGGATATACCGTCGACGAAGGGTAAAACTCCGCCGGCGACGGAAAGCTCTTTGCTGGCACCGTCGGCACAGGCGTCGACGGCAACTAGTGCCTGGAAGGAGTCTGAGCTGCTCTCTCATGCTATGGATGCCCAGACGTCCCATGTCACGATCAGGATTACTAAAAAGCCAATCACGCCGGACATGACATCACCTAGTAAGGTGCAACAACTAACACCATCCTGCTTCTTACAAGACCAGGAACTGGATGAGGAACCGTTTACCCAGGCCACTAGCCCTTCGGAACTGGTGCTTAAGTGCCAGAGTACAGATGAGGAGCAAGATGTTGAGGAACCTGTGGATCAAGCTGTCCATACTCGGGTACACACACAAGTGACACCAATGGTGTGCCTGCCAGCATCCTTAGTTTCGGACCTACGATTCCTCATTCAAGACTATAAAGAGCAGTTTCCAGAAAAAGCCACTCCTGTTGCTCCGCAGGTGACTGCACCTGTACCACGACATAAGCCCCCTCCGCTGGTCCTTCCTACAACTCAGGATCCAGCACAAGACACCATCTCGTCCGATGACGATGAGAGGGACCATGAAGAAGGGGAAGTCCGCGACGATGACGCAGACCAGGACTACGTCACTCACTCTCCGGCCTCTCGAGCCACAGTCTACGGAGTCTCCACCCGCAGACATTGGCGGATTCCATAACCTCATTGAAAGGGCAGCCAAAAGGTTCCATATGTCCATGGAAACACAGGAAACTGAATGTTTCCTCTATGATTTTAAGGAACCTGCGAAGAAAACAACAAGATCGATCCCGATTATTGACTACCTACTGAAACAGGGCAAACAACTCATGCAGACGCCAGCTTCTCTGCAGGTAATAGTGCCCAGGCTTGACAAAAAATACAGAGCTACATCTTCGGCACCAGCATGCCTCACGGGTCACCCCAAGGCAGACTCCGTGGTTACTCAAGCAGCGCAAAAAAATTCGCGAAACCCTGCGTCTCCCTTATCAACACCACCTGATAAAGAAGGCAGGAAGCTGGATGCCATCGGAAAACGCTTCGACTGTGAGACGACTGTGAGATCGCAAATTCTATTGCACTCCTGGGCCGCTACAACCGTCAACTCTGGGCGGACATCGCGCCCTACCTCGCTAACCTTCCAGAGGACCTGAAAGAGGAGGCACACTCGCTACTCCTAGAGGGCCAAACATCGGCTTCTGAATTGATTGACTGTGCCATCGACGTAGCCATGACTGGCTTCAGACAGCTGGCTGGCGCCGCTGTTCTAAGACGTCAAGGTTGGCTTAAGGCCACCTCCTTCCGACAGGAGGTTCAAACTAAAATAATTGATATGCCGTATGATGGTGAACATCTTTTCGGCGAAAAGATCGATGAAGCCCTCACCACAATCCAAAAGGACACAGATACAGCCAGAGCTCTGGGAACTCTACAATCTAGGAATCAGTCCTTTCGTGGCAACAGAGGGAGAGGACAATTTACGTACAGAGGTTCCTACCAAAATAGGTCCTCCTATTCGTACTCCCAGGGCAAGACGCAGTTCCATCAGCGTTAAAACCAGTCAGGACGTCAAACTTCCTACAACAAATCATCCTACAGGGGAAAAAGTCAGAAGAGACCCGCAGGCAATCGCCAATGACTCTTTCCATTGGCCAGCCCTTCCACCATCACATTCTTTACGACTTGGAGGAAAACTCTCCTTCCTACAGAATTGGCGACAAATAACGACAGACCGGTGGGTTTTACAACTTCTCCAATTCGGTCACTCACTGGAATTTCTTTCAAATCCCCCAACGACACCACCAGCCAAGCGCCCTCACAGACACCTACGGCTGCTTCTTCAGGAAATAGCTTCCATGCTTCTAAAAGGGCGCAATAGAAAAAGTTCCACACGCCCAAAAGGGGGAAGGATTCTACTCCCACTTCTTCCTAATTCACAAAAAAGGCAAGAAATGGAGACCGATCCTCGACCTGAGAGCGCTCAATGTGTTCCTAAAGAAACAGTCGTTCCGTATGGTCACACTACAAGAGATCCTGGGACTCCTGGAAGAAGGCGACTACATGACGTCACTAGATCTTCAGGACGCCTACTATCACATCCCTATCCTCAAAGGACACAGGAAGTACCTCAGGTTCGCAGTAGCAGGAATCCACTACCAATTCCGTGTTCTCCTGTTTGGCCTCAAATCTGCCCCACGGATATTCACAAAATGCCTCTCTCCTGTCGCAGCCTTCCTTCGACAA